>NC_047087.1:258426916-259089573 GCF_902459505.1 Geotrypetes seraphini
CTCTACCTCTAGTGGTTCACCACCTTGAGCAACAAGAGCTTCAACGTGCTCCTCGTGAACCGTCATCTCTCCTGCTCATGTCACTCCCTATGCGCGGCACCCGGAAGTGACTTCAGCAGGAGAGATGATACGGTCGCGAGGAGCATATTAAAGTTGTTGCTCATGGCGGTGAATTAGAGGTACGTGGGAAGGGAAGGGGGAGTGTGCATGTCGAGGGGAGGAGTGGGAAGAGGCGGGGACAGAGAGGAGGTGGGTGCTGGTGGACCGCCCCCTCTTACTATGCCACTGGATCCCAGACAGATGTCTGTGGTCTGGGTCCCACAAATGGTGCGAGACAGAGGAAGCGACAACAGTTCCAATGTTTTAGATCAATGTATCTCAAACTGTGTGCCTCCTGAGATTCCAAGTGTGCCGCAGCACACTGAGGAGCAAGAGAGGCGCTTGTCAGCTGACTTCTCGGTCCAGAGAATGGCCACTCGGATGGTCTCGGGACTCAAGGATCTCCCGTACGAGGAACGGCTGGATAAGTTGCAGCTGTACTCACTCGAGGAACGCAGAGAGAGGGGTGACATGATCGAGACATTCAAGTATCTCAGGGGCCGCATCGAGGTGGAAGAAGATATCTTCTTTTTCAAGGGTCCCGCGGCAACAAGGAGGCATCCGTGGAAAATCAGGGGCGGGAAACTGCACAGGGACACCAGGAAATTCTTTTTCACTGAAAGGATGGTTGATCGCTGGAATAGTTTTCCACTTCAGGTTATTGAGGCCAGCAGCGTGCCTGATTTTAAGGCCAAATGGGATAGACACGTGGGCTCTATTCACAGAGAAAGGTAGGAGAGGGTCATTGGGGTGGGCAGACTAGATGGGTCGTGGCCCTTATCTGCCGTCTATTTCTATGTTTCTATGTTCTATGTTTCTATGATACAGCACCAGCGCTGTTCAATTCGCCAAAGGCCTGCATGTTTTCCCCTTCTCCGGCTTCCCCCTTGGCCTCCCGGTCTCACCTTTAAAGCTAATTACAGCAGCCTGCAGTGGATCGCTGGTAGGTAAAATTATTTTATTTTCAATATAGTGATTGAAATGTGTCAGTTTTGAGACTTTATAGCTGCTTTGTATAAACTAAACTAAACTAAACTAAAACTTAGTTTTATAGACCGAGTCATCAACCAAGAGGAGGTCGACTCGGTTTACCAATAATGTAAAACATAATACATAAATTTGACAAGAAAAAGTAGACTGAAATAGTTAATTTCCAAAATGTTCAGCAAAACAAAAAAGTTTTCAGAACTTTCCGGAATAAAGCAAAAGAACCTAAACTTCTTAATGTAAGCGGTAAAGCATTCCAGAATGCGGTTAATTTAAAAGCAAAAGAATAACTAAATCTCTTAAAGGTTCTGTTTTTACCACTGAGAGAGGGAAATGTAAGTTTTAATTTTTGAGAACTTCTGGCAAGATGAGATCTATGAACATTCCAGTCTAAAGGAATCAAAGTGGCAAAAATGCCAAATAGGATCTTAAATGAAAACAAATGCAGTTAAATTGAATTCTGAGATCCACTGGAAGCCAATGTAATTCCTTGAGCAGAGGGGTTACGTGATCAAATTTACTCTTACCAAAGATAAGTTTAGCTGCAGTGTTCTATATTAATTGAAGTCTCTGCAGACTGACCTTTGAAAGACCCGAATACACTGAATTGCAGTAATCCAGCCTTGACAAAATGATTGATTGAACCAATACAGAGAAGTGTTGTTGGTGAAAAAGTGTGTATATGAAAAATGAATGGAAAAAATTGCATTACAATTAGTAAAGGGAATGGGATCTGGGGCAGAGCTTGGGTGGGCCTAGAGAGGTCTGTGGTTAGGGTACTCAGTTGATATTTGTTAGACCTAGGTGGTACTTAGCTTGAAGTAGTTGAGAAACACTGCTGTAGGCAATCAGCTGGTGCCAGTGCCTCTCCTTCTCTCCGGCCCTCTTCCCTGCTGGCATCCCCTACTGGCGTCTCAGGGCCCATCTGGAGGGGCCTCTGCACATGCGCAGACGTCGAAGTGATGATGTCACGCATATGACGATGGCGCACTTCTGTTTGCCTTAAGCAGTGGCCACTATCTTTAGTGTGTCCCGGTTCGAGAAAGTTTGAGAGACACTGTTTTAGATCATTTTATTGTCGCACACTGTGAGTGGGGCCTGCTGTGCAGCTCAGGGGACAAGAGACGGCATCTTGACCGGTAAGTTGAATACTGTCAGCAATACTGGTTACTGCGGATGGGCAGACTGGATGGGCCATATCCTCATGTTTGGTTGCAAATATGGTTGGCATGGTAGTGACTTCACAACTGCTGAGCGCAGCTCTGGCTACCTTGTTGGGCAGACTGCATGGACTGTGAAGGTCTTTTCTGCCATCATCATCTTTATCTGATGTTGTTTTCCATATTTTTATGTAAAAATTATTTTCCCTCTTATAAAGATTGTTTGCATTGTTAAAAGGATTTTTGTTAACCCCCCCCCCAAAAACCCCCCCACAACAAACCCATATATCAACACCATACATCAAAACAGAAAGCTTCCAGATATACTAAAGACAGGCAGGAAAGTGTGGAAGAAATGAAGACATGTAAATTGACTAATATCCTCATTACTCTGTTTGGCAATCAAACAAAACTGCAATATGTTGCAGCAGTACAAATGAGCAAGGGTAAAAGAACTGGGATCATTGAAGTTGAAACATGATGGTAGATAAAGGCCAACTGGCCCATCCATCTTCCCATCTGCAACATCTACTACCTCCTCCTCTCCCTAAGAGATCCCACGTACCTGTCCCATGTTTTCTTGAAGTCAGACCCAGTCTTTGTCTCCACTACCTCTACTGGTAGACTTTTTCACACATCTACCACCCTTTCTGTAAAAAGGTATTCCCTTAGATTTCTGCCAGACCTATCACCTCTTAACTTCATCCTATGCCCTCTCATTCCAGAGCTTCCTTTCAAATTAAAAAGATTTGCCTCAGGTGCATTTATGCCATGTATGTATTAGAGAATGACACGGTGACTGTTACCCACGGCTAGCCGTGGGTAACCCGCCGAAACGGGGACATAAAAAAAATGGTCATTACGGGGACGGAGAGAAGGCCCTTCATTGCCCCATGGAGCGGTGAATGGCCTTGTCCCCGCAGTTAACTGAGGGTCGCATGGTCCAGCAGCTCACTCCCTCCCGATTGCAGTCCGGGCAGCTCCCTCCCTCCTTCCCTTCCCCTTCCCTTCGCTGGCTTACTTTAATTTTCTCTTTAACAAGCAGCCGGAAGCGAGCTTTGACGTCACGTGCAGCAGCTGGAAAGTCTTCCTCTGACGCAAACAGAAACAGGAAGTTGCATCAGAGGAGGACTTTCCGGCTGCCGCATGCGACTTCAAGGCTCACCTTCAGCTGCTTGTTAAAGAGAAAATTAAATTAAGCCTTAAAGTAAGCCAGCGAAGGGAAGGAGGGAGGAAGCTGAGGACCATGACGGGAGGGGGCTGCTGGACAGGGCAAAGGGTGCTGAAGGGGGGTAGAGAGGAACAGACGCATGCACTGAACATATGTGGAGGCAGTGACTGAGTTCACTATGATGGGATGGGGTTGGGGATGGAGATCATGGTGATGGGATGGGGACGGATCACTTAGTGATGGAACGGGGAAAAGCTCACTGGGATGGGGACAAATTTTTCCCCATTGTCATTCTCTAGTATGTATTTAAACGTCTCTATCATATTTCCTTTTTCCTGCCTTTCCTCCAAAGTATACATAGTGAGATCTTTAAGTCTGTCCCTATATAGGGTTACCAGACGTTCAGATTTCCCTGGACATTTCCTACTTTTGAGGACATGTCCGGGGGTCCGGACAGCTTTTCAAAACCTGGCACTTTTGTCTGGGTTTTGAAAAGCTTTCCTTTATGCAGGAGGGCATCCGCACATGCACGGATACGATGCAATGACATCACGCACACGCATGCATGATGTCATTACGTCTCATCCGCACATGCGCAGATGTACTTCCTGACAAGAGCAGGCAGCGGGGGCAGGGCTGGGGCAGGATGGGTGGGCCTGGGCAGGCCTGGGGGCGGGTCTAGGGGTCTGGATTTTCTAGACGGAAAATCTGGTAAGCCTATCGCTATATGCCTTATGACAAAGACCACCAACTATTTTAGTAGCCTTCCTCTGGACCGACTCCATCCTTTTTATATCTTTTTGAAGGTGCGGCCTCCAGAATTGTACAATATTCTAAATGAGGTCTCACCAGAGCCTTATACAGGAGTATCAATACGTCCTTTTTCCTTCTAGGTATTCCTCTCCCTATGCACACACCGTTTTGGGCACTGACTAGCAAATTGGGTTGGGCACCCTTGACTAGGGCTTACAAAAAGAATTTATTTGGAACAAGTAGGCACTTACTTAGGCATTATTTTACCAAGGCACATGTAGCCCCATTTTAGAAAGGACATAGAAGTCAGAATTGAGATGTCTCCAGCTTCAGTCGTATTTTGGAACAGAATCTGATGACTTAGAGGCTCTTCTAAAATAGATGTTTAGGGGCTGAGTGCAGGTGGCATAAAAATCTATTTTAGAAAAATTAATGTATAGGGTATTGACATATTGAAAGCTGGCACATAACCTGCTGTGCTGTAAATTGGCAACTTAACCAGTTATTTTTCAGATCTTAGAAATATGGAGGGGCTTTTTGGATAGGATGCAAGTGTAATTTTACAGTACTTGTACATATGGCCAAATACACACAAAAATGACTTTCTAAAATCACCCCCAAAGTGTCATGAACTTTCAGTCTACTTTTCTCCTTTTCAAGTCACTGTTGCTGCACTTCTAGTAAAAGTATTGCCACAGAATTATTTCAGGTGTGTTGCGAAACATTTTTTTTCTGCTTTCTGTAACTCAGTTCAGGTTTTTGTCATTTCATAACTAGATCTTACTGTACATCTCTTATATATAAATAGTCAGTTCCCACTGAAGCCGAACCTTGACCTCTCCTTTGAGCTAATAATAGTCTTGAAGGCTCACAAGCTGAAATGCCTTCTCAGGGTCACTTCTATTTATCTGCATTTATTTATTTAGGAAATTTGCTCTATCACCTTTAACCGCGGCACAGAGCAAGGTGGTTTACAATCTGCAAAAATAAAATACACTTTAGGAAACAGACTTGCCTTCAGACCCTGTACACCTCATGTAGGAACAAACTCTGCATCAAACCAAGTTAAGTATGAATAGGAGCATAAAAAAACCAGACCTTCAAGCTAAAAATAGTACTTTAATGACAACCGTATAAAATGAAACCTGAAACCAGACCTGACACGGACCGTGTTTTGGCTACAAAGCCTGTATCACTTGACAGTTGTGCTTCAGTTGCCAAGACTCCATACAAGCTCCATTTTGTATCTAATTATACGCTGGCCATTTATTAAGTGGATTCTTTTAAAGACTCCTGATGCAGGCTTTGTAACTACAACATGGCTCATGTCGGATCTGGTTTCAGGTTCCATTTTACACGGTTGTCATTAAAGCATTATTTTCAGGTTCAAGGTCTGGTGGTCTCTGCTCCTTTTCATACCTACAATTAATTGTAGGAAACTGAATTGCATATGTGTATTCATGAAATACTATTACTTTTAATTATTTCCAGAGTGCTACCATATAGGCGTGGATCCTCTTCCAAATACACCTGTGTCATGATTCTCATGGATGTGCAGACATGATGAAAGTCTGTTGTGAATGATATGCGGAATAAATGCATATCTGTTTTCCTTTATGACATTCTTATTTTGCAATTATCATTGGGCAATATTGAATCTAGAAAAAAAATACCTGGACTCACCTGCACCCCTCCCTTGAAAATTTGGTTGAGAAGACACTAAAGATGACAAACAGACACACACAGGATGATCACATATATCTCCTTCCCTTAGTAAAAAAAAGTGGGAACTGCTCTGTGTACCCCCCTTATGGCCTGCTCCCAGGGTGGACTGCACCCACTGCCCCATCCTCGATATTCCACTGGATAGAACCACTTAGAACCTCCCCTCCCTTCAGAAAGTAGAATAAAAGTTGTGCAAGCAAAAAAGTGGACAAAAAAGAGCCCTGTGGAAAAAAAAATTTTCAAATTAGCACTTTTTTGAGGATTTTTTCCTTCTTTAAGTTGCAAGAAATTGTGCCATTTCAAGGCTCTGCAGCTTGTTTGCACCAAGTCCTTCTTTTGTCCGAAATGAAATCAGATCTTTACACTTTTAACAGTGCCAGAAACTGTGCTTATATTTTGGAACAGAAGCCTTTGCTGTGCTTGAAACCTCATGTCCTAAATACACTTACGCATGTGTCTGACAGAAACAGATACGTGAGGCGAAAGCAATACTAACAAAATGTTCACTATGCATTTCATCTGGACGTGTGATTAAACTGAGACCGGGAAAAAAATCTTTTTTTAAGAACTTGATACCTGCATTCCCTTTAGAAAGAGATTAAAATAGAACCAGACCAGTGGCTCCTTCTATGATTTATTGCAGAAAATTGGAATAAGATGGGTATCCCCATCAAGAAGATAAAGTTTGGAGCATCTACTTCTTCAGCTAATATTCAGTGCTGGTACCCAAATAGCTAACCAGACAAGTTAGAACATCCTTGTTTTCGACCCAACTTGCTCCCTGTTCAGATAGTTAACCAGACACTGCTTTTCTCCACTGCATACAACTGGGAAAGTATTTCTCAGGGAAAGCCTAACCAAATTTCTGTGCATTCAATGGAACAAAACCAGGACTGGATATCTGTTTAGATTGACCTGGATGTAGTGGCAATAACCCTATACATACCTTATAGAATAATACTGCTGTAACAATCTATATGAGTTGGGAGCTTTCACACCACATAGGTGTAATATTCTTGGCTCCTCATCCCTAGGCCATGTTGGCTGGAGAATGGTGAACTCTCAAGGCCCTAGCTCAGGGATGGGCAGCCACAGACCTTGAGAGTTTCAAGATTTCCACACAAAAGTAGGCATGAGATCCATTTGCATACAATGAAAGCAGTTCAAGCAAATTAATCGTACGTATATTCATTGTGGAAAACTTTTTCTAGGTTACGGTCCTCAAAGATTGGGGTTGCTCATCCCTGCCCTAGCTTCTGTGGAACGCTGTCTTCGTCTTCCTTTTCTGGTTGCACCAATTTGTTCACGCACCTGAAATTCCAAAAAAAATGTACTTTCCAGGCTGGTCTCTGAATAACTGTGAATAAACATACAATTTATTTCTGTGATTATATCAAAGTGAAAAAGCCATCGGGAGAGTGTGGTGCAGTGGTTAAATCTACAGCCTCAGCATCCTGGTTCAAACCCACGCTGCTCCTTGTGACCCTGAGCAAGTCACTTAATCCCCCCATTGCTCCAGGTACATTAGATAGATTATGAGCCCACCGGGACAGACAGGGAAAAATGCTTGAGTACCTGAATAAACTCATGTAAACTGTTCTGAGCTCGCCTGGAAGAACGGTATAGAAAACTGAATAAATAAACATAGGGGTAGCTTAGTTGTTAGAATACTGGGCTGGCAGCCACAGAAACTGGGTTGGCATTCCATTGCTGCTCCTTGTGATCTTGGGTAAGTCATTAACCCTCTATTACCTCAGGTTTGAATGTAACTCACCTTGAGCTACTACAGAAATGCTAATACCGAAGGGTTTCCTCCACTCATCTTTCTGTTTATTGACTGTGAGTTGGAGCCTGCTCTCTACTTGCTTCTTCCTTCTTGTTCCTCTGGTAGTTTTCCTTCTGTTACCTATGAGGATCTGAGTAATTCTTTCCCCAGTGTTCTCCCACTTTAGTCAGTGGATTTAAGCCAGAACCAGTGGCTTTCCTGGCTTGGTTTCCACCCGGATTGGCTCACTCCCCTCCTCCAGATGCATTACCCCCCCCTTCTCTAGGCAGTGGGGAGGGGGTACATGGAGCAGTCATGGGGCAATGGTCTGCAGGCATGCGGCTGTTGGTTCTGCCAGTCCCCTGCCCCAGAAAAGGAAGTTGACATCAAAGGGGGCTGGGGCTGGCAGAGCTGATGGCCACACACATGTGGACCGCAGCCCCATGGCTGCTCTGTTCACCCTTTTATGGCCTGCATCTAAGGCAGACCGCAACCTTGGCACACCACTGAATAGAACCACTTTAGTTGCTAGATATCTTCTCCCCAGCGATAGCCACATAAAGACTAACACCATCTCACCACAGAGTACTGCATTAGCCTGGCTGCTGAAACTAGATGCAGACTTCAGTGTGGCTCCCTTAACTCCAGTGTTAACTACCCTAACTGTAGGGCAGGAGTGTCAAAGTCCCTCCTCGAGGGTCGCAATCCAATCGTGTTTTCAGGATTTCCCCAATGAATATGCATGAGATCTATTAGCATACAATGAAATCAGTGCATGCAAATAGATATCATGCATATTCATTGGGGAAATCCTGAAAACCTGACTGGATTGCGGCCCTCGAGGAGGGACTTTGACACCCCTGCTCTAGGGTCTAGGCACCCTCTTTTGATGATGGAGCTGCAGAAAGACCTTTTAACTCCTCCCACCAGAGGTTTTTATACTATACCTTTGGATGTGTCACGCGTGGCTCCCAACATGCAGATTCTGCAGGGAATCAGCTGGTACTCAAAGGCTTAGAGCAACTCCTGTCCTCGAGGGCCGCAATCCAGTGGGGTTTTCAGGATTTCCCCAATGAATATGCATGAGATCTATTTGCATGCACTGCTTTCATTGTATGCTAATAGATCTCATGCATATTCATTGGGGAAATCCTGACAACCCAACTGGATTGTGGCTGCTATTTATACACAGGAACTTCAGCTGGTACACCACAGGAAAACTAGCAGAAGGCCAGAATGACAACCCACTGACGTTGTGGTTTGCAAATGGTCATTAAAAATGACTACATTGCATATATTGGGTCCAGACTAAATTAGAGAACGTGGTCAAATTAGATCAGGTTTGGAGCTAATTTGCAGAACTGTTGCATACCTTGTGCAACATGTTTCCATCACTGATGAAAACGGAAAGCATGCTCACTCGAAATGTTATTCTAGCCTTTATAGAACATTTGGCAGTTCTACAGGACATTTGAGATGTGGACATTTCTGGACAAAAACAAGGATTTGAAGACAGTCAATCCAGTATGAATTCATTGCCGAAGCTGCAGGCCTGGTAGGCCAACATTTCTGAAGACTGTGTACTTTAACTAGAGCAAATTGAACTCAATCATTAGAAGCCAACCCACTTTGTCATTCAACAGATTAATGTAATACAACTTGTAGCTATATAAATACTTAAATTTACTCCTCCCCCCCTCCTCCCTCATGAAGCTGGGCCCAGCAGACCCAAACAAACGAAGCTGTGGAAATACAATGCTCTTGACACTTCTTTTATTCAGTTAATCCTTGAAAAACACTGTCCACATTTGTCATAGGACTTAACACGGGATGTGTTTTGACAGAACATGCCTTCCTCAGGGATCCGAGATGTTAGATACTGTTGTTTGTAGAAATGTGGAATAACATTAATGGCTTGACAAACCAAGCGAGAATACCTGCTGCAAAGGCTCAACACCTCGGTGTTGGAAAAACTAGACCCATAGCAGCAGTGATAACAACAGCAGAAAAGGTAGAGATGCAACAGCACAAGGTGAAGCGACAGAGGGTCAGAGCCACAGCGCAGGTGACATCCACAGTAGAAGCAGCAATATCACGGCTGGCAGATAGCTGGGGAGGGAAGTGACTTACTACAGCTATGGCCACAATGAGGAGAGATGGTGGGGTGGTGGGCAGAGAACCAGAGAAGCTCACAGAAAAGGAAAACTGGAGCAGCAGCATCCACAGTGGTGGCAGGAAGAGAAGACAGTAGCTGAATACCTTCCCTACCCCCTTCCCCCAAAAGGTGACTACTATCATGAAAGGAGTCGGGCCATTGAGGCAGTGAAACAGCAGGCCCGACTAAAGAGGAAGAGGTTTGGCATACCAAATGGGCCTCCACTGGGACTGAAGAAAGAGAAACAGAGGTTTCTGCCCCATTCCTGGAGGAAAAGCCCATAGCCTGTTATTGAGACAGACATGGGAGATGCTACTGCTTGCCCAGAGATCAGTAGCATGGAATGTTGCTACTATTACTTTGAGTGTCAGCAATGATTTATCAACTTAAACTGGATCAAGCTGATTGTACTGAATGTTAAATATTCTTGTAGTGGGATTAAATTCTAAGTACAAAGGTCTCCAAAGTATGTGTGTTCATTTTTAGAGATGATGCCCAGGATCATAATGTACTGAAAAAACTGAGCATACTTTTTCATAACTTGGCTTTCCAAGGCATGGGTCATCTGTGCTGTCCTTGAAGAGCCAATAGAAGCTCATTTTGAGAAGGAAGGCACATGAAGAAGGCCAGACTATATGCAGTGAACAAAATCTTCTGGACAGGTCCGTATTTTTTGAGCAAGAGGCTCCAAGGATAAAATAAATAAAAGCAGGGATAATGGACAGCCCTGACGCATGCCCCTATACAACGAGAAAGGGGCAGTCTGATGTTTATTAATGAGTAGCTGGGCCGTGTGGGACGTATAAAGGTGAATGAGCCACTGATGGAAAGGCCCCGAGATACCAAATTGTTGTACCACCCAAAACAGGTAAGGCCACGTCACCTTATCGAAGGCCTTTTCCGCATCCAAACTAGCCAGAAGATCATCACCCTCGCGGCCCCTACCCTCCCGAAGGGCCACTAGCGCCTGTAAGATATTGGAGGAGGCGAACCGGCCTGGAACGAAGCCGACCTGGTCAACATGGATCAGGGAAGGAATCATTTGGGCCAACCTGCTCGCCAAAATCGCAGTCAGAAGCTTCATATCTTGGTTCAGCAAAGAGATAGGATGGTATGATCCCACCAACTCCGGGTCCTTCCCCGGCTTTGGGAGGATTACCACATGAGCATGACTCTGTGAAGGGAGGATGCAACCAGTGCTCTGCATATCGGCATACAGAGCCACCAGGGCCGGTCCTATTTGGGGTTTCAAGATTTTATAAAACTCAGGTCCCATCCCGTCCGGTCCGGGGGCCTCGGATGTGTTGACATTGTCTCTTTGTTTGCTTCTCAATAAAATGTTTCAAACCAAAAAAAAAAAATCTTCTGGAGGCTGCAGGTTTTTCTGCAGATTAAAATAGAGACTACAAGCAGAAAGGAGAAGTAGGAGTCTCCTACAACCTGAAGTCACAAAAGCTGAGAATCTGGATTTTGTTAGCATGGACCATCAGGCCACAGCAACTCCTGCTGAAGATGGAGGAGAGGAAACAAGGAAAAACAATGGCTGGAAAAAATTAAGTCAATGTCACCAGGGTCGCATTAAAGGATAGGCCCAGTAGGCACGTGCCTAGGGCCCGAAAATATCAGGGGGGCCCAGGGCTGGCGTTAGGGGGGAAGCAAATAGGGCAGGGGGGCCACGACTGCCTGAAGGTCAGCTACTCCTTCCTACTCCCTCTCTCGCAACGCAAGGAAACTTAACTGAAGTCACGGGGCTCTAACTGCGCATGGCAGCTTCCCTTCTTCGAAACAGAAAGTTATATCCTGTTTCGGAGGTGAAGGGAAGGCGGCATGTGCAGCGTTAGAGCGAACGGGGGGGGGGGGAGGCTATCATTGTGTGAGCCGCCTTCCCTTCACCTCCGAAACAGGACATAACTTTCTGTTTCAAAGAAGGGAAGCTGCCATGCGCAGTTAGAGCCCCGTGACTTCTGTTGAATGACAAAGTGGGTTGGCTTCTAATAATTGAGTTCAATTTGACCAGTGTACTTGTGTGCCTAGGGGCCCTCAATGAATTAATCCTGCCCTGAATGTCACACACTCCAATAAATATGGGATAACACTGTCATGAAAGATCAAAATTCAACCTAATCAGAGTCTTAGGTCCTTCCTTGGTGCATCCCGGGAAGGGAAGGCCCACCATTTTGAAGAGGGGGGGTTTGTTGGGAGGTTGTGAACCCCGGTGGTAGGAGGTAGTGGGTATCTCTCCTGCCGCAGCTCAGTGTTTGTCGGGGGATGGGGGAGGGGCGATGGTGGGAGGGAGTGGGCATCTCTCCTGCTGCTGGTGTCCAGACTTAGTCAGGGGTGCTGGGTGGGGCTGACAGAAGGAGGCAGTGGGCATCTCTCCTGCTGTAGGTATTGGGAAGCCGTCAGGGGTATCAGGGGATCCTGGCAGGAGCAGAAGGAGTGAGCATCCATCTTGCCGATTCTCCATTTGAGGGTTTTTGTTGTTTTTTGTTTTTTTTGCAGGGGGGGGGAGTCCTGAGCTGTCAAGCCTTACTTTCCTGCCAGTGCCTAAGCCAATCAGCCCTCAAGCACTGACCAGAAAGTAAGGCTATGACAGCTCAGACCCTGCCACAAAATTTTGCCAGCAAATGTGGCACAACAAGGTAAAGGACTCATCCAGCGATGATAGAGAATTACCCAGTGCTTCTTTAAATATTAATGAGTCCACTTTACTACAATTTTAATATTAATGACCTCATTATACTACCAGGCTATCTTACCCCTCATTTTACCCTGAGTTACATTAATGAGAGCTATCGAAGAGTACACTTGTTTACATATCCCTCAATAAAATCCTGTCATTACAAAAGGTTCCTTGACAGAACCTTTTCTTTTCAGGCGGCCACACTGACAAAATTGCGTTAGAAGCTTCCTCTTATCTTGATTTTAGAAAACAGATAAAAACTCAATTATTCAACCTAATGTATCTTATTACTTACTTATAATTTTTATCTCATTTTAAATTGCTTGTATCTTCCCACTGTAAGCTTTTAACTTTGCTGAAATTTTAGATGATTTCAATTTTAAATTTCTATTTGTACTGTATGTATAATGATTGATTGATGCGAACTGCCTAGAACTCCCAGGTATGTTAGTACATAAAAATAAACTATTATTATTACATTTGCATGGAACAATCAGAGACAGCTAGGAAGCTCAGAAAAGTCCACAGTGAGCCGTTTTGATAATCAGCTGATAAAGTAGTGCCCCTCTGAACCAGCTAGAGCCGGTTTAGTGATCACCATTAAAGGCACGGTAAGTTTTGAGAATCTTCCTCAGAAAGGTGACAAAACAGTTTTAAATGTTTTTGTAGTAGGAAACAAAGCCCAGATCTTTGTTCAGTCCTGTCTGATAGGTGTCAAAATATTGCATCATTTTAATTTTAAAGGTTTTACTTTCTTGGATTGTCTTAAAGTTCCCTCTTAGTATTCTTACCATAAAATCATTGGTGCGGTGGCCAGTTTTTCCAAAGTGTTGTCCAACAGAGGTGACATCCTGGTTGGTATTGCAATTTTTAATATGACCTTGGACAGCAAATTCACCTATCACCTTCACATCAGCCCAGTGGTCAAACGCTGCTTCTATTGTCTAAGAATGATCAGCTCTCTCTCCAAATTACTTGAGCCGTCCTCTTTGAACACCCTGATTCACTCATTAGTGATCTCCTGCATAGACTATTGCAACACCCTTTACAAGGGCATAACAAAAAAAGAAATGACGCCTTCAGATCGTTCAGAATACTGCTGTAAAAATCATATTGAACGCAAGAAAATTCAACCACGTTTCTCCCTTACTGCACAAAGCGCATTGGCTTCCAGTAGAACATAGAATTAGTTACAAAATCCTGCTATTAACATTTAAAACTTGTCAAAATAATCAACCCAAATTTATAGTCAGACTCCTTATTCCCCATAACTCCTCTAGAACTCTTTGCTCCATGACTCAGAATCTGCTCTCAGTTCCATCCCTCAAGCTTATAAACACAATGAGATCAAGTAGTTTTACAGTGACTGCTCCCTCCCTTTGGAATTCCATTCCTAACTATTTATGTGTAGAATCATCTCTAAATCAATTTAAAACAAAGTTAAAAACATTTTTATTTGTCGATGTCTTTGAAACCTTTTTGTTTTTTTTATGTTCAATAAGTTTTATTGAAGTTTAACAAAATAAAACAAAGCAATACAAATAACAAATCATCATGTTACAATTAGTCGTAATCACAAGATGCTATATTGTACAGAATTGGCAAATAGTTCCTTGTAAGGACAAAAACATGCAACCCTTTCCAATGTACTTTTCTTAATTTGTTCTCTTGTTCTCTATAATATTGTAGTTCTAACCTTTTTTCCTTTTCTTTCTGTTTGTCCCTGGTTAAAGCATCCTTGGATGTATTAACTACCCCTAAAGATGTCTACCAATTTTAAATTTGTATTAGAGTGAATATATGTTTTTATTAATATTGTACACCGCCTAGAAGTCTGATTAGGCAGTATAAGAAATTTTAAATAAACTTGAAATATCTATGTAAGTTGATTCTGGTCTCTAGCATCTGGCCTGTTTCACCAATGTACCATCCCTCTTTGCACTTTTTGCGCTGAATGATGTATACCAGTGGTTCCCAACCCTGTCCTGGAGGACCACCAGGCCAATCGGGTTTTCAGGATAGCCCTAATGAATATACATGGAGCAGATTTGCATGCCTGTCACTTCCATTATATGCAAATCTCTCTCTTGCATATTCAATAGGGCTAGCCTGAAAACCCGATTGGCTTGGTGGTCCTCCAGGACAGGGTTGGGAACCACTGATGTATACCACATTAGAAGATGAACGTTTGAAGGATCCCTTTATGCTGAATGTTTTTCCCATATGAGTGACCGTGGGATCCTTTGCATTCTCCTCTTCGTGGGTTTGTGTGGGGAGCTTGCTCTTCGCTTATTTTTGTTTCATATTAGGTGGCTGACAGAAGGCCAGTGCAGATGGAGCTGGGGATATTTATTTTAGTAATTCATCTTCCTGGAGTACTGGTTATAGATCTCGTGCTTTAGAAAACAGAGGTTAATTATGATACAACTTAACTACAGTAATCTGAAGAAACTTAATAACCTCTGACCCAGGCATCTTGAAAAGGGAGAGATAAAATGGAGGCAAGCAGGGGTAGGAGAAGAGGCACTAAGGAATTCTCCAATAAATTACTTGTAAGTAGGTTGCCATTCCCCCCCCCCCTCCCCACATTATTTTTCCCTGTGGTACACTAGATAAGGTTCCTCCATAGTAGTCTGTCATCCTGAAGTGAAGGGTGTGCTCATAACCTTTGATTGGCATCTGATCCCCCCTCCCCCAGCCAATGGGTCTGCATAATGGGAGGAGTATTTTGTATAATATGTCTAAAGGGGATGTGCTCTAGAGCAGTGATTCACAAATTTTTAAGCTGGGGCCATTTTGGGTCCAAAAGAGCTGAAGGAGAGCTGACTATTTGGAGCCACATCACCAACCAATGCTTCTGGATTTTCATCCCTACCAGAACACCTGGCCTTCGGCACTCATGCAGAAAACATGTAGCTCTCTTCATATACAGGCCCACAAACTAATGTACACAAATGAAACCCTAAGATGCCAGACTCTGCACACAGTATAACACCAGAGAAATAGAAAGAAATTGATTTCTTCCTGAACATTGCAAAATATAAATACAACATATATAAATTCTCAGAACTGACATTTCAATCACTAAATTGAAAATAAAATCATTTCTCCTACCTTTTAATTGTCTGGTGATTTTATTTTTCTGATTATCCTGTTCCCAGTATCTGACTGCACTTCACTCTGTGTTCTTAACTCTGTTTCCAGGGCTCCTTATCCATTTGCTATTTCATTTTTCACCTTTGCCTGGCCTAAAGCCATCTTTGGCACTAATTTTTCATACTCAGCTCTCTTCCATTTTCTGTCTCCTCAAATCTATCTACTTTTCCATCTATTCCCTTCCCTTCTATCCATGAACAGCATCTCCTCTCTCTCTTCTCTTCCCTTCCCCTCTCCTCTCCTCCATCCATATCTACCATCTCCTCCCTCTTTCTTTTGTTCCCCTCCCCCTCCGTTCATGTATACCATCTCCTTCCTTTCTTTGCGTCCCTTGCATCCAGCATCACTTCTCTATATCTCTGTCTATTCCCCATGTCCAGCACTGCCCTTCTGTGTTCTTCTTCCTATGCTCTCTCTCCCCATTTCTTTGCTATGTGTCACTTTTCCTTCCCATATATATGTTCACCCTTCTTTTCACCTTCATCCTGCAGAAAACAGTACTCCCTCCCTTTATCAATTCATATCCAGGATCTCCATCTTGTTCCTTCTGCATCCTGCAATAAGCAGCTTTTCTGTTCCCCACCTCGGTCTGGCATCAGTCATTCTGGCTCTCTGTACCACCTGCATTGCTGCTGCGGCATGGTCCAGGGTTGACTTTTTTCCTGCCCTCCGTTGAAAACCTTTGTGCCTTCCTGTCTGACTAACTACCCACCTGACCTTCTTACACACATCTTCCTGGCAATGAGTCATCCAAGCTTTCTCAGGTCAATCCTAGGTGTCTTTCCTCTAAGTGTCCCTCCCATGTAGCAAAATGAAGTTGCTGCAGAGGAAAGGACCCTGGGGTTTGTCAGACAGAACCTGGATGAATCATTGCTGGAAGAAATTTGTTTGTAAAATCGTTGGGTAGTGGGAGCTGGTCAGACAGGCAGGGAGCAATGCTGGACTCATGAAGAGAGTTCAGATGGGACTGGCAATGTCCTTCAGTAGAAGCCCTTAGCCTGTTTGCAGCAGCCAAAAAAAAAAAAAGAGTGAGTACTGTGCAGGCTGCCCAAGAGGTCCAAGATGGCTGCTATTGACTCATAGGCCTTGTATTAAAGAGCACTGCTCTAACCTGTCCTAGGGTACTACCAGCCAGTTAGGTTTTCAAGATATCCACAATGAATAAGCATGAGACAGATTTACATGCCTGTCTCCGCCATCATATGCAAATCTCTCATGCATATTGTGACCGGGCGTGGTTGTGCTGGAAGCTTCCAGGGTTACACAAACCTCAGCTGAGCGAAGGCAAGGGAGTTGATAGCTTGGGTTATTACAAAAAGATTTTAAAAAATAATAATAATCCAATCCAAAGTTCAAATAAACTGCAAAGATTTTACTTGTATTTAGTTCATCATATAGACATGTGGAAACCTCAAAACATTCAGTGCATGGTCCAACAAAACACAGGGACTTTTCCTTAGGACACCCAGGTAAATGTCTTTCACCACAAACATAAGCTAAACTCAGCAGTAGGCATTAAACCTCACAAAATATTTTTCCTTTTGTCCCTGTCTGCTTACAAGCTTCAGTCCAGCCTTAGGCAGCTGTGCCAGACCATCACTATCACACCATATCTTGCAAGCATGAAACAACCTCTTAATCCACCAGCTCTGTTTAAACTTCAAAGTCTCTGCAATCCTCAGTATTAGAGACTTTCCTTGGGGTTTGACTGTTATCACATTCCCCAAGGCAAGGATCTATCCGCCCAAATGATCAGCTTGAATTAGACCCCTCCCAAAATCCCAACTGGATTTTACATCTCTATATTGTCCTTTTCAATTGCAGTGCCTGTTCCTAACACAGGTTTAAGCTGGCAGGCATTTCCACAAAACAAAACAAAAACCACGCCAAAAATAGTATTTTTCCTTCCTTGCCAGAACAAAAGGACTTGCCTTCAGGCCAGCTCTCTATAATGTTGCTTTTTTTAACAAAACAGTCTCCTTTGGCACTGGTTTGTACAGTATATTATTTCCAATTTGGTACAAACATACAGCATTTCTTCTGTCTGCCACTTGCTTTAACTAGTTTTAGTTTATCTCCATTTGCTCACAGCCTTGAGCTACTGCATAATCACCATCCCCCTCATAGGAACTAAGGCTGTCTGCCATTTCTATATCTTCTAGGCAAATAGATAAAGTGACCTCTAGAGCCTCCTTGAATGGAGAAACGCTAGCTAGGACTTCAGAGGAACGGGACTTGGGGGTAATCATCAGTGCAGACATGAAGGCTGCCAAACAAGTAGAGAAGGCCTCATCAAAGGCAAGGCAAATGATGGGATGTATCAATAGAAGCTTCGTCAGCCGTAAACCTGAAGTCATAATGCCACTCTACAGAACCATGATGAGACCCCCATCTGGAATACTGTGTGCAATTCTGGAGGCCACATTACCGGAAAGATGTGCTTCGAGCTGAGTCGGTCCAGCGGATGGCCACTAGGATGGTCGCGGGGCTCAAGGGTCTCTCATACGAAGAAAGACTGGGCAAACTGCAGCTCTATACCCTAGAGGAGCGCAGGGAAAGGGGTGACATGATTGAGACATTTAAGTACGTCACGGGTCGTGTCGAGGTGGAAAACGATATATTCTTTCCCAAGGGACCCTCGGTCACAAGGGGGCACCCGCTCAAACTCAGAGGAGGGAAATTTAGTGGTGACACCAGGAAATATTTCTTCACAGAAAGGGTGGTAGATCACTGGAACAAACTTCCGGTGCAGGTGATCAAGGCCACCAGCGTGCTCGACTTTAAGAATAAATGGGACATCCACGTGGGATCCCTACGAGGGTCGAGTTAAGGAACTAGGTCATTAGCATTCAGACTTAATGGGGTGGGTCAATAGAGTGGGCAGACTTGATGGGCTGTAGCCCTTTTCTGCCGTCATCTTTCTATGTTTATATGTTTCTATGCTCCTGCTGCAACGGTGATCCCTGTTGTTCCACTGTGCTTGGCTGCAGAGGTCTGAATTCATCATACTTGCCAGGAACTCTCCAGTTCTGTTGCTGCTCAGGGCTCCACCCTTTTCTTTGCTGGAATAGTCAGGATTAAGAACATACCTGCACATAGAACTAATTGCTTTGTAAGACACAATATTATTCTCCTCAGTTCCCTTTTAGGCTCTGAAGAACATAGGCCCTCTGTGGTACTCTTAACCTCTGTCCCAGGCACATCCCAGCCTAGCAACTTTTTATTACAGGGTTAAGGTACACCTCCCTGAGTCCTAGCTGCCTTTTAGTGTGATAAAGAGAAAAAAAGAGAATCCAAACACCTCCATACTAGGGTTATACTCTAGAGTGGTTGGAGGTATTTGGATTCTCCTTTTCTCTATCCTACTAAAAGGCAGTTAGGACTCAGGGAGCTGTAATAAGGAGTTGCTAGGTTGGGATGTACCTGGGACAGAGGTTAGGAGTACCACAGAGGGCCTATGTTCTTCAGAGCCTAAAAGGGAACTGAGGAGAATAATATTGTGTCTTACAAAGTTGAAGAACAGAGGAACTAGAAGGAAGAAAGAGATAAAGAAGATTCATCCTACCCTTTTGTGTTCTTTTTTTTTTTTAAGTTCAAAACTGTTTATTGTGTTTTCAAGTTACAGAAAGAACAAAGATAAAAGTAAAATACAAAAAGCAATTCATGGCGTAAGTCACAGCTATACACGAGATATACTGATGGTTGTGAAAATGAAAACATAATACTCCAGCACAATGTCAACAGATAAGTATCGCAGGATCATTGCTCACGCCCTAGTTGCATTGTCTAGGTAAATAAATAACTATTGATGAATCAAGCAAGCAAATTTACAAAAGCATGAAAATGCAAGGGTTAGACGTTGCAATATAAAATGAGAGGTTGCCATACAGCGAGGAAACGGGTCATGGAGTTAGACTTTTCTGCATATACTTTTTCATATTTCCCTGTAAGGCAGAGAGCATTCCACCACATATGGTAATCTATTTTGGTAAAATCCTTCCAACAAAACAACACAGTCTGTACAGCTAAAGATAGCATGATGGTAATTAAACGTGCCCTATCCGGGTTCAGGGGTGCAGTAATCGCTTGTGACATTAATATAAGAATAGGGTATGTCAGAGGCTCTCTAATATCCAGTAGATCACATATGACATTCCAAACTTTATTCCAATAATCCTTTAATAGTGGACATGAAAAAAGCAGGTGTTCTATAGTACCATTAGATGTAGAGCATGACCAACATAAAGTGGATATTGAGTGATCTATTTTATGTGATAATACAGGTGTCCAAACCACTCTGTGTAGCAGAAAGAAAATGGATTGTAATAGAGAGGCTGAGCGAATGGATTTAAATAAAATTGGCCATAAGGACATCCAATCTATGGCATCAGAGGGCAAGTTGAGATCTTTACACCATTTCACCTCCAGTTCCAGGGGATCAGAGAAAGAGTTTCTTTGTAGTAACTGATACCACATTGATGCTTTTATTTTACCGTCAGGCAAGGAATGCAAAAATTGAAGTAATCCGGGTTCCACCGATTGTAGACCATCTTTCTGCATTGAGTGCTGTACACAATGTGTCAGTTGAAGCCAGTAAAAATATTGAGACCCAGGTAGGCCTCGTTCAGATGAAAGCTCTGAAAAGGAAGACCAGGTGTTCAGTTTTCTGAGATCCTGCACCAACCATATATCACATTTTTGCCATACCTGCCATGAGACTGGAGACTCAGCTATCCTAAACCTATCGTTATTCCATAAGGGAAGCATAGTGGAATCTGCCCATCCATGTGAGAAAGTGGAATCTGCACTGTCCACCGCTTGTTTGTAGGCCACAAGTATCCTATCCAGCTTATCTGATTTGGTGAGGGTGGTACCGGCCAAGTGTCTAATGCGTCTCTCCCCATATAATGACCTTTCGATGGAGATCCAGATAGGAGGGTCATGGAAAATGGATCCATAGTATCCTAATGACCACTGTTTCAGAATGAATGCATGATGATAATGTAGAAAACTAGGAAAGCTCACTTCTCCCATGTTACGCGGTGCTTTCAACTTAGCCAGAGCTATACGAGGCTGCTTATTTTTCCACAGAAACTTTGTAAGCAGAGAATCCACTTGTTTATAAAAGGTGAGTGGTAAATGGAAGGGTAGCATAGATAAGATATAGTTAATCTTAGGAGCAATCATCATTTTGATCGTTTCCACTCTACCCCACCACGTCAGTGAAAGTGGGGACCACTTAGAGGTAGATGATTTGATAATGTCCAGAATGTGTTCTACGTTGAGGTGAATGGTTTCATCAATACTCGGGCCAAACAGTACTCCCAGATATTTTATGGATGTAGCCGACCATTTCATTCCGTAAGAAGTTATGTCAGATTCCGCTGCGGGACAATTAATAGGCATCAGTTCAGTTTTACTCATATTGAGTTTGTATCCAGAGACTTCCGCATAACATGCTATGTCTGAGAGCAGAAAGGGAAAGGATGCAGGTGTAATATATAGTAAGATATCATCTGCATACGCAGATATTTTAATATCTTGCTCAAGCTCTCGCAGTTTGAAACCTACTATACCAGGATTATTACGGATTTTCTGTATCAGTGGTTCTAATGCGAGATTAAAAAGTAACGGGGATAGGGGGCAACCCTGCCTGGTACCCCTATTAGGATAAAAAGCATCAGATAAGGTTCCATTAATATACGTTCTAGTGGTAGGTTTTGAGTAGAGTACCTTTATTTTGTTGATGAAATCCTCCGAGAAGCCAAACCATATTAGGGTGTTAAAAAGAAAAGGCCACTCGATGCGGTCAAAGGCCTTCTCCGCATCAAGTCCAACTGCGAGTAATTCCATTTTTTGTTTTTGCACTTGAGCTATGACATGTGAGAATGTTCTAGTGTTGTCACTAGATGACCGACCGGTGATAAAACCACTTTGAGTTGGTGATATGAGTTTAGTTATGACCCTCTGCAATCGATTTGACAATAGTTTTGCATATATTTTAGCGTCAACGTTTATTAAGGAAAGCGGTCTATAGTTAGCAAGATGACGTGGGTCTTTACCCGGTTTGGGCAGCACAATTATAGTAGCTTCGGTAACAGAGCTGGAAACCTCTCCAGTGGAAATGAGATGCTCAAGAAATGGGAGGTAGAATGGAATCAGGACCTCTTGAAATGCTTTATAAAACTCGACCATCAGGCCATCTGGTCCAGGTGATTTCTTGAGGGCCATAGATTGGATAACCAAGGCTAGTTCAGACGGAGAAATCCGTTCGTTGAGAAGTTCATTTTCCGTCTTGTCCAAAGTGGGGGTGTGGTATATTGGCCAAGAAGCCTGAGATCAATTGCGGACTACAGGAGTCTGAAGTGTATAGAGATTTGTAGAAGGTCATAAATGCTTGAGAGATGGCTGTATCTCCGGTAATCTCGGTCCCTGAATCCATTTTGATGGAAGCAATGCTGGATTTTGCCTCTCGGCGTTTAAGAAGATTAGCCAATAGGTGGCCACATTTATTGTTTTCAGCAAAGTAGGATGCTGATTGTTGAAATATCGCGCATGAAGCGTTGTTACTCAATATTGAGTTGTATCGGAAGCGAGTTCTGTTCAGCCTAAGAAGGAGATCTATGTCACCAGGAGTTTGTTGATGTTGAGATTCTAGGCTTCTGATTTCATCTTCTAGCTTTTGTTGATCTTCTTTCAGTTGTATATTCTTGTGAGCAGTATAGGTTATTATGACACCTCGAATAAAGGCTTTATAAGCATCCCAAAAACAAGTCCAGGAAGTTTGTTCAGGAATATTGAGCTGGAAGTATTCTTGAGTTCTAGTTCTTATCATCTCACAAAACTGTTGATCTTGTAAAAGGGCATTATTGAATCGCCATTGTCTGGTTTTCTGGGGAGAAACCTGGCCTTTTAATTGAATTGTAATGGCCGCATGATCCGATATGGTGATCGGTAAAATAGATGCATCTGTGATGGAAGAGCACAAAGATTCACTCACAAGGAAAAAATCAATCCTCGAGTACGATGAGTGGGGAGGAGAGAAGAAGGTAAAGGCCTCCGTATCAGCGTGAAGATATCTCCATATATCCAAAAGGTAGACATCAGCTATGAGATCTTGTAAAGCGAGCCATGCTTTGGTTTTCTTATATGTGCAGTTTGATTTTCTATCCATTTTGGGATTTAAAACCAGGTTGTAGTCACCGGCAACAACCAGATTAGCCGTGGATTCTTCCAAAAGAGATTCAAGCACTGAATGAAAGAAATCTGGTCTATCCAAGTTAGGACCATACAAGTTAAACAGACAATATACTTCACCTGCTCTATTAATTGTAACTTTGACCCAGCGGCCATTAAGGTCATTTGAGGAGGAAATTATGGAAGTATTACTAGATTTCCTAATCAGAGTAATAACTCCACCCTTTCTATCAATGGCAGGAGAATAGTATGGGGGCAAAGCCCATGGGAGAAGTACCTTAGCTGAGGCAGGACCATCCAGATGAGACTCCTGTAACATTATAACATCAGGTTTAAGGTTGTCAAGAT
Organism: Geotrypetes seraphini; assembly: GCF_902459505.1. Classification (NCBI taxonomy): domain Eukaryota; kingdom Metazoa; phylum Chordata; class Amphibia; order Gymnophiona; family Dermophiidae; genus Geotrypetes; species Geotrypetes seraphini. The sequence goes on from NC_047087.1 coordinate 258,450,116, forward strand.
ATGTTAAAACTTTTTTCAGCTTAATTTTATTATTAAGACCCTTTGCATTTAAAGATATTATTTTAAGAGACATAGTAATTATGTAAAAAACATAAGAGCATGAGAGAATAATGAGCAAATATGTAAGTTGACCAGGAAGCCAGGCTGATGAAGTGAGACCATGAGTGATACGAGAACCATAACAGTATGTGACTACTGAAAAGATGATATACCATGACCAGTGAGGAACACCATGAATTGATAAAGGTGACAAAAAAGTCACTGCTATATATTAACCTTGTGAGTGTAGCTGAGGGAGCCAGAGTGGCAGACAGATCCCAGCGCACCCTCTTATTTTCAGGATTCAACATACAAACTTTGTTAACAGCAGAACAAGTCGCCGGCAGAAACCACCAGCACCACAGTATCGTCATATAACATAGTGAAGTGGTTATAGTATGTAATGTGTAAGGCAGGCAGAGTAACATCATTACCACAGCAACATATTAGAAAACATGTTTTCCATCATTCAAACCTGATTGATCGGAGTGGGTGAATGCAGTTCAATAAATGAAGCCAGCTCATCTGGATTGGTGAAGTCTTTGGTTGTATTATTCAGTGTGACTCTCATACGGGCCGGGTATAGTAAGCCAAATCTTGCATTTAGAGATTTCAACTGCGGTCTGTATGAGAGAAGCAGCTTACGTCGACGAGCAGTAGTTTTACTCAGGTCAGGAACAAATAAGATGGTGGATCCCTCATGCTTGATTGGAGCCCTGATCTTAGCCCGCTGCATTATCTCCAAGACGTGTTGGTATCTGAGCAGCTTGAGTACAACTGGTCTGGGGCGACGGTCACCGGCATTTGATGAAGGTACCCTGTGGGCTCGCTCAATTTCAAATTCCCGTTGAAAGGTGAGATCAAGGAGCCGAGGGATTAAAGCTTCTAGGTTTTTTATAAACTCGCCATCTCGGCCATTCTCTGGGAGCCCCAGGATACGGATGTTGCATCTTCGAGACCGATCATTACTATCTTCCAGGTCTCTTTCTAGTGTAGCTATACGGGTGGCCTGTTTTCTGAGATCAGTTATCTGCAATGTGCTAGCCTCCATCTTGGATTCCAATGTGCTCACACGTGTTTGCAGCTGAGTAAAATCCTCTGACATGTTTGTTATTTTTTCGTTTATTTCGTCTGTGCATACCTTTGTTTCTTTTACAAGCTCTTTGAGCTCTCTTAGATCCGCCAGAATTTCGCGGCCCGAATCCCCAGTGGAAGAAGAAGGGAGCGGCGCTTTAGACGGGGAAAGCGGCTCAGGCTTGTGCCGCTTCCCTACTTTTTTGTCCGACATCCGGCGAAGAGAGCAGGGTAAGAAGTCGCTTGCGACATCTGTGGCACTCGCGGCGTCCGCAGCCGCGCTCTGCTTCAAGCTAGTTTTTGATTTTGTTATGCTGTTTGCGATATCGTGAGGAGCGGCGTGGGAGCACTAAAATCAAACCGCCATCTCGCTCGGGCTCAGCCATGCCCCCCACCCTTTTGTGTTCTGGGAGATTTTGTTTTGAGTTTATCATGTGTGTTGGCCTTTTTACTTTGATGTGATCAGAGAAATATATTGTGGGATTGATTTTCAAAGTTCCAAATAAGCACTGATGAAAGGGATATTCAGTGACACTATTGCCACTAAATATTTCCTCTAATCACCTGAAGTTATACCTACTTAACAATGATATTTCTCAAGTTTCAAGATTATGTGAAAGGATGAGTAAATGTAAATGCCTGCTAGACCCTTTTCCATCTTATCTATTCATTAACATATCCTCTCAAGCTATTACATGGCTGACTGCCTTACTTAATTTTTCTTTAGAAACAGGTCACTTTTCACATTCTATGGGCCAAATAACGCTTTCCCCGCTTCTAAAAAAAGAACTAGATCCTACTGCCTCTTCCAATTATCGTCCAATTGCTAATAAACCCCTACTGACAAAAATATTAGAATCTATTGTAGCTAGTCAACTTACCGATTATCTTGACAAATTCTCCCTTCTCCAGCCATTTCAACATGGCTTCCGCTCCACTTTTAGCACTGAAACTTTGTTGATTTCTCTTCTCTCTAAAATTCAACAAATCCAATCCCAAAATACATATTCTATCCTACTTCAGTTTAACTTATCTGCAGCATTTGATGTTGTTCATCACGATATCCTTCTTCAGTTGCTTTATGATATTGGTCTTCACCAAATCATTTTCAATTGGTTTTCCATTCTTATTTGGTACATTTTCAAGGTAATACATCTACCTCCTGGCAATCTTCCTTTGGAGTCCCTCAGGGCTCCCCGCTTTCACCAATATTATTTAATCTTTACATGACTACTCTTAATAGCTGCCCTGGAATGTGCATAGTGAAAGCGTCCAGTAACCTGGACTGCATGAATGCAAGCCAATTCAGAGGTACCCCAAATAAAATTCACTCAGTATTTAAAAAAAGGAAAAAGGTCCAGCAGATTATATTCAACAGGAAGAAATTATTCTCATGTTATTTCTTTTTTTTTTTAAAAAAATCTTTATTAAATTTTCAAACTACAATTATGCATGCACATAATTCATGTACATATAATATTACAAGAAAAGCACAACAAACTTACAGATATTAATGAGCAATTATTTTCCCCCACCCTCCCACCTAGTAATGAAGAAAATAAATACCCACAAGAAACTACCTAAAAAAAATCCTCGAATCAATTCCAATGCAAAACCCTCCCCCTCCTTCCCACCCTGGATATGTATGTTTAAAGGTCAGTAAAATAAAGTTAATTATCATTCCTTACAAAATTAGCCAATGGCTCCCAAACATCCAGAAATTTCCTGTAACTTCCCTGATGTATAGCCATCAAACGTTCCATTTTAAAAGTATAACAAAGAGATTCCCACCAGAAAGTGTAATTTAACCTATCCCAGTTCTTCCAATTCTTCAATATAAGTTGTATGGCAACCCCTGTCATTATAAAGAGAAGTTTGTTATTCCTAGCAATATTTGGCTTTTAGCTCTCATTAACTTACCAAATAGGATGGTATCATACGTCAATGCCACTGGATTTTCCAATATGTTGTTCACCTGATTCCATATGGATTTCCATAATTTAAGTATCTCATGTTATTTCTACAGGGATGCCATGGATGGCCCACCCCAAAGAGTGAGATATACCAACCCAATGAATGAGATTTAAGATGCATGAGTAAGATTTTCCCTTCAGCATTTCAGGGATAGAAAGTTGTGTGTCCCTCTCAGCAACTACTTGTCTTTGAGAGGCATAGCTACCATTAAGTGAACCTGGCAAAATGCCCAGAGCAACCTAATGGTAGAGACCAACTGAAGTTGCACCCTCCCTCCATCCTCCCCATGCCTAAGTCCATCTATCTAACCCCTAGACCTCTGTTGGTCCTCCAAATGCTGCACTGTGTGGTCAGCAGAGGCTGCAGTGAGAGTCACTTCTCTCTGGCCAGTGAAGCCTTTCCTCTGTGCATTCCATCCACAGGAAGTTGAATTATTGAGGCCACTTTTACTCACGACACTCCTCTGCTAGGAGAACCGACAGGGGATTGGAAGGGGAGCCAGTGTCCCAAATGTGGACCTGGAGCAAAGCAGAAGGGGAAGAGATACTAGATTTTGGGGGAAGGGGGAGTAAAGGGAAGAGAGAGAAAGACCTAGGTCAAAGGGGAGGGGGAGAGAGGGAGAAATGGAAGGATGAGAGAGAGAGAGTGAGATGCTATAGCAACAGAGGGAGGGAGGGAAGAAGAAAGAGGTGCCAGACCAGGGAGGGTAGGGGATCAGGGGTTGGGATGTGGGAGAAAGGGAAGAGAGAGGAGAGAATCTGGACATCTGGAAGACAGGGACACTGAAGAAGTGTTGGCATTGGATGGAGTTTAGAGACATGGACACAGAGGGGCAATAATAGACAAAAGGGGAGGGATAGGGATACAGAGGGGTACGTTTACAAGTGGAAACTGGAAAACCCTGCAACCACTCAGTATTACCACTCTAGACTCCTTCTTGCTTCTTCGGCCTCAATGCCTGATGAATGCCATGGCTGCTCTGGACTTGGACTCCCACCTCTTTCTGAATGTATGGGAAAAGGAACTCCGTGCATTAAAGGAAATTATAAACATATGTTTTCTGAAGTTATGAATTGTACAGTCACAGATAGTCAGCGTTACAAATGAGGAATATGGGGGGGGGGGGGGGAGCAAAGAGGCCAGCATTCAGTGTTTCTCACTGAAGGTCATTGCTAACCTACAGAACAGGGGTATATACAGAAACAGACATTACTGAACATGTTTTTGCTGAGTCCAGTGATCTATGCCAGAGATAGCCCATACTAGGATCTGCTAGGAATGTGTACTCTCTCTCAGAATAGGTGGTGCCAGAGATTATCACTCATTAGTAATGGGCAGTTAACAAGATTAGCAGGTGTTATGTTACTTATCAGTATCATGTGTAAGCACCATCTAGCCATATATGTATTTTCCTGGGTATACAGTACTTATTTAAATCACAGTTTTGTAACATTGAGATAAAGCTTTGCTTCTCAGACAATCCATTTGCTAATTCCTGTCTCTCAGCGCTGACAAAAATAAAACACTTTCACATATTGCTATAATGACTATTGGTGGATGGGAATCTACAGTAGAAACCTTGAACTAAACTGTTTCAAGTTGCCAAGAGATACTGGCTACTACTTGGTGCCTGGTAAGAAATATATTCTTCTGGTGCTATATATGACTGAGTCTTATATAGCACCAGAAGAATACATTTCTTACCAGGCACCAAGCAGTCTTTCTGTTTGGTCCCTTCAGTGCTTCTGAATCTCTCATATTATTTTTCCTCTTGTTAGTGGAAAGGCAATCTGGCTTTAAGGAAACCTTAGAAATGGTTTATTTGACTGTATAACTTGGCCAAATACTTCTCCTTGTATTTTTGACATTTCTATTTTCACAGCTGGGAATATTTATGTTCTTGTCTTTATTACTTCATTCTCTGGGTTGGTTTGGAGACATTCTTTCCTGTTTGAAGGATCCTCAAGCCCTTCTAGGTAATGCTCCTCTTTCCTGGTTGAAGTCCCTTTATTAGAGCCCCTCTGATTGCGTGTGCCACACACACAATGCATGTAAATTGATATCTCTGTTTTATTTCTGATGCTTGAGGAAATCTTTAGGTTAAAAACAAAAAAATTAAACACATATAATCACTTTTAGTGTAAATAATACATGGTAACAAAAGCATGTCGGCTAGTTACATTCATGTGCTATGATAGCTCTTTTGTGACTACCTGGGGGTATTTCTCTCTGGCTACGGCACTATAATCGTCTTTATGAAGAATTATTTTATTCCGTTTGGTTTTAATCCCTGCCACTGCCTGTGCAGCATTGGGCTTTTACCATACTGCAGACCTCTAGCCAATTATTAATAGCATGTGACTCTGTTACTAAAACTGTAAAAAGTTTAAGTGCCTAATCAATTTCAAAATGTATTTGCTGAATTTAAAGGTCAGTAACTTGGACAGTGCTAGAAAAGATTTGGCCTTAAGTGGTAGCCCTCTGCTACTCATATGATTCCAGAATTATAGGGTACAACAAACTGTGTATCACTGTGGCTATCAATGGTGCCAGTGAAGGCTTTTGTGCTGAACTGGGCCAGCACAATACAACTCAAACCAGTTACACACAGAATATTGATCTTCTGTTTCCCTTCTGTACTGCCATTTTTTTGTGGCCTGAGACACTCAAGGAAAATGAAGCTCTTCCCTTGCTATCAATCTGCATCTTGAAAACTGATACTCTGACTCCCATAGACATCTTTGTTCAGGCTTTTCCATTTCAAAATAATGAATGGCATTGTCTTCCTGGACTTGTATGATAGCTACATGCAGAGCAGAACTTCAACCCTCTATCAATCTGTCCCTGCAGGAAAACTGCAGTTTCACATGAACACCTCGAAAAAAGCAATGTTGCTAAACTGTAATGGATGTTTTCCATGGACAGCAAGATTGATAAGGCACTCGAATGAGTGACATCATCAATAGGTGCCAGAGCTCAGAACTTATTGTCAAGTTTTTGGGGATATATGGCCTTTCTCACACACAGTGGTCTTCTCGGGTCTTCAGTTGGTTCCAAAGCTCAATACATTTAGGCAACTCTTCGGGAGTTGGGAGGTACTATGTGCTTTATCAATCTTGTTCTCTACAGAAAATATCTGCTACAGGTAACATTGCTTTTTTATGTCAACAAACAGGATTGAGTCAGGTATACAAGTAGGTTACTCTCCAGCTTAGGGCAGCTCAAGCTTTATATTGTCATAGGCCCCAATGCACAAAAGCTTTCTATGGCAATAAGAATCGTTAAAGCAGTCTTACTGCTGTGGAAAGCTCTCTTCCCAATGCACAAAAGGGTTCTCCGTGGCTGTTACCGATCCTCGTAGCTGCCACCAAGAACCCTATGCAAATACATCGCAAGGAGTTCATTTGTATTTTAAATGAACTCTCCTTGCAATGCACAAAATGAGCAAAATTTTCCGGTAGGTATCCTGCATGTGTTGTGTGAGGCACACAACACATGCACAACAGCAGAGTCCTTTAAAAAAACATTTGTTGGGGCTGACTGGGAGAGCAGAGGCTGTTGGTTCAACTGCAGCAGGCTTTTTTTTTTATGGGTGCAGCTATTATGCACTTACATAACAGCCACACCTTTCTTTAAAAAAATAAAAAAGCCTGATCATGGCTCTGGAGCTGGCAGGGGAAGCTAGGAATCAGCTGCCACTCTGCCAACTCACTGATTGCAGTTCCAGAGCCGCCATCAGCTGGGCAGAGAGAAGGAGAATGGCAGATGCAGGCAGGAGGAGGAGGAGCTGTGCCTAGGCATAGATCCTTCCCCTTTTGCCGAGGCTGCTCGCACAAATAGCATGATATAATTTGCATGGTGTTTGTACTGAGTATCACCCAGTCAAGAAAAATTGCTTCCACCAAGGTATTTTTTTACCATGGTGTCAGAGTATTATGCATCGGGGGAAGGGGGGGCATAGTTGTTCAGAGAAGTCTGCATAATCAAATACAAGTGTTGTTAGTACATAGGGAGAGATTGGCCAGCATTATTCGACCAAATGCACTGCCCTGTGCAGAAGCTTGATTCAAAGAGTAATATGCAGTGACCCCCCAATTCTATAAATTCCACCTAAAGTTAGGTACCTACATCAGCATGCCTAGCCGATGTTAGTGCCTATCTTAATAGGCCAAATTGGCACCGATAACTGGCAATTAACGCCCCATAACTGACGTTGATTAGAGTTAATTAAATTGTAGGCACACAATTTGGTAAGGGTATACCACTTTGTGATGTTCGCAGGGATGGGGGGTCCTAATCAGCCAATTAGCATCAATTATGAGGTCTTGGTCTTACTAAACAATTTAGGGCTAGATTCACTAACCTTACTTTCCGTGTCCGATTCGTGCTCGATTGCATGCAGGCCAATGAATTCATAAAAGGCCTGCATGCAAATGGGGGCGATCATTGGCACACCCCCCACTGACCGTGCGGATCGCTGGAGAGCGATCCTTGAGCATGCGCAGACCATCTTCCTTGACTGTAGATGGTCTTCGCATGCGCTGGCCCTCCGTGCTCGGCAGAGCAGAAAACTTTTTTTGTTGCTATTTTTTTCTTTGCAAGCCCATGGTTTTAACCTGCTTTAAGCCTGCGGGTTAAAACCAAGGGCTTGCACTGCAGGGAAGGGCAGGAGAGTCGGGGCGGCAGGAGAGATTTGGGGCGAGAGCAGGAGATGAGGCAGAGAGCAGATCGTGGCGGGCAGGAGATCGGAGCTGAGAGCAGAGAAGCAGGGCAGAGAGCAGGGCGGCAGAAGGCAGGGCAGTCAGAAAGGACCTGAGCGACTGGTCCTCAGCAGTCACTTATTTTTGGATCGGTTAGCCCAGTCAGTGGCCCTCTTTTTTTTTTTTAGTGAATCGCGTCCCTGCCTACTTTGCATGCCGTTTCCCCTTATTTGCATGCACAGATCGGAATCGGATCAGAGGAGAGGTTGGTGAATTGGGTCAGAGGGAAACCGGGTCGCAAACCGATCAGTACATGATCGGTTTGCTTAGTGAATCTAGCCCTTAGTTGTGTGTGCAAATTGGCTGTGTGCACTGACTTGCATATACAACCTATGGTGCTGTGTATAGAATTTGGGCCTCAGTGTGTAAAAGTGCAATCACCCTTTATAAAAACTGACAAGGAAGGTATACAGCAGGCAGCGTCTTGAACTCCTCATGCTAATTGTGCATATATATGCATCATGTGTGCATCTCTACAATGTTGCAGAATTCCAGATGAATGTTGGAACTGGAATAATAATAATAAAAAGGACTTGGCCTCTGAAATAATAGGTAGTCCAGTTACCGCACTGCACAGTGAAGGCGAGGAGGAGATGAAAGAGGAGGAGCCAGGAAGCACAGAAGAGAGAGTGTGTTTGTGTTTGAAGGAGAACCACTGAGTTGGCACAAACTGCTGACTCACACCACACTGAAGTCCTAGCTCTGTTCCAAAACATAAATAGGCCGCATGTTGTAAATTACAGCTTACATAACCTTTTTCCAGAAGGAGCAGCGTAGATGGTTTAGTATGCCAGTCAGAGCTGTGGATTCACTAACACAGGCAGGCTGCACCTCCTCCTTAGGCATTGAGAATAAAATCAGAGACAGTTCTGAGAATAAAAGGCCACAACTTTATTAATGATATGCCTGAAATAACACCCTAGGAAGCACCCGAGCCATAAGCCTTCTCCAGGACTTGCTCCCCGCCTTGACCTCCAGCGAGGGAGCACGCGCTTCGGTCCATTCCGCGACCTGCCCTCCTCCTTTCCAGCAAGGCCACTGCAGCACTCCGTTATTCCACCTGCCTTGCAAGCCAGCGAGGCGGACAATGTCTTGCCCGCAGGCACAGTATACTCTCACCGTGAGAGTCCAGTCTCAATATTTTGCGGGAATTTTCAGGTTTCAGGTCTCAGGTCTCAGGTACAAAAACAGTAAGAGTATAACCCAACAACAGAAAGAGTATAACCTACTACCATGCTTCTTAACATTACATACCTGACTCTGCCAAACACCATAAAGGAGTACAGATTATTGTCATACTTCTTACTAACACAGACTCCTGACTACTGCAGAAAAGGAGGAAATTAAGTGGCGGGAGCAGTCTGAACGTTGGGAGCATGGAGAAAAAGGGCCGATGCTCCCAAGCGTTCAGCAATTGAATTTGCCACTGCTGGGTAGCTCCGCCCCCTCGTTCCCGACCCACCCAATGCGAGGGAGCGAACTCCCCCAACGTCAGAGGGGACAGGGAAGAGCAGGGGAAAGAGGGCGGAGCGAAGGCCGTGCTCCCTCTGGGCAGCCGCCATGTTACTGTCAGCATAATACACAAAAGTGTGATAGGATGATGGTAGAAAAATGTAACACTCTCTATTCTAAACCATCGCTACTCTCATTACTGCTACTTACCATTTCTATTACATTACCAGATATACGCAGTACTACTTCATCTCACTAACAATCTAATCAAGACTACATAGAGACATAAGAAGCTTTGGGGATCTCATTTATTAAGAGAACTGTTAAAACCAACAAGGCTGTGATCAGGAGACACAAGGGTAAGGATTTATAAGAAACCTCCAAAAGGTGGGTTGGACTGAATGTGAGTAAGACTGGAGAGAGAGCATGACACACTATCCCAGATGTCAATTCCAAGCATTTTGTGCAACACGGTGCAAAGACCAGAGCAGGGAGTCGGAGAATGGAAGCACAGATAAAAGTGACTTGCCTAGTGAATGGAGTTGACAGGGAGAGGTGTAGGGAGAAATAAGAGAGAAGTAGTGAGGAGCTGTAGAATGAATTCATTTGTAGGAAAGGAGAAGCTTGAATTATAGGCAGAAGTAGGCAAGGACTCCCCAAAAATGTCAAATATCATTGATTCACAGCCACATGTATAACCAAATAACATAGAACCCTGAAACAGCACACTGTGAAACTAATTCAAACATGCATCAACATGCAATACAAAGGGCCTGACTCTCTATAGCATGCGCTAAAGTTAGGTGACAGTAGGCGCACTACTGCCACCTAACTAGCCAATGGCAGTGCACGCTTTAAAACGCGCCTACCTAAGGCGTACGAAGGTGCATAGCGATGCCTAAGGAAGACAAAGGCGTGGTTTGCGCTGGAATTTGCCTTACACGTGCTTGGACATCACTGTGCACCTCAGGATGCATGAGGTAGGAGTCTCAAATGTAGGCCTGCAAAAAAGGCCTACATACAAAACTGTAGGCGTGATTCTACAAAGCATGCGGATTGACAACTGCACGCCATAAAAATTGGAATAAACACATATTGTAGCGTGGCCGTAGCGTGGCCGGCATATGCCTTCAATCCTGCCATGGCGTGCTTCCCCAAATAGGAGGAAGTCCCTGTTGTGGGTGCTATACTCTGTGTACAAAAGTAAGAATGACACAATTCAGGTAAGTATCAATATAAAGAAATATTATTTATTGATCATCCATATAGGCCAAAAACAAAAATTCAGGGAAACAAAAGTCCAAAAGTAACAGCAATTATAATGTCCCCAAAATAATAGTGTCCTCACCAGCCTGGTCTGGCTCATGCTCAAGTGTTTAACTTATGTCCCAGGTAAGTCTCTAGTCCAAACCCAAAACTCAGAGCTGTACAATGTTGCAGGGTTTCTCCCTTCTCTCCAAACATTAAAGAGCGGAAGGTTACTGGATTTGTCAATTCAGTTCCTTGGCAAAGAAGGAACAAAAAAAAAAATATATATATATATAACACATAAAACACACTACCTGGAAATCTGGCAAACTGGCCCCAATCTTCAGGGTTTTCATGGCACTCAAAAGTACATTACCAATGTTGCTTAACTGTCCTTAAACATTGTTCCCACAGCAAGCCAGTCAGCACATCAAAAAAAATAAAAAAAAACAACTTTGCAAGTCAAACACACCGTCAGATCAGCTCACTTCCATGGTTTCGGGTAAAGCAGGTTCTGGCAGAACACTCCACTCCATGTCTTCCAATACCTGGATCTCCTGTGTTTGTTCCTCTGCTTCGGGGTTTATTATTTCCACATCTGTGGTTTCCTGGGCGGGTGGAGGTTCCTTCCACATGGGAACTTCCCGGGCCTCCTTCCCTCTCCGGGACAGCCAGCTTTCTAACTGTTCCAGTGCTGCTGTACCACACCCAGCCCTACTCGGGGGAAGGACTTTCTTTTGCTGAGGCTGCCTTCTACCCTATTTGGCCGGCCCTTTCCATGATGGTGGATTTAAAGGGGTAAAACCTGTTTTCACAGGGCTATGTGCTAAACCAGGGGTAGGGAACTCCGGTCCTCGAGAGCCGTATTCCAGTCGGGTTTTCAGGATTTCCCCAATGAATATGCATAAGATCTATTTGCATGCACTGCTTTCAATGCATATTCATTGGGGAAATCCTGAAAACCCGACTGGAATACGGTTCTCGAGGTCCGGAGTTCCCTATCCCTGGGCTAAACCCTGCTTGAACACAGCCTGCACTTCCTGATCTTGTTCCTGGCTTGCAGGCACATAATGATCAGCCCTGACTAATTTCACCGGGCGGTTTTTTTAGGTTTTCCACTGGCACAAGGCCGGCACTGGGATCGGGCTTGTGACAATATATACCTGCCTCTAGAACAGGGGTGTCCAACCTGCGGCCCAAGGGCCGTATGCGGCTCAATGAAGTATTTTGTGCGGCCCCAGTCAAGGACGATGCAGTGTTTTCCTCTGCTGCTCCCAGGTGTTTACCGTCTTGCCGGCTCCCTCCTCTGTCTTGCTGCAGAGTTTGCAAGTTTGTGCAGCCCCAGAAACATTTTTTCCGACCAATGCGGCCCAGTGAAGCCAAAAGTTTGACACCCCTGCTCTAAAACATCAGCACTGGCAAAGGAAAGCCTAGTAGAGCTGCATAGAGGTGGCTTAAGTAGTCTGGGGGGTGGACTAGTGAACCATAGAGAGGAGGACCCAGGCCCATAAGGCACTCTAACCACTGCATTCATGGTGGAAATTATGAGTCCACCAAAAAACCCCAAAACCCTATTGTACTGCCATATAGGTGCCACCTGCAGCCATAAGTGCTATTGGGATTGTAGACAGGTGGATATAGTAGGTTTTGGGGGGCTCACCATGACCTACAATGGAGTTGTGGTGAGATGTTTATGTGGCACCCTTTTTGTGAAGTTCACAGCAATGCCCTGTAAGGTGCCCCACTACTCTGTTGCCATGTCTGGGTGGTCAGTCCATCACTTTGCTGGCCCCCTCTCATGTCCAAAAGGTCTTGATCTAGGTGTTTGGGACTTGGATGATTTTTTGAACGAGAATATAGTATAAAGATAGACATACTGGCAGTCTGGATGATCAAACAGCTGGACGTAGAAGTAGATTTTTGAGAAAAAAAAATTTGGACGTATTTTTTGAGAATAGACTTTGGGCGCTGCTGACTTTGGGCAACTAGTGCCCTAGGCCCAAAACAGACTTAGACGTTGTTTGGATTATGTCCCTCCACGTATTCAATGCATGAATCGTCTTTATTCAAAGCCTTTATAGATTGTTTCATCAGGCCTAGCTTTATATGTAGTGGTGGCAGTATGATTCTCTCTCGTGCTACCAAAGGTTCATTGATTACATTTTGTCCTCCAATCACCATATATTTCCTCGAAGGCCAATCTTTTTTTGCCCAATGTTCATGTTTGGCTCTACTATCCCAAAGCAAGGATACTTTGTGTAGCCACTTTGTTGACCATCTTCAAGTCTACACAAATCGCCCATTGATGTTCTTGGCAATTTATCTTTTCTAAGACTAAAGAGATGGCCGTGTACTCTTTCTTTCATCCTGGTGGAGTGACGGATTGGAATAGAACCATATTTGTTGTCGTATCTAAGAAACTAGATGCAGTCTATAAAATGCAATTTTCTGAATCAGCGTCCCAAATAACCCCAGGAACAGGTCAAAAAATCCAAGGCACCAAGAAATTTTTTGTTTGTTGTTGGCCTGTGTTATTGATGTTATTTGGCTCTCAATATCTGCACACACATCTGATGGCATGCTATTCTATAAGGCAGTGCACCTACCTCCCAAAGGACATATCTCAAAAGGGGGTGTGGCCATAGGAGGAGCATGAATTTGCATGAGTAACTGTGCCTAACTTGGGTGCCAGCCTCTAAACCAGGTTTCAGCAGGTAAAAGTCTGGTGTCCAAAGCTAAGTATGAGATTGACATTTAAGTGCTATTCTATAAACGGTGCATGCCCTATGTAGAAGAGCATTAAAATCAATTTTTCTGGTGCCTAATTTTGAGCAATAAAGTACAATAGGATACCCCAGGCAAACAAATATGGGATAAAAACATAAAAATAACCTTACTGGGTCAGACCAATGGTCCATGTAGCTCAGTATCCCATCTTCATAGTGGTCAATCCAGGTTACTAGTACCTGACAAAAACCCAAATAGTAGCAACATTCCATGCTACTGATCCAGGACAAGCAGTGGCTTCCCCCAAGTCTGTCTCAATAACAGACCATGGACTTTTCCTCCAGGAAAGTGTCCAAACCTTTCTTAAAACCAGCTACGTTAACTGCTCTTACCACAACCTCTAGCAATGTGTTCCAGAACTTAATTATTCTCTGAGTGAAAATATATCTCCTCCTGTTGGTTTTTAAAGTATTTCCCTGTAACTTCATAGAGTATCTCCTAGTCTTTGTAATTTTTGACTGAGTAAAAAAATCGATCCACTACACCACTCAGGATTTTGTAGACTTCAGTCATATCTCCCCTCAGCCATCTCTTTTCCAAGCTGAAGAGCCCTAACCTTTTTAGTCTTTCCTCATATGAGAGGAGTTCCATCCCCTTTACCATCTTAGTCGCTCTTCTTTGAACCTTTTCTAGCACCACTATATCTTTCTTGAGATAAGGCAACCAGAATTGAACACAGTACTCAAGATGAGGTTGCATCATGGAGGGATACAGATGCATTATAACATGCTTAGTCTTATTAACCATTCTTTTTAAATAATTCCTAGCATCTTGTTTGCTTTTTTTGGCTTCTGCTGCACATTATGTGGAAGGTATCATCATATTGTCTACAATGATACCCAGATCTTTCTTGGGCGCTGACCCCCAAGGTGGACCCTAGCAACTGGTAACGTTGATTTGGGTTATTCTTTCCAATATGCATCACTTTCCATGTGTCTACATTAAATTTCATCTGCCATTTGTACGCACAGTCTTCCAACTTTCTAAGTTCTACCTGCAATTTTTCCACAATCTGCATGCGTTTCAACAACTTTTAATAGTTTAGTGTCATCTGAAATTTAATCACTTCATTTGTCATTCTAATTTCCAAATCATTTATAAATAAGTTAAATAGCACTGGTCCCAGTACAGATCCCTGTGGCACTCCACTATTTACCCTCCTCCATTGAGAAAAATGGTCATCTAACACTGCCCTCTGTTTTCTGTCCGATAACCAATTCCTAATCCACAATTGAACATTGCCTCCTATCCCATGACTCTTTAACTCTCATGAAGAACTCTGTCAAATGCTATCTGAAAATCAGGATACACTACATCAACCAGCTCACCTTTCTCCACGTATTTATTCACACCTTCAAATAAATCAAGCAAATTGGTGAGGTAAGATCTCCCTCGGCTGAACCCATGCTGACTCTGTCCCATTAAATTATGTTTGTCTACATGTTCCACAATTTTATTTTTTATAATTGTTTCCACTATTTTGCCCAGCACTAAAGTCAGGCTTACCAGACTGTAATTTCCTGGATCTCGCCTGGATCCCTTTTTAAAAAATCAGTGTAACATTGGCCACCCTCTAATCTTCAGGTTCTACAAACAATTTTAGCGACAAGTTATAGATCACTAACAGCAAGTCAGCAATTTCAAGTAAAACAGCTCTACATTGTAGAAATGCACTAAACACAGGCCCATGTTTTGGCAAAAGCCTTCATCAGGAGTCCATAAAACACAACGTATATTGGATTCTACTTATAGACTAGAGCTGTATACAATGACAATACACATTTCATCTCTCACGGAAGTGTTATTTTCTCTTCTTTTCTAATTTTGAGCTCCATTTAAAGAGCCTGGTCTATAATGCCAAAGCAGTCAGACATGATATTGAGCAGCATTATTCAGATAATGCTGATGAATACTATTGCATGGGCCTCATAAGCATTAATTATCTCAGTAAATGCTGCAACCCAGATTACTAGCTTTAAATATTGACCCTGCAGAGTACTTATTTGCTAAAGCTCAAATTAGTTAGAAAAATACTAATAAAAGTATGTACCAAGTACCTTTCTTATTTATAATTTTAATGTATATTTTCTGTAAACCGCTTAGAACTTAACGGATGTAGCGGTATATAAGAAATAGATTACATTACATTACATTACCACATGGAAGAATAAGTAAATATTCTTTCTCAGGATTGAAAAATCCATGTAGCACTTTTAGTCCTACCTTTTTTAGGGAAATTAGCACCATGCAGGCCTGGATCAACTTATATGGAAAAAAATGGAGCATGACACTAACCCTATACAAGACTTAGATAAGTGCAATAAAAATATCAACTTGGAAAGAATTCACCTTTCTCCTGGATCATTGTAGCTGCTGGATCTCTTGCCTAGAGTATAAGAACTTTCAGATAGCGTCATGCCTGGATTTATCAGGGTTTTTATTATCTTGCTTGCTCATAAGAAAGGAATCTATCATCTGTATAGTTCCAAAGTTTAGATGCCTGAAATAGGCCATATCTGAGTGTTTTATGTGGAACTCTTTTGCCCTCTAGTGATAAAAAGCATATTTCCAGTTTCTTTTCTGTATCATTAAAACATACCCACGTAACTGTGATTCCAATTTCTGCACTGGTCTGTTCACCGCCCTAAATGATTAAATATGCTGATTGTATTTTAATTGTTGTTCTAGAAGTCAATCATTAATACTATTATGATAACAAGGGCTGCATTCACAGTTCAGAAAGTCTTTAAGAATGGCCGGTTTCTAAATCTGTAATTTAGTCAGCTGTTTTCAAAGGAAATTTCAAGTGCAGTTTTTCCTTCTGAAAATTTGCTTGTGCAGATATACTAGTTCAATGATTCCTATGAATGCTGCATCTTTTTGTTTTGTGGATGGTGGGAAGGAGTCTTCAATCTTTGCTCCAGACAGCCCAAAATACCTCCATCCATTTACACTCTGATGCCCACCATTTTGACTACATAACATCTTTCTTAAAACAATACCACTGGCTCCTGATTCCATATCGAATTCAACATAAGAACCTCACTCTGGAATTCTTTCTTCATTTATTATTCATTATAGACTTTTGTGAACACTTTGGTCTTTGGCTGCTAACCACCTATCTATACTTCCAGTCATTCTAGATTCAAATTATACACCATTCAGCCTTCTTTTTCCTTGCTCCTACTCTCTGGAACTCTCTCCTGCTTGTCTTCAGGGCTGAAACAGCATACCCAAGATTTCAGATTTCAGACTAAAAACTCACCTCTTCTCCCTAGCATTTGGCGGTGCTCCATTGATTGGGTTATTGACACCCAGCAGTATAGTTCCTGACTCTCTCTTCTTTCACCATTTTGGTTTTACTGTTATGGCATTGTAATTCTTTTCTTTTCTGCATCTTTTGTAAATTGCTTTGATTCTCTCTTTAAAAGCCAGTATATCAAATTTATATAAACATAAACATAAACAAAGATGTGTGCTTCCCTGAATTCCTATGACCTCAGAAATCCCCTTTTCCAATACAGCCAAAAGTAGTAAATTTTCATAGCTTTTGTCAAATCTACTTTGCAAATTTGACAGGTGGTCATGCCCACTTCTTATCCCATCAACCAATCAGAACAGAGGATCCACCTGAGCCCAGCCCATATCATCCAAACCCCACCCACTCTCTACCCCTCCCCATCCCTTTTGATGTTGTCAACAAATATGAGTTTGTGGCCCTGCCACTAACCCCAATCCCTTTTGCATAATCCCATTACTGCTTTGCAAAAATCATTAATTCATTAGGACACGTTACACCACAGACAGCTTGCTCTAGTAGATTTTATGAAAAAAAATAGAGAACAAATTTCAAATCTTTATACATAAGTTGTTTGCTCTAGTATTTAAAAAAAAAAAAAAAAAAAGTTGCCTCTCTTTTTTTTTTTTTTTTCAAGGAAGCCAGGTGGGGGCATGGGAATTTCTGTTTTACCTTGACTGTGCACTTGGCTTTACCCTAATGATCCCCCACTGAACTGGACAGCCTTTGTGAGGTCAAGTCTCTCTAGCATTTTCAGAAATAATTTAAAAACTGGTATTGAAGGTGGACAAATGCTGCTACCGAACACCATCTCCCCTCCCCACACACCCTGCCTCCTGACAATCCCCTTTTGCTGGATAGATATTTTTGTTTATGACCTCAGGGTGCCAACGGCAAATCTAAAACTAACTCCTTTAACTGCAAAAATGTATTTTCTCACTGTTTAGTACGATTCTTTTTGCCTTCATGTGGATCATACCTTTATACCCAAGGAGGGGCATAATCGAAAGGGACGTCTAAGTCTGTTTACATCCATCTCGCAAGTCGTCCAAAATAAAAAAACAGCTTAAGACACATTTTCGAAAGATACATCCAACTTTTTTTTACTTTCAAAAACCGTCTAATTATATGTTCTGCCGATCTGATCATCCAAGCCACTAAATCGTCCATCTTTATACCACATTTTTGTCCAACTTTCCGTCCAAGTCCAAAACGCCTAGAACAAGCCCTGTTGGATGTGGGAGGGGTCTGCAAAGTGATGGACTGCACACCCAGACATGCCACCTAAATAGTGGGGTACCTTACAGGGCACTGCTGTGAACTTCACAAAAGGGTACCATGTCTTCTCCTCCCTACAGCTCCCTTATAGGTTACGGTGAGCCCCCCAAACCACCTCCAGAATCCCCTAGACCCACTTATCTACCACCCCAATAGCCCTTAAGGCTGCAGGAGCCACTTATATGCCAGTAAAAAAGGGTTTTGGGGGTGCACATGTTTAAGTATCAATGCAGTGATTATAGGGTCTTATGGACATGCACATGTTTAAGTATCAATGCAGTGCACATGTTTAAGTATTAATGCAGTGATTATAGGGGCTTATGGGCATGGGTCCTCCTCTCTATGGGTCCCTAACCCAACCCCAAGATGACTTAAGCTGCCTCTGTGCTGGATGACTAGGCTTTCCTATGCCAGGTGGCCAGGTGAAGATGGTCTGGAGGCGGAATTTTAAAGTTGTGAATAAAATTTTTATGGGGGTGGGGGGGTCATTGATTACTGGGGTAGTGTGTGGGGGTCTGATATGTGTTTTCAGTGTTTATCTGGTGACTTTAGGTGGGATTTTATGACTTAGACCATGTTTTACTTGGTCTAAGTCACAACGTCCAAGTTCTGTCTAGGCTCTGTTGTAAAACTATCGGTTATACATGTTGTATGACTAAGTCTAAGCCGGCTCACGTCCTGCCCAACTCCCGCCCTCGACACTCCTCCCGAAACGCCCCATTTAGCTTTGGTCATTCAGCGGCACTATGAAGGCCTAGGTTGTTTAGAAATATGTCCAAGACCCGTTTTTATTATCGGCACTTGGACATTTTTTGAGAAATGCCGACTTAGGCCGGTTTTTGGACGTTTTTCTCTTTTGATTAAGAGCCCCATAGATTCTGGGGCCAGCCAAGACAAACTGTGATATGCTGTACAGAACACATTTCAAATCTGTATTTCAGTTGGTATAGGTTGTTTCTGAAATTCCAGGTTTCATCTGGTGAAACACTGTAATGTCTATCTGTGCTCATGCTGCTTATTCTTATTAGTTTTACAAAGGAATGAAACTAGCAGGCTGTAAAACATCTATGCATTCACTTTATTTACAGATACTTTTTCTCCCTGTAAAAAACACCACCAACATCTGAGTGGTTTAAACAGGATCAATGAAAGCACAGAATAAGTGGAGCCTGCCTTTAGTAATTTATTTACCACTTAGAACAGGATATCACAGTACTAGTGACATGTGTAAGGTATCGCTATTCAGTTCTCCCTCCATATTCGCGGCTTTGATTATTCACAATTTTTAGCTTGCTGGCTCCTCCCCCCAAATTACATCAGCTTGCATAGAGAAATTGCTGATTCCAAGCATTTACAGAGAAAATCGCTGATTCCCAGCACTTTCTTCACCGTGTTTTGCCTCTCCTTCAGGAACAGACCAGGTCTCCCATGTTATTTGCGGTTTCACTATATTCATGATGGATTTTAATAGAAAACAGTGAATAACATATGCAAAAGTTATTCACAGTTTTTCTGTATTTGCGGTTCTGTTAATCCCCTATCACAGCAAATACGGAGGGAGAAGTGTACCACTTGACCAGCATGGCAAGACTACTTTAAAATACATTTCTTTTCTTCCTTTTAACAAAACACTTTTTCTTATACTTTCTCTGTACAAAGAAATAACTTTTATGCTGTGAGTTTTGTGTGAGGATGAGAGGAAACACAAACTGTCATGAGAAAATAATGTTTAAGCATCGATGGGATTAGGGGATACATTCACAACATGGGTAAGGGATTGGCTAGATGGTAGGCTTCAAAGGGTGATGGTAAACGGTACCCCCTCCAAAACGTCAGCAGTGATGAGTGGAGTACCTCAGGGCTCCGTCTTAGGGCCGATTCTATTCAATTTATTCATAGGAGATTTGACCCAAGGACTTAGAGGAAAAGTATCACTGTTTGCCGACGATGCCAAACTATGCAACATAGTTGGCAAAAGCAACGTGCCTGACTTTATGACGCAGGACCTAAGACAGCTTGAACAGTGGTCATCAACTTGGCAGCTGGGCTTCAATGCTAAAAAATGTAAAGTAATGCACCTAGGCAAAAAAAATCCACACAGAACTTACACACTAAATGGTGAAACCTTGTCCAGGACCACGGTGGAACGTGATTTAGGAGTGATCATTAGCGACGATATGAAGGCTGCCAATCAAGTAGAGAAGGCATCGTCCAAGGCAAGACAAATGATGGGCTGTATCCGTAGGGGTTTTGTCAGCAGAAAACCTGAAGTCATAATGCCGCTGTACAGATCCATGGTGAGACCTCATCTCGAGTATTGTGTTCAATACTGGAGACCACACTACCGAAAAGATGTGTTGAGAATTGAGTCGGTTCAGCGAATGGCTACCAGGATGGTTTTGGGGCTCAGGGAACTCACGTATGAAGAAAGGTTAAAAAAACTGAGGATGTACTCACTGGAGGAGCGAAGAGAGAGAGGGGACATGATTGAGACCTTTAAGTATATTACTGGGCGTATAGAGGTGAAAGATGATATCTTCAGTCTTACAGGGCCCTCAGTAACCAGAGGACACTTGCTGAAAATCAGGGGAGGGAAATTTCAGGGTGATGCGAGGAAGTACTTCTTCACTGAAAGGGTGGTAGATCATTGGAACGAGCTGCCTCAGAGGGTAATTGAGGCCAGCAGCGTGTTAGATTTCAAAAGAAAATGGGATATTCATGTGGGATCTCTAGGAGAGTAAGAATCAGGGAGTGGGTCATTGGTATGGGCAGACTAGATGGGCTATAGCCCTTTTCTGCCGTCAATTTCTATGTTTCTATGTTTCTATGATTCAGTAATTTAAAATTAGAACTTTATGAATCTGTGAATTGATGCTACTGGAGGCCCCGGCAACCATTTGGTGTGACACACAAAAAGTTACAGTCTCACAAGAGAGACAAGGAGGGAATATGACTTTAGTTTCGTCTGTTATCTTAGATCCTGAAAGACCTCCAAAAGTAGATGCAAGGGCGAATCAGAAATTAAAGGCAATTGTTAAATTATGCAATAACTGGAACAGAGCTAGTGAAATGCAACATATGTACTCGTACATTGCTTGTTGGATAGTTCATCCACACACAGCACTCAACCTTTAGTCATTTGACAGCGATGAGGTCAGAAACATGGATTGCACCATCGAAGAACAATGTGCAGTGGTACGCTTTGTTTGGGCAGAGGGAGTGAAACATGTGGAAATTCACTGTTGGATATTGACTCAGTATGGTCATAGCATATGAATCAACGAAAGATTTAAAAGTGGGTAAAAATTTTTAAAGCTGGAAAAATAGGTGTAACTGACACACAGTCATTCTGGCGCACACAAGAGCACATTGACAGGGCAGATGCCTTGATTAGAGAAGACTAATGAATAATGGTGCATGATGACTTGGGATACAGGAAAGTCTGCACATGATGAGTTCCCAAACAGCTTACTGATCTGTACAAGCAACAGCGTGTAGAGGTTGCAACCCAGTTCATGAGACAGTTTGAAGAAGATCCAAGTATTCTGGAGAGAATTGTTACTGGCAGCAAGACATGGGTGCATCACTGCTACCTGGAGAGCAAAATAAAAAGCACGATGAAGTAAAGGAAACGGTGCTCACCTGGCTTTGGAGCAGCCAAAAAACTTCTCTGCAGGAATGCAAAAGCTAGTTGATCAATACATCAAATGTGTCATCTTGCACGGGAACTATGTGGAAAAGTGATATGTTCAATTGCTCAGTTACTTCTATTAAAGCCATTAAATGTATTTTGCCTTTACTTTGTGATTTACCCTCATATTTAAATCATATTGCAACATTAGAATCAAACTGGCAGTTAGGAATGTGTTTAGCATGGGTGGAGTGGGTACTGTCCCAAATGCCGCAGATAGCACCGGGCCACCAATACATGCATCAGCAGCTATCTACTGAGACATGTCAACGTGATAAATGCAAGAAATATGTGTGACATTTACTGGCCAAGCTTTGCATTTACCTCACCATAAATTTTGTATTTAAGGTATGATAAGTGCAAAAACTTACCGCACTTTAGTAACATCCCCTTAATTTTCAAACTTCTTTAAAACAATTAGCCAATTTATTGTTAAACTAGTCCAGTTTATACACTAGAGCAGTGGTCTTAAACTCAAACCCTTTGCAAGGCCACATTTTGGATTTGTAGGTACTTGGAGGGCCTCAGAAAAAATAGTTAATATCTTATTAAAGAAATGACTATTTTGCATGAGGTAAAACTCTTTATAGTTTATAAATCTTTCCTTTTGGCTAAGTCTTAATAATAATATTTATAGCTAAAGAGACAGATGATCAAGAAACTGTTTTATTTTACTTTTGTGATTATGATAAACATACCGAGTAGAGAATGACATGGTGGATGCTAACCGCGGCTAGACGTGGGTAACCTGCCAAAACGGTGGAGGGGGAAAGGTGCTCACCGCAGGTACAGGGACAAGGCCATCCACTGCCCCCTGGAGCGGTGAATGGCCTTGTCCTCGCAGTTAAGGGAGGGAACGCGAGCAGTCACCGATCGTTCGCGGCACCCTCCCTCCTTCCTACCCGAATCTATCTATCTCCCTCCCTCCCACTTACCTTTGCGGCGCGTTTTAAGATTTGAGACTTGTTGAAAGCCGCTGGAGTGTATGTGCAGTTGTGTGCGTGTGTGGGCAGAAGCTTCTCCTCTGACACAACTTTCTGGACCCAGATTCAAATTCCACTTTAATTATTTTTTATTGTGAGCTCTGCGGGAACAAAAATATACCTACTGTACCAAAATATATATGCCACCTGTAAGCCTGAAGGTATTGAAGTGGTGTACATTCAAATACAATAGGTATTTTTCTGTTCCTGGACGGCTCTCACATTTACAAAAAAAGAAGTTAGAGATTTGAGTCTGGCTCCTTTGGGTTTAAGATCCACTGCACTAACCACCAGGCTGCCCCTCTGTTTTACAAGGATGTCTGCGTGGCCATTCTTCTAAGAAAGCTGCTATTCAAACATCCTTGTATCCTGCTATTTTGCTGTTCATATGTTGGATGTTCCAGTTTGTAAAATGGCTATACATGCTGGACATCCACCTCGCATATTTCCTGTTGGAAAATACATGTAAGATGGACATCCATTTTGGATGTTATAAGCTGATGTCTGACTTGGACATCCTTTTGAAAATGCCCCTCCAAGGACAATTTTCAGATGGCTCCATTTACCCCAGTAAGGGCTCCTTTTACAAAGGCGCGCTAGCGGGGTTAACGCACGTGACTTTTCATCACACGCTAACCCCCGCGCTGGCCAAAAACTACCGTCTGCTTAAAAGGAGGCGGTAGCGGCTAGCGCGTCTGGCGGTTTAGTGCGCGCTATTACACGCGTTAAACCGCTAGCGTGTCTTTGTAAAAGAAGCCCTAAGTGTCTTTGAAAATTGTCCTCTCCCAAATTTTAAAATGCATAAAAGGCTCCAAATGCAACATCACATTTTCATTAAGAATTCAATGCTTCTTTAGACATTATGGCACAGTGAGTACAATCTCAGTCTGAACTGATCAGTGTGACTATAAATTACAGTACTTATAATCCAAACACATAATTACCAGAGGTAGGTAATTAGTTTTACAAAGTAATATAAAACAGATAACACTGTACTTTCTCACTATCCTAATGAGCAACACAACCCCCACTTCCCCCTACACACAACATTCATTATTTATTTTCATTGTCTTTTGCACAATTAGAAAAATGAGAGCGAGAGGAACTCCAGCTCAGCTATTGTAGATTTCAGCCTGCATATGTTAGGGATAAAATGAGGAATTTAAATAATATAACGGTAATCATTATGAGAGTTTTATCCACTGCAGCTTTAAGTTACATAAGCTACACCACTGGTCTCTCGTGCCCAGCATCTTTCTTCTGAGTCACTTGAAAGCACCTGAGCAGCTCTAATGCAGAATATTGGTCATTCAAGGAAGTGGTGATTATTTATGCTTTACTCTTATTAGATTCTTTTTTTTCCCAATAAATTTTATTGTATTTAAAAAGTTAATAACAAAAGTACATAAAAATAACAAAGCAATATTTAACAATTACAAACCTATAATAATGTATACTGAAATATATAGTCAAGATGATACATAAAGATAAGTTCCCATAAACGGTTACGATATTTATCTATTGGTGCCCAAGTTTTACAAAAGTGTGTTATTGTACAAGATTTTATAGCGATAACACTTTCATATTGACGTATAGAACACACATAGCTCCACCATTCATTAAAGTTGAGTTTAGTGTTATCCTTCCAATTACAAATTATAGTAAGATGAGTGGTGGCAGCGAGGAGGATGTTAAAAAGTTTCTTTTGATTAGCAGGAATGATAATATTAGGATTTGAAGAACGCATCCAACATTTCTCCCTTTCATCCCCAGGATCATGTGCAGCATTTTTCACCACTGCCCACAAGCCCCATACCCATTTCTCCTTCTATAACTCTTCTTCAGCACAATGCCACATCTCTCTCTCCATCACTATGTCCAACATTCCTTCTCCTTGCGTGTCTTTCAATCTGTCCCTCTGTCCCCTCTCCATATCCAACATTTCTCCCTCGCATCCTTCTATTCCACATACATCGCTACCTCACTCCTCTCTCTTTCTATGCCCAATTTTCCACTTTCTTCCTTTCCCCATGTGCACCATCTCTTTCCCTCTCACTCACACACTCATGCCCAACAATTCTCCCTTTCTATTCCCTCCCTCCTATGTCCTAAGTTAGTGCACCCTTCCTTCCTCCCTCCCTTCTGTATTCCATGTTCATGCTCCCTCCCTTCCTTCTGTGTCCTGAGTTTGTGCCCCCCCTCCCTGCCTTTGTCCCAAAATTGTGCCCCTCCCATGTCCCAACGCACTCCTTCCCCCCTTCCTTTCTCCCTTTGTCCCAGATCATGTCCCCTCTCTCCCTTACTTGCTCGAGCTGCACTTGCTCCTACCTTCAGTGGCACACTCGTTGCAGGGACATTCACATGCTGCATGTGGCTGACCCACAAGCCTTCCCTCTGACATCAACTCTTGACGTCAGAGAGGTTACTGGATCAGCCACATGCAACGTTTGAATCGCTGCGCATCATTTCAACCGCTGCACATCATTTCAACGACTGCCGCTGAAGGCAGAAGGAGGTAACTGGGAACCACCACCCCACCCCCGCTGACATGGAAGGCTTTCCTCTGACATCAGTTCTGACATTGGAGGGAAGCCTTCTGGGGTGGCTTCAACAGAGGGCAGGAAGGAGAGATCCCCACCGGCGGCTTCGACGGAGGGCAGGAAAGAGGGATCCCCGCCAGCGGCTTTGGCGGGCAGGCAATATCCTCAGCAGCCATTGTTGCGTACCCCCAAAAAGCGGCTCGCGTACCCTTGTACCATGTGTTGAGAAACACTGCTTTAAAATAGCTGTTTTTTGGAGCTGAGACATAGCCTTATGAGGGGGGGGGGGACAACTATTTGACACATTGTGAAGAAGGGATAGCGTATTGTTGAATGATTATAAGGGGTTTCGTTTAACATAATGTTCTCCTTTTTGTAGTTTGTTGGCAATATGAATCCTCCAAAGCAAGTTTAAGCAACCGAAATGCTTGAATCAGCAAGAATGGAGTCGGGAATCGTTGATGAGCATCAGGAGTAGTGCTGCCCGATTCAGGAAAAAAAATTTGATTCGATTCGATTCAGCCTATTGAATCGATTTTTTGATTAGATTTGATTTTCCTGCCCAATTGGGTGGTTTTTCCAAACATCCTGGTGGGTTTATTTTATAGCCTCTTCACCCCCCTTTGCCCTCTCCTACCCACACTGGTCCTGTGGTGTAAACAAAATAAACAAACAAAAATACTTTTCCTCTCTCTATTAAATCCTAGCTCACGTTTACGGTCCAACACCAGCTCTGGAAGGATACACATTTCAAATCTGACATATTGTAATCACAAAACAGAAAATAAAATATTTTTCCTACCTTTTGTTGTCTGGTCATTTTTTCAATCGTGTTGGTCCCATGTTGGTCTGGTTGTCTTCTGATCAGGCTCTCCTTCTTTCTTCATGCTAACCATCCATCTTCCATCTCTGTCCTCCCCTTCTGTTTCCCTTTCCACCCCTGGAGGTATGGCATCTTTCCTTTTTTTCATTTTCATCCAGCTGCAGCGATGGACCCCACCATCCACAGATCCACCATCTCTCCTTTTCTCATCTACCCTTTCATCCAGCATTTCTCTTCTGTGTCCCTGTTCCTATGCTCCCTCCATGCCCAGCATTTTATCTCTCCCCATATCCAGCTTCTTCTTTCTCTCTTCCTTACCTCCTGTATCCCCTTCCCCAGGTACAGGCTTTCTCTTACTATCGCTCCTGCCATCCTGCACCTTGCCCACCTACTTTAGAACAGTATCTGTCCCTCTTGTACCCTTCCCTTGTGGTCTTGCATTTCTCTCTCCCTCTCTCCATTAGTCCAGCACCTCTCCTCTGCTTTTCTCCCCCTCTTTTTGGTCTCTCTCTTCCCTTCACCCCAGGTCTGGCATCTCCCCTCCCCTCTCTTACTCCTTCCTCCTCCTCCCTCTGCACAGGCCTGCCTTCCTGCCCTGAAGGCCTGCTCCCCACCACGAAGACCTGTTCCCCCCATGAAGGCACTTTCTCCCTTCCTCCTCACGCGAAGGCCTGCTCCCTCCACAAGGCCTGCTCCCCCCCCCTGCGAAGGCACATTTTCTCCTCCCCCGCCGTGAACGAACGCCTGCACCCTCCGCAGCCTGCACCTTCCCCGCTCTTACCTCCTTACCGCTAATAGGGCAGCTTGCAGGCTCGCTGGTGTTACAGCGATCCCTGAAGCTGCCCGTGGTCCTCAGCGGCATGTTCTTTCTGTTATGTCCTGCCCCTGCTCTGACATCAGGGGCAGGATCGTGGCAGAGAGAACGTGCCACTGAGGACCACGGACAGCTGTAGGAATCGCTATAACACCAGCGAGTCTGCAAGCTGCCCTATTAGCCTAAAGAGGTAAGAGCGGGGAAGCTGGGGGAGGTAAGAGTGGGGAGGCAAGAGCGGGCAAGCTGGAGGAGGCCTTTCTGACCGACCCCTCCCCCCTCAAGCAGGAGCAGCAACGGATGGCCAGCAAGAGGCAGCACTGCAGCTCCTGTTTTAGGAAAGCACAGGGGAAGGGTCGGCCATTGAATCGGGAGGCCGGTTTTTTTTAACTGAATCGATTCGAATCGATTCACCTGATTTGAATCGGTGAATCGATTCGAATCATGAATCGGGCAGCACTAATCAGAAGTGATGAGAAGTTTAATGCTGGAGTCCTCAAGGACGAGATAAGTTATTGGATAGTCTATCACTTACATCGTGAATGACTGAACTTTATAGGGTCAGTTGTTAAGGAGGAGGAATGGGACTTCTATTTTTTAATTTAAATGGTATATAAATTTAAAAAAAAAGTACATATGAGGGTGAGAGTCACATCACTGAAGACTGGAACTGATTGATCAGGACCTGAAATAACTGTGCGTTATAGGAGGCCCTATGATCTATTAGTCAACGTAATTTCTGATGCCTCTCTTGCTCTCTTTTTTTGGAGAAAGATTGGTGGTGCGTTCAAATGGATATGTGAATATTTGATTTTTTGAGTGCACTTAAAGAACGCTTTTGTTCCAGAGAGTTGTGTGATTTCTACTAGTTTGGATTCTGCCAGGTACTTGTGACCTGGATTGGCTATTGTTGAAAGCAGGGTACTGGGCTAGATGGATTATTGGCCTGACTCAGTATGGCTATTCCTATGATTTTATGTTCTCCTTCACTGCAGTTCTGGCACCCCTCTCTCCTCCACTGTGGATCCAGCATCACTTCCCTCCTTCCTATGGTTCCAGCACCACTACCTCTCTCCCCCTTCCCATGGGTTCAGCCCCTCTCCTTTTCTACTCTCTCCAGGTCCAATACCTCTCCCTCTCCATTTCTCCACCTCCTCATGGGTTCAACACATCTCCATCTCCCTCCCTGCCTCCCCACTGTGGGTCCACTATTTCTCTCTTTCTTCCTCTTCCACAGTCCTTCAAACCTGCCTTCTTTGCTGGCAGTGGCAGCGATAAACATACACTGCCTGCGAACAACTCCAGAATCTTCCCTCTGCTGCATCCTGCCCACACAGAAACAGGAAATTGAATCAGAGAGGGTGGGATACAACAGTGAGGAGGCTCTGGAGCAGACAACAGGCAGTGTGTGTTTACTGCTACTGGCAAAGAAAGCAGATGAGATACTGGACCTGTGAGAGAGAAACAGAAGAAATGGTGGGTTACTGGAGAGAGGGGAACAGAACAGATACTGAACCCATACAGAAGGAGAGGAAAGTGGAGAGAAACATACTGTTGCAAACATTACAAATAAATAACAAAAGATAATGTCGGCATAGGTCTGGGGATTCAGTGAATCCTTTGAAGGCCCTGACTAAGAAGTCACAGGAAACCTAGAGATGCTAAATTACCCATTTCCAGGCTGGATACTTTTTGGCCATTCCTACTTTTGAACTCATCCCGAAGTAGTATGGGATTTGTAGTGCCTGATTCTGCCTATTAAAATCAGCGAGTCCTAGAATGCATCAGGATGGGGTGGTTAGAAATTTAGGACTGTCCAAAAATCTCCAGTCTTATACTGGGTAACTTGGCTTCTCTGGAAACCAAGGGCAGAAACAGAAGTAGAATTTTAGATGTTTCTTTTCCACTGATTGGAAGTTATCTGAAATATTATAATAATCAGTGAAGGCATTTCTTCATTCAGTCAAACATTGCTGCCTTAACTCTAGCTTCTGGACAGCAGCGACTTTTCTCACATGCTTATGACAGGAACGGAAAATGCTAACATTGACTTAAAAGGATTTGGCCAACAAGAAGAAATACCATATATATTTTCAAATTTTCCTTTTAGAATCCCAAGAGACTTGTAGCTGCCATGGAAACTGAAAAACAAGCAAGGAAGAATAACATTAGAATGAGGATTCTCACACTAAAACAAGGCAAGAAGCCAAGGGAAATGGAAGGTTTAGATAAGCTGCAGTCAATCCATACGAGTATATGTGTTTCAATACTAAATTGCACAACTCCATTTGAAATCTGCAACCTAGGAAAGAGGATGAAATTTCTGCAAGAGCATTTACTGATGCAAAAAAGTCTTTAAAAAGTTACAAAGTGGTAAAATATGATTGAAGTATTAGGATTAAAATATCCAAAGAGAGCTTTAAAATTCCAAGAACACTATTCAGAAAGGTATTTTTGGGACAGATACCTAGGAAAAGAAAATACTGGCTGACTATATCTTTAAAATAAGCATCAACATAGGGAAAGTCTGAAAGAACTTACTGCGTATTTGCTTTTGTTGCCCACAGCTGGCTCAACCTATATTATATAAAAATAAGTAAATACATACATAGAAGCCAATTTTTCAAAAGTATTGGGGGTGCTGAACTCAATGAAAATGAACTCTTTCTGGACACAGTTTGTTCAGTTTTGGGGTGCTCAAGTACCCACAGCATCCACAAAGCTAGCTCCTGCGCACAGTCGGGTCCTCTCTGAGATCTAGGGCTGCCACATGGTTGAGATCTGGCCCTCCTAAGTGTGATGCATAATCTTCTAGTACTGAGCACCCAGATTGGTAAAGGCATATACTGTATACAGACTCCATTTCATCCCAGTCCTCCTCTGACTGTATCCATCACCTTGTGCATGGCTCTCCTGTAGGGAAACTGCACTATTGGGGGAGAACTCCTGGTGCTACCACCGCTGCAACCCCAAGGAGTCACTGCAACCACTGTAATTTAAATATGCTTTGTACATCATGCTTAGAAATTCTGGATAAAAGCCAGACAGGACATCCATAGGGCTGTTGCTGGCGCTCCTGTGTGCCACTCTGGAGTTTCACAGATGTGTGGCTGTGCCTCACCAGGGATGCACTTACACCATTTCCCAGTGCCAACCAGGATTTTTGACCTGGAACTCATCATCTGGGATCCCATATCACCAGAGGAACTTGAGGAGGCTAAGCCAGTGATTCCCCAGGGATGCAGAATTACCTGAGGTCTGTGCAGATTTTGGTGTCGGGTCAGCACTCCATCACTGCGGCCTGAATCACTGCCATCAACATCTTTGTGCAGCCTGTGTGGTCTCTGCCGGCTTCCCTCTACTGTGGTCCCACCTTCAAAGATGTCACTTCCTTTTTCCTTTTTCTTTGGTGGCACTTTGGTAGAGGGAAGCCTGCAGAGTTGGAAGCAGGTTACCATTAGCTGGCATTTTCTATGTTTCTATTGCCATCACAGAGGTAGTGGGCAGGAATTCTGGATTGGGGATGATGGGGAGAGTGTGAAAGATGCTGGCTGGGGGAAATAGCTGCGGTCTGCGCAGATTTTGGTGTTGGGTTGGCAATCCCTCGCTGCAGCTAGAATCGCCACCGGCAACATCTTTGGGTAGCCTCTGTAGGCTTCCCCCTACTGTGGTCCCACAATTAATGATGTCACTTCCTCTGCCATGTCACTTCCCACTGCCATGTGGGATACAGATGGTCCTTGGCTGGCCACCCAGCACAAATATGGCATGAATCCTGGATATCCTGGCCTGAGGAGTCCATCTAAATGTATTTTGAGCCAAACTGAAGTGTTTTGAGGCAGACAGAGGCTTTTATTCAAAACTTGGGAATTCTAAGATGGCTGCTACGACAGCAATTTTAGTACCAAAAATGGACTGTGGGAGCTAAATAAGAGGCAAAAAAAATTCTGGGAATAGGATTTTAGAGCTAGGGGACCCTGGCCCCCAGCAACCTTTAAAAACTACTTTTGGAGACCCTCCCCTCCAATTTCTCTTATAGGCTTTTAATGCCAGTACTCACTATGCCATGCAGGTGCTGAGAGCTGCTTAGGCTGAAATTGCAGTCAGTGACCCTCTGCCTTAGACAAGCCTGGAAACATGGATAGCTTGCTTTTTCAGACTGCTTCTCAGTCCACCCCACCCCACCCCACCAGAACCCTCAGTCCTCAAACCCCCCCAGAACCCTTGCATGAAGTCAGAGGGAGGAACACAGTCAGCACCCGATCCTAGGTAAAAACTGCCACTGGGCTACTCAGCCTGTGCTCAAACTCTCTATAGAAAAAACCTGGAGCGAGCCTTGCTCCCAAGGAAACGGTCCCTGAGCTCCTGGACTGTTAATGTAGGCTAGCCTAGCAGGTGCCCTGCAAAGCAGGCTGTCTCTTGGCTATAGACTTCTGCCCTCGAGTCATGGTTCTTTAGTAGCCTGAGATATCCTGAGACTGGGAGCCAAAAAGTCTCATGATCGGATAACAAAAAAAAAAAAAAAATTAAAGAAAAACAAACATGAGCAGAATAGACAGGCTCCTACCATCTCATGGATTGTGAAAAATTGAAGGCAGACCTTAGGAAATTGGAAGACTGGGCGCCCAAGTGGCAGATGAAATATAATGTGGACAAATGCAAAGTGATGCACATTGGGAAGAATAACCCGAATCACAGTTACCGGATGCTAGGGTCCACCTTGGGGGTTAGTGCCCAAGAAAAGGATCTGGGTGTCATCATAGACCAGGGGTGCCCAATAGGTCGATCGTGATCGACCGGTAGCTCACCAAGGCAAAGTGAGTCGATCATCCAGGACTCACTTTGCCTTGGCGATCTATCAGGCCGATCAATCTTCCTCTCCCCGACGTCAATTCTGAGAGGAAGTTCGGGCCAGCCAATCGCTGCCTGGCTGGGCGGAACTTCCTCTCCAACGGCAGAATTGACGTCGGGGAGAGGAAGATTGATCGGCCCGAAGCAGAGAGAGCATGGGGCGTCGTCGGCGTCGGCTTTGGGGCCTGTTATCCATTGGTGGCGTTTGGATCCTGTTCCCCGATGGCAGCGGCAGTGGCAAGTGGCAGTGGCTTAGGGAAGGGCAGGGAGAAAGAAAGAAAGGAGGCAGGCAGGGAAACAGAAGGAAAGAAGAGAAACAGAAAAAAAGAAAGGGGGCATGAAGAGAGAAAGAAAGAAAGAGCAGGGAGAGAGGAAGAAAAATTTGGGGCAGGGAATGAGGTTTGGAGGAGAGGAAGCATACAGGCTGAAAGAAAGATTGGATGCACAGTCAGAAGAAGAAAGTGCAACCAGAGACTCATGAAATCACCAGACAAGGTAGGAAAAATGATTTTATTTTAAATTTAGTGATCAAAATGTGTCTGAATTTATATCTGCTGTCTATATTTTACAATATGGTCCCCTTTTACTAAACCGCAATAGTGTTTTTTAGCGCAGGGAGCCTATGAGCGTCGAGAGCAGCGCTGGGCATTCAGCGCAGCTCCCTGCGCTAAAAAATGCTATTGTGGTTTAGTAAAAAGGGAGGGGGTGGGTATTTGTCTATTTTTGTATGGTTATTACTGAGGTGACAGTGCATAGAGTCATCTGCTTTGACCTCTTTGAAAAAACCCCAGAATAGGAATGATAATTAACAATTCTATGCGTACAGTGTGCGTTGTGTTTTTTTAAAATTTTATTGTTGGTAGATCATGTTGACTTGGTCATTTTAAAAGTAGCTCGCGAGTCAAAAAAGTGTGGGCACCCCTGTCATAGACAATACGATGAAACCTTCTGCCCAATGTGCGGCGGTGGCCAATAAAAGCAATCAAGATGCTAGGAATTATTAAAAAAGGGATGGTTAACAAGACTAAGAATGTTATAATGCCCCTGTATCACTCCATGGTACGACCTCATCTAGAGTATTGTGTTCAATTCTGGTCTTCTTATCTCAAGAAAGATATAGCAATGCTAGAAAAGATTCAAAGAAGAGCGACCAAGATGATAAAGGGGATGGAACTCCTCTTGTATGAGGAAAGACAAAAAGGTTAGGGCTCTTCAGCTTGGAAAAGAGACGGCTGAAGAGAGATATGATTGAAGTCTACAAAATCCTGAGTGGAGTAGAACGGGTACAAGTGGATCGATTTTTCACTCGCTGTATTTTTAATATGGTCTTTTTTGCGCCGTTTTTGGCTTTGCCTTTCAGTAGCGAATACACCTTTTGACCTGTTGATTGGTAATCTTGTGGTGAGGTCACATATTTTTTGTATGTCGGCATGTTTGAAAAGCACAGCATGAGGTAGTGTAGGAAGTAAGCTTGTACAGACAGTTTGTTGCCACTCCATTTGGCAGTTTGATAATTATAAATTAATTTTTGATGACTGGATTTAAACATGTATATGATGGGACAGGGGATTATTATGCTTTTTTAATTGAATGTTCATTCTATTTTATGTGGGGTATGCACATTATAGATTTAAATCACGTCATGTTTCTTTAGGAATTGAATCAGCGGGTTTGCACTACATAAATTATATGGTGTTTCTCATACACATATTTTTGGTTTATTTTTTCAGGGAGGCAACGCAAAAAATCCCCCTGAGGAAGATTTTAGATTGAAAAACCCAAAGTCTATGGGAGGGTGTCGGGAGTTTGTATCACAAGTCAGCGTTGTGTGTGGCTAAGTCCACTATAAGATAAGTGTTGTCCTCTCTGCACTTTTGCAATTAGTAATATTAATGCAAGAAAACAGTATCTAATATAGCATTAGATTTTTGCAAAAGGTTTTTTGACAGTGGGAGGGGCATAATTGAAAGGAACGTCTAAGTCCATTTACGTCTAAGTCGCAAGTTGTCCAAAGCGAAAAACAGCTTAGGACACATTTTCAAAAAAATACGTCCAATTTTTTTTCTGTTTCGAAAATCGTCTAAGTATATGTCCTGCCGATCCGATCGTTCAAGTTGCTAAATTGTCCATCTATATACCACAATTTCGTCCAACTTTTTGTCCAAGTCAAAAATGCCTTGAACAAGCCCTGTTGGACATGGGAGGAGTCTGCAAAGTGATGAACTGAACACCCAGACATGGCACCTAAATAGTGGAGTACCTTACAGGGCACTGCTGTGAACTTCACAAAAATAGTGCCATGTCTTCATCTCACTACAGCTCCCTTATAGGTCATGGTGAGCCCCCCCAAACCACCTCCAGAATCCCCTAGACCCACTTATCTACCACCCCAATAGCCCTTATGGCTGCAGGAGCCACTTATATGCCAGTAAAAAAGGGTTTTGGGGTGTACAGGGGAGTGCACATGTTTCAATATCAATGCAGTGATTACAGGGTATGGGCATGGGTCCTCCTCTCCATGGGTCCCTAACCCACCCCCAAGATGGCTTAAGACACCTCTGTGCAGCATGACTAGGCTTTTCTATGCCAGGCTGCCAGGTGATGATGTTCTGGAGGCACAATTTTCAAGTTGTGATTAATATTTTTATGGGGGAGGGTCGGTGATCACTGGGGTAGTGTGTGGGAGTCTGTATTATGTGTTTGCATTGCTTATCTGGTGACTTTAGGTAGGTTTTTGTGGACTTAGACTATGTTTTAAATGGTCTAAGTCACAACATCCAAGTTCCGTCAATCCTGTGCTGTATGACTTTCGGTTGTACATGCAGTACGACTAAGTCTAAGCCCAAATACTGCCCAAATCCCGCCCTCGACACTCCTCCTGACACGCCCCATTTGGCTATGGTAGTTCAGCGGCACTATGAAGGCCTAGGTCATTTAGAAATACATCCAAAACCCTTTTCTATTATCGGCACTTGGATGTTTTTGCCTGATGATCGTCCAAGTGCCAACTTAGGCTGGTTTTTGGACGTTTTTCTCTTTCGATTATGAGCCCCATAGCATTCACAAATTATTTCAAAGGTAGGTAGGGAGGAGGAGCATATATGATTAAAAGAAAGGAGCACAGGATATGGACCTGAAATGGTATCTAAATCATAGGAGGTCCTATGATCTGAGTTCTGGAAATTTATGATATGCTCATCTCCCATAAATATATTTTTAAGACAAAAAATATAGAGTTTGACCTTTGAGGTGATTTTGTATTTATCCAGCAATTTTTGTGGCCATTATTATATTTGAAATAATTGCAATATAAAATTTATTTGATTATCCAAATACCCCCTTTTTCTCTAATAGACTTTTGGTATGGGTAGGACGCATTTGAGAGCCTGTATCTGATTTTTTTTTTTTTTTTTACTTCTTGGGTTTTGGCCAGGTACCAGTGACCTGGATTGGTCACCGTGAGAATAGGCTACTGGGCTTGATGGACCATCGGTCTGACCCAGTAAGGCTATTCTTATGTGAACAGAATAAAACTGAGGAGTTAAAGGACAACCCAAAGTAAGTGAAAGTAGAGCAGAAAAAATGTAAATAGGCTCTCTACACCAGATCTCATGATCAGTGATGCAAAACCCACAGGTTCAAGAATGAGGTGCCTATTGCATTGGAAAATGTGTTTTGCACAGAAGATAACTTAAGGAAAAGGCTTGCCCCCTCCCTCCCAAATTGGACCTCTGGTCTTTCCTGGGAGCTCTGCTCATAATGCTGCAGAATTACTGTATATATTCAAATATAAATTCATCTGAATATTTTTGTTTATTTTATTTGGTATTTATATACTGCCTATTAAAGTTATCTAAGTGGTTTACAATCAGGTACTCAAGTATTTTTCCTATCTGTCCCAGCGGACTCACAATCTATTTAATAACATGGGGCAATGGAACACTGACAAACAAAAAGGCAAGGAAGGTGCCTTTTCAACCAATGATCTAGTCTTTATTCAAAACAAATAGTCCCAACAAGGATCCTTGTTTCAGTGTGTAGTGGACGCCTTCCTCAGGGGATACTTGACTGGTGGAAACACTTAGGACGAAAATGGCAAATTTGCACTGCTCAGAGCACTGCCATTTTTGTCCAAAGTGCATTTTGGACTCAGTGATTGGCTGGCCTGGAACTTCCTATCCAACGTCAGGAAGAAGGCTTCTGGGCGGCAATTAACAGCAGCGGCGGCAGGTTTGAATTGGCACTGGAGGGAGATAAGGAGAGAGGCTGGCAATCAGCAGCAGTGGCAGCGAACGGGGGGGGGGGGGAAGGGGATTAATCAGGTGCTGGAGGGAGGGAGGCTTTTTTTTATGCCACAGGGAGGGAAGGAGGTAGGCAGGCTGGCTTTGGGGGAGGGGATGGTACAAAGTCTGGAAGGCAGTGAGGGGGACATAGGAAGGAGGCACTGAGGGCACTAAGGACATAGGAAGGTGGCACCGAAGGCACTAAGAACACAGGAAGGGGCACTAAGGACATAGGACGGAGGTACTAGGAAACGCAACCAGAGACTCATGAAATCACCAAACAGCAAAGGTAGGAAAAATGATTTTATTTTCAATTTAGTGATCAAAATGTGTCAGTTTTGAGAATTTATATTTGCTGTCTATATTTTGCACTATATTTGTCTATAGTTACTGAGGTGACATTACATATTTTAAAATCATCTGCCTTGACATCTTTGAAACCCCCCCAATATAAATAATTAACATTTTCTCTGCTGCTTTATGGTCTTTTTTATGGTTACCACTATGAATTAATAAGATATTATGTGTACATGAAAAATGAATGGAAGAAATTGGGGGCGGGGCTAGGGTGGGATTGGGGGCGGGACTGACAATTAATAGATGTCCTGTTTTGATGAAAAAAATAAATAATAATAATAATTTTATTTCTTTTATACCGCTACCGTGAGGTTCTAAGCGGTTTACAGTAGAAACAGAAGAAATGCAATAAATAAGATTAATTAAGATGAAGAGAAAGTACTTAGAGTTCCCTGACTGTCCCAAAGGCTCACATTCTTGCTAAAGTACTTGAGAAGAATAAATTAGTTAGGTTATAAACATAGAGTAGCAGAAGGTAGGAAAACAGTTCATAAGAAAATTAATTTCGAATACTTTATACATTATATATTATTCAAGGCGGAATACAAATTATAGGAATTATCAAAAGAATTGCGTAATAAAGATTATCTAGATAAATTACATAACAGTGATTCGTGTACATTACATGGTGTGGTAGAGGATTCAATTATGAGAATTACATATCAAGGGAATCAAGTGATAACAGAATATAGTGGATATTATCAGT
Source organism: Geotrypetes seraphini (assembly GCF_902459505.1). NCBI lineage: Eukaryota > Metazoa > Chordata > Amphibia > Gymnophiona > Dermophiidae > Geotrypetes > Geotrypetes seraphini. Next base: position 258,487,071 of record NC_047087.1, read on the forward strand.
ATATACGGTTTACAGATTGGAAGTTACCTAATAATGACGTAAGAAGTTTATTGGATAGTGTGGAAAATGTTTATATAGGAATCAGAGTATGTATGATAGGAAAGGTTTTAAGAATTGAATTAATGTGTTATTCTATCGAGGGAGAGCTTGTGCATAAAGGGAGGATTTAGTTGGTAATGACGTGTTTTCTGAATAGAAATGTTTTGATTTCTTTTCGAAACACTTTGATGTCTGTTGTATTGATCATTAGTTTGGTGATTGTGGGGTCAATTTTTGCTGCCTGTGTTGCTAGAAGGCTGTCGTATAGTTTCTTAAGACGGGTTCCATTATTAGGTGGGAAGGTGAATAGGTTTTGAGTTCTTCTTGATCTGGATGAGCGGTAGCGGTTTAGGCGGTTGTTTAGGTAACAGGGGGCAGTTCCATGGGTTATCTTAAACAGCAGACAATAGAACTTGAATTGAGTTCTTGCTTTTATCGGAAGCCAGTGAGAGTCTATATAGGCGGGAGTGATGTGGTCAAATTTGCTGAGACAGTAGATGAGTCTGATGGCAGTGTTCTGAACTGTCTGTAGTTATTTTATCATATTGTTAGGACATGTTAGGTAGAGGCTGTTGCAGTAATCCAAGTTACTGAGTGTGAGGGATTGTACAATGATCTTGTAGTGTTCTTTGGTAAAGAAGTTTCTTATTTTTCTTAGGTTTCACATGGTGAAGAATGCCTTCTGTATGACTTTGTGTATCTGTGTCTGCATAGTGCAGCGTCTATCTAATTGTATTCCTAGAATTTTTAGAGTGCTCTGTATGGGATATTTGATTGTATTTACTTCCAGTTCTGTTATAGATTGCTTTTGTTCCTTCTCTAGTAGTAGGAATTTGGTTTTCTCTGCATTCAGTTTCAATTTATGGTTCTTCATCCATTTTTCTACAGTTTCCAGTGTTGTTATCAGGTGTTCATTGGAGCTGGGGTCTTGTATGTCAAATGGGAGAATGATGGTTATGTCATCTGCGTAACTGAAAGATGTTATATTTAGGGCGTCTAGGGCAGTGCCTAAGGAAGCTATGAAGAGGTTGAATAGTATGGGTGATAGTGGGGATCCTTGTGGTACTCCGCAGGGGTTTGTCCAGGGTCACGTTAAGACTAGGAGCAGCGAAGCAGAGCTCCGTGCTCAACCAGGTCCTAGGGTGTGCGGCCATTAAGCTCAATCTTGCTAGGCAACCTCAATAAGAGACCAGGTACATCAGCCTGAACAACCTCCTGAAAAAAATTACTGGATTTTCTTTCCCTGTTGGCAGGAGGGAATAACACCCACTTGCTCAGAACGGTGCAGTCAGAGGACAAGGAAACTACCATTACAGAGTAATAGAAAACGTTATTGGTGGCATCTCTGTTACACATTCAGATTCCAAAAGCCTACAATCAACCTCAATCCCCACACCACAGAGAAAGAATATATCTCTCCTGAAAGTTCATAAACTCGTCAAATACCCCAACTGTACATAAACTAAAAACGTAATGAAAAGAAGCAGACAGCTGAGTTTACTTCAACAGGCATATGAGCATGCGTACTGTGTAGTCCCTTCTATTTCTCTGTGCATGCCGCTCCACGTACGTGACGTTGTCGGTGAAGCTGCGCGCGCACACGCAGAAGCGGCAAATTACGTGATCAGTGGGCCTGCGGCTCTAGTCGTTCAGTAGTGGATCGGGCTGGAGGGTGGCACTGTTTGGAATCCTCGGCGTCGTTCTTTCTCCCCCGTTACCTTTGTAATCGAAGCGCTGGTAATGGGGTGAGCGCTCTAGCGTCTCTGTCACGCGGAGACGGCGGCAGGTCCCGAGAGCAGCGCGCGGGGGGGCCCCCCGAGTGCGGCCCCTGGCCGAGCGCTCTGGCAGGCCATGGTGAGCGGCTCTCGGTGACTGTCGTGGCCTCCGCCGCCGCAACCGGTAGGGGGAAGTGCGGCCTGGGCCCAGCTCAGGCCCCGCGCGGACCCCCGGGCTCGACGTCTTCACTTCCGCTAGCTAGCAGTGGCGGCGGGGAGTGGTGGTGGAGGATGTCGGGCCGCCGCTGCGCTGGAGCTTCGGGCCCGGCGGAGGTAGTGGGTTGCGGGGAACCGGCCCGGGAGCTCTTTGAGGCCTGCAGGAACGGAGACGTGGAACGGGTGAAGAAGCTGGTGAACACTGATAACGTGAACAGTCGCGATACTGCGGGCCGGAAGTCCACCCCGTTGCACTTCGCAGCAGGTAAGCACTGCGGCCTGGAGACTCGGGACTGCCCCCCTCCCCCCCACTCCCTGGAAAATCGGAGCTCTGGGGGCCCGCAATAGGAACGAAAGTTACGCAAGCCTCGACATTTCTCCACTAATAGTTGGGTTGATTTCCTTATTTCTATCGGGAAACCACATGAACTTCTTCATTCTATAATGTGGAGAAAACTGTTTATAATTTTGACGTTTGATTTGTAGTAGTAGTAAGTTTTGAAAATTGTTGTGTTGGATGTTAACACTTCACTGATTTGATCCCTGTTTCACAATTGATTGATTACTGCTTCGTAGGTATAACCAATTTTTTTTTTAAATATAGTGCTTGTCATGTACTTGTTCCTGTTTTAGGATGATTTTTGATGTAACTACTTAATGTGCGGTCTAACTTTCCAAGGCAGCTTACTTTTGTAACACCATCTCAGATGGAATGGAATCTATTGAACCATTCTGCTCTGTGTGATGTCATTTGTCAAATCATGGGTAATATAGACCAAGTAAGTCCTGGTAATCTGGAAATGGATCAATCTAAATAATTTTAGTATTGTACTTAAAGTATTGTGGTAGTCATAGTAATCCACTAGATAAGATAGAAATAAGTAAGTTGTAGATGTTAAATAAAACATCTCTCTAATCTGGACATTGAGCCATAGTTTAGCCAAATAACATGAAAAAGCCAAAAGTGCTGGATCTTTATTCCTTTACATTTTGTAAAAATTCTAAGAACTCATGAAGTCTACTGCTGGAGAGCATAAGGGTTGTTTACTGGGTCAGACCAAGAGTCAATTTAGCCCCATACCCTGTTTCTAACAGTGATTTAAGTCTAGGTTACAAGTACCTGATGGGGTCCCAAAAAGTAGCAAGCTTCCATGCTACTTAACCTCAGGAATAATTGTACATAAAATACAGTTTCACCATGGAGTGTTAGTTATAATATTCTGTTTCATTCTCTACACTTTTCCAATAATTTCTAACATTATGTTTTTGACCACTACCTTAAATTGAGCAGAAGATTTTAATGATGTCCATGATGATTCCTAAATTCTTTTCTTCAGCGGTGACTCCTAATGTAGAACCTAGTATGCATCTACACTTTGGATTATTCCCTGTATACCTCACTTTGCACTTGCCCACATTAAATTTCATATGCCATTTGGATGTCCATCTTCCCAAGATTCTACTGATTTAACAACTTTGAATAGTTTTGCCATCTGCAAACTTGTTCATCCTGCTTATCCCCATTTCCAGATCATTTCTAAATATGTTAACCAGTCCTATTAGTGATCCTTATGGCACTCCGCTATTCATCTTCTTACATTGAAAAAATTGGCCATCTAATCCTACTCTGTGTTCTTTTAACCATTTTCTAATCTGTAAATGAACATTGCTTCTTCTCATGACTTTTTAATTTTTTCAGGAGTTTCTCATGAGGGAAAATCAAGACATTTGTTTATTCAACCCTTGAAATAAAAAAAAGCAAATTAGTGAGACAAGCCTTCTCTTGGCTGAATCCATTTTGACTGTCCCATTAAATTGTATTTGTGTTCAGTCATTTTCCCCCCTTTTACAAAAATGTAGTATGGTTTTTAGCACCAGTCGTGGCTGTAACAGCTCCGATGCTCATAGGAATTCTATGAGCAGCCTTGGCAGTAACAGCTAAGTCGGTGCTAAAAACCGCACTACGGTTTTTTTAAAAGGGGGTTTTGTTATTTACCATTTTGCCAGACACTAATGTTGGGTTTACTGATATCTAGGGCTCCTTTTACAAAGGCGCGCTAGGGTCTTAACGCGCGCAATAGCTCGCGTTAATTCCCGAGCGCGCTAGCCACTACCGCCTCCTTTTTAGGAGGCAGTAGATTTTCGGCTATCGCACGCACGCTCAAAACCCTAGCGCACCTTTGTAAAAGGAGCTCCTAGTTTTAGATCACCAGAGAAACACCTTTAAAAAAAATTAATGTTATTAGCCATCTTCTAGTCTTCAGGTACAGTGGATGATTTTAATAACAGGTTACAGAGTACCCTTCATTTTTGAGTTCTTTGAGAACCTTGAGGTGTACAGTCATGTGAAAAATTAGGACATGTGAAAAAATTAGGACCCAATGAAATATTCAATTCTTTCTTAAGAAATGGTTACATATTGATGTCAAATCTTCTTTTTTTAAAAAAAATTTATCTCAGGAAAAGAAAGTGATGTAATTGCAGGTAATCAATTTGGTGACACAGTAACATACAAAAAATTAACTATGGATCCTACAAAAAAATTAAAATCAATCATCAATAAAATAACTGAAGGATTAAAGTCAGGATTTGTCACTAAATCAGAGTTCAATTATTTAAACATTCAACATCCTTCCTTTCCGGTACTATATACAGTACCAAAAATTTATGAAAGCATGGTGAACCCACCCTGCCGCCCTATTATTTCATCTCAGGGATCACTATTGGAACCCTTATCAGTATATGTCAATTGATTTCTAAGGGAGCAAGTAGTCAAACATAAGACATATATAAAAGATACCACGCATTTTTTAAACATTTTGTAATCTATTGACCATTCTGGTCAACATTGGTTAATGGCGACTTTAGACATCAAATCGCTATATACATCAATCCCCCAGAATGAAGCATTAGAAGTTATCAGAGAATCATTAGAAAAACGAGAACGGCCCCATACAGTACCCAGTAAATTTATCACCAGATTAGCAAGGATTTGCTTAAAAAACCAGTAGATCGCAAGGGCGACGTGAGTCGATCGTGGAGCCCATCCTGAGCTCTGCGATACTCGCATTACCTTTGTGTTCTCCCTGCTTCCCTGATGCTGCAAAAACCAGGTGTGTGCACAAGTGCTGGGCCCATAAGCCTTTCCCCCCCCCCCCCCCGACGCCAATTCTGACGTCGGAAAGGAAGTTCTGGGCCAGCCAATCGCTGCCTTGGGGGGGGGAGGTTTGTGGTCCCGCCACTTGTGCAGTGGCTGCACAGGTCTGGCTTTTGCAGCGTTGGGAAGCAAGGAGAAATCTGGTGTTGGGGGGGGGAGGGGAGCAGAGAGAGAAAGAAAGAAAGATGGAAAGGGGGGCAGGGAGAGAGGTAGAAAAAGTTGGGGGAGGGAATGGAGTGTGGCAGGCAGGGAGACAGGAAGAAAAAGTTGGACTCATGAAGGGACAGAGAGAGATGTTGGTTGGGAAATGGAATGAGGTCTGGAGGAGAGGAAACATGCAAGAGGCAGAAAGAAGGGAAGAAATATTGGATGCACAATCAAAAGGAAGTGAAGAGACTCATGAAATCACCAGACAACAAAGGTAGGAAAAATGATTTTATTTTCAATTTAGTGATCAAAATGTGTCAGTTTTGAGAATTTATATCTGTTGTCTATATTTTGCACTATGGCCCCATTTTTACTAAACTATAATAATGGTTTTAGCGCAGGAAGCCTATGAGCGTCGGGAGCAGCACAGGGCATTCAGCGCAGCTCCTTGCGCTAAAAAACGCTATTGCGGTTTAGTAAAAGGGGAGGGGGTATATTTGTTTATTTTTGTATAGTTGTTACTGAGGTGACATTGCATATTAAAGTCATCGGCCTTGACCTCTTTGAAAAAACCTCGTATATAAATTAGAATTAACATTTTCTCTGCATACAATGTGCTTTGTGGTTTTTTTTTTTTTTTATTTTATTGTTGCTAGATCATTTTGACTTGGTCATTATAAAAGTAACTTGCAAGCCTAAAAAGTGTGGGCACTCCTGGTTTGGAATATACATCTTGACAGAGCTGGTGTTGGGCATGGCTGGAACCTCGGACAGAGAGTCTACCAGCTTGGCTGAGCTATCTTCAGTTTCTGGCAGGCTTGGTGCGTGCTTTGGCTAGGGAGCTGAGAACAATTGCCCTAGTTCACCCTCTTAACACCATCCCTAGCATGTATCATGTTGTTTATGTTTTGCATGGGAAGAAATGTCTGTCTTGTTTCTCTGATAAATAGTAACAAATAAATGATGGCAGGATTTACTATACTACATACAAAGGGTTTCATTTAAGTTTATAGTTTGTGGTCAGTTATTCTGTATTTGGCATTTGTGTTCCGTGTGTGTGACAGGTATTCTGTTAGCATGGGGTGTTTTTAAATGTAGCATTCTGTAGTAATTTGGCTTATTCAGTTTACACTATAGATGTATTGACATTTTAGGGTCCCATTGTAACATTTAAGGTACTGTATTTTCATATGTAGGATCCTTGATTTGGAAGTTAGTGCTGGTTTATGCTTGATTTCAGGAATTTATTGTATTTTCTTTTAAAATATCTTGCATTTTAATTGCAATTATTCACTACTGCGCACAGCCTAATTAATTGCAAATAAATTTTTTTAATTTTCCTACAACCCCAGTATCTATATGTTAGAGCAGTGGTTTAGTCAGGGTGGAAAGATATTAAAAACAAAAAAAGTTCTAGCTAAAAACTTAGGACACAAGATACGTTTTGGGTTTATTCTTTATATTTTCTTTTTCATAATCACTTCACTGGTTCCCTATCTGCCTTAGCATACAGTTCACGCTCCTGTTGCTGACCTACAAGCATGTTAATTCTTCTGCACCTCAATATCTCGCTTCTTGTCTCTCCTTATACACCTCCCAAAGAACGTAATTCCAACAGATAAGCTGCTATTAGCTGTACCCTTCTCTTCTACTGCCAGTTCCAGACTTTGTTTCTTTCACCTAGCTGCCCCGTATGCCTGGAATAAATTATCCAAGTTTGTCCACCAAGCCCCTTCCCTACCTTGTTTAAAAGCAGACTGAAAACCCTTCTATCCATAACCCTACTACTCTGACCACCAACACAGCCAGGTTCCCCTTAATTGTATCCATGACATCCTGTTTGTCTGTCTTGTCTGTTTAGATTGTATGCTCTTTCAAGCAGGGACTGTTATTTTGTGACTCTGTACAGCACTGCGTATGTCTGGTGGTGCTATAGTAAAAATAATAGTAGTAATAGTAGTACCAGTGTTGTGCTTTTTAAGTCTCTTTGGACAGGTGCTATCTCAGTATTGAATGATTTGTCCTTTTCTTGCAGGTTTTGGTCGGAAAGATGTGGTAGAATATCTGCTCCAGAGTGGTGCCGATGTCCATGCAAGGGATGATGGGGGTCTCATTCCTTTGCACAATGCCTGTTCTTTTGGTCATGCTGAAGTTGTCAATCTTCTCTTGAGACACGGTGCTGATCCGAATGCTCGAGATAACTGGAACTATACACCTCTTCATGAAGCTGCCATCAAGGGCAAAATAGATGTCTGCATAGGTAAATATTTTTATGACTGAAATATTGCCAAACTATAGTAAAACATGGCCATAGCATGTGCTTATGTGGGCCATTCATGCACAATAAGGATATATTTACTGCATGAGTAAAATGGCCAAATTCTTTTTTTATTTTTTGAATTACAGTATTTTTTGCTCCATAAGACGTACTTTTTCCACCCCCAAAAAGGGGGTGGTAAATGAGGTACATCTTATGGAGCGAATATACCTCCGCCCCCCTCCCCTCATGCCGCTGCTAGTGCTGCTCGTTGCTCCCCCCCACCCGGCATTCTACTGCTGCTCGTCGCCCATAGGAGGTGCCGGTGCCCAAAGATCGTGTTGCTTGCCGGACTGGGCCTTGAGCCTTGACTGGGCCTTAAGCATCCTTTGCTTCTCTGAAGTGGAAAAAGGTGACAGTTAAACAGTTCCTTCTTTTTTTTCCTAAGGTGTGGTCCTCTTATCACACCAGGATTCTAAAAAAACCCACATTAAAAAGCTGACAGTCTGCTAACGCAGCCATTTTGATACGGAATCTAAAAAAAACAAGACATTCTTTAAAAAAATTACACATGCAAATGAGGTTGGGGACAGCAGTGAAGATTCACTAAATTTACATGTGCCCATCGCTGGTGACAGCGATGGTCACATGCGCAGAAATATGCTGTCAAAAAACAAACAAAAAAACACAACAGCGGGAGAAATGCCCACACTTTCCCGCCGCCCTAAAATCCCGGCTGCACACTAAAAATCCCTCTGCAACCACCCTGCCGCGACATAACCACCCCCCTGCAGCAAGAGAGATGCCCACTCTCTCCTGCTGCACTAAAAATTCCAACCACCATACAGGAAGCGACAAACTGCTATGTTAAATTAGTAAGTAAACAACGAAGGAACAATAAGCCGAAGTGGTTCACTACAGAGATCTCGGCCCTTATCAAGGAGAAGAAAAAAGCATTCATCTCTTACAAACAATCAGGGAAACAGGTCTCTAGAGCAGACTACTTGACCAAATCAAAAGCCGTCAAAACGGCAGTCAGGGAGGCTAAGTTTCTCATGGAGGAGTCTCTGGCAAAAAACATCAAGAAGGGAGATAAATCCTTCTTTAGGTATATCAGTGACAGAAGCAAAAACTCAAGCGGGATTGTACGTCTTAGGAAACCAGACGGAGACTATGTGGAAAAGGATTCGGAAAAAGCCCAACTATTAAATGAATACTTCAGCTCAGTCTTCACCCGAGAAGCGCCGGGGCTTGGCCCTCAGCTACAGACAAGGGTTGACTCAGTTGATCCGTTCAGTAACTTCGAGTTTACGCCAAGCAGTGTCTACAGTGAGCTATCAAGGCTCAAGGTTAACAAGGCAATGGGGCCTGACAACCTACACCCCAGGGTGCTAAGGGAGCTGTGTGATGTCCTGGCGGAGCCACTGTCCAAGCTCTTCAACCTCTCCCTTAGCAAAGGCAGCGTTCCGTCGGACTGGAGGACGGCTAACGTCATTCCACTCCACAAGAAAGGCTCCAAGATGGAGACAGCAAACTACAGACCAGTAAGTCTAACATCGATAGTATGCAAACTAATGGAAACTCTGATAAAACACCAATTGGATAAGATCCTAGATGAGGAGAATCTACGGGATCCCCGTCAACATGGATTTACAAAAGGGAGATCGTGCCAATCCAACTTGATCAGCTTCTTTGACTGGGTGACGGGGAAGCTAGATATTGGGGAGTCCCTGGACATCGTGTACCTGGACTTTAGCAAAGCATTTGATAGCGTACCACACCGCAGGTTGCTGAACAAGATGAGTTCTATAGGATTAGGTGACACATTGACGAAATGGGTTGGGAACTGGCTTGGAGGTAGGCTTCAAAGGGTGGTGGTGAACGGCACACCCTCTAAAATGACGGAGGTGATCAGTGGAGTGCCACAGGGCTCGGTCTTGGGCCCAATCCTATTCAACATCTTTATAAGGGACTTGGCAGAAGGGCTTAGGGGTAAAATAACATTATTCGCCGATGACGCCAAACTAAGTAATGTAGTGGGCAAATGCACAATAGATGATGTTTCAATGCCCGACAACATGATGCACGACCTACTCCTACTGGAGTGCTGGTCTAGGTCCTGGCAACTCAGCTTCAATGCCAAAAAATGCAAAGTTATGCACCTGGGCAGCCAAAATCCATGCAAGACTTACACCCTAAATGGCGAGATCCTTACAAGAACTGAAGCAGAACGTGACCTAGGGGTGATCGTCAGTGAGAACATGAAGGCTGCCAATCAAGTGGAGCAAGCTTCATCCAAAGCAAGACAAGTCATGGGTTGCATACGCAGAGGCTTCGTCAGCCGAAAGCCGGAAGTCATTATGCCATTGTATAGATCCATGGTGAGGCCCCACCTGGAATACTGTGTGCAATTCTGGAGACCGCATTATCGTAAGGATGTGCTGAGACTGGAGTCGGTTCAGAGAATGGCCACTCGGATGGTCTCAGGACTCAAGGATCTCCCATACGAGGAACGGTTAAACAAATTGCAGCTATACTCACTCGAGGAGCGCAGAGAGAGGGGGGACATGATCGAGACGTTCAAGTATCTCTCGGGCCGCATAGAGACGGAGGAAGATATCTTCCTCTTCAAGGGTCCCACGACAACAAGAGGGCATCCGTGGAAAATTAGGGGAGGGAAACTACGAGCTGACACCAGGAAATTCTTTTTCACAGAAAGGGTGGTTGATCGCTGGAATAGTCTTCCACTACATGTGATCGAGGCCAGCAGTGTGCCTGATTTTAAGGCCAGATGGGATCGTCACGTGGGATCTATTCACAGGGCAAAAGAAGAGGAGGGATCTATTCACAGGGCAATGGTAGGGGAGGGACATTAGGGTGGGCAGACTGGATGGGCCTTGGCCCTTATCTGCCGTCTATTTCTATGTTTCTATGTTACCCCGCCGCAACCCGATCTCCCCTTGTAGCAGGAAAGATGCCTACTCCTACTGCACTAAAAATCCCAACGTGACCATCCCACCACGACCTGACTACCCCCCTGCAGCAGGAGAGATGCCCACTCTCCCCCGTTTTCAAGTGACCTCCCATCTAAGCCGCCCCCTTCCCTCAACATTGATGAGCTGGAGGGACATGGACAGCCTCCTCCCAACTTCTGTGTCGTCTAAAATGGGCCTTCTCCTCCCCAGTGGATTTTGAGATGCAACGTGGAGGGACCTAAGGCTCTGATTAGCCCAAGTTGTTTAAGGCCCCTCCCATGGGGAGGGGCTTTATACAACCTGGGCCAATCGGCGCCTCAGGCCCCTCCCCAGATACACCAGGAAGAGTCCTAAGACTCTGATTGGCCCAGACACCCCATAGAAGAGGCCTTAGGCATCCGGACCAATCAGAGCCTTAGGACCTGGTGCATCTGGGGAGGGGCCCGAGGCTCTGATTGGCTCAGGATGTATAAAGTGTCGAGGATTTTAGGGCAGCAGGAGAGTGGGTTGTGTTTGCCACCGCTGCAGGGAAGGGGTGTTGTGATGCAGCAGAAAGAATGGGCATCTCTCCCGCTGCATCATAACACAGGGCTTTCTAGCAGTCTCTGACACTGGCCGGCACCCCCGGACCAGTTGCTTTTTTTTGTCACCAAAAGCCAACTCTACTTTTTGAAAATGGCAAACATTTTTTAGGAATCCACTAGAGGGCTCATTTCAATTTTTAAGAACCCATTTGCTTGCCAGTGTCGGAGTTGCTAGAAACTTCGCTAAAGACAGAGATAATCCCTTTTGATAATCCACTGCTAAACTGCTTGCAGGTTAAACCACTGGTAAACAGTTTAACGACAATGTTAAACTTTTGAGAATCTTGCTTTCAGTTATTACCCTCCATTTGTAGGGAGGATTGTGGTTCAGAATACTGTTTTGAGATTTTTGAATGTTAAGGGAAGTCTCTTACATTATTTAGAAACCAGTTTTGATTTCAGATGCTTGATCATCTTGTTATACTTTTTCAGATCTTAAAAAAGGTAAAGCTGCTTTTAGGGCTACCATTGCTTAATGGTTGGAGGAAGCTATATCAACAGCCTATTTGTTGCAGAGTAAAATTGCTCCCATAGATCTTAAAGCTCATTCTACTCAAGCCCTTGCTACTACTGTGGCTAGAGCTCAAGCTTTTTCTGTTGATGAAATTTGCTCTTTGTCTATGTGGTCATCTTGTCATACTTATTCAAAGCATTATCCTTTGGATGTGGCAACTATAGCACAGTCTCCCTTTGGAGTTTTGGTCCTTTGCTGTGGTGTCATACTACCTGTTAACTTGACTGCTTTTCTAATTCCCACAAGTCTGGACTGATCCTTAGATGTCAAGGAAGGGAAAATAAGCTCTTGCCTTTATGATATTTTTTTTTTTTTTCAATCCCAAAGAATCAGTATAAAACCCACCCTTCAAGACCTTTGTGTATATAGTTTCTGGGTTTCTTTGGTTCATAGACACATGTAGTGATGTATTTTCTTCATTTTTCTATTATTTGATTGTTCTGATTATAAGAGGAGGGGAGGAGGCAGGAGTTTTTACTTGCAAGTCTGTTGAGATACTGGCTGAGTCAGAATACACAGTACCTTATAAAGCAGTGTTCTTCAACTGCCGGTCCGTAGAAATTTTCTGCTGGTCCATCGAGCCTAAGACAGTGTTCTTCAGCCGCCGGTACAGTGCGATCAACGCGGCATCTTCGGGCCGGCTTCCTGAGTGCTGAAGTGCACAAAGCCGTGGGAAAAGGCTCCTACACATGGCCTACACCTGAACCGGAAGCCTTCTCTCTGAAGTAGCAACGTCAGAGGGAAGGCTTCCAGATGAGGCGCCGTTGCCCACAGCTTTGTGCAATGCAGCACTTGGGGAGCCTGCCCGAAGACGCTGCGTTGATCGCACAGTGGACCGGCCCAAAGATAACACCAGGGGGCAGGCCAGAAGGCAAGGCACATGGAGGGAGAGAGACAACAACGGTACGGGAAATACTTTTATTTTTTTTATTTAGTGGGTCTGTTCAGGATTTTATTTAGTGATTGATTTGTCTGTTTTTATTAATTTAGTGATTGATTGGTCTGTTCAGGAAGAAATACATTTGTTTCTTTTCCTCTGGGGTTGTACTGCTTGCAGAGTCTTGCATCTTAGCATTTGTTTGTAAATATTAGTACTTTAGGTTTTGGGCCTGCATTTGCATGGGGTTATCTTTTCTGGTAGGCATGAATGTTAAAAAGCATACAGTGTGCTTTGTGTATTTTAATTTTGTGGTTAACCATTATGTGTTGTTAATACAATTATATTGTTTGTGTGTATGTGTATATATGAAAAATGAATGGGAAAAATGGTGTTATAATTAGTACTATTATGGGGCGGGGTCTGGGGTAGAGATGGGCACGACTTAGCCCAGTGTTCTTCAACTGCCGGTCCACAAAACAATTATTTTATTTCCACCGGTCCATAGGTGTCAAAAGGTTGAAGAACACTGCTATAAAGCACAGCTCATTAGTGTTCTCTGTCTCCATCTGCTGACTAGTGAGCATAACCCACAAGTCTGGACTGCTCTTTTAGAATTAAAGGAAAGAAGGGATCAAGTAAGGACAAATTTTTCCTTTTGAAAATGATCTTCTATGAACTACCAGAAGAGTTGTAACTTAAGTGGATCATTACCTGCATTTGGTATTTTTGTAGTACTGCTACAACATGGAGCTGATTCAACTATCCGCAACACAGATGGCCGGACAGCATTAGATTTAGCAGACCAATCAGCAAAAGCAGTGCTGACTGGTAAGTTTTTAAACATTTTTTTCTTATTTGTTACTGAGAGGTTAGACTAAATTTTATAGTTAACTAGGAACTGTTTTGTATCAAATCAAAATGAGTGTTGTAAAAACTCTATTTTATAGATAGCTATAACTTGAAATTTATCATTGAATGCTTCTCAGCAGGACCAGCTTTGTCATATCAATCTCTTAGAACGCAGAGCGATCTTCAATGCTCTCAAAGCTTTTTAGCACATTGTGACCAACCACCACCTCCTAATTCGCAGTGACAACAGGTTGCAATGTATTATATAAACAAGCAAGGAGGCACGGGTTCAGAAGATGGGCGATTGCTTGCAACATATTTTTGAAAGCAGTATACATTCAAGGGGACCATAATTCTCTTGCAGACAGACTCAGCAGGTTTCTTCAACCACATGAGTAGATGCTCAATTCTGCAGTTCTAAATCACATATTCTCTCTCTGGGGGACTCCTCAGATAGACCTGTTTTTGTTCCCCCCACAACCACAAACTACCTCATTTTTTACTCCAGGCAGTACTCTCCCCAACGTCTGAAACCGGATGCGTTTCTTCTAGATTGGACACACAGGTTTCTTTATGCGTTTACTCCAATCCCTCTCATCCTCAAGATGCTTGTCAAGTTCAAACAAGAATTGGCCACCATGATTCTTATAGCTCCTTGCTGGCCCAGGCAATCCTGGTTCTCCCTTCTACTTCAACTCAGTATCAAGGAGCCAATCCCTCTTCCAGTTTCTCCATCTCTTCTCACACAGAGTCATGGATCTCTCCTTCATCCCAATCTTCAGTTGTTACACCTGACAGCTTGGTACCTCTCGGGCTGACATTGGCTGGGGAGCATCTTTCTCATCCTATTAGACTTATTTTAGAAGCATCAAGAAAACCGTCTATGCAGCAGTGTTACTAACAGAAATGGACATGGTTTGCCACTTGGTGTACTCATCATCATCATGATGCCATATACACCTCTATCTCCACAGTATTGGATTATCTTCTATATTTATCCAATTCAGGCCTCAAGACCACTTCGATTTGAGTTCATCTCAGTGCTATCAATGCTTTTCACAGCCCAGTTGATGGTAAACCTCTAACTGCTCATCCTCTGGAGTCCAGATTCATGAAAGGACTTTTCAGTGTCAAACCACCTCCAGCAGTTTCGGATCTCAATGTTGTTTTCTCTAGACTTATGAAGCCTCCTTTTGAGCCAGTATCTTCAGCTCATATAAAATACCTCACTTGGAAAGTGGTTTATATCTTCTCCCTTACTTCTGCTCGAAGAGTAAGTAAACTTCAAGCACTGGTGATGGATCCACCGTTCACAGTGTTCCATCATGACAAAGTTGTGCTTAGCACTGAAAGAGCCCGCAGCTAGGCCCCTTCACTTACCTCTTGGTCTAAGAGAGAATGACCACGCCATATGCTTTAGAATAATGCTGATATTTTAGTTTTATAGGATTATACTTTTAGTGAGTGAACAGCATATAAGGTAATCATAAAGAAGTTCTCAGCATATAATCAGATTAGCACATAGGAGAGAAAGTTACAACATGACAGTGTGCTGGCATCTATTAGTGTAGAAAATGTCTCTGAATCTAAGCTGCATTCTCCACATTTTTATACTTTTTATGATGTCACTAGAGGATCACCTGATGTCTTGTAAATCATAACTAACTTTACCCTGAATATGTCCTATTCCTAAGACCCCTTTCCCTGCTCTCATGAGCCTCAGTTGTTTCCTTGTCCATATAAGGTAATACCTCCTTTTTCTTTCTTCTTTCCTGTGTACCTCTGTAAACAGTGTGCTTCACTCTATAGCCAGTCAATTCCAGTCTGCTTGGTCTGAGCTGTCAGCCAAGGACATATGAAGTCATCTGTACATAAAGTCCAGTGTCCAGCAATGAAAGTTTTTTTTGTTTCCTGAGAAATGAAAACTTCCCCATCCATTTTGTAGACTTTCAGTGTGCACCATTTTGTATGCCTTCTTTATCTCCAGCAACACAGACAGGTCAGTATCATCATTCTGTTCAGCACCCATCTGAAGATCCATCCAAAAGTAGGCACTGAATTTCATATAAATCAATCTATCGTACTTCCAGTGTTCTTTCCTAAGCCTCATTCTCATCCTGGAGAAATGGCTCTTCATGCTCTCGACTGCAAATGAGCCTTGGCTTACTCAACTTTTCATCTCCTTTGATCCTAACAAGTTGGGACATCCTGAATGTAAAAGAACTATATCTACATGGTTAGCGGCTTGTATTACTTTATTTTCAGGCTGGGCTGCAACTGGGAGTTGCATCACAGCCCACAAAGGCTGAGCTATGGCAGCTTCAGTTGCTTTCCTCTTAACTCCTATTGATGAAATCTGTAAAGCTGCTACTTGCTTCTTAGTTCATACATTCACATCTCACTACTGTCTGGAATCTTATTCCAAATGGGATGGTCACTTCAGCCAAGCAGTATTACAAAATTTGTTATCTTAATGGCCAACACTCCCTCCATCCCATTCTAGTAACCTAGGGAGTCCCACAAGTGAGAATATGCTGCCTGCTTGTCCTGGGATAAAGCACAGTTAGTTACTGTAACAGGTGTTATCCAGGGACAGCAGGCACAACTCACCCACCCCCCCTGGTTGGTGTTTTAGCTTTCTTACGGAACTGAGGAGCTGCACGCCTATGTTGGGCAGGAAGGCACTCTTGCATGTGCGGTGCAAGCAGTTTGCAAACTTTCTCAAGTTCTTAAAGTGGTGAAACACTTTTAAATCTGTCCGTACTGGGGCTCCTTGGACTACTTCACCCACATGTGAAAATATCTGCCTGCTGTCCCTGGATAACACCTGTTACAAATAACTGGGCTATTTGTAAAAGTGTGTAATTTTAAAATATATTTTGAAAAAGTCTAGTATTTGCAAAATTGATCTATTAATGTTTGGTAATGGTAATGGTAACAACATTCTCATTCTCCAGCCACAAATAGTTGGTTTCATTTTATCTTGGTACAAGCCAAAATAGAAAAAAAAGAGTGTTGAAATTAACCCATACTTAAAACACATTCATCTACATTCCACATTAATTGCAGTGGTACCTTGGTTTACGAGCATAATTCGTTCCAGAAGCATGCTCGTAATCTAAGGCAGTGGTTCCCAACCCTGTCCTGGAGGAACACCAGGCCAATTGGGTTTTCAGGCTAGCCCTAATGAATATGCATGAAGCAAATTTGCATGCCTATCACTTCCATCATATGCAAATCTCTCTCATGCATATTCATTAGGGCTAGCCTGAAAACCCGATTGGCCTGGTGTTCCTCCAGGACAGGGTTGGGAATCACTGATCTAAGGTACTCGTATATCAAAGCAAAATTCCCCATAGAAAAAAATTGCAATGCTGACAATTCGTTCCACAACCTAAAAGGTGCTAAGGAACTGGGAGGAAGGCGAGGGGTGGCCCGGGGTGTGTGCCTGTTGGGTGCTGCAGTTTGTTGGTGGCCAGACATGCGCAACCATCAGGGTCCCTGTACAGCTGCAGGCAGCGCCACTTGGAGATGCCTCTTCCATCCTTCAGCCAGCCTTCCACACCACATTGGAGAACCCCAGCCCAAGTAGCCGAACACCGTCCTATGTATAATAATGCACAATTTTGACGATTGACATGCGTGATTATATGTAACGCACATGTGGGGCGGCGCTCGGCTACATGTGCTCGGGGGTTCTCCAACGTGGTGCGGATGGCTGGCTGGCGGACGAAAGAGGCATCTCCTTGAAGCGGCGCTGCCTGCAGCTGTAAGTTCTTGTTTATGGTGTCGTTGCTTGGTTTGCAAGACAGAGGTTTGGGAGTGTTTTGCTCGTTTTGCAAAACACTCACAAACTAAGGTTTGACTATACATTTTTTTTGAATACATATAGGAAAACCTTTTCTTAGCACCAGCTCACATTCTACACAATTGGGTTATTAACCCCTCCTACCAATAGATAGAGGCAGAGAAAAATGAGTTTTACCAGTGACCTCACTGATATGACTGATGGTGCTCCATGGAAAAATTCAGTATTTTTCTCTACTTTCCAGCAAGTGGTAGGTCATGCTGTTGGTGTTCTGTCTCTGGCTTAGCTCCTCACTCTGCTGGCTGCAACCGCATGGCATGGTCGAGCTCAACGGCCGCTCTCAGGTTCATGGTCAGAGACCGTACCAGGTATAGTGTGGAACTTGTCTCCACAGCACCCTGTTACACTTGATGTCTCTGGGTGTGGCTTTGGCTTGTTCCCGAGAGATCTCACCTGAGGGATGTGGGTCCCCATTCCTCCCACCCCTCTTGCTTGTTCATCCTGTTTGGTTGTGTCCCTCATAGGCTCCTTTGCAGCTCCTAGGTGCTAAAATCCCCCCCCCCAAAAAAATTGCTCTGGGCAACTTTATTCTCTGTTTTAGGGCATAAAGCATTTTTTTTGCAGACAGCTCTTAAAGCTGCAATAGCCGTGGCAAAAAAAAAGGCCGAGCAGCAGGGAGATTTGTGTGGTGCAGTGGTTAAAGCTACAGCCTCAGCACTCTGGGGTTGTGGGTTCAAACCCACGTTGCTCCTTGTGACCCTGGGCAGTCACTTAATCCTCCCATTGCCCCAGGTACATATTAGATTGTGAGCCCGCTGGGACAGACAGGGAAAAACACTTGAGTACCTGAATAAATTCATGTAAACTGTTCTGAGCTCCCTTGGGAGAACAGTATAGAAAATTGAATAAATAAATATTGCAGTTAAAGGATTTAACTGTTTAGTAATCCATCGAGTCCAGTACAGCACAGGAGCCAGATCCTCGAACCAAGGCAGCTCCTGACAGCATGTCAAATTTGTGCCTGCTTGACCTTTGTCTGGGAATGCTGAAAGTGGAACTATTTTCATGGTCCCAAAGGAGACCTAAATCTCTAAGGAATCGACACTTGCCTAAGAGTCCAGTTCTTTTGGATGGAGACTTTGCGCTCAGCCATTGCATCTGTATGGCTGGGGGAGTTCTTGTCCTCCCTGGACCTTATGGAGGCTTACCTTCACATCCCCATTGTGAGTCATCACAGGCACAGTCTGCTCTTTTAGATCCTGGGACAGCACTTTTGGTTTCAGGCCTTGCCTGGCTATGTAGCAATGCACGTTTTCCAAGGAGGTGGTGGTGATGACGGTACATCTGCAGTGCCAGGAGATTCATGTTTACCCGTACCTGGATGACTGACTGGTTTGGGCTGACGAATGACGACTATAAATTGATTAAAGTAAAGCAAGCCTTAAAGCGGTACTTTTACGCAATGGAAACCAAAAGCCATCTGTTCCTGTTGCTCATGCAGTTGGGTTGAAGGAAACGTATGAGTCGATGGAGACACTTTAAAACTCACACGCTATGCAGATCACTAGTGGAACCTCTGTAGTGATCTCCTTCTGGGTCTACAACTGGGGTCCACCAAATTCATGTGCTTCTTGTGTCTTTGGAACAGTTGTGATGATGCTAACCACTTCAGACAGAAACAATGGCCAAACCGAGATAAAACCGTACCTGGCAGATACAATGTGAAGCACCTGCTGTTAGTACATTTTGAGAAAATTCATCTTACAGCTCTTCACACAAAACTGGGTCGGCTGCAAAATTTTGTCAAGGCAATGGACAGAAATGGTGATGCATTTCAGCACCTAAGAAGTATTTTTGGTTTCAAGAAAAGTGAAGCCAAAATCAAAGAATGTGTTTTTGTTGGACCTGAAATCCGTGAACTGATCCTTGATGATGCGTTCAAACAGAAGCTGAACCCAGCTGAATTAGCAGCAAGAGAAACATTTGTGCTGGTTCAGAATTTTCTTGGTAATCACAGATAAGAGAATTATGCTGAGCTTGTGGAGAACATGCTGACAGCATATCAGCTAATGGGTGCCAGAATGTCACTTAAAATGCACTTCTTACATTCTCACCTCAACTTCTTCCCACCCAATCTTGGTGATGTCAGCGATGAGCATGGGGAAAGATTTCATCAAGCTATCAAGGTGATGGAAAGCAGATATCAGGGAAAGTTCAATCCCAGTATGGTGGGAGACTATTGTTGGTTCTTGCAAAGAAAGACAAATGTACAGTGCAAGTGTCTCAAACATTTCTGAACATGCTGATATCACTTTTGTGTGAGTTGAGAGGCATAAATATATGCTGTAACATGTCTCCTTATTGTCTTTGTGTTAGTTTTCAGAGTAAACTCCTTAACACAAGTATGGCAAACTGTCTAAAAAAATCAATAATGTATATCTCAGAAACCTGATAGGTTAGCTGAATTTCAATTACAGATCTGAAATCAGCCTCATTAAATTAACTAAGAACACTTCTTAAGTTCTCAGTAGTAAAGAAAAACTTTTTTTTGTTTACCAGTGTTGTCATTGCATTTTCAATGGTTGGTAGGACTGGGTGCATTGAAAAAGGAACCTTCTGCTGTTTGAGCAGCTGTATACTAGATCTTTTCAGGGAGCACCACCAGTCTTATACTGGTGAGGTCACAGGTAAAATTTGGTTTTCTCTACCTACATCTGCTGGTAGGAGGGGATAACAGCTTATTTGTGCTGAATGGTTTCGCTGATTAAAGAAAAGAATCGGTTTAAGGTATAATTTCTCATGAATTAGAAAGTTGAATTCAATATTGAAATTATTTTTTTTAAATTTGCAGGTGAATACAAAAAAGATGAGCTTTTGGAAAGTGCAAGGTACTGTATGTAATGACTAACCTTAATAAAATTAGAATTGCAGTAGAATTGCACTACACTGCAGGAGTGTAGTGACTGCTCTAAATGAGCGAGGTCTTGCAATACAAGTAAGTATAGTGTTTTGTATTAAAGTTTTTGTGTTGTGGAATGAATTGTCTAAGTTTCGCTTTGATATACAAGTGCTTTGGATTTCAAGCATGCTTCTGGAACGAATTATCCTCGCAAACCAAGGTTTTACTGTACTTTGTTTCTCATGAAGATATGGAAAGTGCCCGTTTCTCTCATTTAAAAACATGTATAATGCCAGAGGTTATACACAAGACTGGAAGAGAAAAAGCACAGCCACAGGAATGAAGGTAGCAATTCCCAGATCCATATAGAATGGAACCACTGAATGCAGCTTTTGACATCTTTAGGCCTGGGTGCCCTAAACTAGTGTCACATTAGCTTGACCCTAGTTTAGGGCACCCAGGCCTAAAGATGTCAAAAGCTGCATTCAGTGGTTCCATTCTATATGGATCTGGGAATTGCTACCTTCATTCCTGTGGCTGTGCTTTTTCTCTTCCAGTCTTGTGTATAACCTCTGGCATTATACATGTTTTTAAATGAGAGAAACGGGCACTTTCCATATCTTCATGAGAAACAAAGTACAGTAAAACCTTGGTTTGTGAGGATAATTCATTCCAGAAGCATGCTTGAAATCCAAAGCACTTGTATATCAAAGCGAAACTTAGACAATTCATTCCACAACACAAAAACTTTAATACAAAACACTATACTTACTTGTATTGCAAGACCTCGCTCATTTAGAGCAGTCACTACACTCCTGCAGTGTCAGAGAGAGAAGAACCATTGGCTCAGTTGTGATGTATACTGTATGTATTCGTATTGCAAGACTTTGCTTGTTTAGAACAGTCACTACACTCTTGCAGCGTCAGAGAGAGAAGAAGAACCATCGGATCAGTTGTGATGTGTGTATAATGTATGTATTTGTATTGCAAGATCTTGCTTGTATATCAAGTTAAAATTTAATACAATTTTTTGCTTGTCTTGCAAAACATTTGCAAACCAAGTTACTTGCAAAGCCAAGGTTTTACTGTACCTACATTTTATTTTTAACAACCTGTTTGTTGCTGGCAGCAAAATGCAAGAAGGGCCAATGAATAATACAACTGCAGGAACAAAGGAGGCTGAAGTTGGGATGGGGAGGGAAGGATCTAGGGCTGGATGAGAGCTGAAGCTGGAGACAGAAAATGTCTGGAACTGGACAAGGGCCTGGCTGATACGGGTCTGGGAGAAAAGAATGAGAAGGGAGGGGAGAGCAGTTGTGTGGGAGGGGGGAAGCAAGGGCATATGTAGGGGAAGATGAAGAGGGAGATTAATAGGAATGGATGCCTGGATGAGGAGGAGGAAAAGTGAGAAGTGTGTAGACTTGAGGTATGAGGAGGAAGCAGCAGATATTATCCATATATTTGTGGGTCATATTAAGAGAGGAGCAGGGGCAGTCTAGAAATTTATCCATTGTCATATGATTGCAATCACTGAAAAAGGCATGAGCCAAATCCAAATATCTAAAATTTACTATCCATATATTCTGCATTTCTGCCTGTATGGATGTGCTGAGTATCTGGATTAAGTTAAATGCGGTACAGGTGTGTTAACTTAAGCCAATGACCACATTGGTTGAAAAGTTATACCCATTTCTACAGTTTATTCTATAAGATTGGCCCAAAGATAGGGAAGTGTGAAAATTGTCCCAGGCTGCTGCAACTCTCTGAGCAGGCTGTAATGAGAATGCTTTAACATTTTAAGTAAGACTTGCTTCGAGGGATCTACAGTTGTGCTCATAAGTTTATAGAACTGTGGCAGAATTTGTCTTAAGATGTGTACCATTTGTGAAAAATGAGTGATGAGACAAAACACATTTCTTTTATTTTAATGTGTTTCAAATTAAACCATTATACATCACAGAATAGCACAATCAATAAACCATTGGCAATAAAGGTCCATGCTGTGGATTAGTTTCTTTTCCAGCGTGTATCTTTGCCGATAATTCAATTTATATCATCATCAAATAGATGCCCCTTTGGGGCTTTTTAGTCCCACATTAGACTCCTGAGGCAGGCCGATTTGGGCTGAAACATGTGCATGTCAAGTCATTGAGTTTGAAGCTTTTTCAGTTATTTGATGAGTAAAGGACTTTCATGAGATAAATTGAATTTGCCAATTTTATTAGGACATATCTACTTCTTGCCTTGTGTCCTGTTCAAAAGTTTGCATACCCTTAGTTAGTTCTTAATATTGTGTATTGCTCCCTTTTGCATCAATGATGACTTGCAGTCTTTCTGATAGTTGTGAATGAGAGTCTTTATTTTCTTATGTGGTAAAGCTGCCCATTTTTCTTAGCAAAGAGCCTCCATCCAGATCCTGTAAATTCTTGGTGGTTTAGCCTGACCTGCATGTTTGAGATTTTCCCAAAGTGGCTCAATGATGTTGAAGTCAGGTGACTGTGTCGGCCACTCCAGAACTTTCATTTTTTTCTGCTGCAGCCGCTGAAGTGTCGACTTGGCCTTAGTTTCAGATCATTGTCATGTTAGAAAGACCAAATGCGCCCCATCTGGGGGACACTCCAGATCTTGCAATATTTTCTGATAAAATGCTGCATTTGTCCTGCCAACAATTTTGACTAAATTCACTATTTCACCATAGTACACTCTCCCCTCCCCCTATAAACAGCAGAGATTCACCTCCATGCCTCCTCACTGTAGACATAGGAGCCAACTTTTCAAAATGATTGAGGGTGTTCGGCTCACCAAAACTTACCAAGGCCCAGATGCACTAAACTCATCATGCGTTTAACGAGCATTGCTAAACCAGTTTAAATTGGTTTAGTGTCAAAGTAATTTACTAACTGATGCACAGAATGGCTCACCTTGGGCTTTTCTGTGTGTTCCTTGCAGCCTCCTACTCTGCTAAGCAAACAAGCTCAGTATTAAAATCAGGTCATTAATTAAACGAGCACTCTGACAGATGCCCTAACATCGCTTAGGTATTCACAAAATCTAATGCCAACTTCTAATGATCTGAAATTATCCACAGGTCTAGTAGACCTGTTAGTAACTGCGTTACCAGTAGGTCTGCCACCTACACTGTGTTGAAAGTGTGTTTTATGCACGTCCATCTTGTCAGCCATGGGCCTCCAGAACCCCCCCCTTGAAGATCAGCAGGAGGGATGCCCTGCCCTGCCCCGCCCCTGTACTTTATACAGAAGACAGGAGGGATGCCTAATCCATCCTGCCAGCAAGATCATCTCTTCAAAATTTCAAGCCTTCCCCTTCCTGATTCATTGGGAGAGGCCTAAGGCCCCTCCCAAGCCATTTTAACACTAAAATCGGTCTGGCGTTGGCCATCTTGGACTTTTGATTTTTAAGCTTTTATCTGTCTCAAAACAACCTCGTTTTTGCAAGATAACATAACATAAATGGTTGTTTATATACCGCATTAGCTTTTCAGCTCAAGGTGGTGTATAGAGTAGTAAAAAAACATCAGGAACAGTGCTCAGTCTATCTGACAACGGTAAACAAATTCCAAAATGGGAACTTGTCATGCTTTCTGCTTATCACAAGTGACTGCACTAGTGGTGGGTCTTTAAAAGCAGTCCCTCTGTGCTGCTGTATTGAACCAGCTGATAGAATCCCCAGGTAGAGCAGCAGTTAAGAGAGATGAAAGAAAACACAGTTCCCTCAGAACCTGGTGCACTATTCTGCTTGTCACAAGTGACTTGGCAACGGTGGGCGGGTCTTAAAGTGGCCCCTCCATGCTGCTGTGTTGAACCAGCTGATACTATCTACTGTGGAGACACCAGTAGCCATTTTTAACTCATTTAGCTGTCTCCCTCCTGCCCAGGATTCTTCTGCGACTCAAGGGGACTTTTCTCATCCAGTTTCAGTGTTGGAATCTGTTTGCTGCTGCTATTTCCTCTGACTTTGGCTCTGATGTCCCATTCACCCCTGAATTTGTGTTTCTCATGTACCAGGCTTATTTGTTAAAAAGAACCTCGGCTGATTCTGGGGCTGTTCAGGATCCTCCATTGTAGCAGGTGGATCTAGCAAAATGGAGGTGTTTGGATTTGATGACTGAATTGTATTCTGGATCTTCCCCATGCCCTGGCCCCTCAATCTCTCAAATTTTGGGCCACTTGTATTACTGGAGGTTCTAGAGGAGGGAAAGATTGGATTAGTTGAGGCAGGTGATCCTATGACAGTGTGGGTGTTTCATAAGAACTCTCTAGTTTGAATACTGAAGCTCTGGAGGTTCTCCTGTATTTCCTCCCCTAAGTCTTGCCTCGCATCCTTTTCTAATCTGATTATTGCTAACACCAAGAAGCCTTCCCCCTGTCCTTTCCAGTGCATGAGGCGATGCAGGAGTTAATTTCTGCACAATAGTCTATGCTAGATGCCAGCCCGTGGGTTGTTAGGTCTATGTCTCAATTGTATCCTGTTTCCCAGGAGGAGCTAGACAGGTTTCATTTGCCTAAGGTGGATGCCTTGGTAGTAGTGGTTACCAAGAGAACAACCTTGCCTGTGGAGGTCAGTATAGCGCTTATGGATGTGCATGATAGGATGCTGGAATCTGCTTTGAAGCTTTCCGTCGAGTTCTCTGTGCTTTCTCTTCAGGCCTCGGTGTGCATCTCCTATGCTGCTCAAGGCTTGCCTGTCCTGGATGCATTGAGCAGCTGATTCTCTTTCCATCTCAGAACCCCAGCTGGCTATGGAATTTCCAGCTCTGGAGACTGGCCTCTTATCTAGTTGATATCTTGCATAATTTTATTAGAGCCTCGACCAAGTACATGGTCTAGCGGTCACAGCTAGATGGTTGCCATGGCTTTGTTATTGGGCTGCAGATACCGCGTCTAAGCAGCGCCTTACCAAGCTCCCATTTTGGGGGAAGTTGCTATTTGGGGAGGATTTGGAGAAGCCCATGAAGAATTTAGAGGACTCCAAAATGGAGTGGCTACCTGAAGGTAAACCTAAAGGGGCTTTACATTCTTCCCAGTTTCACCCTCAGCTGAAGAATACTAGGAGGTATTGACCTGGAAGGATAGTAAAAGCCAAAAGAACTTTATGATTATACATTTAACTTCATTAGATAAAATTTAAGCTCTCTGGATGTAGAGCTTTCAGAAGTGTGGCTCATAGCCATTTGATGGTTCACTAAGCACTTTCTGTTGTATAGAACACATTGTGGTTTATAACATTTGCTTGATGTTATATATTATTTAATGTGATTTTGGCAGTATGGATTGTATGTAGTATGATTTTAGAGAAATGAATTTATAATAAAAAAAATTAAAAACTAATGAGTGTAATTGATGTATAGAATTATAGAGTGATTACCAGGAAATAAGTTAAAATACCCCATTTTTGTTATAAAATTATTACAATGTCACATATTGAAAATACATTTTTTAGGAGTGGCAATGAAGACAAAATGATGGCTCTTTTTACCCCTTTAAACGTGAATTGTCATGCGAGTGATGGCAGAAAGGTACGTGCAAATCCTAAAAGATACATTGAGCTAATTTGAAAAATTAAAATTTATCTCAGCATATCAAAGTATATTAGAGAAATACTCCAGGGAAATCTTGCAAATTCATTGTGTTACGCTTAGAAATATAGCAGTGAGAATACTTGATCTGTTGTACACAAGCACAAAAATGTTTTCATAACTGCACTGAGGCATGCCAAACGGTTGAGGGATGAGATACTGGTAATATACTTGGCCTTGCGCAAACATACAATTATGGACCCTTACCACAAACCCCATTTACTTCTTTTATCAACTGTTCCCTATCGCATTCACTTTTTTAACCTGCCCTACACTCCCTAGGTTATTTCATTGTGTCCCTTTCCACCCCCTCTTTTTTTAAATAAATAAATAAAAAGCTGCCATACTTCCCATGCTGTTTCTGGAAAGATGAAAATGCAGGGCCTAGTTTTGTGTGCTGTGGCAATAGCAGGCTGGAGTGAAGGATGTGCATGATAGGATACAGTCAAACCTCGGTTTACGAGTGCACTGGTTTGCAAGTGTTTTGCAAGACGAGCAAAACATTCTCAAAATCAGCACCTCGGAAACTGAGCTTGATTTGATTTAAGAGTGCCCCCCCCCCCCCCCGTCTGCGATCTGGCATCCCCCACTCACCCACCCACCCAAACACATGGTGCCGGTGCCAGATGGGGGTAAGACAATGTTTTTGGGTGGGTGAGTGGGGGATGCCAGATTGCAGCGGGAGGGTGGGGTGATGCTGGTGGGGGGGAGCAGAGCCGGTGGACTCAGAGGGGGGGAGGGGTTAAGCTACAGCAGCGCCGGTGACCACGGGAAGGGGGGAGGAGGTGGAAAGAATCAAGTGAGTTTCCCTTACATCCTATGGGGATTGATATACGAGTAACTTGGTTTACGAGCATGCTTCTGGAACAAATTTGCTCGTAAACCAAGGTTCCACTGTATATGTTTTGAATGAATTGGCCTATTGATTAGAGATGTAAACTGAGAATCGGGAGACTGGGTAAAGTTTTTTTTTTTTTTTTTCCTCATTTTCTTTGCCTCTGGTACAAACCTTTCAGCGTCTGCCTCTCTCTCTCTTTCTCTCTCTCTCTCTCTATTTCTCTCTCTCTCTCTCTCTCTCTATTTCTCTCTCTCTCTCTTTCTCTCTCTCTCTCTTTCTCTCTCTCTCTCTCTATTTCTCTCTCTCTCTATTTCTCTCTCTCTCTCTCTCTCTCTCTCTATTTCTCTCTCTCTCTCTATTTCTCTCTCTATTTCTCTCTCTCTCTCTTTCTCTCTCTCTCTCTTTCTCTCTCTCTCTTTCTCTCTCTCTCTCTTTCTCTCTCTCTTTCTCTCTCTCTCTCTCTCTTTCTCCTCCCCACTTCCTTTCAGCGTCTGCTTCTCCTCACCTTCCCACCGCTGCTGCTTCCTCGAACCAGTGGCAGTAAATGTACCCATTGCGGTATCTTTGTGCAGCTTCCAGTGGCTGCTGGTTCTGCTCCGGAACAAGGAAGTGATGTCAAAGGGGGTGGATGGGCAGTTTCAGGGAGGTGCCTGAAGGCCCTATGATAGCTGCATTTAAGCTTACCACCACTGCTGCTGGTTTGTGAAAGCAGCAGTTGCAGAAAATGGGGGGAGGTTCCAATGTGATAGATGCACATCCCCTTAATACTGCACACGGGGCAAACTGTCCCTCCACCCACCTTTGGTATACCAAAGGCGTTCAGAGATCAGCTGGTGAACCAAATTGTTCTAATTCAACTGGACAATTAAGTTGCCATGTACTATGTGAACAAGAAGAGTGGCATGGTATAGGCTCCTACTCCTTGTGTCAGGAAGCAGATGGGATATGTCACTGGGCCACTACCCACAGCACGGTGCTCTGGGCCACATGTGGGCGGGGGAAGACAACAGTCTGGCAGACAGGCTGAGCAGGGTGATGCAGCTACACAAGATTTTCAGAGTGGGGTACCTCTTCAGTGAATCTCTTCACTATTCACTTCAACAAGGACCCTTAATACTGCTTCAGACTAAGATCACATAACAGGCTAGTACTGGATGCCTGTTTCCTAGATTGGAGATAGGGTATTATCCCAGGACAAGCAGGCATGATATTCTCACATGTGGGTGACGTCATCTACGGAGCCCCAGCGCGGACAGCTTTTCAAGCAAACTTGATTGAAGTTTCAAGTTTGCTATGCTGCACCACGCATGTGCATGCCTTCTTGCCCACTAGAGGGCGCATCCCCACCTCGTGGTCCTCAGTTCAGTTTTTTCCGCGGAGCCAGAAGCCCTGTGGAATTTGTGCTCTCTATTTTTGCCTTCTGACACCGCGTCTGAGTCGTTTTTCTCGGTCGCTGTGCTTGCTTTTTTATTTTATTCGTTCGTGTGTTCGGTAATCGTCAAAAAAAAAAAAAAGGATTTTTTCGTTCGGCTCCGGGGGCTCCCGGTAGCCGCGGCTGCGGGACCTCGTTACGTTACCGGCCGTTTTTCGATTTCATGTCCCGTCCTTTGACGGGCTTTAAAAAGTGCACCCGGTGCGATCGGCTGCTTTCAATCACCGATCCCCACCGGTGGTGTTTACTTTGTCTGGGTCCCGAGCACCCCACCGACTCCTGTCCTCGGTGCTCGACTTTTCAGCCAAGAGCTCTCCGCCGCCGTCGTGCCAGAATGGCGGAACTCTTTGCTGCGGACCCCGCGGCGGGGCAGGCCTCGGCTTCGGCCCCGGCCTTGACCTCGGCCTCGACTCCCTCGACCTCGCCGCGACATCCTGCTTCGTCGAAGCCTGCGTCCTCGACTTCGAAGTCGACGGGGGGTAAGTCCTCACTTCCTTCTTCAGTTCCAACCTCGAAGAAGCCATCCTCGGGATCCTCGACGGGGGCGGGTGGGTCGTCTTCGGCCCCGCCCCGAGCGTCGAAGTCTGGTGCCCCGCGGGAATACTCGAGAACGAGGTCGCCCTCGAGGGAGCACCCGCCGGCCCCGGATCTACCGGCCATGATGGGGGTTCCTGTTTTTCAGGACTTGCTCCGTGCCCTCATTGCCTCGGAGCTGTCCGGAGCCCTTGCGCATCTGCAACCGGCTTCGGCCTCGAGTGCCCCGGCTTCGGCAGCCTCGGTCTCGGTGCCCTCGACTTCGGCCCCCGGGGTGGCTCCGGCCTCGACCCCGACCTTGCCCTCGACCTCGGTCGACCAGCCGGAGCGGAGTGTGCGGCCTTGGGACAAGGTGCAGAGAGTCGGAGGATCTCTTCCACTTCTTCCTCGTCGAGGTCCTCCCGGGGCTCCTCGCCCTCGGGTCGGCCTCGGGCGAAGCGCCGGCCGAGGAAGCCCAAGTGTTCTCGGGGTTCTTCTCGGAGACGCGGTCGCTCCTCGCCGACCGGGGCTGAGACGCTGCGTGTCTCGGAGTTCCGTTCCTCCGAGGGAGGGTTATCGAGAGACTCCTCGCCAAACGGAAGGGGCAGGCCTCGGTGCCTCGGTCCCAGGGGACTTCCCAAAGGGGTTCCTCAGGGCATAGGCGGTCCCCGACCCCGTCGAGGTCGCTCGGGGCATCGTCGTGGGGTTCGGGGTCTGGTACTGGTAGGGAACCTCGGTATTCCCGTGAGGCTTCCCCTTCCTTTTTGGCGACGCGGGCCTCTCGATCTCCCTCCCCGCCTTCCAAGCCCTCCTCCTTTTCGAGATTTGTGCTTGATATGGGGAGGGCCTTGGACCTTGATCTGGTGTCCGGTTCTCACTATACCAAGGAGTTTTTGGAGGAGCAGGATTTACCTTCTCCCCCAAGGGAGACTCCTCGTCTGCCTCTTAATAAAGTCCTCCATCAGACCTTCCTGAGGAACTTGGACTCCCCTCTTACAGTCACAGCGGTTCCATCAAAAATGGAGTCGAAGTACCGTACCATTCCATGCAAGGGCTTCGAGAAAGCGCAACTGTCTCACCAGTCGTTGCTGGTGGAGTTGGCGTTAAAGAAGTCCCAGCCTTCTAGGGTCTCGGCTGCGGTCCCTCCCGGGCGGGAAGGGCGGACCCTGGACAAGTTTGGTCGCCGCCTCTACTCCAATTCCATGATGGCGGCCAAGGTCCTTAATTATGCTTTCACTTTTTCATCTTATCTGAGGCAGATGGTGAAGGCGTTACCCCATTATCATGGGGTCATGCCGGATTCCCATAAGGGGGACTTTGGCAAATTTATGGCCAACTTGTCACAACTGCGTCTATACCTTTTTCATGCTGTTTACGACGCATTTGAGTTGGCCTCCAGAGTCTCCGCCTTTGCAGTAGCGATGCGCCGTCTCGCATGGCTCCGAACGGTTGATATGGACCCGAACTTGCAGGAGCGCCTAGCCAATCTGCCATGTGTTGGATCGGAATTGTTCGATGAGTCCTTGGAGGCGGCGACCAAATGCCTGTCCGAACATGAGCGCTCCATCGCCTCCTTGGTCCGTCCTAAGCCACGGGTACCGCCACAGAAGCCATTTAGATCTCCACCGCGGCGATACCCTCAAAAGTCTACGCCAGCATTCTCTAGGCCTCCGCCCCGGCGCCCCCCGCAGCAGGGCAGAGGGGGCCAACCTAAACCTCAGCCGGCGCCGTCTTTTTGACGTGATGAGCGGAAGGGGGCGGGCCCCCTCCGCACTCTCGCCGGACCCCCTGCCCATCGGGGGCTGGCTGCGGGCCTTTCATTCGGCCTGGGCTATGATCACGTCAGACGTCTCATCTCCGAGGGTTACTCGCTGAACTTCTCGGCCTCGCCGCCGGAACATCCGCCAGGGACCTCTCTTTCCAGTCGAGCCCAGCTTCCTCTTCTCCTCTCGGAGGCCAGGGCCTTGTTGAGCCTTCGGGCGGTGGAGCCGGTCCCCCCAAACCAACGGGGGCGGGGGTTTTACTCCCGTTACTTTTTGGTCCCAAAGAAGACTGGGGACTTACGCCCCATTTTGGACCTCCGGAAGCTCAACAAGTTCCTGGTCCGAGAGAAGTTCCGTATGTTGTCGCTTCCGGTTCTCTACCCTCTGTTGGAGGAAGGGGATTGGATGTGCTCCCTGGACTTGAAGGAAGCGTACACTCATGTTCCGGTGCATCCCGCCTTCCGCAAGTTCTTACGGTTCCAGGTGGGGGAGTGGCACCTTCAGTATCGGGTCCTTCCTTTCGGGCTGGCGTCGTCGCCTCGAGTCTTCACGAAGTGCATGGTGGTAGTCACGGCTGCCCTGAGATCTCGGGGGCTACAGGTCTTTCCTTACCTGGACGATTGGCTGATCAAGGCATCGTCCAGGGAGGGGGTTATCTCAGCGACCCAACAGACTTTCACCTTCCTTCAAAGTCTGGGGTTCGAAGTGAACTTTCCCAAATCTCAGCTGTGCCCGGCTCAATCCCTTCAGTTTATCGGGGCCGTGCTGGACACGGTTCGCCTTCGTGCGTTCCTCCCCCCTCTGAGGTTGGAGGCTTTGCTTCGACTGTGCCGTCAGATTTCGCTGCAGCGTTCCGTCTCAGCGCACCGTCTGATGATTCTACTTGGCCACATGGCGTCGACGGTTCATGTCACACCGTTCGCCCGATTGCACCTGAGACTTCCTCAGTGGACCTTGGCCTCCCAGTGGCGTCAGGATCGGGACCCACTCTCCTTTCCTGTAACAGTGACTCCTTCCTTGAGACGCTCGCTCCGTTGGTGGACCAACTCTTCCAATCTTTCCGGGGGTTTGCTCTTTCTCGTCCCTCCGCATCGCAAGGTCCTGACCACGGACTCTTCGGAGTACGCGTGGGGGGCTCATCTCGACGGTCTGCGGACTCAAGGTTTATGGTCGGCGGAGGACTGTCTTTGTCACATCAATGTGTTGGAGCTTCGTGCCATTTTTCTGGCTGCTCGAGTGTTCTGCCACCTGCTGCACGATCAGGTAGCACTTGTGCGGACGGACAACCAAGTGGCAATGTATTATGTAAACAAGCAAGGGGGGACGGGCTCTTGGTCCCTGTGCCGGGAAGCCCTGCGCCTTTGGGAATGGGCGGTATCCCAGAACATATTCCTGCGGGCGGTTTACATTCAGGGAGAGAAGAATTGTCTGGCCGACAAACTCAGTCGTCTTCTCCAGCCGCACGAGTGGTCGCTAAACTCCCGAGTTCTGCGACCGCTGGGGGACTCCTCAGGTGGATCTGTTTGCCTCCCCGGAGACTCACAAACTGCCCCTCTATTGTTCTCGGATGTACTCCCTGGACCATCTCGAGGCCGATGCCTTCCTTCTCGACTGGGGAGGGAGGTTCCTTTATGCGTTTCCTCCTTTCCCTCTGATCTTGAGGACGTTGGTTCATCTCAAGTCGTCCAGAGCCACTATGATTCTCATTGCGCCTCGTTGGCCTCGTCAGCACTGGTTCTCCCTGCTCCTTCAACTCAGTGTCAGGGAGCCTCTGCTTCTGCCTGTTTTTCCCTCTCTGCTGTCTCAGAATCGGGGTTCGCTGTTGCATCCCAATCTTCAGTCCTTACATCTGACGGCTTGGTTCCTTTCCCCTTGACTTCGGTTTCTGTTTCTCAGTCGGTCAGGGAGGTGTTGGAAGCCTCGCGCAAGGTCTCGACTCGGCTTTGTTATTCCCAGAAGTGGACCAGATTTTCATCCTGGTGTTCCTCGCACCATCTGGATCCGAGTTCGGTTCCGGTGTCCTCGGTTCTGGAATATTTGTTGCATTTGTCCAAGTCTGGGCTGAAGACGACTTCCATTCGGGTGCATCTCAGTGCTATTGCTGCTTTCCATCGGCATCTCGAGGGGCGATCTCTCTCTCTGCACCTGAGCACGGCAGGAACTAGACAACTAGCAAATAACATCAGAAGAGCGATAGAGCAAGCTTTAAACTAAATGGAAGGGGAAAGCCGACAGTCGAACTGATATTGACGGTTCGGGACCCAGTACCCAGTGAAGGTACTGAGGGGGATAAATGCTGGGCAGACACATGTGAACAGCAACAGGTTATGAAACAACAAGGGAGACAGATGAAGAGGGAGGAGGACATGATAAACATACTACAAGGGGAAGTCAAAAAGGATCAGGAAGAAGGGAAGGCTCAGGAAGTAGTAAATACGAACATGCCACATGGGCGAGGCAATAGAAACATATCACAAAGGGAGGACAAAGGAGATAAAATACAGGAGTTGGCTGGCCAGGAAGAGGACAGAAAGAGGACTGAAGCACATGGGAAAACAGCGAGGAAGACTAAATGCCAGGACTTGAACTGCATGTACACTAATGCAAGGAGCCTAAGGAACAAAATGGGAGAATTGGAAGTCATGGCCAATAATGAGAACCTAGACATCATAGGGATCACGGAAACATGGTGGAACGAGGAAAACAAATGGGACATAGTACTGCCAGGGTATAAACTCTACCGAAAAGATAGGAATTATCAGAAGGGAGGCGGAATAGCACTGTACATAAGAGAAACCATTCACTCAACCAGTGTGGATACAGCAGCGGCAAATGGACAACTAGAGTCATTGTGGGTTAAAATACCAGGAAAAAACGGATCCGAGATAAAGATGGGACTGATCTACCGTCCACCTGGGCAATTTGAAGCAGTGGATACAGAAATGGTAGCCGAACTGAGGAGGGAATGCAAGAACGCCAACACTATAGTTATGGGAGATTTCAACTATCCCGGGATAGACTGGCATCTTGGAAATTCAAAATGTACGAAGGAAACGGAGTTCCTGGAAGCCGTCCAGGATTGTTTCATGGAACAACTTGTACAGACTCCAACGAGAGGGGCAGCGATCCTGGACCTGATCCTCAACGGGCTTAAAGGACCTGCAAAGGGAGTGGAAGTAATGGGACCGCTAGGAAACAGTGACCACAACATGATTCTGTTCCAAGTGGAAGTAGGATTACCAAAGGGGAAGAGAACAAAGGGAACAGCGTTTAACTTCAGAAAAGGGAACTATGATGCCATGAGACAAATGGTGAAGAAGAAACTCAGAAACAGCTACAAGAAAGCTCTGTCTGTGGAGCAAGCCTGGTCCCTACTCAAGGACACGGTAAGCGAGGCACAACACCTATATGTACCCAGATTTAGGAAAGGAGGCAAAAAGAATCAGACTAAAGACCCAGCATGGATAAACAATGAAGTAAAGACAGTGATAGGAGACAAGAAAACATCATTTCGGAAGTGGAAGAAGGACAAAACGGAAGAAAACTGGAAAGAGCACAGGGAGCATCAGAAAGAATGTCACCGAGTGGTCAGAAAAGCCAAGAAAGAATACGAGGAGAGACTAGCCAAGGAAGCAAGAAACTTTAAACCATTTTTCAGATATGTAAAAGGGAAACAGCCAGCAAGGGAGGAGGTGGGACCCCTGGATGAGGGAGACAAGAAAGGAGTGGTGAAGGAGGAAAAAGAGGTGGCTGATAGACTAAACAAGTTCTTCGCGACGGTCTTTACAAAAGAAGACACATCCAGCGTGCCGGAACCAGAAAAAATCTTCAAGGAGGATCAGGAGGGTATATTATCATGCATGGAGGTAAGCCTCGAAGCCGTTCTAAGGCAGATAAATAGATTAAAAATCGACAAATCTCCTGGCCCAGATGGGATCCACCCGAGGATATTGAAAGAGCTCAGAGACGAAATAGCGGAGTTACTCAGGCATATTTGCAACCTATCCTTAAGATCAGGGATAATCCCGGAAGATTGGAGGATAGCAAATGTTACACCAATCTTCAAAAAAGGATCGAGAGGCGACCCGGGGAACTATAGACCGGTGAGCTTGACCTCAGTTCCAGGGAAGATGGTCGAATCACTGATCAGGGAAGGTATCAATGAGCATATAGAAAAAAATAAACTGATGAGATCAAGCCAGCACGGTTTCTATAAAGGACGATCGTGCCAAACAAATCTACTACATTTCTTTGAGGGGATAAGCAAACATTTGGACCAAGGTAGCCCCATTGACATAGTTTATCTGGATTTCCAAAAAGCCTTTGACAAGGTACCCCACGAGCGCCTGCTGAAGAAACTGTGGAACCACGGGGTGGAAGGGGACGTCCACAGATGGATCCAAAATTGGCTGATGGATAGGAAGCAGAGGGTAGTAGTAAAAGGACACTACTCTGACTGGAAAGAGGTCACGAGTGGTGTCCCCCAGGGGTCAGTGTTGGGACCGCTGCTGTTCAATATATTCATTAACGATCTGGAAACGGGCACGAAATGTGAAGTTATCAAGTTCGCGGATGATACAAAACTCTCCAACAGGGTCAAAACTGTTGAGGAATGCAAAGAACTACAGAGCGACCTGAACAAACTGTGCGAGTGGGCAAAAAGATGGCAGATGAGCTTCAATGTGGAGAAATGTAAGGTCTTGCACATCGGGAAAGGGAACCCCATGTACAGCTATACGATGGGAGGAAGGGAGATGGGGAAAGGCACCCTAGAAAAAGACCTGGGGGTATTGGTGGATACAACAATGAAGCCAGCGGCGCAATGTGCAGCGGCCTCAAAGAAAGCGAACAGAATGCTGGGCATTATCAAAAAAGGTATCACTACCAGAACGAAGGAGGTCATCCTGCCATTGTATCGAGCAATGGTGCGACCACATCTGGAATACTGTGTCCAATACTGGTCGCCGTACCTTAGGAAAGACATGGCGATACTTGAGAGGGTCCAGAGGAGAGCAACTAGGATGATAAAGGGAATGGAGAACCTTTCATATGCCGAAAGGTTGGACAAACTGGGGCTCTTTACCCTGGAAAAGCGGAGACTGAGAGGAGACATGATACAGACATATAAAATCATGAAAGGCATAGAGAGGGTGGATAGGGACAGATTCTTCAGACTAGCGGGGACAACAAAAACAAGAGGTCACTCAGAAAAACTGAGAGGGGACAGATTCAAAACGAATGCAAGGAAGTTTTTCTTCACTCAGAGGGTGGTGGACACCTGGAACACGCTTCCAAAGGAGGTAATAGGACAGAGTACAATACTGGGTTTCAAAAAGGGACTGGATGACTTCCTGAAAGAGAAGGGGATTACAGGGTATAGATAGAAGGTTACACTACAGGACAAAAGCGAAAAGCATAAGTGAGTTTTAGGATAGGAGCACTATCAGGTCCTGGACCTGAGGGGCCGCCGCGTGAGCGGACTGCCGGGCACGATGGACCTCCGGTCTGACCCGACAGAGGCAAGTCTTATGTTCTTATGTTCTCTTCATCCTCTGGTGATTCGTTTCATGAGGGGTCTAGTGAATGTTAATCCTCCTCTGAAACCTCCTCCTGTGGTTTGGGATCTTAATGTGGTCTTGGCTCAGCTGATGAAACCTCCTTTTGAGCCTATTGACAAGTCTCTTCTTAAGTTTCTCACTTGGAAGGTGATCTTTTTGCTTGCGCTCACGTCCACTCGTCGGATTAGTGAGCTGCAGGCTTTAGTTGCGGACCCGCCCTTTACTGTGTTCCATCATGACAAGGTGGTTCTTCGCACCCATCCTAAATTTTTACCTAAGGTTGTGTCTGATTTCCACCTCAATCAGTCCATTGTTCTTCCGGTGTTTTTTCTGAAGCCCCACTCTCATCCTGGGGAGGCGGCGCTTCACACGCTTGACTGTAAGAGGGCATTGGCTTTTTATCTTCAACGCACCAAGTCTCATCGGAAGGTTCCTCAATTGTTTTTGTCCTTTGATCCTAATAGGTTGGGAAGTCCTGTTTCCAAGCGCACCTTGTCCAACTGATTGGCTGCTTGTATTTCTTTTTGCTACGCTCAGGCTGGTCTTGAGCTGCATGGTCGGGTCACGGGACATAAGGTCCGAGCGATGGCAGCTTCTGTTGCTTTCCTCCGGTCTACTTCGATGGAGGACATTTGCAAGGCTGCCACTTGGTCTTCGGTTCATACTTTCACCTCCCACTACTGCCTGGATACGTTATCCAGAAGTGACGGCCGGTTTGGCCAGTCAGTTTTGCGAAATCTGTTTTCCTAAATTGCCATCCTCCCACCTGCCCTTTTTTGGTTGGCTTGGAGGTCACCCACATGTGAGAATATCATGCCTGCTTGTCCTGGGATAAAGCACAGTTACTTACCGTAACAGGTGTTATCCAGGGACAGCAGGCATATATTCTCACAACCCGCCCTCCTCCCCGGGGATGGCTTCTTTGCTGGATATGGAACTGAGGACCACGAGGTGGGGATGCGCCCTCTAGTGGGCAAGAAGGCATGCACATGCGTGGTGCAGCATAGCAAACTTGAAACTTCAATCAAGTTTGCTTGAAAAGCTGTCCGCGCTGGGGCTCCGTAGATGACGTCACCCACATGTGAGAATATATGCCTGCTGTCCCTGGATAACACCTGTTACGGTAAGTAACTGTGCTTTCTCTGCATATCCTCCCAACCCTGTCATAGAAAAGACCTTGATGAAACTCAAGATCAGGGAACCATGATCCTTGTTGCACCTTACTGGCCCAAACAGATATGGTTCCTCTTTCTTCTGGAGCTGACTCCAAAGAATCATGGAAATTGGACTGCTTTCCAACCCTCATTACACAGAACTAAGGGTCCCTTCTGCATCCCAGACTTCATTCCCTTACCCTCATAGCCTGAATGTTGAGATGCAATTTCTATGCGCTCTGCTGATAACCTGAGGGTGTCTTCAGAATCCTACTAGCTTCCAGGAAAGATTCCACCAAGCGGTGTTACACTTTTAAATGGAAGAGGTTTGCTGTCTGGTTTGAGGGCTAGGTCCTAGATGGTCTCTTGACCTACATAAAACTTGCTCAAATACCTCTTACACCTCTAAGTTTGGTTTGAACACCAACTGTGTAATGGTTCACCTTGGTGCACTCAGTGTTATCACCATGTATGAGGTAAGCCCATCTCTGTACAGCCTCTAGTTGTTAGATTCATGAAAGATTTGTTGACAAAGCTACCTGTCAAACCTCTTAACTGTGTTATAGAACGCCATCCTCTTTCATCTGGAGTACCTGACCGTGGAAGGTCTTGTTTTTGGTAGCAGTCGCTTCAACTTGCAGGGTCAGTGAGCTTCAGGCCCTAGAAGCAGATCCACCTTACACAAGATTTCATCTTTATTAATAAAGTAGTTCTCCCCACATACCTAAAGACTAGAGGGATTGATGAAGTTACATGGAAATACAGTGGAACTTTGGTTTACGAGCATATTTCGTTCCAGAAGTATGCTCATAAACCAAATTGCTCGTATATCAAAGCGAGTTTCGCCATAGGAAGTAAAGGAAACTCGCTTTGATTTGTTCCACCTCCTCCTCCCCACCCCCAGGCTACCGGCGCTGCTCCATCCCCCCCTTGAGGCCACTGACACTGCTCCATACCCCCTCCCCCCCACGATCCGGCATCCCCACCTGCGAACCGGCATCCTCCCCCCCCTCACTTGCATCGCTCCCCCGCGATCCTACATCCCACTCCTAGAGCACCGAAACGACATCCCTTACCCCGATTGGGCACCAACGCATAGAACATGCCGGTGCCCGAAGATCCTCCCTCTTCTGTGCTGGGCTGGGCGGTGCGTCGGAGATACTCCCTCTTGTCTGTGCTGGGCTGGACTGGGACTTGAGCATTTGCGCAAGCTCAAGGCCTTCTGGTCTCGCTCTCTCTGAGATTCTGAATCTGAGAATCTCGGAGAGAGCAAGACCAGAAGGCTTTCAGCATGCGCAAATGCTCAAAGCCCAGTCCAGCTTCAGGCACCGGCATGTCCTGTGCATTGGTGCTGGTGCCCAATCAGAATAAAGGTTGTCGTTTCGGTGCTCGGTGGGGGGGGGGTGGAATGCCAGATCGCGGGCGGTGGCGCTCGTAAATCGAGTCCAACGCGGTTTCCGAGGTGCCAATTTTGTGAATGTTTTACTCGTCTTGCAAAATACTCGCAAACCGGTGCACTTGTAAACCGAGGTTTGACTGTACTTTTAAAACCAATAGGAGCAAATATTTTTTCACTCAGAATAGTTAAGCTCTGGAACACATTGTTAGAGCTTGTGGTAAGAGCGGATAGCATAGCTGGTTTTAAGACGGGTTTGGACAATTTCCTGGAAGAAAAGTCCATAGTCTGTTATTGAGAGGGACATGGGGCAAGCCACTACTTGCCTTGGATCAGTAGCATGGAATGTTGGTACTCTTTGGGTTTTGGCCAGGTACTAGTGACCTGGATTGGCCACCATGAGAACAGACTACCGGGCTTGATGGACCTTTGGTCTGACCCAGTAAGGCTGCTATTATGTTTTTGTGTTCCTTCCTAAGATGGTGTTCGAGTTCCACCTTAATCAGTTAGTTGTCCTGCCAACATTATTCCCAAACCTCATGCTCATCCTGGCAAAAGTGCAGTGCACACCTTTGTATTGCAAATGAGCCTTTGCTTTCTATCTGGAGCAGGCAAAAGCCCATAGAGAGTCCACTCTGTTTTTGTTTTTTTTGACCCAAACAGGATGGGAGTAACCATCCGGAAACACACTTTGTTCAATTGGCACTTTCTGTTATGCCCAGGCTGGGCTGGCTGTAGAGCAGCGGTCTCAAACACGCGGCCCACGAGCCGCATGTGGCTCACCAGGTTTTATTTGCGGCCCGTGGTCTGGAGGCCATCATTCTCTTCCTTTTGGAGCAGCAGCCGGCTCGTTAGCTCAAAGCTGCGGGTTGGCGGCTCCTTGCGCTATCCAGTCCTGCATCGGAAGCCTCTCTGATGTCACAACATCAGAGAGGCTTCAGACGCAGGCGCGGATCTCGCAAGGAGCCGCCACCCGCGGCTTTGAACGAACGAGCCGGCCAGACAAGCTGCTGCTCCAGTGGCATACCGGGGGGGGGGGGGGGGGGGGCGGTCCACTGTTCTCTTCCCTGCAGGGCCGACCAACTCTGGCGGCCCGACGTCAATTCTGATGTCGAGAGGACGTTCTGGCTAGCCAATCGCTGCCTGGCTGCCCGGAACGTCCTTTCCAATGTTAGAATTGACATCGGGCAGCGAGAGTTGGTCGGCCCCGTGCAGAAGAGAAGCAGGGAGATGGCCTGTTCCCGATAGCGGAAGCAGCAGCAGCAGCCTATTCCGCGGCGGTGGTGGCATGGGGGAGGGCAGGAAGGAAGGAAGAAAGAAAGAAAGAAGGTGGGGTGGGGACAGGGAACCAGAAAAAAAAGCAAAAAATGGGGCACGGAATCAGAGAAAGACAGACAGAAAAAGAAAGAAAAAGTTGGGGGAGGGAATGAGGTCTGGAGGAGAGGAAACATACAGGAGGCTGAAAGAAGGGAAGAAGTATTGGATGCACACTCAGAAGAATAAAGTGCAACCAGAGACTGATGAAATTACCAAACAAAGGTAGGAAAATGATTTTATTTTCAATTTAGTGATTGAAATGTGCCAGTTTTGAGAAAGAAAAGATATTGAACTTTAAATGTGAGTGCTGCAGAAAAAAATAGAGTACTTGGAGGGCCGCAGAAAAAATAGTTAATGTCTTATTAAAGAAATGACAATTTTGCATGAGGTTTTACCTCATGCAAAATTGTCATTTCTTTAATAAGGCATTAATTATTTTTTCTGCGGCCCTCCAAGTACCTACAAATCCAAAATGTGGCCCCGCAAAGGGTTTGAGTTTGAGACCACTGCTGTAGAGGGTCATGTCAATAGCTCACAAGGTTAGTCATGGCAGTATTGATAACCCACTTGAGGACAGCCTCCGTTAAATAGATTTGCAGAGATGTGACTTGATCTTCAGTCCACACAATCACACATTTTACTGCCTTGAGCAACATACCCAACGCATCAACTGACTTTGTCAAACAGTCCTGCAGAATTGTTTGCTATCTGGAATCCAACTCCTCCCTCTTAGGTCCAGTTCTGTTTGTTCTAGGCTTCACCTTCACAACAGACCTGTTTGTGTTGTTGGTCCCCTGTGACCATTGTTTGTTGCTTTCAGTGAGGTTGGTAGCGAGGGATTCCCATCTGTGGTAATTGATGTCTGCTTGTTCTCTGAGAAAGTGAAGTTACTCACCTGTAGTTGTATTCTTTGAGGGTCCTGCATGGCTGTTGGGAAGGCACTTGCGCATGTACGGTGCATGCCTGCCAAAGCCTTCTTAGTACTATGAACCCTGGGTAATGTCTGCATCAGGGGCATCCCACAACTGTGGTAATGTGTCCTGCTGTCCTCAGAACAGCTTTTACAGGTGAGTAACTTTGCTTTATCAGGTAAGAGTAAATTTCACCTTTATGATCTGAAGAAATGTCAAAAATTAAAGAAAAAGACTAGATAGGCAACAAAATGTATTCAAACACCTTTCAGTCAGGGCTTTAAAAATATGCTGGGTAAATAACAATGTGGAGCAGATGATTGAAGGAAAATGAAAACCTAAGAGCTTCTCTACTATCTTCACAATATGACTTTTGATATGATTTCCTGAATCACATGACTATTACATTGCCTAATGCCAAGTTTCTGCACTGTGTGAGCCAAATGTACTAAGAGCTGCACAATGAAGACAATAGAAGAGGGATGTTTTTTTTTCTTGTAATGGTGATAATAGTTGTGAAGGGGAAAGCAAGTGGGTATTTTCTTTGATCATGGCAGCTGTCAGAAGACATCAAAACTCCCGAAAGAAAGCTTTTCAAGTTTTTTCCATTTCATCTGGAACTCCCAAATATCCCAGCAGAGATATTTTATTAGTCTTCTAGTTACAACTTAAAATCAGAAGCCCTTATATGCCATAGTCTGTTTTAATAAGTTAATTTTTAATAAATTTGCTGACATAGTTCATGTTTTCATTTATCTTCTTGCCTTTCAGTCAACTCCATTACATTTAGCAGCAGGATACAATCGGGTTAAGATTGTTCAGCTTTTGTTGCAGCATGGTGCTGATGTACATGCTAAGGATAAAGGGTAAGGATTCTTTTTATTTGCGGTTTTATGTAAATTCGTTAGAAGCACTTGAACCGATACAGTAACACAAACTGTCCATAACAGGCCCACATAACATGACATAGCAATCACTCAATTTATAAGCACTAAGGTCCAGACATAGGTCTCCAAAGTTTCACAACAATAGAGGAAAACATTTTTCAATTATACCAATGTTGAGGCACCTAGACTCTTATAGTACCCCAGCATCAACCCAGTTCAGAACCCCCCCCCCCCCCAGCTTATTTGCATTAACTGGAAGCATTTGTATTCTGAAAGCCATTCAACATATGGTGGCTTGCCTTAGGAGAAATAGTGTGAATATAAATATCCCAGATAGAAACAGTTTGTTTCTTTGGGTATTGTCTCGCCCCATATGATTACCAAACCATCAATTCATGTAATTTGTTAACTCCAGTACCAAATGGATAGAGGTTTCTCCTGCAGCCCATGATTTCAGGATGCATTTCTTCCCCACTATAAATGCTTTAGCCAAGAACAGCTTTTCCCCACCATCTGCTGCCTCAAATAATGTGAATTTATTGAATAAAATCCCTATTACCTAGAAGTTCAGGGAGTGATCCAACACCCATTGTAGGTAAGTTGTTGTTGCTACCCAGAATGCATGCATTCTCTGGCATTGCCATATACCATGGTTAAAAGTATTGTTGTCGGAGGTACACTTAAGACAGCAAGATGTGATGACCCTACCGGCATGGAAGGCCTGTTTCTGGGAGAATATACCCTGTGAAGAATTCTGTACTGGCACTGCTATAATTCTGCATTATGTACAGTCTTGGGTATCTGGCTTGTTAAGGTCAGAAAATCAACTGGACCCACTGCATGGGCTATATCTTTGGACCAATCCTCCACTAAGGAGACATATGTCTTTGGGGCCTGCAAACTAGTTAGTTGTTTGTTAAACCATGAAATAGACACCTGTTTTCAGGCATCTCCTCTGAAAAAGTCTCTGTTTAATGCCTAGCTTAGTCAACAAATCGGAGAGACCTATAAGACTTAAGTCTGTGAGAAGTCAACATCTGCCCATCCTCCCTAATAAGAGGTTCCAAAAGAGTAATCTCCTTTAGTTTACAGCTGCGAAAAACAGCATTGTCTCAACTGGCAGAAAGTCCAACATTTGCTCACATGAGGATTCTGTTGCCAAGAATGGAACAAGAACCCCCAGGCCCCTCGCAGAGATATCAACAAAAAGATAATCCTAAGGGTTGTCGGCAGCTGAGGTTGCCTAGTGTGCAGTAAAGTGCCAAGGAGAAAAGTAACCTTTTTCAGACTAAGAGTGAAATCTTGAGTGTCCATCAGCCAATCCTTAAGATGTTGCAATAGGCAAGCTTGATTATACAGCTTTGTGTTCGGAACTCCCAGACCCATCTCCCTGCCAGCAGCCTTACAAGTAAGCCCAGTTTCACTTTTTTCCCCCTCCCCAAAAGAATCGACCTAAGATCTTCCTTAAAGCCTGCAAGTCCTTATTTAAGAGGCTTAAGGGTAAAGTTTGCAGGACATAAAACCCATAGGGGAAAATACCATCTTTCATAGATTTATCCTGCCCATCAAGGACAATGGGGGGGGGGGGAAACAAAGCAGACCAAATAAAATCCAAATATAAAGTTTTTATTAGAAGTTCAGTACTCCCAGGAACACAAACATCTTTTTAAGTTAATTTTCATGCTTTTCATAGTTGGTTGTTTAATGGCTGCTCTCCATTTAATAAGTGATAATTATGTTTGAGACTGGAGCTTACAGTTTTGTAGCACATAAAGAAAACAAGAAATTTTGGAACTTTGCTTGTTTTAATTATATATATTTCTGTCTGTTTCTTAGAGATTTGGTGCCACTCCATAATGCTTGTTCGTATGGCCACTACGAAGTAACGGAACTTCTGGTGAAAGTTAGTTTCTTTAAATATTTTAAAATATTTTTTAACTGAACTTGGGTGATTTTTAATGTTGTAGAGAACCTTTTTCAAATTTCTTTAAATTTGGAGCACTTTTTTATTGTTGGCTTCTTTTCCATATTATGTATCGAAATAAGCTAAATGTGGTATTGCCTTTTTTTTAAAATATGAGCGCAAAACTCTTAAATACTACTGGCCCCTTTTACAAAGCTGTGTTAGCGAGTACTGATTTGGCAAAAAAGAACAATAGGGACATGTTTGAACACATTATGTCCCTTCTGGATTCCATACCGTAGGTGTTCAGTCCTAACTCGCAATCCGGGAGGTGCAGAAATCCACAAACTTTTCTGAGCACATGCTCCATCCTCTTAGCCTGAGAGCTAGCAAACATATCCAGTTACAATTTCTGCAAGCAATCCGTGAAGAAGTCTTTTGCAGTTGCTCTGCTTCTTTTTCTTCTTTTTCATTTAAAGTTCATTTTCTCGATTGCTTCAGTGCCTTAAGACCCTTTCCCAATGGTCCTCTGTTGAAGGAAAGGACTGCTTTTTCACAGAGAAACTGGTGGATTTGTGGAGCCAATGTATTGTGTGCCACCATTTCTAGACTTGAGGTCCCTTCCCCTGGGAGTCTGCTTGCTGGTGTCCTTGTCACAGGTTTCAAGCACAGGTTGTATGCATCTAGAGTGAAACCCACCTGGGTTTCAAGGCACAGGCTGCCTTTCCTGGCCCGGACCGTGTGGATGAGGATCCGTG
Organism: Geotrypetes seraphini; assembly: GCF_902459505.1. Classification (NCBI taxonomy): domain Eukaryota; kingdom Metazoa; phylum Chordata; class Amphibia; order Gymnophiona; family Dermophiidae; genus Geotrypetes; species Geotrypetes seraphini. The sequence continues at coordinate 258,531,137 of NC_047087.1, forward strand.
GGGCAGAGGTCAGTGTCTGGCCAGCAGGCAGTCCGAAGATTTCAAGTCTGGATCGATATGGAGCATTTTCAGTGGCAGAAAATCCTTTTTCTCCGTTCAAATGCTGTTTAAATCTGCTGACAGTCTGGCACTGCGTACTGTTGAGTAAACCTCCATTATCCCCTATGGCAGGGGTGTCCAATGTCAGTCCTCGAGGGCCGCAATCCAGTCGGGTTTTCAGGATTTCCCCAATGAATATGCATGAGATCTATTAGCATACAATGAAAGCAGTGCATGCAAATAGACCTCATGTATATTCATTGGGGAAATCCTGAAAATCCGACTGGACTGCGGCCCTCGAGGACCGACATTGGACACCCCTGCCCTATGGGAACTTTGGGGGTGGCTTGTAAAATGTTCTTAAAGTCATTTTTCACAGTTTCTAAGGGTAAGGTTCATCTCCCCCCACCTCCCCAGATCCCAAATTACTATTTTTAATTTTCAGTTTTTGTTTATTTTTGCCGTTTTGGATGTGAATTTGTGACGGCAGCTTAGAGCTTAGGTGGTATACAAATATTTTAAAATAAATAAATCTTGAAGTTTAAAATCAATTTTTTATTCTAACTTTTATTTCTGGCTCAAAGCCCCCATGATTTGACACACAATTGTTAGGGTTGGCGCTCTCCCCCTTTAATCTGTTGAATGTGGACATTGATTGTGCCGGATCAGCAATTGTGTACCGTGTGCTGTAGTGCAATGGTGGAGGGGGCGGGAGCTTCAGACTTCACCTCCTCTGAGTAAAATCTTGCCCGGGGGCCGTCCTGGAGTCTTGTGCAAAATGCCTGCGTTCCAAGTCTGGGGACTCTTTTGGCGCGGCGCATGTTCCTCAACAGAGCCCTGCCAGGATTGCGGAGGGGTCCTTTTTACCGGATTTTATTTGGCTCTTCTGAAAGGCGTATTCCTCAGACCCTGCTCATATGACACAGCCGGCAGGTTCAACGGGGCTTTTTTGGTCTGTTATGCCTGTGGCAAAGCTTCCTGTTCAGGAGCCCTCTCATCTGGTTATGCCAGACCTCGATTGCAGTAGTTGCCATGTAGGTATTCTGATTCTTCTGTCTCCTGCCACTTTCTTTATTTTGGATCTAGCTGCTGCCTTTGCTGAGACTGAGCTCCTCGGCTGCCCTGAGCTTCTGGATTTGCCTTGGTGTGGTTTCAGGTGCTGACCCTTCTTCACAGATTTTTAAGTAGGCTTCTGTCCGCCTCTCTACGGATGATGTTCGGAAAGAGTTCCATTTGGATTTTCCACCTTTCATTTCTCAGGCTTCGATCCTGGACCGTTCTGTGCCCTTTTTACCATTCATTCCACTGCTCCTTGGTCTGGTTTCAGAACAATGTAATATCCCGGAGAGCTCTTTCTGACCTAAGGCTATGTCTACGCTTTATCACCTGGATCCTGGTTTTCGGCAGGTTTGAACAGCCTGAGCTAGATTCCGCTGTGTTGCAAGTTATCCAGTGCAAGCCCTCCCTAGTGATGTGAGAGTTAGGTTTAAGCACTCTCAGGATCACAGGGTGGATGTTATATTCACAACATTATTTTTTAGCATCTTCAGGTAGTTAAGCGGCAGTGGCCACTTCCTTTATGGCGCGTGCCTGTCATTCCAGCCTGTGCAATGCATCCTCTGTGGAGGTGCATTCCTGTCTTCCACTGGTGATGGTTGATGTGGATTAGGTGCCAGGCACCCTTTATGATCTCATTCAAGTTCTTAGTACATTCTCTGCAGTGTGCCAAACTCTTTGGATCCATCTTTGGACTGAGGACACTGCCTGAAGGATCACCTTCAGGAAACGTCTTTTCAAGGACCAGCTTCTTGTTGGTATAGGTCTGGTTGACCTATATATAGAGATGTCCTAATTTGCTCCCTGTGAACAAATTTTACTAGATGTCGAGAAGGAGGTCGTTCCTCCCACAAGTGTCGTCGGGAATACACAGGTTTTTCCTCCCAGAGACATTCCCAGGGCTACACACGCGTTACAACGGTTTCAATTCCAGACGTCCTCAGATTCCTGTGCAGTGGCTGCGCCTAAAAAGCGTGATGATGCTAAGGGTCGGGCATGACTGACTTCTCAGTTTGTCCAGATTGGACTCAACTTTCATCGGACATTAGTTAGTTCTCCTTTGTCCACCTCCGGCTTGGTTTCTGGACTCTGACATGTCGACTGGAATGGAGTCCGGAGTCCATGATACTCTGCAACACCTCTTAGACATTGGGATGCTGGAACCTGTTCCAGGACATGCATTGATGCTTATACTTCATCGTACTAGAAAGGCTCAGAGAATTGGAGATCCATTCTGGATCTAAGGTCCGTCACCTGCTTCTTGCAAATTCCTTTTTTTTCAAATGGCAACGGAGTACACAGTGAAAGCTGCTCTCTTCTGGAGAGTTTCTAGTGTCCTTGGATATCACAGAAGCTTACCTCCATATTACAATCTGCCTGGAGCATCGCAGGTTTCTTTGTTTCCATGTTCTGCAACAGCATTTCCAGTTTGCAGCTGTGCCTTTTGGTCTCACGACACCTGCACTTTCGTCAAAGTGATAGTAGTTGTGGCGGTGTTCTGCCAGCAGGGGGTCCAAATCATCCTTCCTAAGACAGCTGGTTGATCCAGGTTCTGTCTCGTCGGACCTGCCTTGCTTTTTTTTTTGGCCTCGGATGTAGAATGCTTCCATTGTGATGACATCAAGTTTCTGGGTCGTACCCATGAACTCAGGACTCATCGCCAGTGATCACTGTGCTGAGGAAGTTGGGATAACTGTTCATAGTCTCCAGCATGTCCTGTGCGATCTCCAAATGGAGTTGCTTCTGCTCAATCATTAGCAGCTTTCTCACAAACTTTGCTGAAATTCTCTTGAAGCCCAAATCCTCAATCAAAATGGAATGAACGGAACCAATGCTGATTCTTGCCTCATCTGCAAGTTCTCTGATCGTGATTCGACGATCCTGCATTACCAGGGTCCTCACTTGGTCAATAACGATCCCATTTATGGATATTAAGGGCCTACCAGAATGTGCTTCACTCTCCACTGATTTGCGGCCATCTCTGAAGCGGTTGTACCACTCTTATCTGTGCGGTTCCCATTGCTTCATCCCCGAAGGCCTGTCGAATCTTGCGGATCGTTTCCACTTGGGAATCACCAAGCTTTACACAAAATTTAAAGCAGTAGTGTTGTTCAACTTTTTCTGTCATTTTGTCAAAAATGAAAATCGGACGGCGCTCACTTATACTTCCTCACTCATCGGTGGTCTGCCGCTGACTGACAGCTTCTGTAGGCGGGAAAAAATTCAAGCATGCACATTAGGGTCGCCTACATACGTACACCAAACCACGCCTCCCTAGCTTTATTTGTTTATGCAAGAAAATTAAGGTCTTGATACTTTTTGAACAGCCCTCACATGTAGACAAACATTAAACTGAATTCCAAAAAAGCCATACTCTGCATACAGTAAACATCAGAAAAACAATGATTCATGTCCCCCTGTACTGTGCAAATTATAAAGACAGCAGGTGTAAACTTCAAAAACATATACATTCCAATCAGGACATTACAAATTAAAAATGCAAATAAAAATGGAAAATAAGACATTTTATTGTATTAACTTACAACTTTTTTCAGTTAGCTGAAGACACTAAGCCGCTGTTATAGTATCCAACCTGAGAAGAGGATGTTTTGGGCTCCGACAGTTAGTTAAGAATGATATTAAAATTAATCCAATGAAAAGATATCATCTTAATTTCATTTTCTATTTAAATTAACCTTTATAAATATGAGTACCATACCCACACTACTTTCTCCTAAATTAAAAACTTTTTTTCTGGCCATTTACTTCTCTGGTTTCTGCTTGCCAGGATTTCTCTTTTCTTTCTCTCCTTTTCTCTCTCTCCATTTTGATTTTCTTAATTTTTTGCCTCTGTCCAGATTTAATTCATTCTTACTATCTAGTCTTCAATTTCCATATTAATTTTTTGCCTCTGTCCAGATTTAATTCATTCTTACTATCTAGTCTTCAATTTCCATCTTATTTTTTTACTGTATCTACTTGCAGCTCTCCATCTTTCTACCTCAACCTAGCTCTCCTATTGTACTTCCTTTAATACCCAGCCTTGCACTAACACCCTCTCTCCCTTTTCCACCATTATCTTCTTCATTCGTTGCCCCCAAACATCTGCCTTCTTTCTCCCCTTTTCCATTCAGCATCTTCCCCTCTCTCGCTCCCCTTTCCATCAAACATCTCATCTGTCTCCTCCCTACTTTTATAGAGCATCTGCCCCCTCTCTGTCCCCTTCCATCCAATATTGGTCACCTTTCCATCCAGCTTCTCCCTTTTCACTCCTCCCTTCCATCATCATTCCTTTCTCTCTCCAAACCATCTACCCTCTTTATCTCCCACTTCATCCAGTATATGCCCTCTCTTCCATCCATCAATATTTCCACCTTCTCGGAGAGAACGAGAGCCAGAAGGCCTTGAGCATGCGCAGATGCTCAAGGCCCAGTCCAGCAAGCAGCATGATCTTCGGGTACCGGCACCTCCTGTGGGTTGGTGCTGCGTGCCAGTGCCAGATGGGGATAAGGCTTCAGTTTGGGTGGGCGGGTGTTCATGAGGGGGGGGGGGCGATGCTGGTTAGCAGGGGGGAAGGAGGGGCAATGCTGGTTCATGGGTGGGGGGACTCGCAAATCGAGTCAACGCTCGGTTTGCGAGTCACGATTTGTGAAAATGTTTTGCTCATCTTGCAAAACACTCGCAAACTGCAGTTTGACTGTATATCATACAGTTAAGAAAGACTTGGGGGGGCGTCACGTGCGCGATTTCAAGATGGCCGCTTAGCGTCCGCGCTCCGGTCCGAGCCTCGCTGAATTTAACATTTTAAACCTCACAAAGACTAAATTCAGGTCAGCACGCACTGCTCCCTTACGGCGGAATGTCGTCCAAGGCTAACAAGCCCGATACCGCTCCTCCTCCTGGCCCGTCGGCGGCGCATCCAGCGCCGAAACGATCGAAGCACGAACCGCCCTCCCCGATTAAGGCCTCCATGCCAGGCGCCTCAGCACAGGGCGACTCAATTTCTCATGATCTCCACGTGCTCAGAGATCTAATGCAGGAAAACTTAGCCGCCACGGCTGACATTAAAAATGAAATCGGGGGCATTCTCACTCAACTCAAGCAACAAAATGCTCGTATAGATTTGGCAGAAGAAAGACTTGCAGCACATGACTCTCAATATCTTGAAATACAACGTGACTTTCGCAAGCTTACTGTGCTGCAACGTGATATTGAAGATCTCTCTAACAGGATGCGGCGGAGTAATGTTCGCATTATTGGTCTTCCAGAATCATCTGAAGGTAATGACCTTATGTCTTTTCTGCTCTCCTTCATTCCTACTACTCTAAAGCTTAAATTTGACCCTCCGCTCGAGATTGAGAGAGCGCACAGGGTCCCATCTGGTCCGCCATTACCTGCAAAGCCTCCCAGACCTATTGTCCTGAAACTTCTCCGTTACAATCAAGCTCTCCAAATCCTGCAAGCTGCTAAATCCTCTCCTGCACTGCAACATGATGGTAAAAAAATCATCATGGTCCCTGACCTGGCAAAAGCAACAGCACAAAAACGAAAAGCCTTCTTGGCAATGAGGCCCCAGCTTAAAAACATAGGAGCCCAATATGGGCTATTTTATCCTGCGAGGATGAAGATCACTTACCACAACAATACCAAAAATTTTGATGATCCGGTTGAATTACAAAAGTTCCTGGACGACACAGTAGGAGCTATGACCTGACTTTCCTTTATCAAACTATTTTCTGCTTTACTGTTTTTGAGGTTTAAATAGTATCATTTGATTCACAATTTGGGCTCGAGCGAAGGGCTGCCTGAGCACCTCTTGTCAGCATGGGATCCCATTTCTGGATCTTTTTCTTCTTTTTGACATGGTTCTTTATTGGACTGAATCATCCTCCTTATTGTTTACATTTTCTCCCTTTTTTTGTTTTTGTATGCTGTGATACCTACATGGGCAAATCATGGAACTCAAGTCTTTATTCATACTTTGTTTCCTACAGTGCAGAGCTTAAGTGTTTCTCCCGAGAACCATTCCTAGAACCTGTTATCCAACAGCTTCCCAATGGTTAAACTACATGTCGTCTCCCTAAACGTCAAAGGGATCAACAGCCCTATAAAACGAAAGAAAATTCTGCACTATCTCAAGCACCTTGAAGCAGATATATGTCTCCTACAGGAATCACATATCAGCGCTGAGGAAGCTAATAAATTAGTTGGAGGATGGGTTCAATATTGCTTTGCTGCCCCTGCCTCAGGGAAGAAAAATGGGGTAATCACTCTAATAAAGAAATCTCTTAATTTTCAACTTCAAGTCCACAAATTTGATCCTTCTGGTCGCTGGTCCTTTTTGGAGGGCTCCATAGCCGGAAGACCGATAAAATTGTTCAATGTCTACGCCCCTAATGCAGATGACCCTTCCTTTTTTCAATCATTCCAAACACTCTGCCACTCATCACTTTCATCGGACACCATTTTTGCAGGGGACCTCAACTTTCCTCTAGATCCCTTCATTGATCGTTCATCGACATGCCGCCCAGCAAAACTTCGGGTGAGATCCACTGTTAAAAACCTAATGGACTCTTTCGGCTGGTCGGACATCTGGAGAATCCTGCATCCATCTGACAAAGATTTCACCTTCTACTCTGCTCCCCACCAAACTTACTCAAGAATCGACTATATCCTTGGATCTAAAGACATATTAAATATGGTTTCTTCATCACGCATACATGACATCACTATATCAGACCATGCAGCTGTCTCCTGTCACCTTAATTGGGCTTCCTCTTCCACATTCAGGCAATGGAGATTTAACAACTTTCTTCTACATGAAGACTCCTTCATCTCATATATCAAGAATGAATCTCAATTATTCTTCGACACTAACATATCTTCAGTGGACGACTTCTCCATAGTCTGGGAATCTTATAAAGCTTGGCTACGCGGTAAAATCATCAGTTTTTCAGCCTTTCAATTGAAACAAAAAAAATCTAAACTTCATTTACTGGAAACGGACATTCATTCTTATGAATCTCAACTATATAACCATTTTGATCCTGAGTTGTACCGAAAACTGCAGCAACTTAAATTCCAGTATAATGAACTCTTCAGCTCCATGGCTTCCGCATCTTTATTCCGACGATCAACCACATATTATGCCTCTTCCAACAAAGCTGGCCATCTTCTTGCTCTTTTACTGAAAGGAAAACGTTCGAAAAACCATATCACCCACATCAAAACCAGTTCTGGTCACATTCATCATACAACTAAAGACATATTGGAAGACTTTCGCAAATTCTATGATGAACTCTACACTTCAGAAGCTTCCTCCTCCTCCTCACCTATCCAAGATTTCCTTAATTCGCTTGATCTACCGACTTTATCTGACCAACAACGTCGCTCCTTGCAAGCACCTATCTCCATTGATGAAGTCACACGTGCCATCTCATCTCTACCTTCTGCTAAAGCGCCTGGACCCGATGGTTTGTCTTCTGAATTCTACAAATCACTCTCAACTCTTCTGTCTCCTTATTTACTCTCTTATTACAAAGGTATGCAGGAAGCCCCGTCAACTCTTCACAGATTTCTTGAAGCGAACATTATAGTTCTGCCAAAACCGAACAGGGATCCTGACCTCGTTAAGAACTATAGACCTATATCTCTTTTGAATTTGGACTATAAAATTTATGCAAAAATATTAGTATTTCGATTGGAAAAAGTAATGTCTTATCTGATTCACAGAGACCAAGTGGGATTTCTGAAAGGTCGCTATGGCGCAGATAATACTAGACTCTTATGTCATGTACTCCACTCCTCTCAATCGTTCACTCAATCATCAATTCTTGTTTCTCTAGACGCTGAAAAAGCGTTCGATAGAGTGGAGTGGAAATACCTTTTTGCAGTCCTGTCTAGATTTGGTTTTCCCCCATCTCTTATCCATATGATTTCCATACTCTACAATTCCCCTTCTGCAAAACTTATCATCAATGATGAGGCATCTGCCCCATTCACTCTGCACAGAGGCACCCGTCAGGGATGCCCAATGTCCCCACTTTTATTCAATTTAGCCCTAGAACCCCTTCTTACAGCTATCCGCCTCTCCCCCGATATTAAAGGGATCAACATTGCTTCCATAGAAATAAAAATCTCTGCATACGCAGATGATGTCCTCCTTTACCTCACTGACCCTGAACATTCGCTCTCTGCATTAACACACCTAATTTCAACATACTCCTCGTTTTCAGGATACAAAATAAATTGGGATAAGTCTGAGATCATGCCCCTACATGATTGTAATCCCTCCCTTTTTCAATTGACTCATCCCTTTTCATGGGTCACCACAGGTATCAAATACTTAGGGTTATTATTTGATAAAAACATTAATTCATCCCAACAATTAATCTCTACCAAAATCCTCGATCAAGTACAGAACTCTCTATCCTCTTGGTCCCCCCTACACCTTTCTTGGTGGGGTCGCTTAGACACCATAAAAATGATGGTGGTTCCCAGAATCACATACATCTTTAGCATGCTTCCTATATTATTCCCACCCTCCATATACAAACAAATTGAGAATTTACTTTTGCGTTTCTTATGGAATGAAAAACCCCATAGAATTTCTCTTCAGAAACTAAAAGCTCCTCGCATCTCAGGGGGTGTTAATTTTCCAGATCTTCTTCTCTATCATAAAGCTTTTATATTGAGACAAGGTGCGGAATGGCTCTCTAATCCCATGCCTGCTGATATCCCCAACTGGCTACGAATAGAGCTTTCCCTTACAAATCCTTTCCCCCTCCTTCGTCTTATAGGGACACATAATTCTCCCTATATTAAACATAATCCTGTCCTGTACACCACCCACAAAGTTCTATCTAATCTAGACTCTTTACTGGAGATACCCTGGAACAAATCAACACTTTGCCCTCTCTGGTTTAACAAATCATTATTGATAGATAAGAAAACCTTCACTTGGCCCTCCTGGTCTCAACATCACCAAATATGGGATTTGGGATCGGTGTGCCATCCTGATGGCTCAATCTTCACCTTTCAGGATATGATGGCCTCATTTGCCCTACCTGAATCCAACTTTCTCAAATGGTTGCAACTCCGGTCAACCATCAAAAAATCAGGCCTTCTCTCCTCACTTTCCCTTTCTTCTCCCACATTACTCATTTACTCTCAGAAATTTCTAGCCCAGGGTCACACAGCATCGCATTTCTATAAGCTACTCAAATCCTTCTCACCCAATCCCTTCTCCACCACGCACTTAGCTTGGGAACATGACATTGGAATGGCTATAACTGATGATGCTTGGTCCTCCATTTCTAATTCCACGTTTAAAACATCAAGATCTGCCTCAATATTACAGAGTATGTTTTTCTTTCTCCACAGAGCCCAATGGACTCCCATTAAATCCAACAAAATAGATGCTTCCTATTCTAAAAACTGTTGGTCTTGTGGGAAAGAGGAAGGTACTCTACATCACCTATTATATTCCTGCCCAATGATCCAAACTTTCTGGCATATTGTTTGGAAAACAATTTGCTCAATCTTCAACATAAACATTGCCCTTTCCTATCAAATGCTCCTTCTTAAATCTTTCGCACTTAATCACCTGATCTCTGAAAATGATCTATATTTGTTAGACATGCTAATTACTCTAGCCCTAAAAATTCTTTTATCAACATGGAAAGACCTTTCTAAGGCATCCCACCCACAATGGTGGAATTTAGTGTGTTCAACATACAGAATGGAAGCTTATCTTGCTAAATCATATAACAAGATGCATCGCTTTCATTCCAGATGGAATTTACTAAAACTCTACCTTTCTTCCAATAATAAATGATTTCCATGTTCACAGTATACTCCTTATTTTCTTTTATTAACCCATTCATTTCCTTATTCCCAGGATGATTCATTCTACTAGTTAGTGGATTGTTGCTATTATATACTGAGATGTTTCCTATAATTTCATCCTTGTATTGTTGTTATATCATTATGACTCTTTGTATAATATAATATGCATTATATCTCTGCTGTATTCATCTCATATTCATCAGAGACTGTAATAGTATATTCCACTGGTTTACACTTGTATTTCATTTCAAAAATTTCCAATAAAAATACCTTGACAAAAAAAAAAAAAAGAAAGACTTTACCTGTCAAGTTGGAGTTCGATGCTGAACCCAGAGCCAAACTCCTGGATGCTTTAGACCACAGGTGTCGAGGGCCGGAATCCAGTCGGGTTTTCAGGATTTCCCCAATGAATATGCATGAGATCTATGTGCATGCACTGCTTTCAATGCATATTTATTGGGGAAATCCTGAAAACCCGACTGGATTACGGCCCTCGAGGAGGGACTTTGACACCCCTGCTTTAGACTATGATGAGCCTCCTAAGGAGCTCCTTAAGTTACCTCTGCATAATTTGGTAAAGGAAGCTCTCTTTAAATGTGAAGCGCCCCTTTCTAAGGTAGTGGCTCTGAGAAAGATTGATTCTTTATATTGAATTCATTCTCGCCCTGGTTTTGATAAACCACAATTATCACATCAGTCATTGCTGATAGAGTTCACTCTGAAGAAATCCTCTAGCTCCAGGGTCTATGCTATGGCACCACCAAGATGTGAGGGGCGTACTATGAGCAAATCATGCACAGAACTTAAATTTTGTTTTGCACAGAATTCCCCCAGATTTTGTTTAAAAATTGGTTTTTAAGATTCTTCAGGGAACAGTGCCACATTTTATGCTTAGACTTGTTTGTCTCCCACAAAAAATATTTAGGGCATCTTTTACGAAGTCGTTTAGAGCAGTGATTCCCAACCCTGTCCTGGAGGAACACCAGGCCAATCTGGTTTTCAGGCTAGCCCTAATGAATATGCATGAGAGAGATTTGCATATGATGGAAGTGATAGGCATGCAAATTTGCTTCATGCATATTCATTAGGGCTAGCCTGAAAACCCAATTGGCCTGGTGTTCCTCCAGGACAGGGTTGGGAACCACTGGTTTAGAGTGGGCCGCTGCGATAAGGGCCTTGAAGCCCAAAGAGATTTAAAGGGCTTCGGGACTGTTGCTGCGAGTACCCCCCTATTCACCAAACTACTGGAAGGGTTAGTCAACCTGGAACTTGTAAATCACCTAGATAAATTCAACCTCCTCAACGAGCATCAATCAGGTTTTAGAAAAGGATACAGCACAAAGACAGTCCTAGGCTCTATCCTCAACCACCTATATGATCTCTTTAGTAAAGTTACCAGCGCTCTGATCCTACAGCTGGATTTTAGCAGCGCATTTGACCTAGTAGATCACAAAATAATGCTGAATTGTCTAGACCGGGGGTCGGCAACCTGCGGCTCCAGAGCCGCATGCGGCTCTTTTCCACCTTTGCTGCGGCTCCGGTAGTGTGTCACGCAGGCATGCAGTTACAAGTCCGGCGTCGCGGCGGGAAATAGCCATGCTGAGCAGTGAGCTCAGCACATACACAGATGAAAGCCTTGCTTGCTGATTGGTCCGGCGGCCCCGCCCCGCCGTGCCGCCGGACCAATCAGCAAGCAAGGCTTTCATCTGTGTAGTGCTGAGCTCACTGCTCAGCATGGCTATTTCCCGCCGCGACGCCGGACTTGTAAGATGCATGCCTGAAAAAGAAATCATCCTGGCCGGGGTCGGTGTCATGCTCCGGAGATCTACAGCCTTCCTATCTCCCTCTCCCTTCTACCTGCTTCCGGCCACATCCCCTGCTCCGCGGCTCTCTTCGGCAACTCAGCAGCAGCGATCGACACAAGCTTCTGACGTCAGGGCCTACCCTCTGCGAGTCCCGCTTGTTTCAACTTCCTTTTTCCACAAAGGCGGGACTCGTAGAGGGAAGGCCTCGATGTCGGCAGCTTGTCTTGATCACTGCTGCTGACGAGTTGCTGAAGAGAGCCGCGGAGCAGGGGGGGTGTTGCCAGGTGCAGGTAGAAGGGAGAGGGCCAGATGCAGGACTCGTGGGTGAGGGAGGGGAAGAGAGAAAGAAAGAGAGAGGGGAGGGAAACAAAAGGAAATATTTCATACTGGGCTGGGCCGGAGTGGAGGGAGGGTGGAAAGATTCTAGCTACAGGGTGCAGTAACAAAGGAAAAGGGGGGAAAGCTGAAAATGGAGATAGTGACACAAAGAAGAGAAAGGGTAAGCAGGACCTACTGAATAAGGATAGAGATACAGAGGGGACATGAAGAGGAGGTGAAATAGAGACATAGAAGTAATGCTGAAAAAGTGTGTGGGGGGGAGATAAAGACATTGAAAGGGCAAATGGTGAACATGGCGTAAAGATAAAGAGGTTTGCTGTCTGCCGGGGGCTAAGATTCGGGATGTAACCGCTTGCCTGGACAGACTCATAAAGCCCCAGGACCACTTCCCTATGCTTCTCATCCACATTGGAACTAATGACACTGCAAGGAACACCCATGAGAGCATACAAGAAGACTTTAGAGCCCTGGGTGAGAGGCTGAGGAGGATGGAAGCGCAGGTGGTCTTCTCCTCGATCCTTCCAGTGAGGGGCAAAGGTAGAGCCAGAGATGAGCGCATCCAGAGGGCTAATGACTGGCTGCGAGGATGGTGCAGGGAGATGAACTTCGGGTTTCTGCACCATGGAGAGACGCTGCAGGGACTACAGGGATCAGACGGGCTACACCTGACAAGAAGAGGGAAAAACGTCCTTGGACACCGACTAGCCCACCTACTTCACAGGGCTTTAAACTAGGTAAGTTGGGGGAGGGTACAGGCTCAATCAACCCACCTGGCGAGCTAGGCTGCCAACACTTTTTGGAGACTGGGGTAAGTGGACACAGAAATCCTGGGTTCAGGACTAGGGCGAGTACACACATTTCCAAGACTGGGGTGGGTACATGTTGTGATTTGGGGTCTAGGGAGGGTACACACCTTGCAAATTGTACCAAAAGAGTCCAAATAGCTCAAGCGGGAATTCCCCCACAGAGTACACACATTTCTGTGTCTGGGGTAGATACTCACAATAAAACTAGCATTAAAAGCGAACATGCGACATGGAAAGCCATGTACGTCAACGCCCACAGTTTGGGCAACAAGATCCTAGAATTAGAGACTGAAATGAGGAACGCTGACCTGGATGTGGTGGCGATATCTGAGACCTGGCTCACGGACTCCCACGGGTGGGACATGGTCATACCAGGCTACAATTTACTTCGCCGGGACAGGGAGGGCAAAATGGGAGGAGGTGTAGCACTATATACTAAAGATGACATTAAAGTCACCAGAATTGCAGATGTCAGGTACACAGGGGAATCCCTTTGGGTAAATTTGGCCAGGGGGAAAGACAAATGCCTGTATCTTGGCGTAATATACAGACCCCCAAATCAACAGGAGGACCTGGATATGGAATTGATCGGAGACATAGAGAATATCACCTTGCGTGGGGATACAGTACTGTTAGGTGACTTCAATATGCCTGGTGTGGATTGGAACACACTTTCCTCTGCATCCAGCAGCAGCAGGAGGCTATTGAACTCTATAAAGGGAGCAAGACTGAAACAACTGGTACTGGAGCCAACAAGGAAGCAGGCAATACTGGACCTGTTACTTACAAATGGCGAGAGTGTCACAGAGGTCTCAGTGGGCGAGGCATTGGCCTCCAGTGACCACAATATGGTATGGTTCAATCTCAAAAAGGGGTTCGCCAAAGCTAACACATTGACCAAGGTCCTAAGCTTCAAGGACGCCAACTTCGAGGACATGGGGGAATTCATCCATCAAGCGCTACAAAACCAAGCGGTAACAGATAACGTAGAAGAAATGTGGTCAGCTCTGAAAAATACCATACAGGAGGCAACCAACCGATATATAAAATCAGTAAGTAAACGGCGAAGGAACAATAGGCCACAGTGGTTCTCTGTGGAGATCTCGGGCCTCATAAAAGAAAAGAAAAGAGCGTTCATTTCTTACAAACAATCAGGGAACCAGGACTCGAGAGAAGACTACCTGGTCAAGGCAAGAGCCGTCAAAACAGCAGTTAGAGAGGCCAAATTCCGAAACGAGGAGACGTTAGCAAAGAACATCAAGAAGGGCGATAAATCCTTCTTCAGGTATATTAGCGACAGAAACAGAAACACAGGCGGGATAGTACGCCTTAGGAAACCAGACAGGAACTATGTAGAAGAGGACTCGGAAAAGGCTAAACTTTTAAACGAATACTTCTGCTCGGTCTTCACCCGCGAGGAGCCGGGATCTGGCCCTCTGCTACAGACGAGGGATTGTTCAGTAGACCCGTTTAGTAGCTTCGAGTTTACGCCAGGCAGTGTCTACTGTGAGCTGTCTAAACTCAAGGTTAACAAAGCGATGGGGCCAGACAACCTGCACCCCAGGGTGCTCAGGGAATTGAGTGATGTCTTGGCGGAACCACTATCCGCGCTCTTCAATCTCTCCCTTAGTACAGGTATAGTCCCGTTGGACTGGAAAACGGCTAACGTCATTCCACTCCATAAAAAAGGTTGCAAAATGGAGGCTGCAAACTATAGACCGGTGAGTCTCACATCAATAGTGAGCAAGCTGATGGAAACTCTAATCAAACATCAATTGGATACGATCATGAACGAGGAGAATCTACGGGATCCCCGTCAACATGGATTTACTATGGGGAGATCCTGCCAATCCAACCTGATCAGCTTCTTTGACTGGGTGACGAGGAAGCTGGATGTTGGGGAGCCCCTGGACATCGTATACTTAGACTTCAGCAAAGCTTTCGATAGCGTACCACACCGCAGGCTGTTGAACAAAATGAGTTCTATAGGATTGGGTGACACTTTGACAAAATGGGTTGAGAACTGGCTTGGAGGCAGGCTTCAGCGAGTGGTGGTGAATGGCACCCCCTCTGAAATGACAGAGGTGATCAGTGGAGTGCCGCAGGGATCGGTCTTGGGCCCGATCCTGTTCAATATCTTTATAAGAGACTTAGCAGAAGGGCTTCGAGGTAAAATAACGTTATTTGCAGATGACGCCAAGCTATGCAATGTAGTAGAAAGGAGTGTAACGATCAAAAACTCAATGTCCGACAATATGACGCACGACCTACTCCTATTGGAGCGCTGGTCTAGGATCTGGCAACTAGGTTTCAATGCCAAAAAATGCAAGGTCATGCACCTTGGCAACCAAAACCCATGCAGAAGTTACACCCTAAATGGCGAGATCCTAGCAAGGACTGTAGCAGAACGGGACTTAGGGGTGATCATCAGTGAAGACATGAAGACTGCCAATCAAGTGGAGCAGGCTTCATCTAAGGCTAGACAAATCATAGGGTGTATACGTAGGGGTTTCGTCAACCATAAGCCTGAAGTCATTATGCCATTGTATAGATCCATGGTGAGACCCCATCTGGAATATTGTGTACAATTCTGGAGGCCTCATTACCGGAAAGATGTGCTGAGACTAGAGTCGGTCCAGCGAATGGCCACCCGGATGGTCTCAGGACTCAAGGACCTCCCATACGAGGAACGGCTGGATAAGTTGCGGCTATACTCACTCGAGGAACGCAGAGAGAGGGGAGACATGATCGAGACGTTCAAATATCTCACGGGCCGCATCAAGGTGGAAGAAGATATCTTCTTTTTCAAAGGTCCCACGACTACAAGAGGGCATCCGTGGAAAATCAGAGGAGGGAAGCTGCACGGTGACACCAGAAAATACTTTTTCACTGAAAGAGTGGTGGATCGCTGGAATGGTCTTCCACTTCAGGTGATTGAGGCCAGCTGCGTGCCGGATTTTAAGACCAAATGGGATCGTCACGTGGGTTCTCTTCACAGAGAAAGGTAGGGGTGGGTCATTAAGGTGGGCAGACTAGATGGGCCGTGGCCCTTATCTGCCGTCTATTTCTATGTTTCTATGTTTCTATGTTTCTATGACAGAGACAAATGAAGATTCTGAAAAAGTGGTGAGATAGGGATATAGGTGAGATGGACACAAAGAAGGGTGATGCTGGAAAATAGGTGGAATGGTAATTCTGACAGACACAGAAGGGAAATGCTGGATCAAGGAGAGATGGGGCTCAGGCTGGATGGAATGAGGAGAAATGCCTTGTTGGCCCGGAACTTCCTCTCCTACGTCAGAATTGACGTCAGGGAGCGGAATGCTGGTCAGCGCAACACTTCTGCAGGGAAAGCTTGGGACGGTGGTGGCTTGGGGGCTGTTCCCCGATTGCGGTGGCAGCAAACCGAGTGGCTTGGGGGACGGCACGGAGACAGAAAGAAGGGGGAACAGGGAGACAGAAAGAAAAAGTTGGGGGAGAGAATGAGGTCTGGAGGAGAGGAAACATACAGGAGGCTGAAAGAAAGGAAGAAAGATTGGATGCACAGTCAGAAGAAGAAAGTGCAACCAGAGACTCATGAAATCACCAAATAGCAAAGGTAGGAAAAATGATTTTATTTTCAATTTAGTGATCCTGTATATAGCATTAAGATAAGAAACAATATATGCAGTGTTAGATTTGTTTTATAATGGTTTTGCGGCTCCAAGTTTTTTTTTTCTTTTCGAAAACGGGTCCAAGTGGCTCTTTATGTCTTAAAGGTTGCAGACCCCTGGTCTAGACGCAATGGGCCTCTCAGGAAGAGTTTGGACCTGGTTCCAGGGTTTCTTAACAAAACGTTCGTATCAAGTGGTCTATGACTGGAAATACTCCAATTTTTGGAAAAGCCCATCGGGAGTCCCTCAGGGTTCCCCCCCCCTATCTCCCACCTTGTTTGATATCTATATCTCATCCTTAGGCCACTTATTACAAACGTTAAACCTAACTTACTTTATCCCAGGACAAGCAGGCAGCATATTCTTAACGCATGGGTGACGTCACCGACGGAGCCCCGGTACGGACACTTTTAACTAGAAAGTTCTAGTTGGCCGCACCACGCATGCGCGAGTGCCTTCCCGCCCGACGGAGGAGTGTGTGGTCCCCAGTTTCTTCGTTTCCGCGGAGCGAAGACGACGCATGTGTTTTCAACGGCCTTTGAAAAACTAGTTTCTGCCTTCCCGCTCGCGTACTTTTTCGTTTTTCTTCTAATTTTTCCATCGGATTATTTTATTTTTTACTTTCAAAAAAAAACAAAAAAAAAACTCGTCAGTGGGTCAGTAGAGTGGGCAGACTTGATGGGCTGTAGTCCTTTTCTGCCGTCATCTTTCTATGTTTCTAAGTTTTCCTTCTTTTTTCAGGCCAGCCCCGGCGGGGCCTGTTGCAACCATACAGGCCTCCAGCTTCGATTTTGCGGAGGCAGTGTTTCCCTTCATGCCCCCTCAACCGGGCTTTAAGAAGTGCCAGCGGTGTGCACGCCCGATCTCTCTCACCGACCCGCACAATTGGTGCCTGCAGTGCTTGGGTCCGGAGCATCGGGCTGACACCTGCACCCGCTGTGCTACTCTTAAAAAGCGCACATTGAAAAATAGGCAGATCCAGCAAAATATTCTTTTCGGTACTGGATCTGCTATGGAACCTGCCACGACATCGACGGCACCACAAAAGTCGGCACCGACTACTTCGACGCCACCGGATCCTTCTTCGGGGTCGCTGGCCCCAGGTAAGCCGGCTAAGAAGCCTTCCACTTCCCTTGAGCGCCCTCCTGCCACCGTTGCGACGCCGGTCCTCCCGGCACCACACCGACCCCGCAAACGCTCCGCTCCGATATCGGTGAGTGCCTCGTCATCGGCCTCCTCATCGCCGGACTGTAGAGCGGCACCTATGGTACCGAAGAAGAAAAAAGCGGTACCGGTGCCTCCCCTGGACGACCGCATCGCGGCCATACTCCAAGCCCAATTACAACAGCAGCTGCAGCAGCAACTCCAACAACTGTTGCTGGCGATGCTGGCCCCACATCTTCCGGTACACGACCGGTCCGAGCCTCGCACGATCCCATCGGTGTCGACCCCCTCGGTACCGCTTAACACTTCCATGCCGGTGTTCTCAGCTGAACCACACCGTTCCCAACCTACGGTGCAGGCCCGTTCTGATACCGACCCTTCCCGGTACCAGGAACGGCACTGGTCTTCCTCTCCCGGTACCGCCTCGGTACGCTCGAGCAAGTCTCTCTCCAAGACCCGCCATGCCGAGCCCTCCACACCGATGTCCCGCCGTGCGCACCCCGACATCAGAGACCCGGACTTATGGGAAGAATCCCCTCACGGTACCGAGGAAGACGCTTCGTCGACAGACGAGGAACCCTCGGTGGCTGATACCGGTTCAAAACCCGAACAGTCCTCTTTCACCAAATTCCTCAGGGAGATGTCGACGGCTCTTTCCATTCCCTTAGAGTCCGACTCTAAAAAGTCCCAGGCTTTTCGCGATGCCCTAGACTTTGAACAACCTCCCAAGGAATTTCTTAAGTTACCCGTCCACGACATCCTACGGGAAACTTTTTATAAAAACTGGGAGAACCCCCTCACTGTCCCCGGGGCCCCTCGCAAACTGGATAGGTTGTACCGGGTCATTCCAATCCCAGGGTTTGACAAGCCTCAATTGCCCCATGAATCTCTCCTGGTAGAGTCCACCTTGAAGAAAACTCAGGGCTCCAGTGTCTATGCCTCCACCCCTCCTGGCAGAGAGGGAAAAACTATGGATAAGTTTGGCAAGCGCCTTTTCCAGAATGCAATGCTGGCCAACAGGGCAAATAATTACACCTTTCACTTCTCCTTCTACATGAAGCATCTGGTGCAACAACTCTCCTCCTTACAGAAATACATTCCTGAACGTAAGGTCCCCCTCTTCCAACAGCAAATTTCCAGTCTACTCCAACTCCGGAAATTCATGGTGCGCTCCATTTATGACTCATTTGAGCTGACCTCTCGAGCATCTACCATGGCCGTTGCCATGCGGCGTTTGGCCTGGCTGAGAGTTTCTGACCTCGACATTAACCACCAAGACCGCCTGGCTAACGCACCTTGTCTTGGTGACGAGCTCTTCGGGGAGTCCCTAGACTCAACAACCCAGAAACTCAGCGCACGAGACAAGGTGGGATACTCTGGTGAAACCTAAAAAGAAGACTCCGCCTGCTCGCCCCTACAGACAGCAGTCTTCCTACCAGCGCAGGTTCTCGGCCAGATCTCTCAACCCGCCTCAACAGCAACCTCGCCGTCCTCGTCACCAGCATCAACCTCAGGCTCGCTCCCAGTCTCATCAATCTGCCAAGCCTCTCCCTCCGTCAAAACCATCTCAACCCTTTTGACTCTTTTCTCCAGGGCATAGCCAGTCTCCCACCATCATTGCCTCTTCCTCAGCCTATCGGAGGACGCCTACAACTCTTCCTCAGCCGTTGGGAGGTCATCACATCAGACCAATGGGTCCTCAACATCATTCGCCACGGCTACTCTCTAAATTTTCAGACTCTTCCACCAGACAATCCTCCCATAGAGTCTGCTTCCCACTCCTCCCAATCCCCCCTCCTCCTGAGGGAGCTCCACTCCCTCCTTCTTCTCAATGCCATCGAAGAGGTACCCTCAGACCAAAGGGGTCAGGGATTCTACTCCCGCTACTTCCTGGTTCCCAAGAAGACAGGAGACCTCCGTCCCATCCTCGATCTCCAGGACCTCAACAAGTGTCTGGTCAAGGAAAAGTTCAGAATGCTCTCCCTTGCCACGCTTTACCCGCTTCTCTCTCAATACGACTGGCTATGTTCCCTAGACCTCAAAGAGGCCTACACTCACATTCCAATCAATCTGACTTCACGTCGCTACCTCCGATTTCAGATACCGCACCATCACTATCAGTACAAAGTGCTACCTTTGGCCTGGCATCATCACCCAGGGTGTTCACCAAGTGCCTTATTGTGGTGGCGGCTTTTCTCAGGTCTCACAACCTCCAGGTGTTCCCCTACTTGGACGATTGGTTGGTGAAAGCACCTACGTCTCCACTTGTGCTACAAGCCACTCAGCACACCATCTCCTTCCTCCATCTCCTGGGGTTCGAGATCAACTACCCCAAGTCGCATCTGCTTCCCACACAGCGACTTCAGTTCATTGAAGCCGTTCTCGACACCACTCTGATGAGGGCGTTTCTCCCCTCAGATCGCCAACGGACCCTGCTCCACCTCTGCCATCAGGTGCTCCTTCGTCACTCCATTCCAGCTCGGCAAATGATGATCCTCCTGGGCCACATGGCCTCGACGGTCCATGTGCTTCCTCTGGCGCGACTCCACCTCAGGACACCTCAATGGACTCTGGCCAACCAATGGTCACAGACCACGGATCCTCTTTCTCATCCAATCTCTGTGACATCGTCTCTTCAGCAATCTCTTCAATGGTGGTTGAACTCCTCCAATCTTTCCAGGGGTCTACTCTTTCATCTACCCCCTCACTCCATGATTATAACAACGGATGCCTCCCCCTATGCATGGGGGGCTCACCTGGGAGATCTTCGCACCCAGGGGCTTTGGACCCCTCAGGAACGTCAACACCACATCAATTTCCTGGAACTCAGGGCCATGTTCTATGCTTTCAAGGCCTTCCAGCACCTTCTCTATCCTCAGGTTCTTCTCCTGTGCACAGACAACCAAGTCGCCATGTACTACTTAAACAAGCAAGGCGGCACCGGATCTCCTCTCCTCTGTCAGGAGGCCATCCGCATCTGGACCTGGGCCACGGCCCACAGTCTCTTCCTCAAGGCGGTCTATATCCAGGGCGAACAGAACTCCCTGGCTGACAATCTCAGCCGCATCCTTCAACCTCACGAGTGGACTCTGGATCCTCCCACACTCCGCTCCATCTTTGCTCGGTGGGGCACTCCTCAGGTGGACCTCTTTGCAGCTCCTCACAACCATCAGCTACCCTCTTCTGTTCCAGACTCTTCTCTCCTCATCGTCTGGCCCCGGCTGCATTCCTGCTCAACTGGACAGATCGGTTCCTCTATGCCTTTCCTCCACTACTTCTGATGTTGCGGACATTATTCAAACTCCGCAGGGACAGAGCCACTATGATTCTCGATGGCCCCGCCAACACTGGTTCTCCCTCCTGCTCCAGCTAAGCTCCAAAGAACCTATTCCTCTTCCTGTGTTTCCTACTCTACTTACACAGCAGCATCAGTCTCTACTGCATCCCAATCTGTCCTCGCTCCACCTGACAGCTTGGTTTCTCTCGGGCTGACCTCTCCAGAGAATCTGTCTCAGCCTGTCCGTCGCATTTTGGATGCCTCCAGGAAACCGGCCACCCTCCAATGTTACCATCAGAAGTGGACCAGGTTCTCCTCTTGGTGTCTACTGCATCACCACGATCCCACCTCATTGGCGGTGGAAACTGTACTGGACTATTTGCTCTCTCTGTCCGATGCTGGCCTCAAGTCTACCTCAATCAGAGTCCACCTCAGCGCCGTCACTGCGTTTCATGAGCCTATCCTCGGAAAACCTCTTACGGCTCATTCCCTGGTTTCCCGGTTAATGAGAGGCCTCTTCAATGTCAAACCGCCTCTGAAGCCTCCTCCAGTCGTCTGGGACCTGAATGTGGTTTTATCAGCCCTCATGAAACCTCCGTTTGAGCCTCTTGCCACAACTTCACTCAAATTTCTTACATGGATGGTGCTTTTCCTCATTGCCATCACCTCTGCCAGGAGGGTTAGTGAGCTGCATGCACTGGTTGCCGACCCACCTTTCACTGTTTTTCACCATGACAAGGTGGTTCTGTGTACCCATCCTAAATTCCTTCCCAAGGTGGTCTCGGAATTTCACCTCAACCAGTCCATTGTGTTACCTGTCTTTTTCCCGAAACCCCATTCTCATCCGGGGGAACAGACATTGCACACGCTGGACTGTAAGCGTGCCCTTGCATACTATCTTGACCGTACCAGGGCTCACCGCTCGTCCCCTCAGCTCTTTTTGTCCTTCGACCCTAACCGCTTAGGTCGTCCTGTCTCTAAACGGACGCTTTCCAACTGGCTTGCTGCCTGCATTGCGTTCTGTTATGCTCGGGCCGGTCTCTCACTGGAAGGTGCTGTCACGGCCCACAGAGTCAGAGCTATGGCTGCTTCTGTGGCTTTCCTCCGTTCCACACCCATCGAGGAAATCTGCAAGGCTGCCACTTGGTCCTCAGTTCACACGTTCACTACTCACTACTGTCTGGATACCTTCTCCAGACGGGACGGACACTTCGGCCAATCTGTGTTACATAATTTATTTTCCTAATGGCCAACCATCCCTCCTCCCTCTCTGTTAGCTTAGAGGTCACCCATGCGTTAAGAATATGCTGCCTGCTTGTCCTGGGATAAAGGACTTACCGTAACAGGTGTTATCCAGGGACAGCAGGCAGATATTCTTACGTCCCACCCTCCTCCCCGGGTTGGCTTCTTAGCTGGCTTATCTTAACTGGGGACCACGCACTCCTCCGTCGGGCGGGAAGGCACTTGCGCATGCGCGGTGCGGCCAACTAGAACTTTCTAGTTAAAAGTGTCCGTACCGGGGCTCCGTCGGTGACGTCACCCATGCGTTAAGAATATCTGCCTGCTGTCCCTGGATAACACCTGTTACGGTAAGTAACTGTGCTATATATACGCTGATGACATCTCTATTCTAATCCCTGTGACCAACATGACCAATGACACTTCAAAACAAATCACTCATATTATGACCGAAATCGAAAAATGAACCACTAAGGTTAAACTGAAGCTAAACTCAGAAAAGACTAAAATCTTATTGGCAAGCCCAAAAGACAAAATCACTGCAACAAAAATGCACCTAATGGTCACGACCACTCAATATCTAACACTTTAAAAATACTAGGAGTCACCCTAGACACCCACTTGTCCTTGATCGAACACACTACTTCAGTGACCAAAAAATGCTTCTCCACACTTTGGAAACTAAAAACCATCAAAAAATATTTTGACCCTCTTTCATTCAGACTACTGGTACAGTCACTGATCCTATCCACCCTAGACTACTGCAACATCACTTATGTGGGTATAGCAAAAAAAACCGTGAGACAACTTAAGAATAGTGCAAAACACGGCCGTCCGATTAATATTCAGACTAAAGAAAAGTGATCACATCAGTCCCTACTACAGACTTCTACACTGGTTGCCAATTGAGGCACGAATTTTATTCAAGTTCTCCTGCTTTTGCTACAAACTGGTGTGGGGAATGGCCCCAAACTATCTATTACCTCATTTCGAGCTTTATACCCCCACAAGGCCAACCAGAAATTGCAACCTCTTTGCCTACCCGAAGATCATAGGTTGAAAATTCAGAACCTTCCTGGATAGATCCTTTAAGTTTCAAGCCAGCAGACCTGGTTAGGCAACTTCATTGATCAAGCCAGGTTGACCTATGGCGCCTTTCGGAAAGAAATCAAGACCGCTCTGTTCAATAGATTTATATCCTAGCCAGTCAACTCCCCCTTTTTTAAGACCTTACTCGTCATGCTGATACTACGCACCATCTCTAACGTTTTGTTTTTTTTCACAGACAACTCGGTCTTCCTCACATTCTATATTCTGTAAATCGCTGACTTTCCAGGCATTTCGATATAACTTGTTAAGATTATTTCTGTAACCATTTGTACCCTGTAATCACTGACTGATCAGTGACTTTTTACCTAATTTTCACCCTGTAATTCGCTGATTGTACAGCCCTCTTCATTGTGAACCGCCTAGAAGTCGCAAGATTATGGCGGTATAGAAAAAATAAAGTTATTATTATTATTAATGCGTAACCTTTTGAATTTTTCCAATCCTAGAAGTATCCAATCTAAAAATTTTCTTATTAGTCCCTTATTAAGTGCTAATGTGTGGAACTTACCGTCACCTAAGATAAGATCCTTGACTAGTCATAGTGTTTGTTTGTTTGTTGTTTTTTTTTCCCAATTCTTTATTAATTTCAATACTTACAATAAGTGTAACAATACATATAACATTTTATACTCAAATATCACACTTAATATTCTTGTTATAACCATTTCAGAGTTGAATCCCCTCTTAACAATTACCATGTCCATACATAAAATATCAAAAATTCATTAACCTATCCTCCTGGATATGCATGCTTATTTTTAATTCTTTATTCATTTTTAAACTTTCAACAAGTGTACAATATAAGTTATACATAGATTTACTAACATCACTTGATAAATCTATCGAGATCACATAACATATGTATATATATCTAAACCCTTCTCCCCCCCTCCCTTTCCATACAATTATTTAATTGAATCAATCTTTGTCATATTTCTTTTTTACATTTTCTTTCATTTATATAAACCCTCCCCTTTCCCCTCCAATCATAAATAATGTTAAGAAAATGTTATTCATTACAAAACAATGTCAATGGCCCCCATATTTCATTAAACCTTTTATAATTTTCATTTTGTATTACTATTGAACGTTCCATTCTATATATGTGACATAGTGAATTCCACCAGAAATTAAAATTAAGTCTAGTGTGATCTTTCCAATTTGCAGTAATATGTTGAATGGCAACTCCTGTCATAATCAATAAAAGTTTGTTATTACTTGCCGATATCTGACTTTTTTTCCTCATAGATATGCCAAATATCACAGTATCATAAGTTAATGCTACAGGATTATCTAATAAAGAATTTATTTGATCCCAGATCGAATTCCAAAAGGCTAATATATAGGGACAGAAAAATAAAAGATGATCCAAAGTCCCTATATCAAGCTTACAATGCCAACATCTATTAGACAATGAACTATTTAATTTTTGTAATCTAACAGGGGTCCAAAATGCTCTATGCAAAAGAAAAAACCAAGTTTGTCTCATAGATGCTGACAGTGTACATCTTATTCTCCAAGACCAAATTTGTGGCCATTGAGATGCCAAAATTTGATGCTTAATCTCAATGCTCCAAATATCCCTAAGACCATTTTTAGGTTTTTTATTAACCAATTCACTAATAACTTTATACCACTGTGCGGCCTGGTGACCCAGAAAATCTGCCTGGAAGCATAAAAATTCCATGCTGTATTGAGAATTTAAAGTTTTCCATTCAGGGAACCCTGCCTGAATGGCCTACTTCAATTGCAACCATTTATAAAATTGTGATTTATTCAGTCCAAATTTATTTTGCAATTGTGTAAACTCAAGCATTTTTCCATTTGAAATAACATCAATTAAAGTTCGTATTCCTGCATTTAACCAATGCCTCCAGACAATCTTAGTTCCGCCAATTTGAATCTTGGAGTTTAGCCATATAGATTGATTTGTCGATTTACTAATAGGAATTTCAGTTAAATTACTTACATACCTCAGAGTTTTCCATGTATCTAATAAAAGTTTATTTTCTTTATACAATCTGGGCATCTTGATACTGAGAATGTGACAAAGATGTAAAGGAGACAGGAGTCGCCATTCCAAGTATAACCAATCTGGAGTGTATTCAATGAGATCTGGGAGGACCCAATACATACCTTGACGTAAAATATAGGCCTGATGATACCTATAGAAATTTGGGAAATTTACCCCACCCTCCTTAATTGATTTCTGTAAAGATACCAAAGCAATTCTAGGTGTTTTGCCAAGCCAAACAAACTTAATAATTATTGCATTCAATTTTTTATAAAAAGAGTTTTGAAAAAATACCGGAATCATACACATCTGATAGCAAACCACAGGCAATATCATCATTTTTATGGTTTGAACTCTCCCCCACCAAGATATATGTAATGGATTCCATTGTTCACATAATTCCGAAACCTTTTTTGATAAAAGTTTTTCATTTTCTTTTACTGTATCTTCTATTGAATTTTTAATCCAAATTCCTAAATATTTTAATCCATCCTCTTTCCAAACAAAAGGAAATGAATCAAACATAGATTTTATGCAATGCACATTAAGCGAAAGAATTTCAGATTTATTCCAATTGATTTTATATCCTGAAAACATTCCAAATCTTTCAATCAATTCTAACAAACATGGTATAGTTGAACCTGGATTGCGCAAATATAATAAAATATCATCCGCATAAGCAGATAATTTGTATTCCCATTCTTTCAAGGGAATACCCTGTATCCCCTTTGTCTGATTAATAGCTATCAATAAGGGTTCTAAATAGAGAGCTGCACGGGAACGGGGACGACGGGAATCCCGCGGGACCCGCGGGCATCCCGCGGGTTCCCCCTTTGGGTCACGGGGATCCCGTGGGGACGCCCCTAGAGTCGCGGGGATCCCGTGGGGACGCCCCCTAGGGTCGCGGGGATCCCGTGGGGACGCCTCCGAGGGTCGCGGGGTTCCTGCGGGGCTGGATGTACTCAGTCGCGCGGCTCTTCTCCCTACTAGAGAGTTGCGCGGGGACAGAAATCCCACCCGTCCCCACCCGTCCCCGCCAAAATCCCACCCATCCCCACCCGTCCCCGTGAGGAATCCCTCCGTCCCCACCCGTCCCCGTGAGGAATCCCTCCGTCCCCACCCGTCCCCGCGAGGAATCCCCTCCGTCCCCACCCGTCCCCGCGAGGAATCCCCTCCGTCCCCACCCGTCCCCGCGAGGAATCCCCTCCGTCACCATCCTTCCCTATAAACTTCAGAAATAGTTATTTTATTTAATTATGCTACTGAATTAAAGGCTCTGGTAGAGACCCATTTACAAATAAGCAAAGAGACTATTAATTTGGAAATATTAATTGGGAAGAATACATACTTTGTAAATGGGTTTCTACCAGAACCTCTAATGTAAATATAAAATATAAATACTCAGCTGATGAGAACCCACAAACTGTCAGCTGAGGACTTCCTTTGCAGTTGGCCTGGGGTCCCTTTTGCCAAGCTTGGCAGGCAGCAGTAGCGTCCCTGAGTCACAGATGCTGGCACCTCAGTGGCTCATGGATGCTGCCAGCGACTGCTGCGCTTGGTGGAGGGGAGTTCTGACCATCTCTAGAGGAGGTCCTCTGCTGGCGGTGCTTGGGGATCCCCACCAGTCACAGCAAGGGCCAACAAGTACTTCAACACTGTAGAAATAAAACCAGAAATGCATTTCCTTTTCTTTTGAACACAAAACAAAGATATCTGCCATATACATTTCCCAAGGCAGATGACTCTATGCAATGTCACCTCGGTAACAAAATACAAAAATAGACAAATACACCCCCTCCCTTTTTACTAAACCACAATAGTAGGTTTTAGCACAGGGAGTTACGCTGAATGCCTCGCGCTGCTCTCAATGCTCATAGGCTCCCTGCGCTAAAAAACAATATTGCGGTTTAGTAAAAGGGAGCCATAGTGCAAAATATAGACAGCAGATATAAATTCTCAAAACAGACACATTTTGATCACTAAATTGAAAATAAAATCATTTTTCCTACCTTTGCTGTTTGGTGATTTCATGAGTCTCTGGTTGCACTTTCTTCTTCTGACTGTGCATCCAATCTTTCTTCCTTTCTTTCAGCCTCCTGTATGTTTCCTCTCCTCCAGACCTCATTCTCTCCCCCAACTTTTTCTTTCTGTCTCCCTGTTCCCCCTTCTTTCTGTCTCTCTGTCTGCCCCCTTTCTTTCTTTCTCCGTGCCCTCCCCCAAGCCACTCGGTTTGCTGCCACCGCCATCGGGGAATAGTCCCCAAGCCACCGCTGTCCCAAGCTTTCCCTGCAGAAGCGTCGCGCTGACCAGCATTCCGCTCCCTGACGTCAATTCTGACGTAGGAGAGGAAGTTCCGGGCCAACAAGGCATTTCTCCTCATTCCATCCAGCCTGAGCCCCATCTCTCCTTGATCCAGCATTTCCCTTCTGTGTCTGTCAGAATTACCATTCCACCTATTTTCCAGCATCACCCTTCTTTGTGTCCATCTCACCTATATCCCTATCTCACCACTTTTTCAGAATCTTCCTTTGTCTCTGTCCTTGTCTTTACCCCATATTCACCATTTGCCCTTTCAATGTCTTTATCTCCCCCCCCCCCACACACACTTTTTCAGCATTACTTCTATGTCTCTATTTCACCTCCTCTTCATGTCCCCTCTGTATCTCTATCCTTATTCAGAAGGTCCTGCTTACCCTTTCTCTTCTTTGTGTCACTATCTCCATTTTCAGCTTTCCCCCTTTTTCCTTTGTTAATGCACCCTGTAGCCAGAATCTTTCCACCCTCTCTCCACTCCGGCCCAGCCCAGTATGAAATATTTCCTTTTGTTTCTCTCCCCTCTCTCTTCTCCTCCCTCACCCACGAGTCCTGCATCTGGCCCTCTCCCTTCTACCTGCACCTGGCAACACCCCCCTGCTCCGCGGCTCTCTTAAGCAACTCGTCAGCAGCGGTGATCAAGACAAGCTGCCGACATCGAGGCCTTCCCTCTACGAGTCCCACCTTTGTGGAAAAAGGAAGTTGAAACAAGCGGGACTCGCAGAGGGTAGGCCCCGACGCCAGAAGCTTGTGTCGATCGTTGCTGCTAAGTTGCCGAAGAGAGCCGCAGGTAGAAGGGAGAGGGAGATAGGAAGGCTGTAGAAGCTCCGGAGCATGACACCGAACCCGGCCAGGATGATTTCTTTTTCAGGCTGCTGCTGCCGCTGCCATCCCCCACCCGAAATGACAAAAAACAGCCTAATGCCCGCGTCGGGAAATAGCCATGCTGAGCAGTGAGCTCAGCACGTACACAGATGAAAGCCTTGCTTGCTGATTGGTCCGGCGGCACGGTGGGGCGGGGCCGCCGGACCAATCAGCAAGCAAGGCTTTCATCTGTGTACGTGCTGAGCTCACTGCTCAACATGGCTATTTCCCGACGCGACGCCAGACTTGCATCGCCAGAATTTAGGTAGGTTGTTTTCATCCCCGTGGGAGTCCCGTGGGCAAGGGGGCGTCCCCGTGGGAGTCCCGTGGGTCAGGGGGGCATCCCCGTGGGAGTCCCGTGGGCCAGGGGGCGTCCCCGTGGGAGTCCCGTGGGCCAGGGGGGGAACCCGCGGGATCCCCGCGGGACCCGCGGGATCCCCGCGATCCCCGTTCCCGTGCAGACCTCTACTCCCTACCTTCTCTGCTTGCAGCACAGAGCCGAACGGAAGTCTTCCCGACGTCAGCGCTGACGTCGGAGGGGAGGGAGGGCTTAAACAAAGCCCTCCCTCCCTCCGACGTCAGCGCTGACGTCGGGAAGATTTCCGTTTGGCTCTGTGCTGCAGGCAGTGCAGGTAAGGAGGAGAGTAGCCTCGCGGTTCGAGTGGCTACCAAGGGAGGGGGCGGTCCGCCCCGCCACACCCCGCCCCGGTTGCAGCACAGCCGGCCAGGTCCCCTTACTTTTGTGGCACTTCCCCGACCGACCGACAACAGCCCCGGTCCGACAATCCTCCCTGCCCTGTAGCCGCGAATCTAAATTATCTTCTTACAGCAGCTGTAATAAGGTAATTTAGATTCGCAGTTAAGGGCAGGGAGGTTTGTCGGACCGGGGCTGTTGTCAGTCGGTCGGGGAAGTGCCACAAAAGTAAGGGGACCTGGCCGGCTGTGCTGCACCCGGGGCGGTAGAGAAGGAGGGGGGAGAAGGACGCTGAAAGGCCATGGGGAAGACGGGAGGAGGGGGGGAAGGACTCTGAAAGCACTTGAAGACAGAGGAGGGAGAAGGCCGCTGAAAGCACATGGGGAATACAAAGGGGTGGAGAAGGACGCTGAAAGGCCATTGGAAGGGCGGGGGGGGGAAGGACTCTGAAAGCACTTGTGGAAGACAGAGGGGGGAGAAGGATGCTGAAAGCACATGGGGAAGACAAAGGGGTGGAAAAGGATGCTGAAAGGACATGGGGAAGACGGGGGGGGGGTGGAGAAGGACGCTGAAAGGCCATGGGGAAGACAGAGAGGGAGAAGGACGCTGAAAGGACATGGGGAAGACAGAGGGGGGAGAAGGACGCTGACAGGACATGGGGAAGATGGGGGGAGAAGGACGCTGAAAGGAAATGGGGAAGAGAGAGTAGGGAGAAGACGCTGGCAGGGAAGAAGACAGATGCCAGACTATGGGGGGAGCGGAGAGAAGATGGGTGCCAGACCAATTTGGAAGGGGGAAGAAAGGGAGAGGCACAGTAACAGAGCAAATGGAAGATGCAGAAGGAAGAGAGACAGTGGATGGAAGGAATTGAATGAGAACATGAGGAAAGCAGAAACCAGGCAACAAAGGTAGGAAAAGAATTATATTTCTTTTTTTTTTATTTTGCTTCAGGATAAAGTAGTATATTAGTTGTGTTGATAAAAATTTATACACATTAGAGGCTCTGGTAGAAACCCATTTGCAAAGTATGTATTCTTCCCAATTAATATTTTCAAATTAATAAAGTGTTTTTGCTTATTTGTAAATGGGTTTCTACCAGAGCCTTTAATTCAGTAGCATAATTAAATGAAATAACTATTTCTGAAGTTTATATGGACGGGCGGGGACGGAGGGGATTCCTCGCGGGGACGGGTGGGGACGGAGGGGATTCCTTGCGGGGACGGGTGGGGACGGAGGGGATTCCTCGCGGGGATGGGTGGGGACGGAGGGATTCCTCACGGGGACGGGTGGGGACGGGTGGGATTCCTCACGGGGACGGGTGGGACTTTGGCGGGGACGGGTGGGGACGGGTGGGATTTCTGTCCCCGCGCAACTCTCTAGTTCTAAAATAATATCAAACAGCAAAGGAGATAATGGACATCCTTGTCTAACTCCTCTATGTAATTTAAAACTCTCAGATAAATTATTATTAATGTATAGTCTTGCCATAGGGGAGCTATACAAAGTTTTAATCATTTGAACAAAACCAGGACCCACACCAAACCAATCCAAAGCCTGATACATGAATGACCATTCTACCCTATCAAAAGCTTTTTCTGCATCTAATGAAAGAGCAAAAGCTGGTTCATTCATCATTTTAGTTAAATTTAAGGTATGAAACGTCAATCTTGTATTGTTAGAAGAATGTTTATTAGCAACGAAACCCGTTTGATGTACAACAATTATGTAAGGGAGAGCCTTTGCCAATCTTGATGCCAGAACCTTAGCCAATAATTTTCCATCAACATTAATTAATGATATTGGCCTGTAATTTGAAACCATAGTGGGATCTTTATTTGGCTTTGGCAAAACAATCACCACAGATTCTGCCATAGTACTTTTAATACAACCTTTATTAAGTTGAAACTGATATAAATTTAGTAAATAGGGTAATAAAGAATTTTGAAATGTTTTATAGAATTCCACAGTAAAACCATCCCCACCTGGAGCGGATCCAACTCTAAGAGACTTCAATGCTGTTTCTAATTCTTTTAATGATATAGGTTCTTCTAAACTTCTTTTTATATGATCAGGAAGTTTTGGACCCTCAAGAAGATTTAAAAATTCCATACCTTTTTGAACTTTATCAACAGAAGACTCGGAAGAATACAACTCTTTGTAAAAAGCCAAAAATTGATTTAAAATGTTACTAGTTTGATTATGCATATTTCCTTTCTCATCTTTTATTGCACTTATTTTTATTCTTCTCTTTTTTGCTTTAAGATAATTTGCAAGTAAACTTCCTGCCTTATTAGATTTTCCATAATACAAGGTTTGCAGAGAAAACAAATCTTTCCTTGCCATTTTTGAAGAAATTTCATTATATTTGCCTTTAGCCTTTAATAAAGTTTGCAAATTTTCGTGATTTCAATCATCTATTAATTTGGATTCCAGCAATTTAATTTCTTTTTCCAAATCTGAAAATTGTTTAATAAGTTGTTTTTTAATATACGCAGAATAAGAAATAATATTACCTCTTATAGTAGCTTTAAATGCATCCCATAAGATTTCCGCATTAATATCTGCTGAAGTATTTATTTGGAAAAATTCCAAAATTTTTAACTTAATTTCTTCAAGAAAAGTTGAATCTGAAACCAATGTATTATCAAACCTCCATAATGATCTATTGTATTCATTATTATCTAGTGTAAGTGTAATCCACACTCCTCCATGATCAGACAAAATAATTGGATCAATGGAAGCTCGTGTCACTTGTTGCACTATAGAATTTGATACCAATATGTAATCTATTCTTGAAAAAGATTTATGAACTGGTGAGCAAAAAGAGAACTCCTGATCATTAAAATGAAGAATACGCCATATATCTTTCAAATTACAAGTATTCACCAAATTATC
This sequence comes from Geotrypetes seraphini, assembly GCF_902459505.1. NCBI lineage: Eukaryota > Metazoa > Chordata > Amphibia > Gymnophiona > Dermophiidae > Geotrypetes > Geotrypetes seraphini. The sequence continues at coordinate 258,563,252 of NC_047087.1, forward strand.
TAATCCTAATGATTTTATATTTTTGCTTGGTTTTTTATCCAAAAAAGGATCCATAACAGCATTAAAATCTCTAGCTACTATTAAATTAGAAGCAGCCAGTGGGAGTATTAATTTTTGTATATTAATAAAAAATTCATTTTGATTCGAGTTCGGGGCATAGATATTTAATAAAGTCAAAGTATTATTTCCCATTCTCATTTCCGCTCGTATCCATCTCCCTAAAGGATCAAAATCTATCATTTTAAATGACGCTAAACATTTTTTGTTCACTAATTTAGCCACTCCTGCCTTTTTCCCTATTGCAGGAGCGAAAAAAACAGTGTTTCACCCAATTATCTTCTAGCTTTCTGGATTCAACCACTGACAAATGTGTCTCTTGAATATAATACACATCAGCCTGTTGCCTTTTTAAAAATGCTAACATTTTTTTTCTTTTTACTGGGTGATTAAGGCCATTAACATTGAGTGAAAAAATTTTAATCTCCATCAATCCAAATAATTTTTACAAAAGCTCTTCCAATTATTATATTTGAACAAAAACCTGAAATCATTTGAAATGAATAAACACCACCTTCATTTATATCTCCCAATCCAACATCCCTTCCCCAATTATTAAATCCCTTTAACCCCCCTCCCATCCCTCCCTCTCCCACCCTTAATATTGACTGATAAAACCTGGAACTGCACATACAAGACCAAGTAAAGCTAAACTAAAAGCTCTATACAGACTTCAATTATAAAACAATATTGTATGTAATAATCATATGTATTTTTACAATTAATTTATGTAATATTTTCAAAATATTAAAAAATCAAAATAAGAAACTAAATAAAGATCTTCCACTCACATTATAAATGACAAAAGAGAATGTGAAACTCTATATGTCTGCTAAAAGTATCAGACTTGTAAGAAACCTATAAATAAAAATTAAGCATTAATAAAATATTTTCCTTTTTTTTTAAATTATTATTATTATTTATTTATTTTTAAATATATATATTCTCCTTAAATATTCTCAAAGAAGCCTACTAAACCCTAAACTAGAGTCCCTTGAAAATATTTGCTAACTGAAATCTTTTGTATTGAATTCTTATCAAAATCTCCATTAACTCATCATAACCTATGATCTAAATCTGCCTCTATAAGCTCTGTATATTAATATCTTATTTTCATGAATATATTGCAATAACATATATCAGAGATTCTAATATCTTATTAAGATATGTAACAGCAAAGGAACAAATCATTTCAACTTTAAAAGTCATCCTTTGAGAAAGAGATATTAAAGGCTCACAGAGAAACAAACTGCCTTTTTCATCAGCATTCCATTTCACCGTTGCCATTCAAAATAAACAGAGCCAAACTGTCAGTTAGCAGATTCTCAAATATATTAAAGATGAATAACAAATAAAATCAAATAAAAATCAAGAAGAATCAATTCCAACTCCAGGAAGTGAATAAGTCAAACTAAATTGACATCGGCTGCTCCCTTTGATTTAAAAACATTTCCAACTTCACAGGCTCATCAAAGCTCATAGTTTTGTTGTCAATAGTTATTTTCATAATCGCAGGGTATATCAGGCCAAATCTAGCTCCGATGTCTCTTAACTTCGGCCTCATGTCTAGAAATTTTTTCCTTTTATCTGCCATTGTTTTAGCGAAATCAGGGACGATGTGGACTTTGGCATCCTGACATTTTAAATTCACATGCTCCTTAGCCATTCTTAACACCTCTAAAACTTGTTGGTGTCTTAGCAACTTGAAAATTATGGGGCGAGGACCTTTTAAAGTATCAGGTCTTCTCATTGGTATGCGATGTGCATGTTCAACTTCTATTGGGTATTTGGATTTGAGGGGCAGGACTTTCATCAAAAAATTTTCAACAAATGAGACCGGGTTGTTTTTCTCCACCCCTTCCGGTACGCCCAAAAGTCTCAAGTTACTCCGCCTCATGCGATTCTGGCAATCCTCCACTTCCCTGGTGAGTGTAAAGATTTTTTCTCTGTCCAGTTTATATTGCCTTTTTTCATTTTCAAAGCTGTCCATTCGCATTTCTAATTTAGTTGTTTTGATTTCTAGCACTTCGGTACGTTTATTTAAAGTTGTTACTTCCTCTTGTATCTCGTCCAGTTTTTTTGCGTTTTTTAAAAGGATTTCCTTTATTTCTTGAATTTCCTTCCAAAAGTCGATGTCGCTCTTCTCCCTTGACAACGGGCACTTCGATGGTGTTGCCGGCTCTAGCTTAGATCTTTTAACACTGCCGGTATTAGAAACCACCATTTCCGATTTATTTTGTTTTCCTGAAGCCATAATGTTGTCAATTTTCTTCGTTTTGAGTTTAAATTGAAATTTTTGTTTTAGTATTTTAAGTCATGAATGTCTGTTTATACGGAGCCTCTGCCTTACCCGTCCATACTCGTGCACTCCCAAGCCACGCCCCTTAGTCATAGTGTTTTTAAGAAAACTAAAGACTGCCTTGTTCTGTGAATGTTTTATCTTAGAAATTGTAATTTATTCTTTTAATTCTTTTATTAATACTGTCATTTTTTGATGCATTGTAATTCTTATATAAATGTACTAGTTCTTGATCTGTAATCTACCTTGAACTTTATAGTCAGAATGTAAGACAAAAGTAAGTAATGTAATATAATGTATATTGAAATGATGGAACAGATCAGATGGGGTGGTGTAGCTGGCATTGAATCAAATGAAGAAAACAGTGCTGCAGGAAATAATGCTTTTGTTTCAGTATATATATACAAATTCTGTGTTTGACTGGAAGTGTTCTACTGAGGGTATACAGTATATTTGTTTACTATTCACCTAAGAAACAAGATTGACAAGTTAGGCTAATGGGACTTTGTTTAAAATATATAAGGTAGATGTAGATATAATCTTGAGGATCTTTTATTAGTTATCACTTGTAGAGGTATTTTCTGTCTTAATTTACAGAATGTTTTGTTTGTATTTTTAGCATGGAGCATGTGTCAATGCAATGGATTTGTGGCAGTTTACTTCCCTTCACGAAGCAGCATCTAAGAACAGAGTGGAAGTTTGTTCTCTTTTATTAAGTTATGGTGCAGATCCAACACTACTGAACTGTCATAATAAAAGTGCCATTGATTTGGCCCCCACACCTCAGTTAAAAGAGCGATTAGCTTGTGAGTATAAAAAAACAATGATAAATGCATGAAGCAGATGGGTACTGTAGCTGAATTATAAGTGGAATTTTTAAAATGTTGCATGCATCTCTACATTGGAGTAAAATATTTTTGCAGTGGGAATTTTGTCATATTTCCTTTCATTTGTATATTTATTTAAATGGGTATCCTAGATTTCCTATAATAAAAAATACCTTTCTTGTGTCATAGAACATACTACTGTCTTATTATATTGACCATAGCAAAGGAGGAAAAGCCTCAGATCCCCGTATGCTTACAAGTGCAAAGCTGATAAAAAGCATACTAGATAGGGAGATAACTTTATAGGCTGAAAAACCTCCTGCTCGAGCAAAACTTATAAACCTCACAGTCATGCAAACAATGCTTCAGTGTATTTTCAAACTGTGAGAGGTCAAGAAAGAATCAGTCACTTACCTTTGCACAGATCACTATGCTGTACATTGTTAGTACTGTGTCCCCCACTGTCTCCCCCTACTGTGACTCCCACACCCTGACGCAGCCCACCGGCGAAATGCCCAGCTAGCTATCGTCTGCAGTGATTAATATGATTTCCTCCACATCCAGACCAGTCCAGACAAATGGGTTATGCCCATCTACCAGTGGAAGGAGACAAAATGAAAATAGTTCCAAGTGATCCATCCCTTAAGGGTATAATGCAGCTCTAGAATTAGTAATGTCCATTATATTCTCCTGGCCTAGTTTGAACTGGTCTAGGATAACTGACTGTGGCCAAATGACCATGGGACAGCTGAACGTGGGGCAGCTCATTTGCCTTTATCTCATCGTAATGTTTTTCTTTTTCAGGGCAGATTGGGGGGGGGGACCAGGAGCCAGACGTCAGAAGGGCTCTGCATTTCTTTTGAGTTTCTTTTAATATTATGCTATAAATGTAACTTTCATATCTCACATTTCTGCTTGTATATATGCAGTGAAATTTGGCAATGTATTCTGTTAGGCTTCTATAGCCATAATCTGACACAATCTTGGGCATACGTTCATCTGCTTTGCAGAAGCATATGATTCCCCCACGAGCAAGGATAAGCCAGTCATTTTTAATTGAACATACAAAGGAATTATTAAGATTGTTGTTTCATCTAATAGTTCATTAACTGAAGCCACCAGTTGATGTAGTGCTCAGTGGCTATTGCATAGGACTTCTTTGATCTTGCCACTTTGTCTTATCGGTGTTCATTGAAGCCAGTATCACTATCACATAGGAAAAAGTAGATGGGTTCCTGTTTCCTCCACTCATGTGGAATGTTTTCGATAGAACATGGGTGTGCCGAGGATAGCACCAACAACCATTCCGAAGCCGCTCTTTGTCGCCTCAGCCAAATTGGGAATGTGCCACCCTACCATCTTGGAAGTTTATTGAAGGCCTCATAAAAGTGCAGAAGGGCAGAGATGCTTTTTACAAACAGCTTGTGTCAGGCAACAGTCCCCCTGTCAAGTTGAAGAAATACCGCAAAACTCATGAGTGTATTTTCAAGATTACGGCAATAGAAGTCTGACAGAATACTTGCGTGCCATAACTCGCAATTATCGAGTAGCTTAATAACATTTTTTTATGCATTTTATTAAAAAAAACTTTTCAAATATGGAGGTAATAATAAAAGGAATGATTCAATAAAAGCAAATGTGGTGTTTTTTTTTTTTTTTTTAATTCTTTATTCAGTTTTAACTCTTGCAACAAGTGTACAAAATTCAATCAGATAATTTGTACAAATCACTTTACATTCTAATAATTATTGTCAAATGCATATAAAAAGACCCCTCCCCCACCCATCCCATTCATCAGGAATAAACCCATTAAATCACATAACATACCTCCCTATCCCCACATTAAATATAGTCCTATTTTTTTGTTTATTGTCTTACTATTGCATTATTTTAATTTTAAAAATTCTGCATTCAGTAGTCCCATGTTCACTTGTCACGCATTCAGGTGACTGCATTCATTTATCCTATTCCCTTGTTGAGTTGGGTAAAAATTTGGCTGGGGCTGGGTGACACCCTGTAGTTCCAGATCTCCCCTGTGAAGGCTCTAAATCTTTTGTTCTGTAAGTTACTCACTAGCAACACTTCACCTTTCTTATTTAAATTTTCCTGCAGGTAAGTGTATACATGTGCAAGTAAGAGTATACATGTTTTCATTGTATCTTTGGCAAGCAAGAAAGAATCACAAAAGGGTTCCACAATGGAAAGGAGACAACCAATAAAAACCAAAACTGTAGAAACAATGATCTTGATGAAAAGATTATTGTAAAAAATGTTCACAGATAAAAGGATGCACTGGGGAGGGGAAGGCCTGCCATTTTGAAAAGGCGGGCCAGCTGGCCGGAGGGAGTAGGCTAGTAAGTAAGGTAAGGGGAGGGGGGTGTCAAGGGGGTTTGTGTGGTGGCAGGAGGGAGTGAATATCTCTCCCACTGCTGGGGGGTGTCAAGGGTGCATCACTTGGGGCCTTAAAAGAGTATTTCTCCCACTGCCAGGGGGTGGGGGTTGGTGGGTTGCTTGACAGCAACGGGAAGGAGTGGCCATTTCTCCTGTGGGGGGGGGGGATATTAGTGTCAGATGATTGTGTGCCGCAGCAGCAGAGAGTGGGCATCTCTCCTGCCATCTTCAATTTTTTTAATTATTTTGTGTGTGTGTGTGGTGGTGGGGGGTCTGAGCTATCAAACCTTACTTTCCTGTTAGTGCCTGAGCCAATCAGCTCTCAGGCACTAATTAGAAAGTAAGGAACGATAGCTGAGACCTGTTGGTAAACTTTGGCTGCAAAAATGGCACAGTGAGGTTAGAGAATCACTTGAAATAATCATTTTAATAATAATAAAATTGTACTACATTTGCATGGCAGTATCAGAAACTGCTAGAAAACTCAGAAAAGACCTCAGTAAGCCCGTATTGATAATCCACCGCTAAAATACATGCATTCTAAATCGGCTGGAACCAGTTTAGTGAGCACGTTAAAGGCAGATTTTAGTTTTAAGAAACTACCCCTCAGCAAATGCAACTGAAACCTTGTCGCTTCCTTAGCAGCCTGCACATTGTAACTGCTACAACAATGCGGCTGCACTTGGAGTCCACTTATCTCAGTTGCTATGGTATTGCCTTCCACATAGGCGAATGGAGGCAAACTGTAATAGTCGCTCACCACTCTTCTCGGCGACACTTGCAGCCCGCTTAACACAGCTGCCACACTAGCTGGTTTTGCTCGGCGGCAGCAGCCACTTTTTTAAAAATGATTTCATTAGTAGCTACTTATCTCATGAACTGCCATGTCAATCAGCTTCATTCTGCTGTCTCAGCAATTGCTATATCTCAATGTCATAGGGTGCACTTTCCTCAACTTCAACTCCAGCTGTTTGCACACAACAGCAGCCAAAGTTTCTCATTGACAGTGGTGGTAATATATTATGGCGTCATCGGCAGTCTTTGTTTTACAGCGGCAGCACATGCCATGGTTTTGGCACTATCCAGCCTGTCGCTGATCTGGCAGACCTGGGTGCCTGCACCTCTAACAGTGGCCTTTTTCTTATAACCACATTACCTGTTGGTGTGTCATATCCTTGGTGGCATTCTAACGGCCACAGCTGCTTCTGATGCCTTTGACACCCTCTTCTTTAGCCTAGTGGGTGGTTCACTTGTTCATGCACTATCAGCAGGGGTGGCAACAACAAGGATCATTTGAGAGATCCTACAGCCTTACTCTTGGTGTAGCTTGGACTATATAATCTCTGCTGCTGTTCAGATGCATCATTTGTCAATGATTAAAATAGCACTCTGTGTAGCATGGCTTTAAAGCCACTTCGATGAGACTATATTTGTGTTTCTCATTATTGGTGGTTAGGAGCTGTGGATGTCTTTCTCTGTGAAGGATAGATAGTCTTCTGGTCCCTGGAGGCTATTCCTTCCCTATTGCATCCTTTCAAGACTACCTATAAGGTGCAGATATAAGGCTCACCTGGGTACCAGGATCACCTCCTGTGCATGCCAGCAATTCACTTCTGAACATCTCTGCTACAGTGCTCACCTTCATTCTACTGATGCAGTCTTCTAGCTAGCCTGGTTAGTATAGCCACAAAGCTCCTCTGAATGGCACGAATACGCCAACGTCCATAATGTTGGTACAACTGTTCCAACACTAGCCTAGCTGGGATGAGAGCACCAGTGCCTGCCTCCTGCATAGTCAAATGCTCTAACTCTCATCCTGGATAGTGCTTAGGCATCAGTCTCTCACAAGTCTTGTTCATGGTTTTGGCTGTATAGCTTGGTTGCTTTGGCAACTAGGTTTCTATAGTATCCACAGTGGTCAGCATCCATGCGGCTGCTTCATTTCTGTTTCTGTCTATGTATCCCAGTAGGATTCTAGGAATTGGGGCTGTTTGTACAGTCCATTTTCCATGTTGGCGCTGGAATGTTTTCCAGCCATAGTTGTTCTTTTCAATTCAGTGGATCTCTTTTCATCTCTAATCTTACCAACAACCCTGCTACGATTTTCCAGCAGATGTCCTAGCTGGATGGAAGTGGTGACCAAGCTATTGCATCTTGGGGAACAGTAGTCTAAGCTTCACTGATTTGCCTTGTTTTGGGAGTCTTGGTAAACGCTCTTTTGCTGTCAGATATCTTGGTATATCCATACCTTATTCACTATGTTCTTGCAGCCTTGAGAAGTCTGAATCCAGCTTACTTTAGTAGTCTCCCTATTTGGGCTTCCTAGTTGTTTTTTCCAGGTATTGTCCAGTCACTTCTCTTTTGTATCTCGTCTGCATGAGATCTAGGGTTGCTTTTCGTTAGTATATTGGTAGGCATCTGTACCTATCTTCTGTTGTCATCTTTTTTGCTTCAATTACGGAGACCTTTCAGCTATGTCTGCTGCAGTATGTTGCTTTTGTGTATGAGTGCAATGACCACTTATTTTCTTCTTTAAGCATAGTATTACCTGGTTCAATTCCTTCTTTGTTCAAAGGACCTTGCCTTTTTAATTTCCTCGTCATCATAAGAACTCTATGCTGTTTTCAGCTCCATATTTTGCCTAGCACTAGCCTTTCTGTACAGGTGTTTTGTATCCCACCCCTTGTTTGGGTAACTGCTTAGCAACATCCCATTTGTCTGGACTTCTCTGCTATGGATGCAAAGGAAAGAAAAATTGTCTTACCTGATTCTTTCCATTAGTCCTGTGAGAAGTCCAGAACCCCCTCCCTACTTGTTTCCTTTAGTCTTCTCCTTTATAGGTTGCTTGGACTTACCTTCAGGTTCCTCTAGCGAGCATTGTTTTACTTCGCCTTACTTAGTAGTTCCTGTTTGTCATGGAGTTTTGTTTCTTGTGTCTGGAAATTATTGGCTGAGTAAGCCATGGCTGAATGGAAGAGGTCATCTTAAACTTTGTTGACTGTATGTGTGTTAAGAGTACCATTGCTTGGCTAATCAAAATACTGAACATTCTAGGTTGGAACTACTTTCATTCACTGTCTCTTTCCACTGGTAGATGTCATTACTCATTTGTCTGAGCTGCCTGGTATGATTAAATGAAAGAATTATTAGGTAAGAATTTTTTCTTCTCTTCTTACCCTATCTAAAACAAAAGATGGTTCAGCCAAAGAAATTGGTGGTGGTCAGATTTTTTAGGTATGTAATACATACTTGGTTTTGGCTATGGGCTTTAGTTTGCTTTTTTTTTTTTTCTTCCCTAGATGAGTTCAAAGGTCATTCTTTGCTGCAGGCTGCTCGGGAATCAGATGTAGCTCGCATAAAAAAGCATCTTTCTTTAGAGATAGTGAACTTCAAGCACCCACAGACTCATGAAACTGCACTGGTAAGATTTAGTCACATTTTTATCCTGTTGGGTAGAGTAAGTAGTAAGGTTGTATATCTTAGGCTAGAATTAATGATCTAACATTTTAAAATCACTTTTTCTCAGAAACAATATTGATTTATAAACAACTCCATGGCAATTCAGTTAATTTCATATTTAGGTTTAGTTGTAAGTTACTGTAAATTTCTTTTTCATGCAATGTGTCTAGTGGTCCTGAATCATAGGGTTTTGCATCTGAACCCGCAAATTGCTTGCAGAAAACTGTCAATCTTTTCAACTCCTCATTCCCAGGGAGCTGCTCCTGCCCCTCAGTTTTTCTGCAGGCAAGTTGCTCAGAAGTGTTCCTGCTCTGCGGTTTTTAATATTTTGGGGTATTTTTTTTCCAAGTGTTTGATTGAAGTCTTGGTGCCCAGAGATTCCTATTTGTTGGGACCTCCACCTGAGATAAGACAGAGACATGCATTGCAGAAGTCTGCTGTTAGCAGGATCAGCCCTCAAGGACACCTATCTAGCCTGCCTGCCTTTGTATTTTTGAAGCTCAGGGGCCTTCTCCTATGTAGCTGCTCACATCCCTGATTTAATTCAGGAGCTTGAGTGCATGGTTTGTCTTGCGGTTTTCTGGGAATTGAAGCTCCGTCTGACCTTGGTCCAACTGGCAACCCAAAGATCAGGTTTGTCCAGCGAATATGTGAGGCAGATTTCTTCTTCATTTGTTCCAGTTCACTTCGTATGCTAAAGCAGGTAGGGACCATATGGCACATTAAGGCTATTATAGCCTAATGGGAATTTTTTTTTTTTTTGGGAGGGGGAGAGGGGGTGGCTTTCAAAATGATAAAAGGTATGGAAAACCTTTCATACTCAGACAGGTTAGAAAGGCTGGGGCTCTTCACCCTGGAGAAGTAGAGACTCAGAGGAGACATGATAGAGACTTACAAGATCATGAAGGGCATAGAGAAGGTGGAAAGGGACAGATTCTTCAGCCTATTGGGAACTACAAGAACAAGGGGACAGGTTTAGAACCAATGCTAGGAAATTTTTCTTCACTCAGAGGGTGGTAGACACCTGGAATGCGCTTCCGGAGGATGTGATAGGACAGAGTACATTAAGGGGATTCAAGGAAGGATTGGACAAGTTCCTGAAGGATATGGGGATTGAGGGGTATAGATAGAGGTAGAGATAGGATTATGAAAGGGTATATATAGAAGAAAAATGGGGATTGAAAGGTTTTAGACAAAGGATCACTTACAGGTCATAGACCTGATGGGCTGCTGCGGGAGCGGACTGCTGGGCACGATGGACCCCTGGTCTGACCCAGCGGAGGCACTTCTTATATTCTTATGTTTGCTTAAAATTGACAGGGATGTCCTCTCAGGCCTTTCTGCCCCTATATCATGCCAGGTTTGCACTGGATGGCAGGCCAAGGAGCATGTGACAAGAGTGCATGGGGGAGGGATGGAAGCATTGTGCTCAGCCTCCTCTGAGTCCTCTAGGACTGGGAATCAGCAAGAAGCGCGTTCCCAAGGGAAGACACCCTTTCCAGAACCCTCTGAAGGTGCATTGGCCAAGTGCATCCTTGCCAGGGTCCTCGAGATCCCCAGTACAAGACTTCACCCTGGATTTTGTGAACCTCATGTGGAATGCCTATTTGAACTGCCAAGGGTCCCTCAGCGTCTGCTGGAAGCATACCATGGATGGTTGCACAGGGGGGCTTCCCTTAGCATGCACCCCGGCTAGATTAGACACATGTTTGGACCAGGAAGTTCAGTCTGATATACGTAGACTGGGAGGATGGAAACGATTTCATGCTACTGTTATCTCAAGATGAAGTTTCACTGGCAAAATCTGGGTTTTTTTTTTTTTTTTTGCATGAGAATAGCGGTCAAGAAGACTTGGTGCTCAGAGATCCCTGGACCAGGGGGAAGACCCCACGGTACACTGGCTTTTCAACTGTGCTCTTGTGCGTTATTTCTGCCTCGCTAAGCAAATTGAAGCTGGAAGTTCCTCCAGTACCCTCATCTGTGCTCAGTTATGAGCAGCTCTGTTGCTCTGACTGCATGCTTTTCCTTGCATCCGGACATCACAAAGCTGGTCACAAACCATTGGGAGTCTCCAGAGGGCTCCCTGCAGGTGGCTAAGGCTATGACCAAGCTTTACCCAATGGCTCTGATTTTCAGCAGCTATTTGTTCAACCAGAATATGATTTGCTGTTGGCATAGGTCACCAAACACACATCCCTTCCAAGTGAAGGAGATGTGATGTTAAAAGATCCACAGGGCTGTAAAGCGGACTTGCTTTTCAAGAGGCAATTTGAAGCCTTGGCTCTAGGGATTAAGTTGGCAGCCATAACTTGCCACTTCAGACTGTCTCGAGCCTCGGGCCCGGAGAACAACAAAGATCCCCAAATGCGCCTATCTGGGGTGAATTATATAGCAGACACTCTATATGAAATCAGAATTGTAAGCAAGGTGTCGGTCTATGCGATTATTGCTTGACGGATGCTCTGGATCAGACATTGGGCAGGAGATTCTGCCTCTAAAGCCACATTGAGCAGTCTCCCCTTTCAGGATCTGGACGACCTAATGGCAAGTGTTGTGGACCATTGTCCCAAGGCCTTATCAGACATATTCGGGATGCCTTGGGGTCTAGGACGGGGCAATTTTCAAGGCTCTCGAAGATTCTGTCCTTTTGTGGCAGGCCAAGTGATGCAGATGGTGTTCTTGGTGGTGATTACATCAGTTGCATGCTCTTTCCTGCAGGGAAGCGTTCCTCAAAATTATGGAAGCAGAACTCTCCTATTGCATGATTCCGTCCTTCTTGCCAAAAGTTGTCTTGACCTTCTACATTAATCAGGAAGTCTATTTACCTGCTTTCCACCTTACGGAGTCGAAGAAAAAGGATAGAGTGTTGCATTTGCTGGATGTCAAGAGAGCTCTCCTCCAGTACCTCAAAGTTAACAATGAGTTTTATATCACCTTTTTGTTCCAACTAGTCATGCCAAGAAAGGAAGGCCAACGTCTAAAGCTTCAGTTTCTAGATGAATTAAGATGGCCATTTCCTCTGTGTATGTGGGTTGCGGTAAGCAGCTGCCAATTGCATTGAAAGCTCAGTCCACCGGAGGAGTTGCTACCTCATGGGCAGAGACTAGGGCTGTCTCGCCCGAGAAGATCTGTAGAGCAGCTACATGGTCTACCATCCTTACCTTTACCAGGTTCTGTAGGATGGATGTAGCAGCCAGGAATGGTGCCGCTTTCGGGTCCACTATTCTGAAGGCAGGCCCAGTGGGCCCACCTAGACTGTGGGATTGTTTTGGTTACATCCCTATGGTTCAGGGTCACTGGACATATTGCACAAGAAAGAAAGATTAGGGTCCTACCTCAATAATCTTCTTTCTTGTAGATGTCTAGTGGTCCTGAAGCCCCATCTTATACGTGAGCTTTGCCTGTCTTGTGCATTGGAATCAGTCTGGAACTGGAGAAATCACTGTCTCTTCAAGTGAACTGAGAGCAATAAAAAAAAGGAACACTCTCCAGAGTGTAAAGTCTGTATCAGGTCTCCGCTGGATAGCGGGACATGTGAGTAGCTATGAGCTCTTTATAAGCTTCGTGCTGGTTACACACGTTTTTGTATCTGTTTTATAGCAGCTGTTTGAATGTTATAATGTTTGTTGATGATTTTTGTTAATAGAGCAGAACATAATAGTACTGTTGGGGATTCTTTCCCGTTTCCCTCATCCAGTTATGTCTTTCTTACAATGCTACTTGATTGCTTTTGTATGAACTGAGGTGGCAGAAGCAACTCCCTGGGAAGAAGGTGGAGTTGAAAAGATGATTGACAGTTTTCTTCAAGCAATTTGCAAGTTCAGATGCAAAACTCTATGGTTCAGGACCACTAGACACATCTACAAGAAAGAAGATTATCGAGGGAGGAACCTAATATTTCTTTACCTTTAACTTCGTTGTCAATTTTCAATGTAGGATAGGTTATTTGATGACTTTCTTTATTGCTGCAATTAATAATTCTCTGAAGACAAGCAAGGTACAGTTCTTACAACTAGATAACATTATTTGAGCCTATATGAGAGCACTTCAGCTCGTTTACCACAGTGTTTTAGAGCATGCACATGCACACACCTTCCTGCCCATTTCTGTTGCATGGGACTCAGCGAGTTCCACGCTCCCCCTCCCTCCTCTTCCCCCCCCTCAATGGACCAGATCATACATGCTTGTGTAGCTCCCCTCAGCTTGAGTTTCATGATTTGTCTTTGACCAAATGAACATAAGAAGCGCCATCTCCGGATCAGACCTTCGGTCCATCAAGTCCGGCGATCCGCACACGCGGAGGCCCTGCTAGGTATACACCTGGCTTATTTTATAGCCAGAGTTGTACAACTAAATATAACAGGAGATTCAATTGAATAAATCAGAATGTATACCAAACAAATTGAATATAGATTTTAGTAGCTGGACATCGTTCACACCACATTTAACAAAGACCTTCAGGCTACACACTCTCAATAACACAACATATGAAAAATAATGTAGACATAAAACAACGGAGAAAAATGAACCTCAATTGTGAGAGGCCAGGACTACACAAGTGCCTGAACCAACTCACATCATCACGGGTTCATAAAAAAACTCCGTGTACATTTAAATAATTCTCATTCATACGTTTTGTCAAAAACTCTTTTTTCTTTTTCAAACTTTTTTGTGTGAGCCCAGTCAGTAGTATTACTAATCTATTTTTCAGTGTGAACCGGAACCAAGCTAAAAAATTTTTTTCTTATGAGGGCAACAGCTCAACTTCACAGGTGTAAGTAATTGTAGAAGCCTGAAAATACTGCCAACAATAAGAACAAAAAACGTTCACTCATCTGAAAAAAAGATGGTTCTAACGATTCTTCAGGTCGTGTCCCAACAGAAAAGTCCTTCTGTTTCTCCTACAAGGCTACTTCAGGGGAGTATTGCATTATCCAGAATTTTCACCTCTACCAATATAGTCCATATAAAGCTGGCTCCTCTCCAAAACCATTTTGGAGAGGAGCCAGTCCTGAACTTGCCCCCCCCTTAGCTTCATTTCATGTCCTCTTGTCCGTGTCAAATTGGACAATGTAAATAATCTTCTCTGCTCTATTTTGTCGATTCCTTTCAGTATTTTGAAGGTCTCGATCATATCCCCACGCAGTCTCCTTTTCTCAAGGGAGAACAATCCCAGTGTTTTAAGTCGATCCTCATATTCCAGTTTCTCCATACCCTTCACTAGTTTAGTTGCTCGTCTCTGCACCCTCTCCAGCAGTTTTATATCCTTCTTTAGGTAGGGAGACCAATGTTGGACGCAGTATTCCAAGTGGGGTCTGACCATTGCCCTATAAAGCGGCATTATAACTTTCTCCGATCTACTCGAGATTCCTTTCTTTATCATGCCCAACATTCTATTTGACGCTGCCGCGCATTGTGCCGACGGCTTCAGGGTCCTATCTATCAGTACACCCAGATCCCTTTCTTGTTCACTTTTTCCCAGAGTTGCACCTGACATTCTGTACTCGTATTCCTTATTTTTACTGCCTAAATGCATTACCTTGCATTTCTCCACGTTGAACTTCATCTGCCATTTCTCCGCCCATTTTTCTAACCGACACAAATCGCTCTGGAGTTCCTCACTGTCCTCCTGCGATCTGATTGCCCGGCAGAGTTTTGTGTCGTCTGCAAACTTGATGATCTCACTGGATGTTCCGTTTTCCAGGTCATTGATATAAATATTAAAAAGGATCGGCCCAAGTACCGAGCCCTGGGGTACACCACTAGTCACTTTCTCCCAGTTGGAGAACTTCCCATTTATGCCCACTCTCTGCTTCCTGTTATCCAGCCATTTGCCTATCCATCTTTGTATATCTCCCTCTATGCCATGGCTTTGTAGTTTCCTGAGAAGTCTTTCGTGTGGAACTTTGTCAAATGCTTTCTGGAAGTCCAAGTATATTATGTCCACCGGCTTTCCACTATCAATTTGCTTGTTCACGGTCTCAAAGAATTGGAGTAAATTCGTCAAACACGATTTCCCTTTCCTGAATCCATGTTGACTGGGTTTCATCAAGTCGTGTGTGTCCAAGTGCTGAACTATGCTATCCTTGATCAGTGATTCAATCATCTTGCCGGGGACAGACGTAAGACTCACAGGTCTATAGCTGCCCTGTTCTCCTCTCGATCCTTTTTTGAAAATTGGCGTGACGTTCGCTTTCCTCCAGTCGTCTGGTATCTGACCAGTTCTGATTGACAGGTTTGCAAGTTTTTGCAATAACTCTCCGATTTCAACCTTCAATTCCTTCAAGACTCTCGGGTGAATTTCATCCGGTCCAGGGGATTTGTCACTTTTAAGTTTGTCGATCTGGTAGTATATCTGATCTAAGTTCACTTCAACTGTGGTGAGGCTGTCCTCTATTTCTCCTGTAAACAGTTTCTCCGCTTCAGGTATTGTTGAGGTGTCCTCCTTCGTAAAGACGGACGCAAAGAAGGAATTTAGTTTGTCTGCGATTTGTTTATCTTCCTTGATGTACCCTTTTCTTCCCTTGTCGTCCAGGGGTCCCACTGCCTCTTTTGCAGGTTTTTTCCCTTTCACGTATCTAAAGAAGGGCTTGAAGTTTTTGGCCTCCTGGGCTATTTTTTCCTCATAGTCCTGTTTTGCATCCCTCACCGCCTTGTGACATTTCTTCTGTTCATCTTTATGTTTGTTCCAGGCTTCGGTTGTCTTCGTGCATTTCCATTTTTTGAAAGAGTCCTTCTTTTCTTTTATGGCTTCCTTCACCTTTATGGTAAGCCATGCCGGTTCTCCTTTGCCTTTAGTTCTCCGATCTTTGGAAATCCTTGGAATTTAGAGATCTTGTGCTTCTGCAATAGTATTTTTCAATAGGCACCATGCCTGATCTACTGTTTCAAGTTTGTCGACCATCTTCTCGAGTCGTTTTGTTACCATGGCTCTCATGCAATCATATTTACCCTTTTTAAAGTTTAAGGTGGTGGTTAAGGTTTTGGCATGTTTCCCTTTCCCGATGCCAAGTTTAAAGTTGATTACATTGTGATCACTCGTTCCCAGTGGAACCATGACTTCTACTTCTGTTATCGGTCCGGTGAGACCATTTAGGACCAAGTCCAAGGTGGCGTCGCCTCTTGTCGGCTCTTTTACCATTTGCTGTTTTGGGTAAAATATGCTTCTTCATCATTTGTAAGTCTTAGAACGCTTTAATTAGGTTTTTTGGTACTTTTCAGGTTTTCTTTCTTTTTCATGGCCCACTAGGCCCTCTTATGCCTAAGGAAAACAGCCGAGTGAACTGCTTTCTCTCTCTCTCTCTCTCTCTCTCTCTCTCTCTCTCTCTCTCTCTCTCTCTCTCTCGTGCAGCAGGATCGAGGGCTTTGGCTCCCTTGTCATTCTCACCTTCTCAAACTCTAATACAGAGTCCACTTGCTATGCAGGATCCGGACCGCTTTGGTCTTATGCGTTATGGTCTGAGCGTGGCAGTGAATTGCCGGGGCTATTCTTCGGCAGTGATTGACATGCTTCGCAGCAACCGGAAGACCACAGTGGCAGCCTATGTGAAGGCTTGGTGGGGTTACCAGGCCTGGTGAGCCCTGAGACAGGCGGACCCTTCTCCTTCATCATTTCTTCAGGTCCTGGAGTTTCTGCAGAATAGCCAGAAGAAAGGTCTAGCAGTAGCTTCGCTCCGATTTCAGATTGTGGGTCTTCCGTGTATGGGCCCTCCTTCTCTGAGAGGCTCATTCGCAGTTCATCCGAATGTGGTTTTCTACGAGGCACATTGTGTCTTAAGGCCTCCCTTGCCCCTTCCTGGTATGACTTTGAACCTTAATCTGGTTCCTTGCTCTCTAGCTCATCCCTCGTAAGAGCCTCTAGAACAGGTGTATCTGATGGATCTCACGATCAAGACAGTCTTACAGGTGGCTATTGCTTCAGCCCGCAGGGTTTCGGAGCTTCAAGCTCACTTTCTTTCTCCTGCAGGGATCCCTTTCGTGTATTACAGTTTCCAAGGTGAGGCTGTGTACTGTTCCTTCCTTTCTTTTGGAGGTGGTTTCCACTTTCTATGTGCATCAGGAAGTCTGCCTTTATCAATATTGGTAAGCTGAATTTCTGTTTTCTGTCCAGCTTTTATTACAGTGCCATCAGAATGCCATCAGATATAGCATTGTTTTTGTCATTCAGGTTACTGATGTTTGATATCCCGATTTGTTGCTGTTTTGCATGTATAATTGTGAGCAGAATATACTTAATTGTCGGGGAGTGTCCCTATACCCTCCCCCTCTCTCTCTCGTTATCTTGTACAAATTTTCCTGGCTGCTTTGTTACTGACTGCTGAGCTCTGGCACAATAATAATTTTCAGTGACGCTGTAGGTAAACTTAGGATATCAGACTACCCCCCGAGCAGCATAACTCGCTGGGGTTCAATTCCTCATTCCTCCCAATATGGCAGAAGCTTTCTTATCTTATCATTTTATATTGTTTGCTTATTTCATAGCTTAAGTAGTTAGATTTAAATAAATAACTTAGCTTTTCAGCCTTTCAGTAGATATGTCCCAACTACTGAAAGGCTGAAAAGCTAAATATTTATTTAAATCTAACTATTTAAGCTATGAAATAAGCAAACAATATAAAATGATAAGATAAGAAAGCTTCTGCCATATTGGGAGGAATGAGGAATTGAACCCCAGCGAGTTATGCTGCTTTTGTAGGGGGGGGGGGCTGATATCCCATAGGCACTAGCATAAGTTTACCTGCAGCGTCACTGAAAATTATTATTGTGCTATATTGGCCAGCGTGTATTTGAATTAAGAGAAGATTGCTAAGCTCTGGAGCTTGCTCAGTGATGAGATATGTGGGGGAGAAGGGGGAAGAAATTCTCTGAAGTTTTGAGGCTTCCTACAGACCCTGGTGGGAGGAAAAAAATAACCCATTGGTCCCAGAATAAAGTGTGGATTTACAAGAAAGAAGATTGAAAGATTAGGCTCTTACCTTTGCTAATCACCATACATTTGAATGTAGCATGTGTCTATTTTCCACGTGAGTTAACCTCTGCTCCATCTTTCTGCATTGATCGGCCATTATTGCTCACACACAACCCATGGTAAAGTGCAGTTAGGCTTTCTCCATCAGGCCCCTCTATCTCCACAGATCAGTTGATGAACTTGGTGGTAGAGTATAAAAGAAGGAAGGAGATTTGCTGTTTCCTTAGCAATAGTTGTAATTTCCATTATTGTCTTCTAGCAGGAGTGCAGTGCTGGTGTGAGAATGTAGCTACCAAAGTATTTTTTTATAATTGACTCTGCTGGCCATATACTACATTTCCAGCATAATTAATTTTATTTTTTATAGTGCAATTTCTGGATACTTCAAGAAAGAAAACAATATGTTATGTAAAATTATTAATAAAACTATTATTCCATGTTTAGCATTGTGCTGCTGCTTCTCCGTATCCCAAGAGAAAACAAGTATGTGAACTATTGTTGAGGAAAGGAGCAAATGTCAATGAAAAGACAAAAGAGTAAGTGCTTTATCTCTGATCATATTGTCATATACCTGTAGTTTTATAGCAAGCCACTGATTGCTTATGTTTTCTTTTTTCTTATTTAATGAAGCTTTTTGACACCACTCCATGTAGCCTCTGAAAAAGCTCACAATGATATTGTTGAAGTGTTGGTGAAATATGAAGCAAAGGTTTGTATATGCTTGTTTACAAATTATTAAAAAATTGGCATATGACTGCTCATCTTCATTCATTGCATTAGATAATGCGCATGATTGTTTTTTTAAATTACATTTTGATATTTGTATACTGTATTTGCAAAAGGAGCAGTTAAATTGCATTACTTTACAAAATGCTTCAGAAAAACTCTGAAAGGAATTTTTTTTTTTTTTGTCATTCTTCATAGCAGCATTTCAGTAAAGTTGCCAAAAGTATACAATTATGAATAGTTTTATGTCTGGCTAGTTCTTTTTTTCTCAGGAAATCAGGAAAACTTTGTTGTCTTCTTCCTACTTGTTCTCAGTTTGTTTTAGGTGTTGTGTTCAGCCTTGCTCATAACTTTCCTTTTTATGGGGGTTTCTAATGACTCTGCAGCCTGTTGAGTTTTCCAAAGTATCTCCAATGAATATATATTAATGTAAAGAAATCGTGAAAATGTGTGATGCAGCTTCTTCATTTACTACTTAGATTTACAATAAAGCTGTCTTGTGCGTCTCAATGGCCACGAATTTGGTCTTGGAGAATGAAATGTACGGTGTCCGCATCTATGAGACAAACTTGTTTTTTTTTCTTTTACATAAAGCATTTTGGACCCCAGTTAGATTACAAAAGTTAGATAGCTCTAAGTCTAATAGATGCTGGCATTGTAATCTGGAAGCCAGGACTTTAGATCATTTAGTATTCTATTGTCCCTGTATCATAAGAACATAAGAATTGCTGCTGCTGGGCCAGACCAGTGGGCCATCGTACCCAGCAGTCTGCTCACGCGGCGGCCCCCAGGTCGAAGACCTGTGCCCCAGCCGAGACCAGCCCTACCTGCGTTAGTTCCGGTTCAGCAGGAACTTGTCCAACCTTGTCTTGAATCCCTGAAGCGTGTTTTCCCTTATAACAGACTCCGGGAGAGCATTCCAGTTCTTCACCACTCTCTGGGTGAAGAAGAACTTCCTTACGTTGGTACGGAATCTATCCCCTTTTTTACTTCAGAGAGTGCCCTCTCGTTCTCTCTACCTTGGAGAGGGTAAACAACCTGTCTTTATCCACTAAGTCTATTCCCTTCATTATCTTGAATGTTTCGATCATGTCTCCTCTCAGTCTCCTCTTTTCAAGGAAGAACAGGCCCAGCTTTTCTAATCTCTCACTGTTTGGCAACTCCTCCAACCCCTTAACCATTTTAGTCGCTCTTCTTTGGATCCTTTCGAGTAGTACCATGTCCTTCTCCATGTATGGCGACCAGTGCTGGACGCAGTATTCCAGGTGAGGGCGTACCATAGCCCGGTACAGTGGCATGATAACCGTCTCCAATCTGTTCGTGATCCCCTTCTTAATCATTCCTAGCATTCTGTTTGCTCTTATCGCTGCTGCTGCGCATTGTGCAGATGGCTTCATTGACTTGTCGACCAGTACTCCCAGGTCTCTTTCCTGGGGGGTCTCTCCTAGTATTGCCTCGTGTGTGGGATTTTTGATACCAACATGCATTACCTTACACTTTTCCATGTTGAACCTCATTTGCCATGTCGCTGCCCATTTCTCAAGCGTGGTTATGTCACGTTGCAGATCTTCACAATCCTCCTGTGTCTTCACTACTCTGTATAACTTCGTATCGTCTGCAAATTTAATCACTTTACTCGTCGTACCCATTTCCAGATCATTTATGAATATGTTGAAAGAGCAAAGGCCCAAGTACCGAGCCCTGCGGCACCCCACTGGTGATGTTCTTTCAGTCCAAGTATTGTCCATTTACCCCCACTCTCTGTTTCCTATCTGCTAGCCAATTTTTAATCCACGTGAGTATTTCACCCTCTATTCCATGGCTCTCAATTTTTCGAAGTACTCATTTGTGCGGAACCTTGTCGAACGTCTTCTGAAAATCCAGATACACAATGTCAACCGGGTCACCCTTGTCTATCTGCTTGTTTACCCCCTCGAAGAAGTGCAGCAAGTTCGTCAAGCAAGATCATCCTTTGCTGAAGCCGTGCTAACTGGTCCTCATCAGTTTGTGTCCGTCAAGGTGATCAATGATGCGGTCTTTTATCAGCGCCTCTACCAAATTAATTGTTTACTAGAAAGCCATGTAGCATTATCATATGATACAATTATGTTTGATATGTCAATGAGAACAAAGAGTTAAATTTCATCAAGCAACAATAAACTTTTATTGATTGACAGGAGTCGCCATATAACATATCATCAGTAATTGGAAAAATTATAGTAGACTTAACTATACCTTCTGGTGGAATTCGTTGTGTCACATTTACAAAATGGAAAGAACAATTGCCATACTAAAAGGGAATTATAATAATTTTAAAAAGATTTGGGAGCCATTGACAAGTTATTGCAATGATTAGACACCATTTTCCTCTGAAAGTACATTTATACATAGGGGGAGGGGGGATGGTCTAAAGTTCTATAAAAGCTTTAATCAATAGATAAGAATATAATATTTATACGATATTTTTTTGATTAAAATATTTGAAGTTAGGGTGGGTGGGAGGGTATAAATTTATGCATTTATGATGTTATTATAAGGAAATTCAAGTGATGTATTCAAGTTTTAACTGATATATTGTGTACTTGATGCAAGATGGAAAATATGAATAAAGAATAAAAAAAAAATAAAGCTGTCTTGTACCTAATATTTTCAACATTCAATTAATTCTCATCTTGCACATAACTCTATAACAGTGTTCTTTAACCTTTTGACACCTATGAACCAGCAGAAATAAAATAATTATTTTGTGGACCAGCACCGGTCCGCCGACCGGCAGTTGAAGAACACTGGGCTAAGTCGTGCCCATCTCCACTCAATCTCTGCCCCAGACCCCACCCCCATAATAGTACTAATTGTAACACCATTTTTTCCATTCATTTTTCATATATACACACAATATAATTGTATTAACAACACATAATGGTTAACCACAAAATTAAAATACACAAAGCACACTGTATGCTTTTTAACATTCATTCCTACCAGAAAATGGATAACCCCATGCAAATGCTGGAATAAAAACTAAAAGTAATAATATTTACAAACAAACCCTAAGATGCAAGACTCTGCAAGCAGTACAACCCCAGAGGAAAAGAAACAAATGCATTTCTTTCTGAACAGACAAATCAATCACTAAATAAAAGCATTTCCCCTACCATTGTTGTCTCTCTCTCTCCATGTGCCTTGCCTTCTGGCCTGCGCCCCGGTGTTATCTTTGGGCTGGTCCACTGTGCGATCAATGCAGCATCTTTGGACTGGCTTCCTGAGTGCTGCATTGCACAAAGCTGTGGGCAGCGGCTCCTCGCACGCGTCCTGCACCTCATCTGGAAGCCTTCCCTCTGACGTTGCAACGTCAAAGAGAAGGCTTCTGGTTCAGGCGCAGGCCCCGCATAGGAGCCTTTTCCCACGGCTTTGTGCACTGCAGCACTCAGGGAGCCAGCCCGAAGATGCCGCGTTGATCGCATTGTGGACCAGCAACTGAAGAACGCTGTCTTGGGCCTGATGAACGTGCCGGCCCTGTGGACCGGCAAAAAATTTATGCGGACTGGCGGTTGAAGAACACTGCTCTATAATATACTAAAGTGCAAAATATCAATAAAAAATTTTCAGTAACAGTGCCACAGTTATGGAATTCATTGCCCGGATATATCAGAAAATTAGAGTTCCTTAGCCGATAACATTTCTGAAGGCTCTCTGTTTTTAAAGCTTCTGCTCCTGCTTTCTATCCCCTTCCTACTATGTGAACCCTCAATGTTGCCTTTTCTAAATTTTTTTGTAGGTCCACCCTCTTTCCTATTGTAGTCTGTAAGTCTGTCTGTTTGTCCAATATATGTATAAATAAATGTCACCCCATTGTTTTAATATTTGTAATTTGCTTTGAAACAGTTATAAGCGTTTGCATCAAATTTTAATAAACATGAAACACTCACAATATCTTTTTTACAATGGCCTTACATGTACTATGTAGGCAATTGTGATTAAGCTATTTTAAGGTGATTATTGATATTTTATACTTTAGCTTATTATACAGTTATATGCACTATGAGAATTAATTGAATTGATGTTGAAAGCATTAGGTACAAGACAGCTTTATTGTAAATCTGGGCAATGAATATATATGGGATACAGTTGTGTACTAAAGCTCAAGTATATACAGATTTATTTCATAAATGCATTTTCAGGATATCTTGAAAATGCAACAAGCTGTGGTATCACCAGGATAAGTTTCAGAACACTGGCCCTGTTTTCATCATCATCATTTTATAAAGACAGTCAAAGGGGTACCCAGTTGTAGCATCATATTAAATTCTGTGTAACAGCCTGTAATTGAACCTTTTGGTTTTGTTAACATTTTGAAAGCTGAACATGATGAAATCTCAGTCACATGTCACAGTAAGTTCCCCCCAAAAAAATGTCCGTACTCGGGTAATCAAATGCCTTAACTCAGTTGTTTAAACAAGCAACTTAAATGTCCATGTTGGTTTGCCAACATATTATGAAAACTAGTCTTATAGCCCGTTAAATTAACGGGTGCTAGAATATGTAGTGTGTGTGTCTGTCTTTATTTCTTTTTCTCTCTCCTTAGCCGCTTTCTGTATTTCTGTCTTTCTTTCTTTTTTTTCCTTGGCTGTCCACCACCACCCCTTGTCTGCTCCCCCTGTTCATTCTCCCTTCCTTTTACCTCCCCTGTGTCCTCCCCCACCCCATCACTGCTCACCTTATCCAACAGCAGCCCTTCTCCCTTTATTTTACCTCACCCCTCTTCCTGCTCCCTCATCCATCAGCACCTCTTCCTGCTCCCCCTGTCCAGCAGTAGGCCTCCCTTCATTCCCCCCCCCCTGTCCAGCAATATGCAGTTCAACACCAGAGAAAGAAACACTTTGGAATATAAAAAGAAAGCAGTGCAAATTTACAGTAAAACTGCATTTTCTGTTAATGAAATTATTTTTTTCTACTTTTATTGTCTGGCCATTTTATTCATGTTTATCCCAGTTTCTGCTCTCTTCTCTCAATTTTCTTACCAGGGTTTGCAGTCTATCTGGCTCTTCTCTCATTCCTGTCTTCACTTCCTCTTCTACATCCATCTCAGAATTTAACCTTATCTTTCAGTTTTCCTCCATTTATTTTTCTGCATCTCTATCTGCTTCTATTTCTCCAGTTGTTTGTTTTTTTGAGAGGGATTTTTTTGGTTTGTTTGTTTTTTGCTAACTCCTCCCTTCCAGCATCTTCTCTTTCTCTCTCTTCCCCCTTTATTTTCAGTCTTCTAACCAGTATCTGTCTTGCTCCCTCCATCCAGCATATCCTCTCCCCTTTGAGTCGCGGGTCAGGCCTGAGATATGAGGCTAGAAGCCGATTCCACCCTGAAGCAGTCCTCCATGTTGTTTGCCGGCCGCTGAAAGGAGGGGGGAGTGCCGCCGTTCCTGTTCAAAGCGGCCTGCTTAGGTTCATGGGCGGCTGTTTTGAACCTCGCAGGCCGCTCTCCATATGGTAGCATGTTCCTTCTGACGCGATCACGTCAGAGGGAACGTGCTTCATGTGGAGAGCGGCCTGCGAGGTTCGCTACAGCCGGCCACGAACCTCATCAGGCCGCTTCAAACAGGAGCGGCAGCGGTTGGTACGGGAGGGGGGAGTCGTCGACTTGTTCCGCGCTGTGGATGCGATCCCGGTTTGGAGAGGGTAGGGTGTGCTAGCAGGCGGCAGCCGCTGCTCTGCAGGTGGAGAGCAGAGAAGGGTGCGCAGTTGTCTTGCCTCGCGTGAGGCCAGACCGTAAGCCGCGCATTCGCACTTCCTATGGATCGCTACAGCTCACAGAAAATGGACGCACGCATAGGAAGTGCGCATGCGCGGCTTACCGTTTTATTATATTAGATATATCACTACCAGTTATCTACAGCTTTTGCTCCAGTTCTTCGGCAGATAAGAACTATATTTATGCTGTTAGAGAGAGAAACTTTCTGCTTGGTCATCATAAGACTGCTTACATTAATGGTGCAGGGTTGGAAATTTAAGTTACTTGTTCAAACAATTGAATTAAAGCACTTGATTATCTGCATACAATAAAAAAAAAATAACAAACTTAAAAAAACTTTTGTACAACTGGATAATTCAATAATTTGTATTTATTATTATTGATGTCATAAGCACCCTAATTTATTGCCTAGATTTATGCTCAATTGGGGTTAAATTTATAAATGGATATTCCCATTTCATTATATAATTTATTGCATAGTAATTTTCCCCCAACAAATAGTATTATGTAGCATTTGTTAGACTAGGAAAAATAAGCTCTGAATTGTAATGTATTGTCTTTCTCAAAAATTATTTTCCTTTAGGTGAATGCTTTGGATAATCTTGGACAGACATCGCTACACCGAGCAGCTCACTATGGACATATTCAGACTTGCCGAATGTTACTGAATTCTGGATGTGATCCATCAGTAGTGTCGCTGCAGGGCTTCACAGCTGTACAGATGGGAAATGAGACTGTACAGCAGATACTACAAGGTATTGTATAATCTCTCGGAGCTAGATAATCTTACTCTTTCTTCACCTTGAAAAGCAGCTCAGGGTGGGTTTGGGCAGAAGGAGTAAGGGTAGCCTTTTCTCAATATGCAATTCTGAAAGATTTGTTGGTGGTGGTTTTTGTAACCATTGTAAGCACAGCTGTAGTTTGTCCCCTCAAACACATTAAATAAGCTTTTTCCTACTCAATACATGTAGAGGAAAAAAATGTTTGCTAGTACAACAGACACTCCATTCCTGAACCTATGGGTAGTCAATCCCATTTTTGCGAGAATTCTTGTAGGGTGCTTCATTTACATACTGTTCTGCTCTTACCTCTGGGCTGTTCTTCAACTCTTCAGTTGTCTTTCTATAAGCGAGACAATAGGAGCTTGTCTTTTCTACTTGTGTTTATTTTCTTTAAATTTGTTTTTTCGCTCAGTTCTTTTGTGAGGCTTTTGGTGCTGCAGAGGAATTCTTTAGTGGGACAGCTCTGACTAGGGGACTAGAGTCCGCTTCCAAGGGGCAGGCTGTCCTGTGGTTACCCACTTAAACAACCTGCACCAACAGTTTGAGGGCTCAGAAACCATTCCCTTGGGAGCACTGCTCACCCCAGATTTGTCTGCAGTGAGCTTGCATGCAGGCTGTGTGGCTCCATCGCAGTTTTCCAGGATCAAGGCTGACTGATTTCTCCCCCTGTTTTGGCATACACAAGGTCTGTATGTGTATGTGGGGGGGGTAAGCTTTCTGGCTGGTGGGTCAGAAGACACAAGCAGTCCAGATTCTAGGCTTGTTGAGACAGAGATTCTCTTTATAAGCTGTTTGCAATTTTTACACTTGCAGCTTCCAGCACACAGCATGGCACAATGAGTAATAGGCTGATAGCTTGGTTAACCAACCTGAGGGGGGAAATCTTTAGAATCATTTTTTCTTTACTTCTAGGGTTAGTCAGATTCCCCCCACCTCTAAAATCACTGGTTTTTATTTTTCAGTGTAGCTACCCCAGGCCACTTTTGGCGCTAAAATCACTGCTGCTATGGCCATCTTGAGCTTCCCAATTTGAATTTAAAAGCCTCCATCTGCCTCAGAACACCTCGTTTTCATTTAAAAACAGGTAGGATGAACTCCTCAGGTCAGGATACTTCAGATTCATGCCACTTTTGTGGTGGTTGGCAATCCGAGAAGCATCCATGTTTCATGTGCTGCATGGCACTTAAGGAGGGGGCCTAGAGTCACTGGCTTAGCCCCCTCTGGTCCCTTGTGGGGGTATTATTGTCTAAGGAGCAAGGAAAAAGTCTGGATTTGAGCCAGGGAGCAGCACGAGTGCATCCCCAGCGAAGCACAGCTGCATTAAGGTGGGAAAAGCCCAGAGAGGTACTAAGCCTCTGCAGGCCGTCTGGACATCAAGAGTAGGGATTTCCTCCTGAATTAATTAACATGATATTTGAGGCCTGTATGATTAAAAAGAGCCAGATGGATCCCTCTGGAATTGCTGCCTTCTTGCCCTGGGGGTTCTCCCCCCAAGATCACAGCTCCCCAACAAACAGTGCTGTTCGCAGGTCTGGAATGTTGGGTCAGATGAATTGGATAATGACTCCATTTTAATGCTTTTACTCTCACAGTCAGGATCCTCTGTAGCAAGGGACACCCCTGCATCCCCGAGAGGAAAAGACCCAGATTTGGGGATGCTCCAGATCTTGATGTGGCTGATGCTCTGTATGACCTTTTCAGAATAGTGAGTAAGATGTCCATTTACTCCTTTTCTGCCCGCAGGATGTTATGGATCAGACAATGGGCGGGAGATTCCTCCTCTAAGGCGACCCTGAATAAACTGCCATTCCAGGTACAGTTCCTTTTTGAGAAAGGCCTGGATGATCTTATAGCCAGTGTGCAGGACCGTAAACCAAAATCCTTGCTTGATAGCAGGCCCCGTGCTCTAGGGGGTCTGGGCAGACTAATTTTTGGACCTCCAGACATTATAGCCAGTATTCTGGAGGGCTAGAGGGCGTTTCAGACCCCTAGGCAAAGATTTGGAAGGGTCAGGCACCCTCAGTCCTCAAGTTCCCACTTCACCCCAGCTCTGAAGAAACAGTTATGACGCCAAACCTTCAGCCGAGCCTCCTTGCATTGGAGGGTGATTTTTGGCCTATTTAGGGGCATGGTGAGGATTATCACAGATTGCAGGGATCTGGA
Source organism: Geotrypetes seraphini (assembly GCF_902459505.1). NCBI lineage: Eukaryota > Metazoa > Chordata > Amphibia > Gymnophiona > Dermophiidae > Geotrypetes > Geotrypetes seraphini. The sequence continues at coordinate 258,590,673 of NC_047087.1, forward strand.
CATAATACGGGAAGGATACAAGCTTGAGTTCTTTAGTCCCCTCGCGGATCTTTTTATAGACTCCCCTGCGAGGAGGCCAGAAAAAGTGACCAAAGATGTTGAGTTCTGCAAGCCATAGAGTCCTTACCAGAGGAAGACTTTGGCAGATACTTTATATACTTCATCATGCCCAAAAGAGGCTCTGAAGACTTAAGGCTGATCCTAGTTCTCAAAGCAGTGAATGTGACCCTCAAGATACCACATTTCTGAATGGAGACGGTGAGGTGGTTGATTGCGCCAAGGGAGTTCCTTGCCTTCTTGGATTTGACAGAGGCCTATTTGCACATTCCAATCTTTCTGGACCACAGGAAGTATTTACAGTTCCATGTGTTGGAGCAGCACTTCCAGTTTGCAGTCTTACCATTTGAGCTAACCACAATGCCATGGATCTTCACCAAGGTGATTGTGGAGATTGCAGCTCACTTACACAGCATGGACAATACAGGTCTATCCTTAACCTGGATGATTGGCTGACCAGAGCCTAAGGGCAGACTTGTGGTTCACTGAGTAATCCAATTGCTGCAGAATCTTGCCCGGGTAGTCAACTTCCAGAAGAGCCAACTAGAACCAACGCAGAGCCTGGAATACCTGGGAGTCCAGTTCAAAATGGGAGCAAGCAAAGTGTTCCTCCTGGAAGTCTGCAAGGAAAAGCTTCTGCCAATAGCAGGCCCTGGGCCCCAACACCCTCTATCTCGATCCTCACATTTCATCATGGGTAGTTCTAATGATGGACACCTGCCTCATCGGCTGGGCGGCACATTGCAAGGGTTGTCCTGTTCAAGGATGTTGGTCTCCTTCCCAGTGGAAGTGGTCAGTCAACCGCTTGGAACTTTGAGCCATCCATCTGGTGCTCCTGGAGTTGGAGAGCGTCTTCCATAGTAGGGCAGTTTGAGTTTTTTGGACAGTGCTACAGTAGTGGCCTATGTCAATCACTATGGGGGGACCAAGAGAGCTCATCTGCACCTGGAAGCTCAAATGCTGTTTTGATGGATGGAGGCCCATCTTCAGATGTTTTCAGTGGCACATGTTGCAGGGGTTGACGTGAAAGCAGATTTCCTCAGCTCTGGATCTGGGGGAGTGGTCACTGTCCCAGGAAGCCTTCTCCTGCACAATGAATTAGTGGGGGTGTGCGACATTCGACCTGATGGCATTGGCTGCCTACAAGAAAGTGGACCAATTATTCACTTGAAGACGTGAGCTGGGAAGCAAGGATCTAAATGCCCTGGTTAAGCCCGGGCCAAAGACAGGTCGTCTTTATGCTTTCCCTCCGTGGCCCATGATAGGATGAATTCTGCACAGAATCTTGACGTACTAAATTGGCCAAGGTGCCCATAGTTTGCAGATCTGGTACAACTGCAGCAGGATTAATATCTCAGACTTCCCTGTCATCCCCAGCTTCTCACACAGGACCCATTCACCCTTCAGGATCTGGAATACTTTGGTCTTAGGGCATGGCTCTTGAGCACGCAAAGGCTTCTCGAATGCAGTGGTAAGAAGACAACTGTAGCAGCATATGCAAAGGCTCAGAGGATCAAAGAGATGATTGCGACGATGATATCTGTGATACTTGCCTTTCTCCAGGAAGGCCTAATAAAGGGCCTAGCAGTTGGCTCCCTGAGAGTTCAGATAGCTGGGCTCTCCTGTTTTTGGCCCAGGGTAAATAAGAACACCCTTGCCATACATCTGGATATCACCAGATTTTTGAAGGACGCATTGCAGCTCTGCCTTCCAGTATGCTGGCCTTTTCTGATGTGGAATCTTAATCGGGTTCTCCTAGCACTGGTGAGGCTGCCCTATGAGCCTCTGGACCAAGTTTCCTTAGTGGATCTTACCATCAAGATGGTGTGTTTGGTGGTAATCACCTCTGCTCAGAGAGTGTTGGAACTTCAGGCATTGTCCTGCAGATATCCTTTTCTTAGGATTATGGATGTAGAAATTATCTTGTGCATAGTTCTTTCTTTCCTACCAAAAGTGATTTCCATAATCTACATAACCAGAAAGCAGATTTGCCTGCCTTCACATGCTCGGGGTCGAGAAAATAGGATAAAGTGTTAAGTTCATTAGATGTTTGCAGACTCTTAGTTCGGTATCAAGAAGTTTACGAACAAATTTAGGTTGTCAGATCATCTCTTTGTGCTGGCAAGTATAGCCCATAAGGATCGGCTGGCTGGCATAGAAAGCTACTATATCTAGGTGGATCTGTATGGCCATTTTGTCCACCAATAGCAGTGGAAAATGTTCTTCTGTTTCTGTGAAAGCACATTCCATGAGAGGAATTGCTTCCTCATGGGTGAAATCTTCGGCGGTTTCCCCAGAAGAGATCTATAGAACTGCCACTTGGTCTTCTCTGAATTCGTTCACAAAGTTTTACAGAGTAGATAAGGAGGCCAAGCATGATTCTGTATTTGGATCCTCACTTCTGATGGCAGGCTCATCTCTCCCACCCTAATCTTTAAAGGACTGCTCTTATGCTACACAGGTTCAGGAAGGGAGTGTCTGTTGTACTAGAAAGAAAGATTAGGTTCTTATCTCGATAATCTTTTTTTTCTAGTAAACATAAACTCCATTCCTGAAGCCCACTCTGTCAGTGGAGAATTTGCCTGCTACATGCCTCAATGAGACCTGAAATTTGAACGTCTTAGGTCTTCGGTCTAGCCTCAAGAAGAACAGCGTCATTGGCTACCGTGTTGAAGTATCCAGTCAATTTCTATATATTGCTCCCATACTCTTAGTGCAGGTTGGGCTCAAGTTGGTGACATATTTGTTTTTCACCCGGTTATACAGTATATTGCAAATGTTTGAATTTGATTATTTATTATATATTTACCGATATGTTTCATGCTATGAGCAGAACAGAAATGTGTGTAGGGGAGTGTCCCCTTACCCCTCCCACTTCTGTTTCCTATACAAAGCTGATTTTCTGCTTTGATAAACACTGAGGAGTTGAACAGCCCAGAGGTGTAAGAGAGGAGGAGCAAAAAAGTATGCAAATGAAGCTCCCTACAAGAATTGTCGCAAAAAGTGATTGATTGACATGTTCAGGAATGGAGTGTATGTCTACTAGAAAGAAAATTATTGAGGTAAGAACTTAATCTTTCCATGGTGGTTAAACGTATACCCTCCCCTCCCCCCTAAAAAAAAAAAAAGCCTGAAATGCAACATTTGGATAAGTCTCCGCCCTTGAGTTAATTCTTGTTTGATGGACATTTTGCAGCAGGTACAGCTGTGTATCTGTTGGGATAGGTTTCTTTAGACACACTGAGATTTGTCAATATTAGATCATTCTTCATAAAATTGTTCAAACTCTGTCAGGTTATTTGGTGATGTTTAAGGGACAACAGTCTTTCAGTCATATCTCAGATTTTCAATTGGATTGAGATTGTGACTCTGGATCACTTCAGGACATTTTTCCTTTTGTTCTTTGCCACTCTACTGTAATTTTGGCTGTGTGCTTTATTTTGTTCTCATGTTGAAAAGTAAATTTTTCCCACTGTCAGCTTGCAGAGGGCAGCAGAGTTTCCTCAAAGGCTTTTTTGTCCTTTTCTCCATTCTGTGATCCCTTCCTGACAAGTGCTTTAGTACCTGCCAATGAGAAATATTCCTATAGCATGATGCTGTCACTGCCATGTTTAACAGTTGGAGGATAGTGTTCTCTGGGTGATAATGTTATGTTGGGTTTATGCCAAATGTAAAGCATTGTATTTAGATCAAACAGCCTTTCTTAGAGAATGTTCTAAATGGTTCTGTGCATGATTCAAATTGGATTCCAGTTGGCCATTCTTGAATAATGGCTTCCTTTCCTCATATTCCCTTCAGACCAGTCCAGATGCATGGGTATATGCTCTCCTGCTAGCAGATGGACTTTCCTGCTCCTGACCCAAGGCACTCAGAGTAGGGAAGGGGGGAAGAGTAGAAAACCTGGACCACCGAGTATGATATCTGAGTTGCATGGTCTAGCACTAACCCAGTTTCTCACTTTTTTTGTTTGTTTGCTTTTATCTCATAATGCTCCAAATTTAGCTCTGCTGGGAAGGTACCCCCTCCCCACCTTGGTGTACTTGAATATAAATCCCCTGGTTTATATTCCAGTCATTTTTTCCTCACTTTGGTGGGGGGAGAGAATCACCTCAGTTTATATTCGGATCGGTTTATATTCAAGTATATATGATAGTTACACAAGATCTTAAATTATTTGGGATTTCTGCAGAAGTACAAAGGGGCTGGATGGTTATCCAGGCAAGCTCTTTGTTTTTCTTTACTTCATTCTCTTAAGGATTTCTGAAATATACTTTTCATGGCTATTGTGGGATAGGATGTATTTTACTTTTGGGCTAAAAGGCAACAAAAGGTAAACACGTTGAAAGGGTTGTAAACTTCTAAAGCCACTTGCTACAGGTAGTGCAGAAAAGATGTACAGTAGTACTTCACAAAAAAAAAAAGAAAAATCCACCGCAAATGCAAAAAACGAAGTCCAAACACAGCAGTAGGGATGACAATTAGCAAAGACGACGAAGGCACTCAGTCAGATTATTAATTGTAGATTTAAAAAACCCTCTCTAATCTGATGATTTATTGTAAAAACGACTCAACATGAATCGAGTTTCAGCCACCAGGCCTACATCAGGAGTCTAAATATATAAAAACATATTCAAATTATAAAAATGTAAAAAAAAAAAAACAACCCATGGAAATGATAAAATATAAATAGTAAAGGGAACTTATATTACAAATTAGAGCATAAAAAATGGAGTGTAAAAAATCTGTAAGACAGTAAAACAATATGACTGAAATAAGCATACTGAAAACTCAATGAAAATAAACCATAATTTTAAAATAAGGCAGAGACAGTTCACAAGATACTTAATAATAAGCCATAATGACTAAAATAATGAATCGCCAACTAATAAGGATCAAGTAAACATAAACTGATAAACAGAAAAATAGCCTAAAAGAGAGAGCAAAAAGCCAAAAACATACCTGATCTGTGACTAATTCTCAATTATCAGGTTTAAAAACCTTAAACCATTAAACATAGTGGCAAAAATGAAAAAATGCAAATGATGTGTAAAATAAAAAGACCAAAAATAACAAATAAGGGAGATGAATAGCTATGCTAGTACATCCTGCCATGAAAAGCAAACTGTCAAAATAGAAAGATACTAAAAATTAAAAAAGACATTCACCAAATTACATTCTATGCTTTCTCGTTTCTGTTGGGGAGGGAAGACGGCCGCGGGTGGCATTACGTTACCTGCTTGGTGCCTGGGAAGGTGGGGGGTTAGGGATACCGCAATTTCGGTTGTATAATGCCTCCTGTTTGATGCGTTATCTTGGGGAGTGGCTTTCAGATCGCCAGGATTTTACACCTAAATCCTATGAGAAGAAATTTTTTGCCCCATGGCATATTCTGTCTTTGGTGTAGGTGCCTCATTCTGACTTACCTGCTCCATTTAAGGGTGGTTTGCTGTTGCACTCTTTACGCATCATATGGTCTTATATGTTGAAATCTTGGAACGGTAATCCCTCGATCACTAGATGCTTACCTATTCAGGGGAATCTTCAATTCCGCCCAGGCATAGAGAATGCTAGTTTTCGTAAATTGGCGTCGCGGGATTTTACTTTGCTCACCCATGTTCTACAGGCTGATGGCTCCTTAATATCTTGGAATGATCTTAGCTTGTCTGGTGTTTTTTCCGTTGGAGACTTTCTTGCTTTTCGGCATCTTCATCATTATATTCGGTCTCTCCCTGCTTTTTGGTCCTGTGTGAAAATTAAACACTTTTGGAGGCAGGTTTTATCTTACGTAGAGGGTGTTTTGGGTAGTAAGCTTCCCTTTTCTGTGGCTGGTCATTTGCTGGATAAGTATGAAGCCTTCTGCTTGCCTGATCCGGGTCAGCGTCAAGTTTATGCGGTGGGTGAGTGTCATGGGGAAGAAGGTGATTCTGTCTGTCTGGATTGGAGATGCTTTGCCATCCTTTTGGGCTTGGAGGAAATCTTTTGCATGCTCTGCTGCTGCTGGAAAGGAAGGATGTGTATCATAGCTTACGAAGAAAGCGACAGTTTCTTCGGATTTGGGATTCTTATCTCCATTCTCTATCGCCAAGAGCTCGAAGTGACATTCTAAATTCCTTGTGAACCTTTCCAAGGCCTGGGCTCTCTTTCTTGTTCTTGCTGAGGCGCCAGGGGTGTGTGAGAGTCTTTGTACCTTTGTTCCTTTGGGTTTTTGGGGGGGATTTTTTTTCTTTTCTTTTCTTCAGTGTTGAAGTTTACTCCTAGTCCTTGGCAGTGGGTTATCAGAGTCCAAGCCTACTGCTCTACGGTTATTCTTTGATTTTGGATTGGGGGGTTTGGGGTGGGGAAGGTATGGGTGGGGATTGTTGGATCTGATGCTTTGTATCTGATTTTATTTTTCTATTGTTCTCTATTGTTGGCAACTGTTGGTTGGATTTCTGTTGTTTGAAAATAAAAATTGATTCAACCTAAAAAAAAACATTCGGCCTCTTTTACAAAGCCGCGCTAGCAGCCCCGAAGCCCATAGAGATTTAAAGGGCTCAGGGCTGTTGCAGCCGCTAGTGCGGCTTTGTAAAAGAGGCCAATTGTGTTGAAAACTGCCATCGTCAATGGAGTCAAATAACCCTATAAAGTGATTGGTTGTTGTTGAATTACTGGCCAGGAAGTCTTGAAAAAGACATCAAAAAATTGCTAACTTCGTTATTGCAAAAAATAACAAATAATAATTTCTATGTGTGGTTAAAGATAAATAAAAATTGAAACATTGAACGCCACATATATAAAAGTTAAGGTCTACCGCCCAAATATAATCTACAAGGGGCACTCAATAATTTATCTACTTGAGTATGAAAGAAAGTAGCAAGTATGTTGAAACAGGTCTGTGCATGTTGTGTTATCTCTCAAGGCTACTCACGCACAGTTGTGGCTCAGTGCGAGTCTTAACATTTCAAGATATAGGATGTCAGGAGAGTCCTTGTGCAAATCAAGTAAGAAACTGCTGGATCTGGAGCACCGTTAAGTGATAAAATTTCTCATAAAAGAAGAGATCCATGAACACATGACTGCAGTTTATGGTGAGTTTTCCCCATCATCCTACAAAGTAAAAGTTTGGAGCAAGCAGTTTAAGTGGGGTAGAGAATCCATTGAAGATGACCCTCATTGAAGATGGCCTATGGAAGCAACTGCCACAGAAATGTGTAAGAATTTGAGGATTTAATTTTGTCAGATGAAGCTATGTCGGTGGCTATGCGCCGTTTGGCCTGGCTTCGGGTATCCGAGCTTGATGTTAACCATCAAGATCGGTTAGCCAACGCCCCATGCCTAGGGGATGAGCTCTTTGGGGATTCCATGGACTCTACCACCCAAAAGCTCTCGGCTCATGAGACGCGCTGGGATACCCTGCTCAAGAATAAAAAGAAGCCTCCTCCACCAAGACCATACAGGCAGCAATCGGCTTATCAACGCCGTTTCACAGCCCGTCCATTACCTACCACTGCTCAACAACCTCGACGTCAGAGGCAACAGCAACGTCAGCCTCCCCGACAGCAGCAACAGCAGCAACCTGCGAAACAACCTCCTCAGCAGAAGTCACAGCCCTTTTGACTTCATTCTCCGCAGTATAGCCAGTATCCCTGTTCCTGTTCTCCTGCCTCAACCAATAGGAGGTCGACTTTCTCTGTTCTTCAGCCGGTGGGAAGTAATCACTTCGGACCAATGGGTCCTCAACATCATCCGCCACGGCTACTCTCTCAACTTTCAGACTCTCCCACCTCAAAGCCTGCCAAAAGAGTCTGCTTTGAACAGTCCTCAATCAGCCCTCCTTATTCAGGAGGTCCAATCCCTCCTCCTTCTGAACGCTATAGAGGAAGTTCCTCTAGATCAAAAGGGGCAGGGATTCTACTCCCGTTACTTTCTAGTTCCCAAAAAGACAGGAGATCTCAGACCCATCCTGGACCTTCGCGATCTCAACATTCATCTAGTAAAAGAAAAATTCAAGATGCTTTCTTTAGCCATACTTTATCCCCTTCTAAATCAAAACGACTGGCTATGCTCCCTCGATCTCAAAGAGGCTTACACTCACATACCGATCAATGTAACCTCAAGACCATATCTCCGATTCATGATCAATCATTGTCATTACCAGTACAAGGTGCTGCCCTTCGGTCTTGCCTCATCTCCAAGGGTATTCACCAAATGTCTCATTGTGGTGGCGGCTTTTCTGCGCTCTCACCACCTGCAAGTATTTCCTTACCTGGACGATTGGTTGATCAAAGACACTTCTGCCCAAGCGGTCCTTCTGGCCACCAACCAAACCATCCAGTTTCTGCAACTTCTGGGATTCGAGATCAATCTACCCAAATCTCATATCATTCCCACTCAGAGACTTCAATTCATTGGAGCGATCCTAGATACACTCCTCATGAGAGCTTTCCTGCCATCCAATCGACTTCAGACCCTTCAGTCTCTATGTCACCAGGTACTTCCTCTGCCGTCCATCTCAGCGAGACAAATGATGGTGCTCTTGGGACACATGGCATCCACAGTTCATGTCACACCTCATGCCCGTCTTCACCTGCGCACTCCTCAATGGACCCTTGCGACCCAGTGGTCCCAAGCGTCGGACTCTTGCTCACGACACATATCTGTGACATCATCTCTTCGTCAGTCTCTGCAATGGTGGTTGGTATCCTCAAATCTATCCAGAGGTCTTCTGTTCCATCAGCCTCCTCATCAACTAGTCATCACCACCGACGCCTCTCTGTACGCATGGGGAGCTCACTTGAACGAGTTCCAGACTCAGGGTCTTTGGTCAGCCCAGGAAAAGAAGCATCAAATCAATTTCCTGGAACTCAGAGCGATGTTTTACGCCCTCAAGGCCTTTCAACACCTTCTCTTTCCTCAGGTCCTTCTGTTGTGCACAGACAATCAGGTTGCGATGTACTACATCAACAAACAGGGTGGGACAGGCTCTCGCCTTTTATGCCAGGAAGCCCAGAAGATCTGGAATTGGGCCATAGATCATCATCTCTTCCTGAAAGCTATTTACATTCAGGGGAAACAGAATTCATTAGCGGACAAACTCAGCAGAATTCTCCAGCCTCACGAGTGGACACTCGACCCTGTAACTCTACAGTCTATCTTCACTCAATGGGGCACTCCTCAGATAGACCTCTTTGCAGCTCCTCACAATCACCAGCTGCCCCGTTTCTGCTCAAGACTTTACTCTCCACTCCGTCTCACAGCAGATGCTTTTCTCCTCGACTGGTCGAATCTGTTCCTGTACGCCTTCCCTCCTCTACCTCTCATGTTGAGAACCTTGTTCAAGCTCAAGAGGGAACGAGCCACCATGATTCTGATTGCTCCGAGGTGGCCCAGGCAACATTGGTTCTCCCTTCTACTTCAACTCAGTTCCAGGGAACCTTTTCCTCTTCCTCTGTTTCCTTCTCTGCTTACGCAACAGCAGGGAACCCTTCTGCATCCCAACCTCCAGTCTCTACACCTGATGGCTTGGTATCTCTCGGGCTGAACTCGACTGATACTCTTTTGTCTCAGCCCGTTCGTTCCATTCTGGATGCTTCCAGGAAACCAGCCACTCTACAATGTTACCATCAAAAGTGGACGAGGTTTTCTTCCTGGTGTCTTCTTCATCATCTTGATCCCACTTCCCTAGCGGTGGAGACGTTGTTGGATTATCTTCTTTCTTTGTCTGATTCTGGCCTGAAGTCCTCTTCCATCAGGGTCCACCTCAGTGCCATTGCAGCTTTTCATGAGCCAGTCCATGGAAAACTTCTTTCAGCTCATCCCCTGGTATCCAGGTTCATGCGTGGGCTTTTCAATGTGAAACCACCTCTTAAAGCCCCTCCGGTTATCTGGGATCTCAATGTGGTTCTTTCCGCTTTAATGAAACCTCCATTTGAACCTTTAGCTACCTCTCCTTTCAAATTTCTCACTTGGAAGGTACTTTTTCTTATTGCCATTACCTCTGCCAGGAGGGTCAGTGAGCTTCATGCACTGGTTGCAGATCCACCTTTTACGGTTTTTCACCGTGACAAGGTGGTTCTGCGTACACATCCAAAGTTTCTCCCCAAGGTTGTTTCTGAATTTCATCTCAACCAATCCATTGTTTTACCTGTTTTCTTTCCAAAACCTCATTCTCATTCTGGGGAACAAGCTCTGCATACTTTGGATTGTAAAAGGGCTCTTGCTTACTATCTGGAGCGTACGAAACCCCACAGATCAGTTCCCCAACTCTTTCTGTCCTTTGATCCGAATAAATTGGGACGTCCTGTTTCTAAACGTACGTTGTCTAATTGGCTTGCAGCGTGCATTTCATTCTGTTATGCTCAGACGGGACTGACACTGGAAGGTTCTGTCACAGCCCATAAAGTCAGAGCAATGGCAGCATCTGTAGCTTTCCTCCGTTCCACTCCTATTGAGGAAATCTGCAAGGCTGCTACTTGGTCCTCAGTTCACACTTTTACATCTCATTATTGTCTGGATACATTCTCCAGAAGGGATGGTCACTTCGGCCAATCTGTTTTGCAAAATTTGTTTTCTTAATGGCCAACCTTCCCTCCATCCCTCTTTTTGTTAGCTTGGAGGTCACCCATCAGTCAAGAATAGCTGCCTGCTTGTCCTGGGATAAAGCACAGTTACTTACCGTAACAGGTGTTATCCAGGGACAGCAGGCAGATATTCTTGCGTCCCACCCACCTCCCCGGGTTGGCTTCTTAGCTGGCTTATACTAACTGAGGGACCGCGCGCCTCTGTCGGGCGGGAAGGCACTCGCGCGTGCGCGGTGCGGCCGAGCTAGAACTTTCTAAAAGTTCTTAGAGTGAGATCACTCTAAAATTGTCCGTACCGGGGCTCCGTCGGTGCCGTCACCCATCAGTCAAGAATATCTGCCTGCTGTCCCTGGATAACACCTGTTACGGTAAGTAACTGTGCTTTCCCGAATAGCTGAAGCATCTCTGCAGGTACAATTTGGAATATAATTGATGAAAAGTTGGGTATGTGCAAGATGGATTCCAAGAATGCTGACATCATGTCAAAAGGCCATTAGGCTCCAGTGCTGTCAGGAGAACTTGGAGATGCTCTGTGGAGACCAAGTGAATTTTTTTCATCATATGGTGACTAGAGATGAGACTTGGGTGTATCACAGAGATCCTGAGTTCAAAATGGAGTCAATGCAGTGGAAGCACAAGTCATCCTTCACCCCAAAAAAGTTAAAGACAGAAAAATCTGCTGGCAAAGTCATGGTAACTGTCTTCTGGGATGATGAAGGACTTTTGCTTCTGGAGTTCATGCCACACAAGACAAACATAACCGGGGAAAGTTAAGCCAACACAGTGATTCCCGCAAAGTGACCAGTCAAGGAGAAAAGACCAGGAAACTCGCAACAAACGTACTGCTTCTTCACGGTAGTGCTTCGGTGCACATGTCACGACAGTCGCAGGCTGCTATCTAAGAATGTGGGTTTCAGCAGCTGAACCATCCGCCCTACAGTCCTTACCTGGCTCTATCGGATTATTTCCTGTTCTGAGTTTTGAAGAAATCTCTGTGGACAGCAGTTGGTCCCACAAGAAACAACAATGGATATTGCCAAAGTGTAAGAATGAAAAAATCAACAAAGGCAGCAAGAGCTGGCACTATTTAAAGATAGCAGAATCAGCAAGCGTTGACAACAATGGCAGAAGGGGATTGACAACTATAAAGCAAATGTCATTTAAATGTCAGCCAAGAAATGCTGACTTCATGGTCACAAAAAAATAATTGCTATGTGTAATAAATGATGAATGAAAAACGCTAGATACCATGTTTTTAAAAAAGTGAGGATGCAGAATGTCTGCCACCCAAATATAATGACACAAAACAGTTGGCAGAAATGCTGCTAGTTAGGCATGTTGTATTAAGGAAGAAGCTCATGAATGTGATGTGTTTAAATGGCAGTCCTTGCAGAGAAAAAGGAAGTGATGTCAAACCCAATGTCATAACTATTTTTAAAAAAAGAACAGAACAAAAAATTAGTCCCACAAGAACATCAATCCAAATCAATCAATCAATAAATGAAAATGAAAAATAAAAGTGGCAGCAATGGTCACTGTAAAAATAAAAAAAGAAGCAAGCGGTGAAGACAAATTATAACAGAAGGGGAAAAAATGGTGTCTAACAAGATAAATACAGTGTACGATGCTTGCCAACCAACACAAAAAGAGTAGGCAAAATGAAAACCAACACAGAGAGGGAATAAAAAACTAAAGTGCTCAAGCATACGTGATCAAAAACAATTGTTACTATTTTCAGTAGTTCCATTTTTATATTACACTTTCTTCTTTTGCTATTTAATTAGTTCATGCTACACACCGTTTCTTCACGCCTTTATCATTGAAATTATAAATTTTCACATTTTATTATATACCAGCCAATTTTGTCTCTTGATGCTTGCCTCCATTTTTCTCCCCTTTTTCCAATATTTCCAATTGTTTTTGATCTCACATGCTTGAGCACTTTTAGTATTTTGTCCATTCTCTTTGTGTTGGTTTTCATTTTGCCTACTCTTTTTGTGTTGGTTGGCCAGTATCGTACACTGTATTTATCTTGTTAAGACACCGTTTTTTCCCCTTCCGTTATAATTCGTTGTCACCACTTGCTACTTTTTATTTTTAGTTGGTGACTGTTGATGCTGCTTTTATTTTTCATTTTCACTCAAATTCGTTTTTATGCATTTGTTTTACCTTCTGATGTTCTTGTGGGACTAGTTTCTTATTTTTGTTTCTGTTTTTTTAAGGTTATTACATTGGGTTTGACATCACTTCCTTTTTCTCTGTAAGGACTGCCATTTAAACACATCATGTTTACCAGCTTCTTCCTTAATACAACACACCTAACTACTGTTTTAGTGCTGAGTAATCTGTGTTGGTAAGTTTTGTGTCGTTATATTTGGATGGCAAACATTCTGCAGCATCTAGTGATGGTCATTCATCATTTATTACACATAGCAATTATTTTTTTGTGACAATGAAGTCGGTACATTTTTGATGACCTTTATAGGATTCCTTGGCTGATGTTTAAATTGCATCTGCTTTATAGTTGTCAATCCCCTTCTGCTATCTTTAAACAGCATTCACTGTTGCTGTCTTTGGTTTTTTTTTCCATTTTTACGCTTTGGCTTTATTCATTATTGTTTCTTGTGAGACTAGTTTTTTGTTCCTACTTTAAATTATTACATTGGGTATGACGTCATTTCCATTTTACATATCCTGTTTGCTAGTTTTTAATGTACCATGCCTAACTAGTAGTTTTTCTGCCCACTGTTTTAGTGCTGTGTATGCCACGTAGGAAAGTGTTTTGAGCCTTAGACTATACAGTCAAACCTCGGTTTACGCGTAACCCTGTTTGCGAGTGTTTTGCAAGACGAGCAAAACACTCAGCAAACTTTTGACTCGCAAACCGATTTGCGAGCCCCCACCCGACCTGACCGCGAGAACCAACAGTATTGTTCCCCCCGAGGCCACCGGCCTGCTCCCTCCCTTCATGATCGTCTCCTCCCCATCTACCGACTGGCCCTGTCCTTACCCGTGTGCCACCGGAGTTAGAAAGGGCCTGCCGCCAGTCTGCTGCTGAACCTTGAACATCTGCGCATACTCAAGGCCTTCTGGATCTCATCCTCACCAAGATTCTCATGAGACTCGAGATCTCATGAGAATCTCGGAGAGGGTGAGATCCAGAAGGCCTGAGCATGCGCAGATGCTCAAGGCTCAGCAGCAGATCGGCGGCAGGCACTTTATCACCGGAGGTGCAGGGGTAAGGACAGGGCCAGTCAGGGAGGGGGGGAAGAGGCGATAGCAGCACTGGTGGCCTCGGGTGGAGCATGGGAGTCGGGGTGCGTCCGGCAGGAATGAGCCAGCACCTGAGAGTCCCAGCAGAGGGGGTAGTGGCATCCAGGGGGGGGCAGCGGCAGCGTCCAGGAGCGGCAGAGCCAACAGTGTCCAGTCGGGCTCTGTGGCGGCGGCAGTTTGCTTACAGCCAGCACCACCCGCAGTGAGAAGCAACGAACAGCAGCAGAGGAGGAGAATTGGAGTAGCCGCGTGGATAGGTCTGTGGCAGAGGCAGCAGTGGAGGCGTCCCTAATGGTAATTAAGTTTTGGGGGATGTGGAACGAATTGTTCAAGTTTACACTAATTCTTATGGGAAAAGTTGCTTTGCTATACGAGTGTTTTGGTTTAAGAGCATGCTTCTGGAATGAATTATGCTCGTAAACCAAGGTACCCCTGTATTTGGGTGGCAAACATTCCGCAACTTTTACATATGCAGTGTTCAGGGTTTAAATTTTAATTATCTTTAACCACACATAGCAATTATTTGTTGTTGTTTTTGCAGTAACAGTTTGCATTTTTTTGGTGCCTTTTCATGACTTCCTGGTTTGTGGTTCAAGAACAATTACTTACTTTCTAGTGTTATTTCACTCCATTCACAATGGTAGTTTTCAAGAGTATGTCTTTTTTTTTGGTATGTTTTTTTTGGCAGTTTGCTTTTTCACTTCAGGATGTTCTAGCATAGCTGTTCCTCTCCCCTGTTTTATTATTTTTGTTCTTTTTATTTTACATATCATTTGCATATTTTTCTTTTTTTTTTTTTTTGGTAGTATGTTTAACGGTTTAAAGTTCTTAAACCTGATAATTGAGGTTCAGTTACATATCTGGTATGTTTTTGGCTTACTGCTCTCATGCTATTTTTCTGTTTTTCTGTTTTTTATCAGTTTATGTTTACTTGATCCTTATTAGTTAGTGATTCATTGTTTTAATCATTATGGCTTATTAAGTATCTTGTGAACTGTTTTATTTTAAAATTTTGGTTTTAAATTGTTTTAATTATGCTTTGATTTTTCAGTATGCTTTTTTCAGTCAGCATGTTTTATTGTTGTAAATTTTTTACACTCCATTTTTTATGCTCTAATTTGTCAAGAACTGGTTGAATGGAAGGCGACAGAGGGTAGTGATCAATGGTTATCGTTCTGAAGAAAAGGATGTTACCAGTGATGTGTCTCAAGGTTCTGTTCTTGGGCCTGTTGTTAACATTTTTATAAACAATATTGTTGAAGGGTCGTCGGGTAAGATTTGCTTCTGTGCGGATAATACCAAAACCTGCAATAGAGTAGACAGGCCGGATGGTGTGAATAAAATGAAGAAAGACCTGGCGAAGCTTGAAGAATGGTCTGAAATTTGGCAGCTAAAATTTTAATGCTAAGAAATGCAAGGTCATGCATTTGGGCTATAAAAACCCCAAGGGAACGATACAGTTTATGGGGTGAAGAACTTATGTGCACGACTTGGATGTGATTATATGTGATGATCTTAAAGTGGCCAAACAGGATGAAAAGGTAACGGTGAAAACTAGAAGGATGCTAGGTTGTATAGGAAGAGGTATGGCCAGTAGGAAAGAAGAGGTATTGATGCCTCTGTATAAGACTTTGGTGAGACCTCATTTAGAATATTGTGTACAATTCTGGAGGCCACACCTTCAAAAAGATATAAAAAGGATGGAGTCAGACCAGAGGAAGGCGACTAAAATAGTGCATGGTCTTCATCATGAGGTGTATGGGGAGAGACTTAAATATCTTAATCTGTATACTTTGGAGGAAAGACGGGAAAGGGAAGATATGATAAAGACATTTAAATACCTATGTAATGTAAATGCGCATGAGTCGAGTCTCTTCATTTGAAAGGAAACTGCAATGAGAGGGCATAGGATGAAGTTAAGAGGTGATAGGCTCTGGAGTAATCTAAGGAAAGGGTGGTAGAAGTGTGGAACAGTTTCCCGGAAGAGATGGTGGAGACAGACTGTGTGAATTCAAGAGGGCCTGGGATAGACATGTGGGATCTCTGAGAGAGGAAGAGATGATGGTTACTGTGGATGGGCAGACTAGATAGGCCATTTGGCCTTTATCTGCCATCATGTTTCTGTGTTTCCCTTTTTTAATTTATATTTTATGTATATTATATTATTTGCATGGTGTTTACATTTTTTAAATTTGAATATGTGTTTATGTATTTAGACTGCTTATGCAGGCCTTTTGGCCGAAACACAGTTTCGAGTCATTTTTATCTATAATAAATCTTCAGATTGAAAAGTTGTTTTATTTACAATTTATCATCTGACTGAGCACCTTTGTCTCCCTTGCCATTTGCCTCTACCGCCGTGTTTGGACTGCACTTCATGTAAGCACATGTGATACAAATTGGTTGGTGACACAAAAAAAATTACCTTAATTCTATTGCATGCATGTACTTTCTTATGGGCTTTGGTGTTCCTCCATAGAACTCTGCTCTCCACTGGCCAATGAGCAGAATTAAAAAATCTGAATTAAATTTAATAGATATGTTTGCATAGAGTATTAACCATAGAAATTCCATGCTTTGAGTCCATGAACAATACACCCTTTTTATATTTTGCTATCCTGATGTAATTTATTTTGATCATCAGAGGGTATTCCTTTAAGCAATTCAGATACAGATCGACAGTTGCTGGAAGCTGCAAAGGCTGGAGACTTGGAGACTGTAAAGGTAAGTTGAAAATGAGTTTAATACAACTCTAAGTATGTGCATCTCTACCTTAATTAAAAACTCAGAATCTATTTTGTAAAAGATGTTGACTTAACAGTGGCACTCCCACAGCTGCTCTCTCATCTGCTTCATGGGGAATTTAAAGACATCCATATGTTATCATACTCCAGAAGCAAGCCCCTGAATTTTTGAGAAAGTAACTATCATCTTGTGGGTATATAGGGCTAGATTCACTAAGCAAACCAATCGTGTATCATCGGTTTGCGATCCCTGTGTGATTCCATTTCCATCCAGCCCGATTCACTAACCTCTGCTGCGATCCACGCATGCAAATGAGGGGAACGGCATGCAAAGTAGGCAGGGACCCGATTCATAAAACCAATTTCGTGATATGACTGTGCTGGCCGATCAACCCAAGAAGCGACTGCTGGGGACCAGTCGCAAACGTCTTTTCCGACTCCCTTGCTCCATTGCCACCCTTCTCTCTGCACGCCCTGCTCTCTGCTGCCACGAATCTCTCCTGCCTGCTGTCCTCCGAATCGCCGCCCAAATCTGCCTGCCGTCCTCTCCCCAATTGCCGCCCAAATCTCTCCTGCTTACCGCACTGTGAGCCCATGGTTTTAACCCGCGGGTTTACAGCGGGTTAAAACCACGGGCTTGCTGGGCTACAAAAGTAAAATAAAAGGCAGCTCTGCCGGTGCTGTGTTTGAGAAGTGAAGCAGGGTTTCAAGGGCCGGCTTGAGAGCAGGAGAGTCGGAGCCCAAGAAAAAAAAAAAAAAACCCAGCAAAAAAAAACCCCCGCATGCACAGACCATCTGCAGGGAAAGCAGATGGTCTGTGCATGCATCAGGATTGCACACTAGCGATCCGTGCGGGCAGAGGGGGGCGTTCCTCCAATTGCCCTCATTAGAATTTTGGGATGTTGTAAATTGGTCAGGAATCGGTCACAGATCGGCCACAGAAGTCAAGGTTAGTGAATCTAGCCCTTTATAGTGCCTTTGCACAATATCTAATGAGTTCAATGTTTTTCTTTAGAAACTGTGCACTATTCAAAGTGTAAACTGCAGAGATATTGAAGGGCGGCAGTCCACACCACTTCACTTTGCAGCAGGCTACAACAGAGTTTCTGTAGTTGAGTACCTTCTTCAGCATGGTGCTGATGTTCATGCAAAAGACAAAGGGTGAGTCTTTTATTTCCCTTTACTAACCTGAATTATAACTTTTAACATTGTCCTTGTCTGAGATAGGCTACTGCTTTTGTTAAGTCAACCTTTCCCCTCCTTAATCAATTACTATATTTTTTTTATCTTTTTTTAATCTCTTTTAATTCAGCTTTTTTTTTTTTTCCTTTTCTGAACAGTTCTGGTACATTGTTTTAATTACTTATTTATTAAAGCTTGATAAACCACCTTTACTAAATGGCAGACTAAAGTAGTATACAAATTAAAATATCATCTGAAACTAGAAAGGAACTACAATATCTGATAGGACAGAAACCATACACATGGACAAATATAGTGTACAAGAGTAAGGATAGAGGATGGAGAAGGCTAGAAAAAATGTGATGGAGTCAAAAGCATTCTGGAAAAGCTGTTTTTAAGAAAGACTTGAATCTCTCTTAAAAAGGGAGTTCTGCTCTGATTTAGAGGGGAAGGGAATTCTAGAGAAAAGGGGCCATGAAGAAGGCTCGGTGTTTAGTGGGATTCAAGCTAGGCATTTCTGGAACTGGGAAGAAGTAGACAGTGATCTTATAGATTGAAGTAGTCTAACTGGTGATAATGGGATGACAAGATTAGACAAAGGGGGGACCCAGTCTGAAAGCATTGTTTCCTCTATATTTGACTCAGCTATGCAGTTCTAATAGTAACAGCTTCTGCTAATACTAGACTTAGTGTCCTGTGAACTATTAGTGTTCAAAATCAGTTGGAGGGGCTGGCAGTGTCCAAGCAAAGGAGTTTGATAAGAGGGAACAGGGGAGAGAGAAAGAATGGTATGAATGAAGATTGTGTGAAATGAGGAAGTATGAATGTCATTAAGATTAGTAGAAGGAAGATATATACACACATCAAGGGTTGGGATGAAAGAAATAAGGTAAGGATGGGAGTGAGAAAAGGGTGCTTTGTGGAGAAGACATGGTAGTGAGAAAAGTAAAAGGAAGGAATGTGGCAAAAGAAAGATGAGCAAGAAAATGTGAGTATGGAAAAGAAAATGATAGCTTTTTTAAAATATTAATTTCGGTAAATAGATTCAAAGCTATACAGCTGTGCTGTGAAATTGCCACGGAATCTATCCATGAACTGCAATAGAAATCTGGGGTCTATGATTGTAATAACCTGAACAAACATTTAAGTTGAAGTGCTCTTTGAGTATATGTTGCTAAAATACATCAGTATAGGTCAGTGGTCTCAAACTCAAACTCTTTGCAGGGCCACATGTTGGATTTGTAGGTACTTGAAGGGCCGCAGAAAAATTAGTTAACGTCTTATTAAAGAAATGACAATTTTGCATGAGGTTAAACTCTTTATAGTTTATAAATCTTTCATTTTGTCTAAGTCTTAATAATAATATTGCCATTTATAGCTAGAGACACATGATCAAGAAACTTTTATTTTACTTTTGTGATTATGATAAACATACCGAGGGCCTCAAAATAATACCTGGCGGGCCGCATATGGCCCCTGGGCTGCGAGTTTGAGACCACTGGTATAGGTCCTTAAGATGAGGCCAGTATTTTAGAATAAGTTTACTCCTTAATTTTTGTGAAGATGTTTTCTGAATGCCTTGCCTGGCCTAGCAGTATGTGCAGAATTTGCAGGGTGTACTGCTGTTTAGAAAACTAAATTTTGTAGTGTACATTATCAAGCTGTAAATTTATAGATAATTATAGCTATTTTAATAATCTACCCCAAGAAGTGTTGCAAATCTTAAAATGGGTGCACAAAGCAAATTTGCAAGCCATGTGGTTCCTTTCACTCCTCCTCTTAAACATATATTTTGATATCTGTACTGTATAATATGTGAAAACTAGTAGACTGATTTAAATAATTTTGTTTTATTAATAGGAAATAAAAGTTCTGTTATAAAGTACTCCTGAAAATAAATGCTTTATCTCCAATAGCTGAAGCATTTCAGTAAAGTCAACTTTATCTTGATTCTTAGACTGATTTTTTTAAATAGCTTTTGTTTTTGAACTGCTGTTTATAAAGCTGTAAGTTTAGTCTGTTCTCTTTTTTTTCTTCAGAGGCCTTGTCCCCTTACACAATGCATGTTCTTATGGGCATTATGAAGTAGCTGAGCTTCTTGTTAAACATGGAGCAGTTGTAAATGTGGCTGATTTATGGAAGTTCACTCCCTTGCATGAAGCTGCTGCAAAAGGAAAATATGAGATCTGTAAACTGTTGCTACAGGTATTCACAATCAAATCTTTTTATTAGGTAATGAGAATTAGCCAGGAAATTTAACATTTTTTATTTATTTAATTATAAAGGAGCAAATTCTATAAACGGCATCCCAATTGTAGGCAGTGGTAGGTGTCTTACCACTATCTAACCAGCCAATCGGGATTCACGTTTTGTAAAAAAAAAACAAAAAACCACCAACCCACTGAGGCAGCCTTAAGTGTCCCAATGTGTCTCCCTTGAGCCTATTTATGCTTCTCCATTGAGAATATTGACCATTTAAACTCACTCTGTTTACTGTCTTTCAACCAATTCTCAATCCATAAAAGAACATTACCTCCTATCGCATGAATTTCTAATTTCTTCAGAAGCCTTTCATGAGGTACTTTGTCAAATGCCTTTTGAAAATCCAAATACACAGTATCAACCATCTTATCTTTATCCACATGCTCATTTACCCCTTTAAAGAAATGCAGTAGATTAGTAAGGCAAGATTTCCCTTGACCGAATCCATGTTGGCTTTCTCTCATTACTCCATGCTTATGTATATGTTCTGTAATTTTGTTCCATATAATAGTCTCTACCATTTTGCCCGGCACTGACATCAGACCCTTTTAAAAAATTGGCTTCACGTTGGCTACCCTCCAGTCTTCTGGTACTATGCTGATTATGACAGGAGTCGTCATGCAACATATCACCAGTAATTGGAAAAATTACAATAATCTTAGCTATACATTCTGCTGCCACATTTACAAAATGGAAAGATAATTACTATACAGAAAGGGAATTATAATAATTTTAAAAAGATTTGGGGGCCAATGACAAATTATTGTAATGATTAGAAATCATTTTCCACTGACAGTATATTTATACATAGGGGGGATGGTACAAAGTTCTATTAAAGGTTTAATCAATAGATAAGAATACAATATTTATATGATATTTTTGATGTGTAAAGTTTTAAATGATGTAATATTGTGCACTTGATGTAAGATGAAAAAAATGAATAAAGAATTTGAAAAAAAAGAAAAATTACAAATTTCTAACAATAGGCCCATTTTATTCTGTTCCAGGCTGTACCTTCACAACAGCATATATGTTTTCAAGTTATTTTATTCAAAATTATCAACAAAAAACTATTAAAGCAAGAGTAAAGTTAGGTCATGCTGCTTTTTGGGATAAATTTATACAATCCTTGGATTTTTCAAATTCTCAAAAAATGCTTAATGTTTGGGATCAGGTAATAAATAGTAAGTATTTAATGAATTAGCTTCTATTAAGGAAAAATCCATAAAAATTGCTCCTGCACCACGTCACCGCTAGACCACCAGGTAAGGTCCAGGGGGTGGGTCAGAGTCAGCTCAAATGTTATTCACAAATTTTCCCTATTCACGGGCAGGCTATGCCCCTAACCTTCACGAATAGGGAGGGAGAAGTGTAGTGTGATTAATAAATTGCACATTAGATTAGATTAAATCTTCTTGCACTTGCATTGTGATTCCCCATTGTCCTAGTGTTTTCAGGTAGTCTGATAGCTAGGGAATACCACATGTGAAAATCATTTGACCTTTTTGTCCTCAAAGAAAATAGTTACTTGCCTGTAGCAGGCATTCTTCAAGACATCAAGCCAATTTTCTCACATACCCTCCCCTGGAGTTGTATTTTTGTTTAGCTTTGATACTGTACTTCTGGTCTCCCATTCATGAGTTGGGCAGGAAGGCATCCACATATGCACAATGAGAACACTGCACATGTGAGAATATTGGCCTGCTGTTCTCAGAGAATACCTGCTACAGATAAGTAACTAGTTCTGAATGTACGGTTGTTAAGGATTCTGTGTCCAGGCTCTGTTCTTCTCACCTTCCATTTTGCCTACCTTAACTATGAGAAATATCAAGGTACTTATTTAAATGGTTAAGAATAACTCATTTTAAGGAAGCAATATGATCCAGAACTCTGCTAAATGAACTGTTCTACCACCTCAGTCACAGATAAAGATTCTAAACACCAGGTCATAAAATTCATTAATTCTTCTGAAATGTGTCTGTGATACTCTTTTTTTTTAAAAAAAAATATTTATTCATTTTTATAAACTTATAAGTGTATCATCAAATAAAAACATTTCACTTAGATACAACACTTAGTATTCTGCAATAATCCATTTTAAAACATATCTCCCCCCTCCCATAACAAATTCAAAACACACAGAACATATAATAAGTTATTTCCTAACATTGCTTCCAATTATACAAAAATCATAATCTACCCCTCCCCCACCCCAACCCCAAGATTCAAATTGGCGGATTTAAGGTCATCTGAAAGCATTGGATGATTGCAGGTATATAAATTTTGGGCGATGTTATTTCAAATGGTAAGCTGCTTGATTTTCACAGTTGCAACATAAATATGGTCTTAATAAATCACAAAGCTTTAGATGGTTGCAACTGAAGCAGGCTTCCCTGAATGGAAAAATCTCAATAATCATTATAGTCTGGAATTCTTATGCTTTCAGGTGGACTTCTTGGGTCACCAGGCCGCACAGTGGTATAAATTGATAAACGGATTTATAGGTATATTGATTTTATTGGGGGGATTAAGGGTGTATTATTTTATCTATTTGATTATGATAGGGTTACTTGAAATATGTTTATGGATAGTAATGGAGGGAGAATGGGTGGGTGGGTGGTAATTTTTATGTTTTATGATTATTTGTGAATGATTTTCAAGTGTTATATGTTTGTTTTGTATTGGTATAATTATTGTACACTTGTTGATAGATTTAAAATGAATAAAGAATTAAAAAAAAAAAAAAAGATAAACGGATTTATAAATAAAAAACCTAAAAACGGACTTAGGGGCATCTGGAGCATTGAGATAAAGCATCAAATTACTGCGTTTCAATGGCCACGAATTTGGTCTTGGAGAATGAGATCTGCATCTATGAGACAAACTTGTTTTTTTCTTTTACATAGAGCATTTTGGACCAGTTAGATTACAAAAGTTAGATAGCTCTAAGTCTAATAGATGCTGGCATTGTAATCTGGAAGCAGGAACTTTAGATCATGTAATATTCTATTGTCCCTGTATCATGGCATTTTGGAAATCAATTTGGACCCAAGTTAATTGTTTATTAGAAAACCATGTAGCATTATCATATGATACAATAATGTTCGGAATGTCAATGAGAACAAAAAGTAAAATTTCATTAGGTAATAATAAACTTTTATTGATCATGACAGGAGTCGCCATATAACATATTACCAGTAATTGGAAAAATTACAGCAGACTTAACTATACCTTCTGGTGGAATTCATTGTGCCCCATTTACAAAATGGAAAGAACAATTGCCATACAAAGAGGGAATTATAACAATTTTAAAAAGATTTGGGGGCCATTGACAAATTATTGCAATGATTAGACATCATTATCCACTGAAAGTACTCTTATACATAGGGGGGGAGGAGGGAGGGTATAAAGTTATATTAAAGGTATGATCAATAGTTAAGAATATAATATTTATGATATTTTTTTTTTCAATTCTTTATTCATTTTATCATCTTACAACAAGTACACAATATTACATCATAAAAAATAAACACATTACTTGAATTTCTTACTAATGTCATCCTAAATATATAAATTAATCCCTCTCCACCCACCATTCTCTTAAATATTTCAATCAAAAATATCGTATAAATATTATAAACTTATTTAATGATTAACCTTTAAAAAGAAATGTATACCATCCCCCATCCCCCTTTGTATAAATATACTAACAGTGTAAAATGATGTCTAATCATTACAATAATTTGCCAATGGTCCCCAGATCTTTTTAAAATTGTTATAATTCCCATTCTGCAAAGCAATTACTCTTTCCATTTTGTAAATGTGGCACAACGAGTTCCACCAGAATGTATAATTAAGATTGTTATAATTTTTCCAGTTACTAGTAATATGTTGCATGGCAACTCCTGTCATTATCAATAAAAGTTTGTTATTACTTGATGATATTTGACTCTTTATTCTCATGGACATACCGAACAGAATAGTATAGATAGAGCTATATGATTTTCTAATAAACAATTTATTTGGGACCAAATTGATTTCCAAAAAGCCATGATATAGGGACAGTAAAATAATAAATGATCTAAGGTTCCTACTTCCAGATAACAATGCCAGCATCTATTAGACTTAGAGCTTTCCAACTTTTATAATCGAATAGGGGTCCACAATGCTCTATGTAACAAAAAAAAAAAAGTTTGTCTCATAGATGCGGACATTGTACATCTCATTCTCCAAGACCAAATTCGTGGCCATTGAGTTGCAGAAATTTGATGCTTAATCTCAATGCTCCAAATGTCTCTAAGACCATTTGAATAAAATATTTGTGGGAAGGGTGGGTGGGGAGGGTATAAATTTATGTTTTTAAGATGATGTTAGAAGAAATACAAGCGATGTTTATAATGTAATATTATGTTCTTGATGTAAGATGGAAAAATGAATAAAGAATTTGGAAAAAAAAAGATTATTAACATTGAGTTGTCTCTAAATTGTTTAATCTGATAAAGAACAAGATTGAATGCAAGTTTGACAGATCACCTTGATGATAAATTATTCTAATTTGTTGTCTAAGTTGTACACTTTCCAGTTCTTGAAAGAAAGTGCTATGTACTCATTCTCTTGTTTTGGACTCTTTTTACACAGCATGGTGCAGACCCTACAAAGAAGAACAGAGATGGCAATACCCCTTTGGACCTGGTTAAAGATGGGGATACAGATATTCAAGATCTATTGAGGGGTGATGCTGCTTTGCTAGATGCTGCCAAAAAGGGTTGTGTGGCCCGTGTGAAGAAGCTTTGTTCACCTGATAATGTTAATTGTAGAGATACACAAGGCAGGCATTCAACACCATTGCATTTAGCAGGTCAGTGATTGGAAGCAATCAAAATGTCAGGATTTCTTACAGATTTGCAGTAGACTTACATGTTAGGATATCTTGCTTTACTATCATAATTTTGAAACCATCTGTGTGGTTAATGTCTAGACGTTCATTCCTTTCTAAACCTTTCCCAATAACCCCACAGGTTGTATGGTTTTTAGGTTATGCACAGCAAAGATGAATGATATAAATATTTGTATACCATCTCCCCAAATTTTTCATTTGTTCATTATGGGTCTCCTGGAAATGCAACTGGCTTGTAGGGTCAGCAGGGCAGATTTGGAAAGCCCTATTTCAGTTTGAACTTTGAAAGGGAGGTATCTGTTTTGTTAGACTTTTTGTTTTGGGTTAACTTAGTCTTCTAGTCCGGTATTTTGACTCCCTTATAGATCAGTCTAGGTGCATGGGTTTATTCAGCTTTGCAGATGAAGATGAGACTGAAACTTTTCAGTAGCTTTACTACTGTAATGTACTGTGTTTCCCCAAAAATAAGACCTACCCCCAAAATAAGCCCTAATCATCGGCAGCAGCAGCGCTCCTTCCCCCCCCCCCCCCGCTTCCTCATATCTCCCTTCCATCCGAACCGCAACAGCGTGGGCAGCAATCTACACAGGCTGCTTCGCGGCCTTCTATCTCCCAGGCATTCCTCTGCCACATCACTAATGATGTCATCAGCAACGCGGCAGAGGAACGCCTGAGATATAGAAGGCCGCGAAGCTGCCGACACTGTCTCACGGTTCGGATGGGAGGGAGAGATGGGTTGGCGGAGGTGGGGTGGAGGGTGGGCGTTGGGAGGATAGAAAGATGCTACACGGGGGATGGAAGGGAGGGAGATACTGCATAAGGGGATGGGTGCGAGGGGAGGAAAGATGCTGCACATGTAGGGGAGAGAAAGGAAATAGGAAGAATTGGGGTGGAGGATAGGAAGGGAGAGATGATCGTTACATGAAAAAAATAAAACACCCCCGAAAATAAGACCTACTGCCTTTTTTGAGCCCCAAATTAAGACAGTGTCTTATTTTCATGATAGTAGTAACATAGATAATAAAGAACTTCTGTGCTTCCAGACTAATGTTCTTTGGTCTGCTTTCCCTGGTAGAACAGACTCTTATATCAGTAGTTGGGTTGTCCCCCTGGTTGAATAGCTTTCTAGTCAGGCTTTTAGAGTTCTAGTCCATGAGGTCTGTTTTGGTAGAGCTGGTACTGATTAGTCTCTTTGATAGTGTTCATTGACACTCCACTAGTAGTAGTAAACAGAAAGGCAAGGGAGGCATTTTTTCCAACCAAAGATAAAAGTCTCTATTTAAACCACTTGGTTTAAATAAAGACTCACTTTGGTTGAAAAGACGCCTCCCTTGCCTTTCTGTTTGTTTGCTTATTTCCCAAGACGAGGTGTTCTATCTGCCTGTCTAGTTTGCCCTCCACTAGTAGAGCAGAACCTCTGCTGAGCAAGGGTAGTGAGCAAGATTTGGACTTGCCTGTGGTTACCATCCTTCTCTGGGGCTCCTTGTCTGTTAGAATTTGCGACGAGGCAAGTGTTAAGTTGTCACTTGCAGCTGAAGTCTTGTTGAAGTGGCAGAAGCCATGACTACTCTCACAGCTGTGGTCTTCTAGGAGAGACTTCGATTTTTTTTCACCAGAAACAAAGGCATTAATTTCTTTACCCCATGTAACAATGGATACAGACTAGAGTGATGTGTGGTCTGATGGTTTCTAAAGCAGTTGCTAGGTTCAACTGTGGTAGGGGTTATTAAGGCAGCTGCATGCATGACTCCACTGGTCCTTTTGATGGGAAACCAAAATCAAGGTGAGTTGGCAAAAGTGTCTAGTGACTCTCCCACTTGCAGAAATGCTGTGGAGCAGGGGAGTGGGTGGCTGCTGCATTGAAAGAATGGCCACCATATTGAAATTACCATGCAGAATTCTAGTTCTTTGCACCTTCAGGCCAGCTTCCCCATTTTGGACTTGGGTCCTCCTTATACTTCCTGTATGGGAAGGACCTTGAAAGCCTCGGTCTTCTGTCACAGTATTTTGTCTGGGTTACAGTTTAGTCAGGTATCAAGCTTTCTAGTACAGTGCAGAACCTTGGAGGATGAGTTCTTAGCTCCTTGTGGATGGAATCAACACAAAGCAATTAGATTGGACAGAGAACTTTTCGTTGATCTCTACTTAAGGGGTGGAAAGGCAAGCTGTTTCTCTGTCTCTTATGAAAGGGAGAATGCTGCTTTGATTAAATTTTCAGGAAGTAAGGGCTCATTTGACCAATTTAATAGGTTCTCTGAGGACAAGCAGGCAAGATATTCTCACAATTGGGCGACATTATCTGACAGAGTTCAGTGTGGACACTGACAAGTGTATTGTTGCAGTGCTCCATCACACACATACTGGTACTTTCCTGCCTCACATCGATATGTGGGCATTAATCTCAAGTTTTCTGCAAAGCTTAGAGTCTATACTTTTTCAACCTTCCCTAGTTTGTTAAACTTTTAATAATTTTTGTGCCTTCCTGATATATTTTTTTGTTTCTTTTCTTTACAATTTTTCCCTTTTTAACAACTTTTCATTTTTGGGCATTCGGGCACCTCAAGCCTTTCTGTGTCCACCATGCATTGACATTTCTGGGGTTGAAACTACTCGAGTTTTTCTGGGCCATTGAGCTTTATGACCTTGCAGCGACTGTTTTTCCCTCCATGTCTCAAGAGAGTGCTGAGTGGCTTAAAAAAATGGGCTTGACTTACTAGAATCATTTCAGCCACTGATCCCTGTAACTGGTACATTCAGTGTCTGGGTCCTGAACTTCAGGACATTTGCTGTGACCTCAGTCTTCACATGCAAAAGAGATCACTTAAAGCTCGTAGAATTCAGTGTGACAAATCTTTTGGTTCTGCATCAACATTGAGCATAGCTGGAGACTCGGAACCTGATATACAGCTAGCATTAACATCATTGACTTCCCCTTTCCATCAGGAGTGCCAAAAATTGGGCTCCCGCAAAAGACAAACTCCACATCCTCCTCATCCATGCCTCATGCATCAAGGGACAATGAAGAAAGCTAAGAAGCATAAAAGTTATTCCCCTTCTAGACATGGTACAACATCCTCTCAGGCATCGTTGTCTTCTACACATGCCAAGCATAGACATATAGAGGAACGCTCTCCATTTCTTCAGACCATGGCTCCTGCGTGGCGTGCCTCCACATCAAGGTCTCCCACACCCAGGCAACTGACACCACCAGCTCCTACACCCAGGCAACTGATACCACCAGCATCTCAGCCATTACTGACACCGATTTTCCAGGAGGAGATATTGGCTATGCTTAGACAAGAGCTTTCAGGACTATTATAACTACAGTCTTCACAGGCATTAATGCTGTATATGCCAGCCTCAGCCCAAAAAGACATCTGAGTGTCGGTCAAGGAGACGGTCACGTACCCCTGCTCAGCATCTGGTTTGACATGGACCTGTCTGACATATGCATCAACTTCAGCAGAGGAATTATCTTCTGGGTTAGAAGATACACCTACCTCAATGCTCCTCCATGCACAGTAGACACTCATCTCGGCGCACACTTCCTGACTCTCACAGAAGAGACTACTTTGAGGAGTCTGACTTATGGCACTTCAATCGGGACCCCCCAGATTTCTCAGTTGTGGAATCTTATATCATACCCTCTGATCCTTCTCTGCCACCTCAAAGATGTAAGTCTTCTCCAGAAACTACGTATTTACTGGATTTGTGCAACAAATGGCTCAAGCTATTCCTTTCAAACTAGAAATGGAAGATAAACCTCATGCTGAGCTCTTTGAGCTTCTTGACCAGACATGGGCAACTCCTGTCCTCGAGGGCCAGAATCCAATTGGGTTTTCAGGATTTCCCCAATGAATATGCATTGAAAGCAGTCCATGCGAATAGATCTCATGCATATTCATTGGGGAAATCCTGAAAACCCGATTGGATTCTGGCCCTCGAGGACCGGAGTTGCCCATATCTGTTCTAGACTAACTCTTCCCCAAGAGGGTCTCTCCATTCCTTTACTTGTAATGAAAGATGCATTATTTAGGACTCCTTTAAGAACATAAGAATTGCCATACTGGGACAGACCAAAGGTCCATCAAGCCCAGTATCCTGTTTCTAATAGTGACCAAATAGCTCCTAAAATATTGACACAATGTATAGAATTCAAAAGTGTCCTGGTTTTGACAGAACTCGATTGTAACATCATTCCTTAGTTGTAGAATTGGCTTTAAAGCGCTCTCACTACTCCCCAGGAAAGGAAGCCAGAACTATAGATTTCTATGGTTAAAGGATGTTCCATTCTTACCTACAGGATTGGACTACCAATTCTACACATCTGTTTATTTGAAATCTTTAAATCAGTAGTTCACCCTTTGAAGAATTTCTCTCTTCAAACAAACTTCCTGACTTCAGAATTTAAAGCAAAGTTTGCTAACCAGCCTTCTGTTTCCAGATCCTCTAACCAGCAATGCTCTCATGCAAGATAGCAGAAACCTCAAAAATACAGTCTGTCAAAGCAAAAGCAGTCCTTTTGACTACTTCCTAGAGAGTATAGCCAGTATCACTCTGACTCTGCCAGCCAATCTTCTGGTTGGGAGGGGAGACTACTCAGTTTAGCGTAAGGCCTTGTTGCAAGGAGTTGAACAGCATCACAAGCTTTATCTTGACTATCTCAAGAAAACACTGAATGTTTGAGTGTTTGGAATGCCATTGATGACTACACCAAAGTGTATATTTTTAGCTATTAGCGAAGTACATTAAATTTATTTCCATAATAAAATGCAGATATTGAAGGTTCATTTAATAAAATACTGCTAGAAGTTTTACATAAAATGTCTTTCTATCCACATATTATTGCTGAGTGTGAAAACAAAAGTTATGGCTATAATACCAAGAAACTTGCTCCATTAAGCAAAAATAATAGCACATTTTAAGAAAAATTAAGCTTTGTATAATCAGTGGCTTTGTGGACACCCAGAATGGGCTTTAAAAAAATTATTTTCTGATCAAGCACAGTCAAATTCATGTGAAAAACTTAAATTCGCAGTTTTTTTCAATTTTAGGTTTTTCCTACTGCTTCAATAACTCATTTTTGCTCTGTTACTGTTGAAGACATCTGCCAAGCAGCTACATGGTCCTCTATACATACATCCACCTCTCATTACTTGATTCAGTTAAGCAGTTCTGCAAAATATATTCAATGCCTGAGTGCCAACTTTCCCTCCAGCCCTCTTTTGCTTTATGCAAGGCTCATGTTTACATGGACACTAGCTTTTCAGCTATCGGGATCATGTCTCGCATAGAGTCCCATTTGTGAGAATAACATGCCTGCTTGTCCTCAGAGAAAACAGTTGCTTACCTGTAGCAGGTGGTCTTAGAGGACAGCAGACATATATTCTCACAATTCACACACCTCCCCCCTAGTTGGCTTTTCAGCATTTTTTTTTATTTCAAATAATTTTATTGTAGTATAAAGAAAACATAATACATACTGAATTATCAATTGTAATACACAAACCAAATACACAGTTTGAATAACAGCTACAATTATGGTTGCAAGAAATATACAAACCGTGCATTGCCATCTGGCAGGAAGACACCTGCACATGTGCAGTGGGAGCACTGCCTCAAATTTTTAAAGACAGCACATTTGGCAATGTCCACACCAGCCTCTGTCAGATGGTGTAACCTATTTGTGCTGTTTTTGGAGAACATCTGCTTATGGGTAAGTAATTTTGCTTTTCCTCTTTGCATAGCCGTTGAGTTTCTTAAAGAGAGCCCTTTCCCACCATGAAGAAGGCAGATATATTGTATTTTCAGACTAGAAGACCCCCCAGGGGAGTTGTCAGGGGAAGCAAATTCATTGGGTGCCTATTCCTGCTAAAGTTGGGGGAAATTCCTTCATATCCTACGATCAACGTCCTGGTCTCTGTTCTGACTCATCAGATAATCCTTGTTAAATCAGGCATGATCCCTAAGGACATGCAGGTAGAAAGATTGTAATCCATTTTAAGCAAACCACCTTCTCAAATTTACTAATTCATTCCTCTTTTTGTAGCAGTTTTTGGCAATTATTCTATTATTATACCTTATAGTGGGTAAGACCAAAGGTCTAAACCCAGATCTCTACCTCCAACAATGGCCAGTCAGATCAAAACTACCTCACAGGATCCCAGAAAGTAAAAGGATTTCATTCTGCTTACTCCAAATCCATCATGTGCCCTGTGGAATTTCATGCAATAGCCAGAGCATTCAGAGGCTGCCTGCTTGGAATTTGTCGATTGCTATGTTGATTTTATAATAAAGTCCATATCAGGAACATTGTCTCTCCACTGTGCTTCTTTGGGTTCTCTAGGATTTTTTTTTCTCTGTGGATTCTCCAGGGTCAATCTCTTTGCTCTAGATGAATTTCTAGGCAGTCTTCACACCCTTCTTTTATAGAGAACTAGGTTTTAGAATTATCTCAAACTGCTGGGTTTCATGTTGGCCTTCTTTGGACTGTTCCCCAGGTTGAGAATTAGCATGCAAACCCTTTCCTCTTCCATTATGCTTTGTTTCACTGATCTCTGATCCTATAAACTAGATTGCTGCCTTATACTTTCTGTAAGGGAGAGCCGAATATGAGGTCTGTTCCTGAAAATCTGTAAAGAGATTAATACTGATATCTCCAAATTGGATTATGATCATATGTGCAGAAACCCCTGTCTGGGCCATATAACTCAGGATATTTGGTCAGAAAAGGAATATCTTCTGGTCTACAAACCATAGGGAAAGAGTGAAAATTTTGAGAGTATCACGGTTGTTGTGAATGTGAACAGACAAGGGAGCATGCGGTACAGGACAGTGACTCAAGCAGCAGGTGTCATCTTCCATTAAACAGATTTGTTGCTTCATTTTTTCGGCTGCCCATTTATCGGGGTAGAAAACATCCAGGCTGCCTTTCTCACCCTGGAAAGTGAGAGCAGGACTTGGAAGCTCTCTGATAATTGATAAGACCAGTGGGGTCATCTCCACAAAGATCTGCTGGTGACTGGCAAGAATTCCAGGGCCAACAGATGCTTCAGCTAGGAGCCCAGTGAACTAGAGGCTGTCATTTCATGATATCTGAAGACTGCCTACTTTTGTATTTTCCTCTGTGGCACCTCATGATATGACTTTAAGCAGATAGAGGGATTACCTTTTTACTCTCATTCGGTGGCTCATTAAAAAGTTGTAGTTTTCCATTTCCATTTGTTATGTGGTAATAAAAAACCATGCTTTCGGACTGGTTTATTATGATTCAATGAAAGTAAAAGCTCTTGAAATATTCTTAGAAAATAAGTGTCAATGGAAGGACCAATCAGTCCACTCAATTTGTTCATCTCTTGTGCAATCGTAGGTTTTGTTTTATGATATTCTTACTCCCTCTCCATTTTACATTTGACCTTGCTCTACATAAGGAATTTAAAATCCAAAGAATGAGAGATTAATTGTTGTATGTCAGTTTCCTTCCTTAGTGCATAATTCCATTTCTGGAAGAGAGTTTGTTTCGGTTAATCTTAATTTGTCCCTTTGAGAATTGTATACATATCTAACTTCTGTAGTCTGAAAATATTAATTTCCACTATTTTAATGCTACATATTTTGAATGGAGCTTCTTTTAAGATATATCACTTATTTCAATTATTTGTGAAAGTAATCTTTTTTTTCCTTTTTCAATAGCTGGTTACAATAATTTGGAAGTTGCAGAGTACCTGTTGCAGCATGGAGCTGATGTAAATGCACAGGATAAAGGAGGCCTTATTCCTCTACATAATGCAGCATCCTATGGGGTAAACTGCTAGAATTGCCTAAGCTGTTTTACTTGAAGAATAATCAAGCTTTAAAATGTTGCACATAACCATTGTATTCATTTCAGTGCTAGCTTAGTAAATATTAGCTGCATCTTCTAGATCAGTGTTTTTCAACCGCTGTTCCGCGGCACACTAGTGTGCCGCGAGATGTTGCCTGGTGTGCCGTACGGTCAGGGCCGCCATCAGGGCAGTACCACCAGTCCTGCATTCAGGGGCCCGGGCTCCCCCAGGGTCCTAGGCCACAGTCTAGGGAGAGGGGCGGTCCGCCCCACGTGGACAGGAGAGAACTGGACGGGGGACCCGCAGAATTCAATACATCTCAAGCCGCGAGGCTTGTCTTCTGTTCCTGCCTGCCCTGCAGCTAACATATAGCCGATCGCAAGCGTTCCCCGATGTCAGCGCTGACGTCGGAGGGAGGGCTTAAGCAAAGCCTGCCCTCCGACGTCAGCACTGACGTCGGAGAATACTTCCGTTCGGCTATTTGTGCGCGGCAGGGCAGGCAGGAAGCAGAAGACAAGCCTCGCGGCTTGAGCTTCGTTTTGCTGAGAAAGTTGCAAAGATGGGCTGGGAGGCAAACACGGAACACAAAAGGGGGGAGGGAGTGCGTTTTGGACACAAGGCATGAACTTGGGAGAGAGGGAGGGAAAGAGATGCTGAGGTGGGGGAGGGAATGCGTTTTTGGACACAGAAGGCATGGACTTGGGAGAGAGGAAGGGAGGGAAAGATGCTGAGGTGGGAGAGGGAATGTGTTTTTGGACACAGAAGGCATGGACTTGGGAGAGAGGAAGGGAGGGAAAGAGATGCTGAGGTGGGGGAGGGAATGCGTTTTTGGACACAGAAGGCATGGACTTGGGAGAGAGGAAGGGAGGGAAAGAGATGCTGAGGTGGGGGAGGGAATGCGTTTTTGGACACAGAAGGCATGGACTTGGGAGAGAGGAAGGGAGGGAAAGAGATGCTGAGGTGGGGGAGGGAATGCGTTTTTGGACACAGAAGAAATGGGAGAGAGGAAGGGAGGGAAAGAGATGCTGAGGTGGGGGAGGGAATGAGTGTTTGGACACAAGGCATGGACTTTGGAGAGAGGAAGGGAGGGAAAGAGATGGTTGTGTACACGGGGAATAGAAGAAAGGAGAATTTTTGGTCATAGGGAGGGAGTGAGGTACAGATAGTGGCATACCAGGGTGGGGGGGCGGTCTGCCCCACCCCGGGTTTACATCCCAAGGGGGTGCACAGCTGGCCACCCTCCAGTGTTGTCCCTAGGCCGGCAAACTGCGGCTCTTTAGCCACTTGAGTGCCACCGCCGCCATCGGGAACAGGCCGGCGCCAAGTTCTCCCTGCTTTTCCCTGTGGGGCCGGCCAACTCTCGCCACTCGCGTCAATTCTGACGTCGGAGAGGACGTTCTGGGCCAGCCAATCGCTGCCTGGCTGGCCTAGAACGTCCTCTCCGACGTTAGAATTGACGACGGGTGGCGAGAGTTGGTCGGCCCCGCGGGGAAGAGAAGCAGGGAGAACTTGGCGCCGGCCTGTTCCCGATGGCGGCGGTGGCACTCAAGTGAATTACTTTATATATAGTCAATATAGGCACAGAGTTAAATTTTTTAACATTTTCTAATGGTGGTGTGCCTCGTGATTTTTTTCATGAAACAAGTGTGCCTTTGCCCAAAAAAGGTTGAAAAACACTGTTCTAGATTACCATAGATATGTGATTGGACTGGATGTAACAGGTTTTAGTACAAAAGGACAGGTTAGAACAAAGTTATTTGCACAGAGCTTTAGTGTGGTAATTTTATTCTAATGTTGGCCTTTAGTGGAGCTTAATTGACCATTAAATACTCATTATATTGAGTATAAAAAGGGCTTTGAGTTGTTCCTTTATTGTACGTTTGGGTGTTATTTTCCAGTCAATTAGTGTGTCTGAGGGCAGAAAAAAAATTGGAGTTTCTACACTTCAGCTACTACACAAATGTACTGTTATACCAAAACAATACACTCATTCTCCTTGACTGTCTGCAGTGCCCAACTGCTTATCACTCTACCCCTCCAAACAACCCTAGCCCCAGTACTTTCTCTCCCTACTAGTCCATTCTTGAATTTTCCCCCCTCTTGTCCCTGCCATCACTATTCACCTTTGCTCAGTCTGTCCTCCCTAACAGTTTCAATGCATGCAAATGGGAACATCTCTGTAGTGGAGCTAGTAGTAGAAAGAATAGAAGAATGATAATGAAGGACAATTATCTAAAATCTTGTGCCTCTGAGTTGTCAGTATAAAAACTGGGTGGCGGATTCAGGGAAGGCAAGGGGAAGGAGGTGAGAGTACTACAGGGAATAGTGTTTTTCTTATAAATGTGTGTTTAAGCATGGAGCTACTACTGCCAACCTTAACTACAAAAGTCAAACAATTAAGCAAAGGACATCAAACCATCCTTCAGTTTGATATTTCTGCAGTGTTTGACTCCATCAATCACCAACTACTCCTAAACACACTCGGTGTTTAGGCATCATGGGCACAGTTTACAACTGGTTCAGAGACTTCTTACAGAACAGGAACTACCTTGTCCGGAAAGACGATGACTTCTCAAAAAGTTGGCCAGCCTTCTGTGGTGGTCCCCAGGGATCCCCCTCTCCCCTATACTCTACAACCTATTCATAAGCTCACTAGGCAACATTACCTTCAACAACAATGAAAGCCTACTATCATACGCTGATGACATTCTCCTCCTCATCCCAATAGAGCACAACACCATAGACACCCCTCAGAGAATCATAAACAAAATAGAAAAGATACAAATGTGGGCTACACTCAAATGGAATGCAGCAAAAACGAAAGCACTCTGGTTTCACAGTTGACTGTAAACTGTCCCAACAGCTGTTACCTTGCCCACAGGAACCAATCTCGATATCAACAAAACCTCCAAAATACTTGGGGTCATACTAGACTCAACCCTTTCCTACGAACCCCAGATCTCCAACATATGAAAAAAGATATTCTATAGCATGAGACAACTCCGAATGGTCAGACCCTTCTTCCACAGCCACCACTTCACGATACTGACACAGATGCTTTTATTGTCCCATCTAGATTATTGTAACTCACTTTATTCCAGGACAAGCAGGCAGCATATTCTTGACTGATGGGTGACGGCACCGACGGAGCCCCGGTACGGACAATTTTAGAGTGATTGCACTCTAAGAACTTTGAAAGTTATAGTAGGCCGCACGCGCGAGTGCCTTCCCGCCCGACAGAGGCGCGCGGTCCCCAGTTTCTTAGTTTCCGCGGAGCTAAGAAGATGCGTGTTCCAACTGCTGTTGGAAAATTTTTTTCAAATTTTTCTCGCCTTCCCGCTCGCGCGTTATTTTCTTGTCGTGATTTATTCACCTTATCGTTTCTTTCTTTTATTTTAAAAAAAAAAGTCCATTTTTTTTCGACTTTTTTTCCGGTCAGCCCCAATGGGGCCTGTTGGCACCATCGAAGCCTTGGGCTTCGATTTTGCTACGGCCGTTTTTCCCTTCATGCCCCCTTCACTGGGTTTCAACAGCGAATTCTTTTCGGTGCCGCCATGGAAGTTCCCCTGGCATCGACACCGTCATCTTCTTCCAAATCGGCACCGGTGACTTCGACACCGCAAGATCCATCCTCGGTGTCGCACCCTGTAGGTAAGCCGGCTAAGAAGCCATCCCCTACTGTCCTTAGCCCGCCAGTCGAACAAGCAGTGAGCCAAGTCCTGCAGACTGCGCGCCGGCCTCGCAAACGCTCCGCTCCTATTGAAGTCACTGCCTCTTCATCGGCATCGACTTCGCCTGAGCGTCGAGCTGCACCGCAGGTACCGAGCAAGAAAAAAGCGGTACCGGTGCCATCGGGACCGTCTCTGGATGAGAGAATAGCATCCATCCTTCAGGTCCAGCTTAAGGAGCAATTACAACACTTGCTCCCGGCTCTGCTGACTCCGAGCCTTCCAGTGTCGGTACCTACTGAGCATTCGGTGCCGATTTTCGAACAGCCTGTTTTGTCGGCATCGACGTTATCGGCACCGCAAAAATCTGTTTCTATGCCTGTTCTCTCGGCGGAACCGAAGTCTCTTTGACGCACTGCTTACTCGACTTCGGAGCCGGTGCCGTTCTCTGACACCCGTACTGCTGTACAGTCACCCGGTACGGTGTCCATGAGGTCTGGTAAATCGGTACGCAAAACCAAGCATACCGAACCTTCTACCCCACTTTCTCAGGGCCGTCTGTCATCGGTACGGGACCCTGATTTGTGGGATGATTCTGATGACCCCCTCGGTACCGAGGCAGATTATTCCTCGGAGGAGGATGTTACATCGGTGCAGGATCCTGCTGGTAAGCCAGAGCACTCGTCCTTCACCAAGTTTCTTAACCCTTTCAGGACCAAGGGACATATTTGTCCCATAACTTTAAAATCCTATAAATTTTGATTGGGATAGTCTACAGTTCTAAATTTGATATGTACGGATTCCATATGATACTGCCTTTATGTAAACAAACTGGTTCCGACATTCATTCATTAGCGTCGTTGCCAGATTGACGAGAAGATTCACTTGCCACACTGTCCATAAGCCAGAAGTGTGATTTAAAAAAAAAAAATATTTCACAAAAAAAATCTATTTTTTGGCATCTGCAAGCCCTTTTTACCATAAAATTGTCGTCAAAACCACAAAAATTGGCCTACGATCCTTATGGTCCTGAAAGGGTTAAGGAGATGTCGGACATCCTTTCCATCCCTCTAGAGTCTGACTCTAAAAAATCCAAAGCATTTCTTGATGCTTTGGATTTTGACCAGCCTCCGAAAGAATTTTTAAAGTTACCCCTCCATGACATCTTGAGGGAAACTTTTTACAAAAATTTAGAAACTCCTCTCACCGTTCCAGGAGCCCCTAGGAAGCTGGAATCGCTTTACAAGGTGATTCCTATTCCAGGGTTTGACAAACCCCAGCTGCCCCATGAATCTCTGCTGGTGGAGTCCACCCTCAAAAAATCGGCAGGCTCTAGTGTATATGCCTCTGTCCCTCCTGGCAGAGAGGGCAAGGCCATGGATAAATTTGGTAAAAGACTTTACCAAAATGCAATGCTGGCCAACCGTTCAGGTAACTATGCGTTTCACTTCTCTTTTTACCTGAAACATTTGATTCAGCAAGTCTCTTCTTTTCAAAAGTATCTTCCTGACCGTAAGCTTCCTGCATTCCAACCTACAACTCAGGAAGTTCATGGTCCGGTCCATCTATGATACTTTTGAACTCACATCCCGAGCCACTGCTATGTCTGTAGCGATGAGACGATTGGCATGGCTCCGAGTCTCCGACCTTGATGTGAACCACCAGGACCGCCTTGCCAATGCTCCCTGCCTGGGTGATGAGCTCTTTGGAGAATCTATGGATACCACCACTCAAAAGCTCTCTGCCCATGAGACGAGGTGGGATACTTTGCTGAAAAATAAAAAGAAGCCTCCTCGTCCATTTAGACAGCAGCCATCATATCAGAGGCGGTTTTCTGCTCGGCCAGTTCAGCCTCAACCTCCACAACCTCGGAGGCAGCGGCAACAGCACCAACAAGCACGTCAGCAACAGCCGCCTACCATAAAGCCTGTCACTCAGACTAAGCCGACTCAGCCCTTTTGACTCCCTTCTCCTGGGCATTGCCAGTCTCCCTCCCTCCTGTCCTCTTCCACAGCCCATAGGAGGTCGATTAACCATTTTTCACTCTCGATGGGAGGTAATCACCACCGACCAGTGGGTGCTCTCGATCATAGCCCATGGCTACTCCCTCAATTTTCAGGCTACTCCCTCAATTTTCAGACTCC
Source organism: Geotrypetes seraphini (assembly GCF_902459505.1). Classification (NCBI taxonomy): domain Eukaryota; kingdom Metazoa; phylum Chordata; class Amphibia; order Gymnophiona; family Dermophiidae; genus Geotrypetes; species Geotrypetes seraphini. The sequence continues at coordinate 258,629,282 of NC_047087.1, forward strand.
TCCGCCGTTAGGCCTGCCAAAAGAGTCTGCTTCCAACAAGTCTCAGTCCCTCCTTCTCGCTCAAGAGGTTCACTCCCTCCTTCTTCTCAATGCCATCGAAGAAGTTCCTCAAGATCAGCGAGGTCCCGGTCCCTGTGCCAGGAGGCGATGAGGCTCTGGGATTGGGTTGTTCGCCGCAACATATTCCTTTGAGCGATCTACATTCAAGGCCATCACAATTGTCTGGCGGACAAGTTGAGTCGTCTGCTGCAGCCTCACGAATGGTCCATCCATTCCTTGACCCTGTGTCAGGTATTTGCTCATTGTTCGCATCCCCCCACAATCACAAGTTGCCCCGCTTCTGCTCCAGGGTTTACACCCCACTCAGACTCGAGGTGGATGCTTTCCTGCTGGATTGGATGAACCTGTTTCTGTATGCGTTCCCTCCATTCCCTCTGATTCTGAAGACTCGTCAGGTTAAAGTCCACGAGTGCCACTATGATCCTGATAGCTCCTTGGTGGCCCCGACAGCCGTGGTTCTCCCTTCTGTTGCAACTCAGTTCCAGGGAGTTTCTTCTTCTGCATGTTTTTCCTTCTCTGCTTACGCAGAGTCGAGGTTCTCTGCTTCATCCCAACCTTCAGTCTCTGCACTTAACGACTTGGTTCCTCGAGACTTAATGCCCTCGTTCCAGTTCTCACAGCCGGTGCTGGACATCCAGGAGGTGTCTTGGAAGGAATCCACTCGCCAATGTTACCATCAGAAGTGGACCTGTTTCTCTTCCTGATGTGCTACCTGACAGCAGGAGCCGTTGTCTGCCTCCTTATCTGCTTCCTTGACTATCTGTTATACTTGTCAGGCGCTGGATTCAAGTCCTCCTCGGTTCGAGTCCACCTTAGTGCCATTACTGCTTTTCATCAGCCGATTGACGGGAAGCCTATCTCTGTCATCCTGTGGTTTTCTGCTTCATGAAAGGCCTTTTCCACGTTCATTGGCCCCTTAAACCTCCTCCTGTGGTTTGGGATCTTAACGTGGTCCTTGCTCGCTTAATGAAACCCCCATTCGAGCAGCGAGCGTGGGCTCACTTGAAGTATCTTACTTGGAAGATTGTGTTTCTTATTGCTCTCACTTATGCCCGTCGGGTCAGTGAGCTTCAAGCCTTGGTAGCGGACCCTCCTTTCACTGTCTTCCATCATGATAAGGTGATGCTCCGTACCCATCCTAAGTTCTTGCCTAAGGTTGTTTCTGAGGTTTCACATCAACCAATCCATTGTTCTTCCTGTGTTTTTTCCGAAGCCCCATTCTCACCCTGGAGAAGTGGCTCTGCATTGTCTTGATTGTAAGCGTGCACTGGCCTTCTACTTGAAGCGCACTGCTCCGCATCGTTCTGCTTCCCAGCTGTTTCTCTCTTTCGACCCTAATCGTTTGGGTTGCTCTGTTTCTAAGCGGACCATTTCTAACTGGTTGGCCGCTTGTATCTCCTTTTGTTATGCTCAGGCTGGTCTCTCCTTGCCGGGTCGCATCACAGGCCACAAGGTCAGAGCGATGGCAGCGTCAGTTGCTTTCCTCCGCTCGACTCCACTTGAGGAAATCTGTAAGGCTGCCACTTGGTCCTCGGTTCATACCTTTACCTCGCGCTACTGTCTGGATACTGTCTCCAGGCGTGATGGCCATTTTGGCCAGTCCGTTTTGCAAAACCTGTTCTCCTAAATTGCCAACTCTCTCTACATCTCATTCTGGTTAACTTGGAGGCCTCCCACATGTAGAGAATTTGCTGCCTGCTTGTCCTGGGATAAAGCGCAGTTACTTACCATAACAGGTGTTATCCAGGGATAGCTGGCAGATATTCTCACAACCCACCCACCTCCATGGTTGGCTTCTTTGCTAGCTATCTGAACTGAGGACATGCTGAGGAGATGCATGCCCTAGACCGGGTGAGAGGGGCACACGCACATGCGCGGGCCAATCGCAAGCTTGAAGGTCTTTAATCAAGTCTGCTTGCGAAAACGTCCGCTAGGGGGCTCAGTCGGTGACGTCACCCACATGTAGAGAATATCTGCCTGCTGTCCCTGGATAACACCTGTTACAGTAAGTAACTGTGCTATATGCGTCCAGGTTCACTGATGAAAATAACTACCAGTAGAAGAGTGAGAGAGCGCTTTGTCGCAAGAGAACTTTTTCTTTGGTGGCCTTCATTGGATGGAATAGATCACTGCTTGTACTGTGACAGGAGCAGACATATATGGTTATTTAGAAGAAGCTTAGACCATTTCTGTTTCAGAAGGCTGATTGGAATTGGAGAGTACATTCTTAAAATGATGCAGCAATACTAATCGCATTATAAAGCTGTTTTGCACACACATTTTCTGTGTGTTTATTATAGAAAATGTTTTTCACCTTGGATAAAACTCTGTTTTGGAAAAAGCTATTAATATGTATAATCAGGTGCGCTGAGATAAAAGCAATTAGGGTGGATTTTGATTTAAATCACGCCCATGATATGATGAATGGATTAATGGAATTCACTTACTAAAAAATGTAAACATTGCATGAATATACTTAATTAAAAACTAATCTTTATGATGATTAACTTTTGGCTTATAATGCATCTTAAATAGAAAACTATCTTTAGGTTTTTTCCTCAAAATTTTTATTTATTTTAAATCCAATTTATAAAAATATGATCTTTGGCCTTTTTAATTTCATTATGGTGGATGTTTGAATTTCTTTGTAAGCTGGAACAGTGACACAGCTTATAAGCGCTCCCCCGTCTCATTTTCTTTCTTATTAGTAGGACGTAGCACTTTCTTTAGCGGAGTAAAGTCTCACATTTCTTAGTATGATTTGTAGTGTAACAGTATTAAGAGTTAATATTAACAGAATATTTTATTTTGTAGCATGTAGATGTAGCAGCTTTACTTATAAAATTTAATGCCTGCGTGAATGCCACGGATAAATGGGCTTTTACACCCTTACATGAAGCAGCCCAAAAAGGAAGAACACAACTTTGTGCTTTGCTGCTAGCACATGGAGCTGACCCTACACTAAAAAATCAGGAGGGACAAACATCCTTAGACCTAGTTACAGTAAGTAATGTTAGGACTTTGTTCTTATCCACAGTTTATCAGTCTTGTAAGATAATAGTTACAAACAATCTGCACAGTGTGATAACTATATGGCTGTCACTTCTCAGATCTCAGTTAACATTGTCTTCCTGCTAAATGGTAATCTAGATCAGTGTTCTTTAACTGCCAGTCAGCAGAAATTTCCTGCCAGTCCCTGCAGGGCTGGCTAGATCAGGGGAACTCCGACTTTTTGCTTCCCAGCTCTCAGTACTTGCCTGCATTAGTGCCAGTAGTGTCAGTGCAGCAGTTCACTTAGGCAGCCTTGGGTCCTTTGATGGGTCGCGCCCGCCTCTGAGGAAAGAGAAAGTTGCATCATCAGAGGCGGGCCGCAACTCGGCAAAAGCCCCAAGGCTGCCTAAGTGAATCACGCTGACGCTACTGACGCTGCCGTAGGCAAGTACTGAGAGCTGCTGGGAGGAGAGCGGAGGGAAGGGGAGGAAGCCACTGTTGGAGGCTGGGAAGCTGCAGGATAAAGGGAGAGCTGCTACTGGACTGGGAGGGAGGGAGGGAGAAGGAGAGATTGTGTTGGAAGGGGAGGAGGGGAAGGGAAGAGAGAAGGGGTACTGATAGATCGGGGAGGAGTTAAAAAGGAAGGAAAGAGCTGGCAGGGAGATTAGAGGAGGGGGAGGGGACAGGGTGGAGGTCAGCAGAGAAATAAGGAGAGAGGGACAAAGATGCTAGATCTGGTGTAGGAGAGAGAAAAAATGGAGAGCAGTGAGGCTGGAATGAATCATGTAAAAAGGAGAGAGGGGGCACAGGCTGGATGGAAAGGGGAGAGGGGCATAGAAAGAAGGCAGATACCATATGGAAGGGGGAGAGAGCAGACAGTGGATGGAAGGGGCAGATGCTGGATTGAAGAGACAGAGGGGGCAGACGCTGGAAGGAAGAGAGTGAAAAGAAGATGCAAGCAGAAACCAGAGACGACAAAAGGTAGAAAAAATAATTTTATTTCTATTTTGTGATTAGAATATATCAGATTTGAAATACGTATCCTGGTAGAGTGGTTAGACATAATTGGGGACCGCAGAGGCCAGGCAGTGCTTCTTTAGCTTCCAGCTGGCTTAGGGCTCTCTGATCAGGGGTAGTTGCCCTAGTTGCACTCCCCTAACATGTGTGACTGTGGTATTCTGTAATAATTTGGCTTATTTGGTTTTCTTGATAGTGAAGGGTACAGGAGAGAGGGGTTTTGTTGATCCTTGCTCTGTATTTTTTGTATTTATAAAATGACAATTGTACAGAATATTGTTTCGTTTTCTACTTTAATAAAATACGTTCTTTATAAAATCATAACTATTTGAGGCTTGTGCGGATGGGATCAGATGGTTTGTGGAGACTTTTTTTTTTTTTTTTAATTTCAGTCTTGCGGCCCCGTGAAGTATTTTGTTCAGCCCCAGTCGAGAATGATGCAGTGTTTTCCTCTGCTGCCCCCGAGTGTTTACTGTCTTGCCGACTCCCTCCTCTGTCTTGCTGCAGCGTTTGCGCATTTATGTAGCCCTAGAAACATTTTTTTTTGGCTAATGCAGTCCAGGGAAGACAAAAGGTTGGATACCCCTGGTAGATGATTTTGTATTTTTGAGAAACAGTTGAGTAGATGCAGTACTGATGTTTGTGTATATTTGTTAAACAGTATAGCATTAGAGAATTACTGTACATACTCTAATATAAGTCGAGACCCCCATTCCTCCCCCCATCCCAAAAGGATGAAAATGGTTGACTCAAATATGTCAGGCGGCTTAATATTCAAGTTCCGTGCCAGGATCTGCACCCAGCCTCCTTCTCTCCATCCCCTGTCAGGCTCTGCACCCAGCCCCCTTCCCTCACTGCACCCAGCTCCCTCCTCTGTCAGGCACTGCACCCAGCCCACTCCCTGCTAAGCTCTGCACACAGGCCCCTTTCCTCCCTCCCTCTGTCAGGCACTGCACCCAGCCCCCTCCCTGCTAGGCACTGCACACAGGTCCCTTCCCTCCCTCCCAGGCTCTCCACCCTGTCCCCCTTCCCTATCCTGTCCATTGTACCTCCTCTGCTGCTGGAATCCCTGGTGGTCCAGAGGTGTAGCGGGCAGGAGCGAGCTTTCCGTGCTCCTGCCTCACTGCTAACCCAGCCGATCGCTGCTGCGAGTTCCGGCTTCAGCCGCTGAGCGGGAGTGCACTTTGGCACCACAGGTCAGCGCTAAGCGGCTTCCTGAATGGCTCCTGTGAATTCTCGCGAAAATTCGCTGGAGCCATTCAGGAAGAGGGTCCTCAATTGGTTTGATTTTTTTTTTTTTTTTTTGCAGGTGTTTAAAAAAAAACAAACAAAAAATACACCTCTGTTTTCTCTTCCCTTGTTCTGCTGAATTGAGGCATGGGGCTTGAAGGTCTCCTTTGGCCTTGGGGGTGTCTCAGCTGCTTGCTTTGAAAGCCAGTGAGGCCTGCCCTGTTAATTTGAAATAAAAAAAATTCTATAGCACCAACAGTATCTTTCCAGACAGTCAGGCACTTCTTATGTTTCTTCTCTGCTCTGTACAGCCCTCCTGTCTGCCATGAGTGTTTTTGTTTGCCTGTCAGTTTTACTTTTTGTGGTGGCTTGAGCAGAGTGTGCCTAAAAAATTGTTTGGTATGATCCCACTGAAGGATCAACACAGCCGACTCCTGCAAATACAAATATTGCACTCAGGCAGGAGTCGTGTCAGAGCCACTTTTGGAGCCAGGGCCCTTTCATCCCAACATATTCAGGGCCGACTGCAAATTCAGGTTTTTCTCTAGCATTGGCACCAGTTTTGGTTGGAACCACTGCGGTCGCCTCAGGTCCTTCTCAGCCTTCACATTTGGAACCTATGGTCCCTGCAGGGAGTGATCAAGGGACTGGGCCTCTGGACCCAGGATCTGCAGGGGGTTTCTCCTCAGATTTCATCTTGGCCATGTGCAAGGCCTTCTGCATGCACAGGTCAACTTGAACAGGAAGGCTTTAGTTCTGTGCTACCATCTCCTACTTCTGCTTTGTCCTTTCGTCCCCCCCACCTCCATCACCTAAGTGGCCGAGGTTAGTTGGGGAAGAAGGCTTGCCCCAGGAGGATCTGGTCCTCTCTGATGAGAACAAGGATTGGCCTGATGAAATCCCTTTATCTCAGAAGGATCACTGAATAGCAGAAAGAATTGAATGATCAAGTATCAGCTGTCTTGCGTTTTAAGAAGAAACCTATGGAGGCTTTGCGGGTCATGGATCCTTTACTCAAGCATTCAGAAAGCTTCCAAGACCTTCTCTATGTATCAGGATATCAGGGATGTGATTCAGATGCAGTGGAAGTCTCTGAATGCTTCTTTCCACATTGCAGGGTCAATGGCTTGCTTATATCCCATGCCTGATATGGACAAAGAGGCCTTATGTCTGCCTGTTGTAAATGTGATGGTTTTGGCAGTTGAGAAAAAGAATACAGTGCCAGTAGATGGGTGGAGTGGGGGGGCGCGGCCCTGTGGGATTCACAGGATTGCAGGCTGGAGTTTTCATGAAACAGAGTTTTAAGGTGGCAGTGCTGACAGTTCAGGCAGCTATCTACGGTGGTCTGCTAGCCTGTTTCTGTTTGTCTGAGCATGTGTTGGATAGGGAAGCCAATGATTGGACTTTAGTGGATCAGGAGGTTGCGAAGATTGAGATGTGGGCTAGAGAATGACACAGTGACAAAATTCATCATCGTTCCCGTCCTCCTTATCCGCGGGAAACCATCTTCATGTCATTCTTTAAGGGACGAATCAGAGTATGAATGCCCACAACCACTGACCCACAAGCTTTGCTTTGAAAAATGCTGGTGTAGAAGGACTGAGGTTGAAATAGACACTAGAAAATGACATGGGATTATTTCCTGCGGGGACGGGAACAGTGATGAATTTTGTCACCGTGTCATTCTCTAATGGGGGCCTCATTCCTTCCGGATGTCATGTACAATTTTACACTCCTTGGCCAAGAGCATGGCACTTAGGGCTCCTTTTACTAAGGTGCGCTAGCGTTTTTAACGCACGCACAAGATTAGTGTGCGCTAGCTGAAAAATTATCGACTCTTTAAAAAGAGGCGGTAGCGGCTAGCGCGCTTTTGTAAAAGGAGCCCTTAGTGTTGCAGCCCAGGGGTCTTTGTGTCTTCAGGGTTGGTCAGTAGACTCGGCACCTTGAGCTCAGTGGTTTTTCCTTCAAATAATTTGATTTGATTTATTATATTTGATATACCACTAGCACATAAGTATTAAGCAGTTTACAATATTAATACAATAGAAATGGGGAATTATCCCTCTGTCCCAGTGGGCTCACACTCTAATTATAGTAGTTATGGAAGAAGTATTTAATTACATGTTAGAGAGAGATGAAAAGAGAGAGGAATACTGTAGATACAACAGTTCTACAAAAAGGCTGGACAAAGGAAAACTACAAAATATAGTATCAATGCATAAATAAAAGAAAGAAAGCAGCATAAATTAATCAAACCCAGAAAGAGTCAAATGAAAGAGAATAAATAAATAAATATATAAATAAACCTCAGTCAAGCTCAGGAAGATCAATATTCACGGACCAGTGAGATTCGAATAGCTCATTTTCCACAGTTACTCTTCTTGCTCGATTGATGAAGAATGCAAGTTGACTCTCAAGTGACCATGGTATTAAAAACCAGCAAGCAGTAGATTTGCCTGACTGATATTGTTAGGCTGATCCTGGATTGGGCTCCCAAATGTCCCAAATTATCTCCAGACCGTGCCAAAGACGGCCATCTATAAAAAAAAAAAAAGAGAGTAGAGACAGCAGGGTGCAGATAGGAAGGCCTTTTTAACTGTTAGTTAAGCATTCTAAATGGTCAATCTCAGGAAAACAAAGATATTAATAAAATCAGAATTGTTAGCCTTATCCATGCTAAAAATTAGAAATAAAGCAAGACACAACTTAAAAACAAATTAAACGAGTAAAAACTAATCAAAAAGCAAGATAAAAATGAAAAACAAAATGAGAAGAGGCACTACAGTCCACGTCCTAATTGTATGCCTAGTGAGGACTTGCACAAACTGGTGCAGAGCCTGGTTAAGTCTAATGTCTTTTAGTTGCCAGAGGATAAACATAGGCTGGCTAGGAGAGGTGGTTTGGCTAGGGACCATTTCTGAGAGTTTTGGCTTTACAGGCCGGGTAGAGTGGGTGTAGCAACTAGTAGCTGGTACTTTCAGGTCACCCATCTCTTTCAAGGGGGCACAGGGGAGGTCGAGATTCTGGTGTTATCTTCTCCACTGCCCCTCGCCTTTCCTAATGAAGGTATTCAGGTTCATCCGCTGGTTCTGATTGGAACATGGCTGAGTGTATTCTTTTGGGGTAGCACCCAAATAACTGCAGATTAGTGGGTGCTAGAAGTAGTTTGTGACGGCTCTACCCTGGAGTTACTCAGCCTTTGTCGTATGCCTTTCCCTTTTCCCCATGCCAGGCTCTCTGAAAGGTAATGCTTGGTCACCAGACCCTGCAAAACTTAAACTCAAGGTCATAGTGCTTGTTTTGCCCACTGAGGTGGGCTTAGGTCGTTAATCCATCTACTTTGTGATCCTCAAGAAAGAGGGTTCTTTTGGTTCATCTTGGATTTGAAGGGAGTCAACCGAGCGTCACGGATACCATCTTTTCATATTGAGACTTTGAGGTCTGTCATCCTGGAAGTTCAACTGGTCAAGTTTCTCGCTTCTCTCAATCTTACAGAAGCTTACCTTCCTTTGTGATTTTGGGAAAGCGTTATCAGTTTTTTGCACTTCCATTTGGTCTTGCAACAGCTCCTCAAACCTTCTCCAAAGTTGTGGTCACAGCAGCATTGCTTCAAGGGGTGAGGGGCGTTCTAGTTCATTCCTATCTGGAGAGTCTGGCGGCTATGCATTGTTCAGTTGCTCCAGTCACGCAGCTGGGTGGTCAATTTCTCCAGGAGCCACCTAGACCCCTCTCAATGACTGAAGTATCTCAGAAGTTGCTTTGACACCAACTTGGTGAGAGTCTTTCTCCCTCATTCCCGCATTTTGAAGCTCCAGGCTCAGATTTGTTACCCTCTTTGAGTTCGCAACCAGGAATTCTGAAAGGCTTTTTTTTTCTGTTCCTGTTGGGTGTTTTTGTGCTTTTTTTTGCTTGGGTATTCAAAGACTGACTCTAAGGGAAATGGCATAGCCTGGATATAGCTAGCTTACAAGTCAGGAATTCTCATACTCCATCTGCTAGTAGTGGTGCATAACCCATTTGTCTGCTAGTCTGGAGGGACTATGAGAAAATTAGCAGGGCCAGAGCTGATATTCAGCGGCACTGCCTGATTTAAGTGCCAATGAATATCATTGGTTAGGCAACCAGGAGCAATTTAAGTGAGCCAGAGCCTCTACTGTCTGCTTAAATTGATTTGAATATTGGGCCCCTTGTGTCCTGTTGAATGTGGGTGTTTTTTGTGGTGTTATTTTTTTTATTTATTTATTTTTTATTTCAGATTAGGTTAATGCTGTTTAATTGATCATTAATCTTTCAGCTTTCTTTAAAAGCTTAGATCTTACTAATTTTTTTGTTATTTTTAGGCAGATGATGTTCGAGCCCTGCTGACAGCAGCCATGCCTCCCACTGCACTTCCATCATGTTATAAACCTCAGGTGATCAATGTATCTCAAACAGTAGGGGCTGCAGCTTCTCTGTCCTCTGTTCCATCAAGTCCATCCAGCCTTTCTGCTGCCAGCAGCCTCGACAACCTGTCGGGAAGCTTCTCTGAGCTCTCCTCACTGAGTGCAACTGGAATGGAGGTGGCTATGGGCCTAGAGAAAAAGGAAGAAGGTACAAATGCTTCCTTATACTGTTGTTTTGTGTCTTATTGCAATCCATGAAGAATAGATTTGTTAGTGAGATCCCATTTGAAAGTAGTACGTTGTTCCGGATACCATATCTTCATAAAGGGTGGCAGTAGTTCAGAGATGGGCTACTAAAATAAGGTTGTGCAAGAGACCAAAGAGAGGTTTAGCAGGCTTAAAATGTACTTAGAACATAAGAACATAAGTAATGCCTCTGCTGGGTCAGACCAGAGGTCCATCATGCCCAGCAGTCCACTCACGCGGTGGCCCATCAGGTCCAGGACCTGTATAGTAATCCTCTATCTATAGCCTTCTATCCCCTTTTCCTTCAGGAAATCATCCAATCCCTTCTTGAACCCCAAAACCATACTCTGTCCTATCACGCCCTCTGGAAGCGCATTCCAGGTGTCCACCACCCTCTGGGTGAAGAAGAACTTTTTAGCATTGGTTTTGAATCTGTCCCCTTTTAATTTTTCCGAATGCCCTCTCGTTCTTGTAGTCTTCGAAAGTTTGCTATAGGAAAGATGAGAAAGAGGTAATATGATGACAGGAGGGAGGTAGAGGATGCCTAGAATAAGCTGCCAGCATTGAGTAGTGAAAATGATACTGTGACAGAATTTGAGCGTGTTTGGGATAACTAGAGAGGGCAGTGGTAGGAACAGGTTTGGAAGGTAGCACTACAAAAAGTAGTTAACTTACTCTCTTGAGAGCAGAGGCAAGAAGAACTGTCATAGGAAAACAGGATGCAAATGACTTGGAATCATCAGAAACAACCAGGTTAATACAGGTAGGTTGGTCATGTCCAGGACATCCTGATTTTCAGGTATTAGCCTCATTAATTTTGCTAACTATTCAGGTTATTAGAAAGCATGGTGATGATATACAAGGGAGAAGAATGCATATTGAGTTGTGGGTTATAAACTGAAACTTTGTACGATCGTCTACCTAAGACTGTGGAGAACCAAAAAGGAATGCAGCATAGACTTGGATAAGTAGTGATATCCTACAGTCTGTCAAGCTACTGGGATATATTCTTAGCAGCATACACAAGAATAATTGGTCAAACTGAATGATTGCACTCTCTCCATATACTGTGTGGTCTCATAGAATAATTGGATGGAACCCAGGATATCGAGGTTTAGATTCAGTGTTTTTTACTGCCATGCGTTATCACTTTAGCAGAGTAGACAAGGAAAGTGCCAATTAATGGACGACATAACACAATGTCTTTTTTAGGTCTACTTCAGTCGCCTAATCTATAATTAGGACCCTTATTTTCAGGTATTATAAAATGTGAAGATATGTTTTATTTTCCCAGCTTATTAGAAGTTATTTCAGGTTACAAAAAAGTCTAGGTTTATCAGTGTTTTTGCATCTAGGTACTAGTTGCAGCTAACGTTTTAGGTAGAATCAAATGCATATATTTATAAAGTTGAGAAGGAGTCGGTGTGGAAAAAGAGTGGAGGAACCAAAGCAGACAAAGGGAAGGGTGAGAGATTACTAGGGGAAGTAGTATTTTTTGTAGTTTATCCAATGACCACCTTTTTCTTTATCCTGTCCAGACTAGTGGGTTTGTGTCTTGTTCCAACCAGAAAATGGAAGTAGTTTCTAGTGATATCACTGAACGTTTCTAGTGATATCACTGGTATTAAGGGCTTGAAGCAGGCCTTTCAGTATGGCTCTACTTGCCGTAAATGGTGAGGTTGGGCTGCTGCAGTAAGTTTGTAAAAAGGTAGACCTGATTCCCTGATCCACAGTCCATGATCTCTGGCCTTATCCGTGAGCCATAGCTCTTGGCGTTCGGACCACAGTTCTTACCCCAGCTGAGTTGCGAAGCTTCGCAGAAGTATCCTTGTCCTGAGCTTTTATCTCCAAGGCTTTAGCTCGCTGAGTGGTCTGGCATAGGTCCTTCAGGGACCTATAAGGAAGAGATGTGAGGGAGGGGTGCAGAATCCCCTCCCTCCTCCCCAGTCTACTGCAGAAAGGAAATAAAAAACTAGAGGGAATAAAGATGTGTGAAAAAGCTGCAGCATTTAGAACAGCGTGCCTGTTAAAGAATGCAAGCAGGAAGAAGCACAGACTATTTTGGCTTGAGCCTGGCATCTTCAAAGCAAATGGAGTGCATTGAAGCCCACAAGTGCCCGATGTAACAGTCCAGACTAATGGATTATGCCTATCAGTCACAGGTGGAGATAGAGAGCACTATTTTTTTGTTCAATTTTTTAGCCTGTCCTCCCAAAGGAGCTCAGAACAGGTACTCAAGCATTTTTCCCTATCTGTTACGGGGGGCTCAGTCTTTCTAATGTACCTGGGGTAGTGGAGGATTAAGTGACCTTACCCATGGTCGCATGGAGCAGTGCGGGGTTTGAACCCATAACCTCAGAGTGCCAAGGCTGTAGTTCTTACTGGAGAATGGCACGGGGACACATTTTTCCCCATCCCCACGGGAACTCATTTTCCCGTCCCGGCGAGTTCTTTTCCTGTCCCTGTCCCATTACTACAAGCTCTGTTCTCATCTGCACAAGCCTCAAACACTTTAAAATTATAAGTGTTCAAGGCTTGTGCAGCTAAGGCAGAGCTTTCAGGGATGGGAAAATTGAGTTCCTGCAGAGACGGGGAGAATTTTGTCCCCATGTCATTCTCTAGTTCTTACCACTACGCTACACTCTCCTCAGTTGTATATAAAGCACTGATGAGCTGTGCAGCCAATATTCTCTGGCTCCAGCAGGAGGTTTACAGGAGTAGGGGTTGAGATGCTGGGTGCAAACCCATGGTCCAGGTCCCTCCCCTCTCCCTTATAACAACCTTTTTTCTTTCCTGCCTCCTTAAAAAAAAAAAAAAGTGATGCAGCATGGGGTTTCTGCAAGTGCAATGAGCACTTTTAACTTGGAAAGTTGTGTTATTTGTGCCTCAGGATTTAACAACCGGCAGATTCACTTCTTCTCTGCAAGTACACCTTTATTTATTTATTTATGGCAACTGAACATGTTAAATGCTGTTCCTGGTATAAGAGCAGGAAACGCCATCTGGGCAGTACACAATGTGTTTTTTCACCTTCATGCAGCCAAAGGCAGTTTATTTCTGACCTGGAACAGAGTTCTAGTTCAGGGCAGGCTGAGCAAATGAGCTTTTCAATTTTGGTAGACTCTTCCCACGGCAGCCATATACTGTGATGCTGCTGTGGCCATTTTGGAAACCACTTTAGCTTCTTCATCACTTCACCCATCAATATCAGAGACCTTATCCTCCTCTCAGCTGGGTCTAAGGCAGACTAGTTTAGATGTTAATGCCTCTACCTTGTCATTTTTACCTGAATTTTACTTTTACATCAGGCGTTTCGACTTAAATGGCTGCAGGTTTCTCTGGCAGTATTGCTGTTGCTTTAGCTTACTTTGAAGAGCAAGTATAAAAAAAATAAATAAATAAGAGTAGACACTTCTAGGGACATTGATGATGTCTTCCCCCCTCCCCCTTCTCCTCTAAATTAGAGAATGGCACAGAGACAAACTTTTCCCTGTCCCCATGGGAACTCATTTTCACATCCCGGCAAGTTATTTTCATGCCCCTGCCCCATTCCTACAAGCTCTGTCCTCATCTACACAAGCCTCAAACATTTTAAAATCATAAGTGTTTGAGGCTTGTGGGGGTTAAGGCAGAGCTTACAGGAATGGAACAGGGACAGTGACAAAACTCGCAGGGACAGGACGGGGAAATTGAGTTCCTTAAGAGATGGGAAAAAAATTTGTCCCCATGTCATTCTCTACTCTGAATCTGAAGAAGCATTTTCTGTTAATTCTGACCATTCAAGCTCTCATCCTTTACCTGAGGAAGAGCTTCCTGGTGCTAAGAGAGATGATCCTTCTACTAGGCTGTTTGTGAAAGAAGACTTGCCGCCTCTTATTACTAAAGCTTTAGAGGTCCTTAATTTTTCTATCCTTCTATACAAGGAATCACTGTGACTCCTATTATGTTTTGCACTAAAAAAAAAAAACCCCTCCAAATCATTCTATACTCATGAAGCCGTGCAGTGGCTCATTTTAGCTCAAGAATCCTGATATAAGGGAAGGGGAAAGGGAATGAGGACTTGTATACCGCCTTTTTGTCACTTTGGCATTTCAAAGCTGACATTCAAAAGCGGTGAGCACTGGAGGATTAAGTGACTTGCCCAGGGTCACAAGGAGCAGCACTGAGATTTGATCTCAACCTCTGGGTGCAGAGGCAGCAATTCAACCTATGCTAGAGCCTGAATAACCTATGAAAGTTGGGCTGGGCAAAGAAATACTACTTCATTTAAATCTTCTTTGTCTCAAATTTTAGCCTTTCTCTAATAATAATAATAATAATTTTATTTCTTATATACCGCTGTACCGTGAAGTTCTAAGCGGTTTACAGTTGAAACAGAAGAAATGCAATAAGTAAGATTAATTAAGATGAAGAGAGAGTACTTAGAGTTCCCTGACTGTCCCAAAGGCTCACATTCTTGCTAAAGTACTTGAGAAAAATAAATTAGTTAGGTTATAAACATAGAGTTGAAGAAGGTAGGAAAACAGTTCATAGGAAAATTAATTTTGAATACATTATATATTGTTCAAGGCGGAATACAAATTATAGGAGATTTGGACATTACCAAAAGAATTGCGTAATAAAGATTATCTAGATAAATTACATAACAGTGATTCATGTACATTACATGGTGTGGTAGAGGATTCAATTATGAAAATTACATATCAGGGAATCAAGTGATAAGAGAATATAGTGGAGAATATCAGTATATACGGTTTACAGATTGGAAGTTACCTAATAATGACATAAGAAGTTTATTGGATAGTGTGGAAAATGTTTATATAGGAATCAGAGTATGTATGATAGGAAAGGTTCTAAGAATTGATTAATGTGTTATTCTATAGAGGGATTGCTTGTGCATAAAGGGAGGATATTAGTTGGTAATGACGTGTTTTCTGAATAGAAATGTTTTGATTTCTTTTCGAAATACTTTGATGTCTGTTGTATTGATTATTAGTTTGGTGATTGTGGGGTCAATTTTTGCTGCCTGTGTCGCTAGAAGGCTGTCGTATAGTTTCTTAAGACGGGTTCCATTATTAGGTGGGAAGGTGAATAGGTTTTGAGTTCTTCTTGATCTGGATGAGAGGTAGCGGTTTAGGCGGTTGTTTAGGTAACAGGGGGCAGTTCCATGGGTTATCTTAAACAGCAGACAATAGAACTTGAATTGAGTTCTTGCTTTTATCGGAAGCCAGTGAGAGTCTATATAGGCGGGAGTGATGTGGTCAAATTTGCTGAGACAGTAGATGAGTCTGATGGCAGTGTTCTGAACTGTCTGTAGTTGTTTTATCATATTGTTAGGACATGTTAGGTAGAGGCTGTTGCAGTAATCCAAGTTACTGAGTGTGAGGGATTGTACAATGATCTTGTAGTGTTCTTTGGTAAAGAAATTTCTAAGACAGTCTAAGGAAGGGGTTGGCTCTTAATGCTCTTAGAAACAAAAAAATAAAGGTAGATAAAGACCATATGGCCTGTCTAATCTGTCTATCCATGTCATCTACTATCCCTTCCTCTCCCTTAGAGATCCAGTGTACTTATCTCAAACTAACTTGAATTCAGATACATTTTTCATCTCCACAACCTCCACCAGGAGGCCATTCCATGCATTCACTACCCTTTCCATTAAAAAATATTTTTTGAGATTACTTCTTAGTCAATCCCCTTTCACATTCATCCTATGCCCCCTCAATCCAGATCCTCCTTTCAATTGAAAGAGACTCTCCTTGTGTGCATTTAAGCCATGTAGGTATTTAAACATCTCTCAAGAACAAAAAATCAAAATAACAATTAATTCAAAAATCTAAGGAAAATGTTATTTGCCAGAGTGGTGGAAGCACCCGCTGAAAACCATTTACTCAGAAGTGGAGAAAAAGCCTCAACCATCAATAATATGCAGACGGCAACCCAATGAGTTTTTAAGCCATTCTTATTCTGTACCAGGGAAATTCCATAACAAGCTCTCGTTCCTTCCAACTCCGTCCAGCACTGGCATCAAAATGGCTCCTGGATTAAAGACTCCTCGTTCCATGATGTCATTTCCGCTGGAAATCATTCATAACAAAAAATCTACACCATTCCACTTTCTGGTTCAGCCCCTTAGGCCAGATTGTATCCAAAAAGAAAATCGACCTCTGTTCACTCTGATATAATTTAGTCTTCACGTCACCCCTACATGAAGTCACTGGGATACGATTCAAAACAAAACATACAAAGCGTACAAGAGGGCGAGATTTAGTGCTCGTGATCAACTGCTCCAGTAGAAATTGAAAGTTGAAGATCTGGAGATGGTGCCATGTAGTTTGAAATTTTCCACTCTTTCTCAACGATTGGGCAGAAAAATTAAAAATCTTCGGCCCATGTACAAACCAAGCAAAATTGTCAGGAGTTAAAGTGTAAAATAGCTTTTTCTCGTAATAGAAATCTAACGAGAGCTTGTTATGGAATTTCCCTGATGCAGCCACTGGTTGGCGAAACAAGAGCCTTGTTGGAAATACAGCTGCTTATCTTCACTTTACTGTTGGCCGGAACATCATGATAGTGGATGGAGTAATGGATCATCAGTGAAGCTAAGTACAATTTTTTGGTTCTCTTGTTCTGTTTCTTTTCCCTGTGCACAGTGTTGGGGTGTTTCCCTGTTTTTGAAAATGACATTTTGATAGTAGTGGAGTTTTTTGCCCATGATACAGAATAAGAACGGCTTAAAAACTCATTGGGTTGCCATCTGCATATTATTGATGGTTGAGGCTTTTTCTCCACTTTTGAGTAAATGGTTTTCAGCGGGTGCTTCCACCACTCTGGCAAATAACATTTTCCTTAGATTTTTGATTTAAACATCTCTATCATATCATCCCTCTACTGCCTTCCCTCCAAAGTATACATATTGAGATCTTTAAATCTTTCCTCATATGCTTTATGCTCCATCCTTTTTACATCTTTTTGAAGGTGCAATCTTCAGAAATGTTTACAATATTCTATATGAGATCTCACCAGTCTTATACAGGGGCATTATTACTTCCCTATGCATCCAAGCATCCTTCTAGCTTTTGCCATCACCTTTTGTACTTGGCCATCTTAAGATCATCATTTGCAATCACACCCAAGTCTTGCTCCTCTTTCATGCACAAAAGTTCTCCAACCCTAAAACAGTGTCTTGCAAACTTTGTCAAGTCACAGCACACTAACCATAGTGGCAACAAATTGAGGCATCCGGAAATGTGTGGACATCGATGTGATGTCATCATGTTAATGTCTGCGCATGCTCGAAGGTCTTCCAGATGGGCCCTGAGCTGTCAGTGGGAGGTACCAGAAGGGAAGATGTGCGAAGAGAAGGAGAGGCACTTGCGCCGGCTGATTGCCTACAGAGGCACATCCTGTAGGCCAGGGGTGCCCACACTTTTTGGGCTTGCGAGCTACTTTTAAAATGACCAAGTCAGAATGATCTACCAACAATAAAATTTAAAAAAACACAAGAGCACACTGTACGCAGATAAAATGTTAATTATCATTTATATTCCGCTTGTTTTCAAAGAGGTCAAGGCAGATGACTTTATGCAATGTCACCTCAGGAACAACTATACAAAAATAGACAAATATACCCCCTCCCTTTTTACTAAACCGCAATAGCAGTTTTTAGCGCAGGGAACTGCACTGCTCTCGATGCTCATAGGCTCCGTGCGCTAAAAACCGCTATTGCGGTTTAGTAAAAGGGGGCTATAGTGCAAAATATAGACAGCAGATATAAATTCTCAAAACGGACACATTTTGATCACTAAATTGAAAATAAAATCATTTTTCCTACCTTTGTTGTCTGGTGATTTCATGAGTCTCTGGTTGGACTTTATTCATCTCACTGTGCATCCAATATTTCTTCCTTTTCAGCCTCCTGTATGCTTCCAGACCTTATTCCCTCCGCCAACTTTTTCTTCCTCTCTCCCTGCCCCCCTCCTCTTTCTTTCTCACTGTCTCTCTCTCTCTCCGTGTCCCTTTTCTTTCTGTCTTCCTGTGCCCCCTTTCTTTTTCTCTTCTTTCTGTCTCCCTGCCTGCTCCCAAGCCGCCGCCATCGGGGAACAGGCCTCCAAATCACCACCTCCCCAAGCTCTCCCTGCTTCCCCACACAGAAGCGTTGGACCAACCAGATTTCCTCTCCCCTACTCATTTCTGAAGTCGGAGAGGAAGTTCTGGGCCAGCCAGGCAGCGATTTGCTGGCCCGGAACTTCCTCTCCGACGTCGGAATTGATGTCGGGTGGAAGAAGTTGGTCAGCTCGGTGCTTCTGAGTCGGGAAACAAGTAGAATGCGAAGGCAACGTGATTGACTCACGTTGCCTTCGCAATCTACCGGTCGATCACAATCGACCTTTTGGGCACCCCTGCTGTAGGCAGTCAACCGGCGTCTCTCCTCTTCCACAGCGTCTTATAGCATACTGAAATCTCAGGAGGCACACAGTTTGCAATACACTGCCCTGAAGTGTACTGTTCCCTCGGGTTTTTGTAGCCCAAATGCATTAACCTATATTTCATAGCATTAAATCTTAGCTGCCAAATTTAAGACCTGTCCTTGGTGAAGCCATTCAATTATCATTTGTAAGTGGAGGAGATTAGGAAAGTATCAGAATTCAAGAAAGCATAAGACAAGCAGATGATGATATACAGGTATCGTAAAACTGAGTAGGAAGACTGGATGGGCCTGGGTCATCTGGCCCTTTTTTCTGTCATACATTCTTGTTTAAATTTATACTGCTTAAAAATTAGTTAACAGGATATTTGTAATTCATTTCTAGGAGTTGATTTGAGCATAAATCAGTTTTTGAGGAATCTTGGGCTTGAGCATCTTATTGATATATTTGAAAGTGAGCAGGTAAGATGTGTAAGCTTTCAGGCCTTTTACCTTTATCTGACACATATAATAAAGTTGGAATGCAAACAGTTGTATTTTACAGTCATTTACTTTCAAATAGTAATGTTGCCTCCTTATGCAGTAAGCTGAGAACCTGGGGATGAAGTCACTTAACCCTCTGTTACCCCAAGCATATAACTTAAATTGTGATCCCACTAGGGACAGAAAATGTATCTGCATATAGTATATATAAACCTCTTTGATTATACCCACAGAAAGGCAATATATCAAATACATGACCACCCTTTTATGTCATTAAAATCAAACTTTTTACATTTACAGTATGTCTTTTTCAGGTTTCTTTAATGAGTAGAATGCTGCTGGCAAGTTTATTTCTGAAGATTAGTGTTAAACATGAGCATTGCTTCTCAGATTTGTTTTTCTGTTTATAATGCTTGCCTCTTCATGAAATGTGAGGCCCTGTTAAACAGCAAAGTCAGTGGTTCACTATACAGTGATAGAGGAAAACATCACAGGACTGATATAAGTGTGCTAAAATCCTGAGAGAAAACTTCCATTGTAGGGTTGAGGAAAGATCTGTTGACATTTTTGGAGATGCCTCTGAGAGACACTGCTGTTTTATCACAGCATTGAAAGAATGCTCAGTTTTGTGGCGGCAGTTATTTAAAACAGTGAAGATGCAGTAATGGCTGAAAGAATGCTCTCCCTTGGTGCAGCTTGTCATATGCTTGTAAACCAAGGTTTTACTGTATAATTCGTTCCGAAAACATGCTTGTAATCCAGAGCACTCGTATATCAAAGCGAATTTCCCCATAAGAAATAATGGAAACTCAGACGATTCGTTCTACAACCCAAAAACTTTAATACAAATACTATACGCAGCGTTAGAGAGAGAAGAACCATTGGCTCAGTTGTGATGATGTGATACGTGTATACTGTATATATTCGTATTTGCAAGACCTCGCTCGTTTAGAACAGTCACTACACTCCCGCAGCGTCGGAGAGAGAAGAACCATCGGCTCAGTTGTAATGATGTGACGCGTGTATACTGTACGTACTCGTATTGCAAGACATTGCTTGTATATCAAGTTAAAATTTAATCAAATGTTTTGCTTGTCTTGCAAAACACTTGCAAACCAAGTTACTTACAATCCAAGGTTTTACTGTACTGAGAATATAACTACAGAACATTAAGAGGAATTTAGGAGTTAAAATATACTTGATATTGTGATATATAAACATCAAGCATCTGCACACAGTTTTATCAAAGAGAAATAAACTTAAGCCAAACTGTTTCTCGTTGAGTATATATAGAGATAACAAAAACATGATTTTTTTATAGATTGTTAAATTAACTGTGTAAAAATAAAAACTTAAGTTTCCTATGTGCTTTCTTAAATGGCTGTAATTTGTGATTACCTTTATTCTAGATCACATTGGATGTGTTGGTTGAAATGGGGCATAAAGAGCTGAAGGAGATTGGAATTAATGCTTATGGACATAGGCATAAAGTTATTAAAGGTGTTGAAAGACTGATCTCTGGACAACAAGGTACAGTGATTTTGTTCATTGGCTATATTTTTACTGGATAAGTACTAACATGCTTTTCCTAAAATTCTCATTCTTTTAAACCTCTGCTTAAAATATTAAGGGACCCTTTTACTTAAAGCTTAGTGCATGCTAATAGAATTAGAGCAGGGATCTCAAAGTCCTCCTTGAGGGCTGCAATCCAGTCGGGTTGTCAGGATTTCCCCAATGAATATGCATTGAAAGCAGTGCATGCACATAGATCTCATGCATATTCATTGGGGAAATCCTGAAAACCCGACTGGATTGCGGCCCTCAAGGAGGGACTTTGAGACCACTGAATTAGAGTATACTATAGTTTGGTGCAGGCTAAGAAGCCCATTTTATACCTGTGGGCTTCTTGACACTTAGCATGTACTAATTTTAGTTAAAAGGACCCCTAAGCAGAACTTTCAGACACTTAACAAAAACGAAGCAATGTTCAAAAGTATGTTCTTCAAAAGAAACAAATCCACAGATTATCCTGTAATTGAAAGCTAGCAATTCCACTTTGAGCCTTTTAGGCTTAGATTTTATCATAGGAAGATGAGCCAAGCTGTCTGGATTTCCTGTGGTGTGGAGGAATAGCTCTGTGACTAGAAACATAGGTTGGATGGGTTTCAAATTATCCAAGTTAGAACCGGGTTGCTGGTCATAACCTTTAAAAAGCACAGTGTTTAAATAAAGAATTACCAAAAAAAAAAGCTAATAATAATCCTCAGACTCTTATTTTGTAAGTGAAATATTTGATGGCCCTCTGTATAATGCCAATCCTTGTAATGTCCACAGATATAGCATAAACAAAAAATGCACTTAAGCCTTACCTGATGGTCTAGCGGGTTTTCAGGCAGGAGCGATCTTCCCACGCTCCTGCCCCATGCAGATCGCTCACAGGAAATGGCTGCCTTGAGCTCCTGTAGTCTCTCGAACCATTTCCTGTGAGCGATCTGCACGGGGCAGGAGTGTGGGAAGATCGTTCATGGCCCGAAAACCCGCTAGACCACCAGGTAAGGCTTAAGGGGGGTTTACAGGGCTTAAAATAGCCCCAAAAAAGAAAATGTATTTTTTCATTTAAAACTGCGACTAAGCGAATCGGTAGATACGGAATTTGCGAATATGGAGGGGGAAGTATATACGCGTCTGTATGCTGCAATAAAACACAAAAATACTGTCTAGATTACCAATCATGAACTGCAGACACCTTTTTGTAATTTCTTAAACCCGGTGGAGGACACATCCCTCTGGCATGGGAAGAGAACGACGTACGTGATGTCATGATGCCTATAAGGTCATGATGTAGCTCTTTTTGAGACACTGCCTACTTTAAAAGACACAGAAATTAACATGCAGAGCAGATTGCCTTCATCTACCCTCTCCCCCTTAAGCTTACATTAGAGTGGTGAATCATTTAACTCATAGACCCTACTCACCCCCAACATCCTCCTTAGCAAAAAAAAAAGTCCAGAAATCAAACTCTTTATGTTGTATGTAGTATTGTTATTCTTCACACTAAATAAACTTATTGATTGACTTGTAGTCTTTGATGTAAAACAAATATTTAGTTTTTCTTTTAATTGCATTCAGTTTTTTTGCATTTTAGGGCTCAATCCATATTTAACCTTGAATACATCTGGTAGTGGAACGATTCTCATAGACCTGTCCTCTGATGACAAGGAATTTCAGTCTGTTGAAGAAGAAGTATGTTATACCTTTTTTATTATTGTCAATCACTTGGAACCTCTTTCAAATTTTATTTCCAACACTGTAACTTGATATTTTCGCTCTCCTCCCATAGGGTTAAATAATTAAATATTCTCAGTGGATAATGGTAAATTTATTTGTTCCGCATTATCTTAACATTCTAACATTTTATCTAGAGTCTACTCTAACCAGTCCTGAATTGACTGTACTAGCTTCCTAAGAGGTTTTTACTGATATACAGACAGCAGAAAGAGATCCTTATGAAATGTTTGACCATGAGATAGTCTAGATTGACTTGGAGTTAATGTCTCAGCCTACAACACTCATCAATGCCAATTTCTCCTGTCCTTGTGTACAGAAATGGGAGGCTTATGTAAGGAATAATCAGGGTCACTTACAGCCTAGTCTTTTCTAGGAAACAGCAAAGGCTGTGTGTGAGGAGAGATCTTAGTCTACATTAGCCATAATTTGAAAAACAAGAAAGGGAAATTTTGAGGCTGGATAATCAAATTAGAAAGGATCCGCAGCATTTTGGCACTTATCCTATGGCGAGCAGTAAATTGTAGTTTCTCACTACATAGATGGATCATGCCACCGAGTCGGACAGTGAGGAATTTTCCCTGTGATATTTCACAGCAAAGTACAGGAGTGGTTTGCCATTGCCTCCTCCCACACAGTGTATGGCTCCATTAAGTTGCTGCTGTCCAACATAGGGCCCCTCAACCTACAGCACCTGCTCTTCCCAGGTGGTCTCCCATCCAGGTACTAGCCAGGCCCGACCCTCCCTAGCTTCCAGTAGTAAGAGCAGGCCTACTCATGGTGGCCAACTACATAGCAGACCCTTAAGATTCCCAGAAGACGAGGAAGAATCATCATTTCCAATATCTGTTATATTGATAAGGAAATAAGAATGGGAAACCTTTAACATTTTTGGTCCTTGGGCTAAATAGAGGCTTTCCTCAACTGCTGTGTGCTGTATATTGATGATATCTTAAGCTCTAAACCAGGGATCTCAAAGTCCCTCCTTGAGGGCCGCAATCCAGTCAGGTTTTCAGGATTTCCCCAATGAATACGCATTGAAAGCAGTGCATGTACATAGATCTCATGCATATTCATTGGGGAAATCTTGAAAACCCAACTGGATTGTGGCCCTTAAGGAGGGACTTTGAGACCCCTGCTCTAAACTGTAACTGGTGGTAAAAAAGGAGATGACTATATTAGGAGTTTGCCTGAATAGTTGTTTAAATATGGAAAAACAAATATTGAAAACAATTTGAGTAGGATATATGCAATTGCAACTGTTAAACAGATTAAAACCTATGTTGTTTTATTTATCTCAGAAAAGAATAATGGGTAGGGGGGTGGGATGAGGGTTAATTATAATTATACATATTATTAGATACTGTAATAAGAGTTGCAAGTGCTGTACTTTAATGTTGTTTATTTAATGCTTATACCCTTGATGAAAGTTTGAAAATGAATAAAAATGAATAAAGATTTAAAAAAAAACAAAAAAAACCCTATGTTGCAAGCTTTCAACTTCCATAGTGTAGTGCAAGCACTGATCCTGAGTAGGGTAGATTATTGCAATGTACTATACTTGGGAGTTGCTAAAGTGAAGATGAGGACAATGCAGATGTTGATTAACTCTGCGACAAGATTGATTACTGGGGTCCCAAGAATGACTCTCATAACCCCAGTGGTGAAGCAATTGCATTGGTTACCTATGAGGTAAAGAGTTCACGTTAAGATTCTTTCAACTATGCATCGGTTGTCTTACAGGGTTTTTTTTTTTTTTAATTTATCATCCTAGAAGGTGTTTGATCAGAAAATAGTATGAAACTGAGTTTAGAGGGCATGTTATCAATCTCTCATGTTAGGATTGGTACAGCGAAGCTGTCTGTGGCAGGTGCCAAATTTTGGAATGCGTTGCCTAGAATTTTGCGATACTATGCTGGGAGGATGAATTTTAATAAAGTGGTGTTTTCGAGAGCTGTTTACAATGTGTCTATATGTGGTGTTTAACCTGTTACGATTTAATCTTTGTAAACCGTATAGTTAATACATGGTATATAAATTAATAGTCTTAAACACTTTTTATAGAAAACCCTTACAGAAATTTTAAAGGTTATACTGTTTTCTAAACTGACTTTGCTAAATAAGCAGAATAATTAAAATAAATAAAACAGTGAAATTACCTATTGAATTCAGGTTTGAAAGCCAGCATCTAAGATACTCCAGTGAAGTTTTTCTTCCCTCAGCAGCACCTGTTCAGGGTTGTAACCAGGGGTACACAGAATCCACAATGCCAGAGTCTAATTTCTAGGTACTGGGTCCAAAAATACTTGGGCTGAATATATTTTTAAATGCAGTTGTATTTATGATTTTCTAGATTATGAAGGAATAAGTTTTTACAAGCGGCAAAAAAAATTTGAGGTAAATTCTTGGTTAACCTTAGATTCAACTGCCATAAGACCCATTTTTTGTGTGTGTGGAAGATGCTGTTCTACAGCAGAAGAGCGTTGCACTTGAAAAATAGGGCAAACCCTTCTGACACAAGAGCACTGCTAAAAGATTTGGTCTTGGACATGTTGCTTTCAGCCTAATTAGGGATGTTTTACTTTTAGGGGATTTTAGGTCATCTTCAAATTTCTAATCAAAATCCAAGAGGTTCAAATATTTCAGTTTTTCAAGCTGTCATTGTTTTGCACACTTATGCTCAATTCCCACGTTGTTAGAATTTATTTTGTTTTAAATCCGATTAAACCTAATGTGAATTCTTCTGGTTTAAACTTCACAGATGCAAAGTACTGTCCGCGAGCACAGAGATGGAGGGCACGCAGGTGGTGTCTTTAACAGATATAACATTATTAAGGTAGTACATTAGATGCATTAACACTTATTTGTGTGTGTTTATATCTATATCTATCTATCTATCGTTCTATCTATCTATTTCTCCCTCCCTCCCTCCTTCCCTGAAAATATGACTTTTGGGGCCACTACTTAGCATGTGTGATCTAACACTCGGTCCTTCTTAGTCTCCAAAACTGAGCACAGCAGTTTTGTTTTTATTTTATTTATTCCTACCCCACTGGTCTCACAAAACCAGGCTAGCGAGCAATCTGCAAATTCCCAAAGGAATGAAGACGTAGGAGTGGACATGATGGTTAGAAAACAGGAGACTTTAGCAATTAATTTAGTTAAAAAGGAATGCCTGACACTGCTGTGTTTTGCCTGGCAAGGGCTGCTTAGAAGACCAAATCATATAATTGAAAAATCATTATAAATAACATTAAAAATAAACATAAAGGGCATCATAATCAGAACCAGTTGAATAAATAGATAAATAAGTAAATAAATACATACTGTTGTGGTCATAAGTTTACTTACCCCTGACAGATTTGTCTAAGCAACTAAATATGAAGACGTGACACCCATACCTTGAACTACACTGGTTCTCCTTCAAAACAAGGTGTTCTTTTAAATTATGTATGATGATCTTTTTAATCTTCCATGGGAAAAAACCAGACTACATATTGGATTTAATTGAAATACCACCCAGTGACAAATATAACCTAATCAGCAGCCATATGAGAATAAGATTCCCAAATCCTAGAGGAATCAAATACAAAACTATTGACTCTACAACCTTTCCATACATGGCAGCAAAATGGTGGAATCCTTTACCAGAACAAGAAATACCTCCTTTCGTAAAGGCCTAAAGACCTACACACACTCTCATGCTGCAACCAACAGAAACCAGAAAAGACACAAACCACCTCTTCCATCTAACACTTCTACCATAACCCATATGTCAAGATTACAACATCAGATATGGCCAATCTTCTTTCCAAACCATATATCATAATCATACGCATGCATAAACCAAGATATTTGTCATGAATTCTAATGAAATAATTTAATTCCTAGTTCTTCTAAATTGTAAATTTAATTGAACTCCTTCTGGGGCATATTAGCGATCCATAAATACTAATGTAATGTATACCATTTGTGGAAAATGAGTAATCAGACAAAACACATTTCTTTTATTTTTAACTAGTTTCAAATTAAACTGGAACGTGCTATTGTGATTGTGTGCCACAGAATAACACAATTATTAAACAAACAAATAAAGGAAAAAATAATAAAATGGTCTTGTTCAAAAGTTTACCAGATAGGCAACCAAAAAAACACAGAAAACTGCCAAAAATATAAATGTAACAACAAAGAAAACAATTGGCAGAACCCTTCACAAACCTCTCATTTTTGCATTTTGAGCACTCAAGCACTTTTGAAAATACTTTATTATGGGACGTGGCTTTTTGAGTCGTTCGTAATGGCCCTCCACTCCCCCTTCTCAAAGCCTTTTGCTGAGCTTCTATATATATATTCTCTGGCATTATTATGGAGACCGAATCATGTACGGGGCAGGACTTATTGAGGTTTTTCAACCTGGTCACCAATAAGTTCTTTGCCAGTACTGTTTTTTTGAGAGATTTGTGAAGGATTCTGCCAATCGTTTCCCTGTTCAAAAGTGTCACAAACTTTAAATTCTTAGGAGAACTGGAGTACAAAATGCATGCAAACAAATAGTTATAAACTCCAGTAAAAACTGAATGTGGTGCCTTAATGTTTCCTTTAAGGAGGAAAAAGGCCTCAGAAACTGTGGGAGACAACACTGTCCTGGAGCTGTGAAGGAGAGAGCTGTCAAATGTACTAGCTCCCCTGCACATTGGCCAGACAAAAAAAACCTCCTGAAACTTTTCCAAATATGTATTACAGTTGCACTAGCTATTGAAAGAATAGAAAAGTGCCTATCTGTAGCGGCCCATTCAGGATCAGTTTTACAACTCTCTGCTTTCTCTTTCCTGGGTTCCTGATCAGGAACAATCACATTCTAAGCATTGACGCACTGAGACTAGGTCACCATCACTACAGCTGGTGTCTCCCTTTAGGTGTGCCTCAACATCGAGTTCAGCAACCCCTCAACACCCTTGTTACCACTTACTACACTGGTACCAGCACCATCCCTACACAACCAGATCAAAGAACTGGGTCAAAGGGAGTTGGCTGGGATGCTACAGAAGCACACAGTGCAGGTACCTATCTCGATGCATCCAGTACCCAGCCCTGTCTGAGCAGCACTCTGTTAGCATCTAAAGCCCAGTCTCAGACTCCACATTGTTGACGTTTAGCGTCGAAGACCTGCGTCTTCTAGAGAGCAGAGTTCCTCCTCACATTCCAGACATTCGACAACTCGACACTTAATGATTATCACAGAGAACATCTTATAGTACTTTATGATGCACTCATCGACATTCTCCTTGGTGTCATCATTTACTTAAACCATCACCTCGACGCCCACCTCAATGTTCTCCGAGGTACGGCATCAAAAAATTTGACTCTTACCTAACTCAGCACACTTCTTCTGATCAATCAGAGGTATCTGCTGAGGAATCTTTATGGCATTCCATCAGACCCTTATTTTCTTCTTTGTCGCAGAAGGTCACTACCGAAGATTCTGTCTTTTACAAACTTATAAGACAGATGGGTCATGTCTTACCAATTAAGATGGAGTCTGAATCTGAGCCTAGAGCAGAACTCATGGATGCTCTAGATCACAGTTCTTCAACCGCCGGTCCGCGGACTGGTGCCGGTCCACAGAAAATTTCTGCCGGTCAGCGCAGGGCCGGCGAGATCAAGACGGCAGTTAAATTTCCTGCCGACTGCGGTTCCTCCCGACTAATGTTCCTCCCAGCCTCAGGCGATCAAGATAGGCTGCCAACGTCGGGGCCTTCCCTCTCTGAGTCTCGCCTGTTCGGAAACAGGAAGTTGAAACAAAATAGGCGGGACTCAGAGAGTTAAGGTCCCGACGTCGGCAGCGTGTCTTGATCGCCACCCCTGCCGAGTTGCTGAAGAGGGCCGCAGGGAAGTTGCGATTAGACCGAAGAGAGCTGCAGATTCAGGTGCAGGTGGAGGGAGATGGTCAGCGTGTGCAAACAAGATCCTGGAGAGCCTTCACAGTGGCTGTCTCCCCTCCCACCAGCTCTCCAATTTGCCAGGGAAGTGATTTACCGGCAACTTCCTGCAGGCAAGTACCGAGAGCTGCTGGAAGGGGAGGAAGCCACTGTAGGAGGCTGGGAAGGTCTGGAAAAGGGAGAGCTGTTACTGGACTTGAAGGGAGTTAGAAGGAGAGATGCTGCTGGGAGGGGAGGAGGGAAAGGTATGGGAAGAGAGTTAATGTTGGATAGAGGGAGGAGGGAAGGAGAAGAAGGAGAGATGCTGCTGGGAGGGGAGGAGTGAAAGAGATGGGAAGAGAGTTACTGTTGGATAGAGGGAGGAGGGAAGGGAGAAGAAGGAGAGATGCTGCTGGGAGGGAGGAGGGAAAGGGATGGGAAGAGAGTTAATGTTGGATAGAGGGAGGAGGGAAGGGAGAAGGAAAAAAAGGAAGGAGGGTAGGGAGAAAGAAAAAAGGAAGGAAACAGCTGGCAGGGAGATTACAGGAGGGGAAGGGGGTCAGGGTGGAATGGAGGGATCAGATGAGAGAAAGGGGAGAGAGGAATGAGAAAGTAGAGAGACATTGATGCTGGAAAGGGGGTCAGCAGAGAAATGAGAGAGGGATAAAGATGCTAGATCTGGTGTAGGAGAGATAAAAATGAAGAAGGCAGTGAAGCTGGAATGAATGATGTAAAAAGGAGAGAGAAGATGGACAAGGAAGAGGGGCATAGAAAGAAGTCAGATACATATGGAAGGGGGAGAGGGCAGACATTGGATGGAACGGGCAGATGCTGGAAGGAAAAGAGTGAAAAGAAGATGAAAGCAGAAACCAGAGACAACAAAAGGTAGAAAAAAATAATTTTATTTCTATTTTGTCATTAGAATATATCAGATTTGAATTATATATCCTGCTAGAGACATAACTGGGGACTGCAGTATTCTGCTAGCATGATATTTCTATGTAGCATTCTATAATAACTTGGCTTGTTCAGTTTTCTTGATAGTAGAGGGGATATATGTGAAGGGGAGGGGAGACAGGGGTTTTGTTGGTCCGTGCTCTGTATATTTGTATTTATAAAATCACAATTGTTCAGAATATTGTTTCTTTTTATACTTTAATAAAATATGTTCAATATAAAATCATAATTGCGGCTTGTGCAGATGGAATCAGATGGTTTGCAGGGACCGAGCTCGCGGAGATGGGGCGTAAACGGGGTTTTTAAATTTTAGTCCTAGTAGTTTGCCGGTCCACAAAATAATTATTTTATTTCTGCCGGTCCACGGGTGTAAAAAGGTTGAAGAACACTGCTCTAGATTACAAAGAGTATCCTAAGGACTGGCTGATGCTTCCATTTCATAATTTACTGAAAGAAGCCATGTTCAAGAACTGGGAGACACCTTTATTAGTTCCAGCAGCTCCCCCAAAACTAAACACTTTGTACAGAATCCAATCTTGTTCAGAGTTCAACAGGCTTCAACATCAATCCCTCCTTGTAGAGTCTGCTTTGAAAAAGACCAACAGTTCCAGAACTTATGCCAATAGTCCACCTGGAAGAGCGGGTAGAATTCTGGATAAATTTGGATGTAGAATCTTTCAGCGCTCCATGCTAACCAGCAGGATCCTAAGTTGTAACTTCTATATAACTTTGTACATAAAAGCTGTCTGAATATGAACAGTAATCCCATCAGACCACCTAGACTCATTTCAAAACATTACTAATGATCTGTTTGAAACCAGAAAATATGACACATTCGGTATTTGATACTTTCGATATCACTTCAAGTTTTATTAAAAGTTTTAGTAATCGCCTAAACAAAGTTTCAAAGCGATGAACAATAAAAAAAACCAACAACCAATAGGGTTAGTTTTGCTATTTACAAAGGTCAACACTTACAGACTTACAGAGCAGAGACTGGAGACTTACTGATAACAATAGGGTAGAAAGGGGAAGAACTACAATATAAAAAATAGGAAAGAACATAAACGGGGAAAAACAATAGGAAGGGGAGCAAATAGTGTCTAAAATTCTGCTAAAAAATCATTAAAAATTACTAGTCCTCAGCAGTTTCTATTGCCTTGAGGAGGCAAGCATGGCTTTGAGTTTGTGACCTGGATGCTAACATCCAGGAACGTTTGGCAAACATCTTCTGCCTAGGAAATGATTTGTTTGTGGACAAAATTGAAGAACTAACTCAAAAAATTAAGATATGAGGACTCTGACAACACTCATCCTCAAAAGCTTCTAAATTTCAAATTAAGAAGTTTCGAATGTTGTCCCTGGCATCCCTTTATCTCCTCCTCGAGCAGAACAACTGGTTATGCTCTCTGGATCTCAAGGAGGCCTACACTCGTATTCCCATCCATCCGGCCTCCTGTCAATATCTCAGATTTCGGGTGGGGAATCTGCATTACCAATACAGAGTTCTACCCTTCGGCCTGGCCTCGTCTCCCAGAGTGTTCACCAAGTGCCTGGTAGTGGTAACCGCAGCTCTACGGAATCATGGTCTTCAGGTATTTCCCTACCTAGACGACTGGCTCATCAAAGATTCCACATCTCAAGGGGTTATTGTAGCGACCCAACGGACTACCTGGTTCCTACAAAGATTGGGATTTGAAATCAACTTTCCCAAATCTCAACTTCAACCCTCAGAATCTACAATTCATTGGAGCTGTTCTGGACACTGTCCAACTCAGAGCATTCCTTCCATAACAACGTCTGGATGCTCTGCTTCACCTCTGTCACACAGTGTCTTCTCGCTCTTCCATCTCTGCGAGACCATGATGGTGCTTCTGGGTCACAGTACATGTGACTCCTTTTGCCAGACTTCACCTCAGAATTCCTCAGTGGACCCTGGCATCTCAATGGACGCAGGTTTGCGATCCTCTTTCTCGACACATCACAGTCACTCCTTCTTTGAAGAAGTCTCTCCGTTGGTGGATGCTGTCTTCCAATCTTTCCAGAGGCTTGCTTTTTTAAACACCCCCTCATCAGAAGGTCCTCACGACAGACTCGTCGACCTACGCTTGGGGCGCTCATCTCGATGGTCTCCGTACTCAAGGCCTCTGGACCAGTACGGATCGTCAGTGTCATATCAATCAGTTGTAACTCAGAGCGATCCTCAAAGCTCTCCATGCTTTTCAACATCTCCTTCACGACACAGTAGTCCTCGTCCGCACGGACAACCAAGTCGCCATGTATTATGTCAACAAACAGGGAGGGACAGGTTCTGCCTCCCTTTGTCAAGAAGCTCTGGAAGTTTGGGACTGGGCAATCCGTCACAACACCTTCCTCAAAGCTGTCTACATTCAAGGGGCTCAGAATTGCTTGGCGGACAACTTGAGTCGTCTCCTGCAACCTCACGAATGGACTGTCCATTCCTCGTCTCTTCATCACATTTTCTCACAGTGGGGAATGCCTCAGATAGATCTCTTTGCAGCTCCCCACAACTACAAACTGCCTCAGTTCTGCTCCAGGATATACTCTCCTCACCGCCTCGAGGCTGATGGTTTTCTTCTGGAATGGACAAATCTTTTCCTCTACGCATTTCCTCCATTCCCTCTCATTCTCAAGACTCTAGTCAAATTGAAGAACGATCATGGCACCGAGGATTTTTGTGAACCCGAGGTCTTCGGGGTCGAGTCTCAAGGCATGGCCGAGGAACCCGAGGTCAAGGCCAAGGGCTGGTCGGCGGCAAAAAGATCCGCCATGCGGTCCTTTTGTCAACGGAGGGCCCGGTGTTGAAAAGTCACGCACCGGGGGCAGGACTTGGTCAGATGGTCAGCCCCCAGGCAGAGAATGCACCAACGATGCGGGTCTGTGATGGACAAAAGACGATCGCACCTGGTGCACTTTTTGAATCCGGTCAAAGGCCAGGACATAGAAAAATTTACAGGCCACGGCCAACAAGGCCACGCGGCCGCGACAACCCGGGATCCCCCGGGTTGACAAAAAGAACCGCAACTTCGCGAGAAAGCAAGAAAAATAAGCAATCGCGTGCACAGCGACTTCAAATTAAAGAAAATAAGAAAATCGCGGTGCTAGAAGGCACTTTCGGGCAGAGGCAAGAAATATGTGCAGCACAGCAGACTTGAATCTTCAATCAAGTTTGCTTGAAAAGCTGTCCGCGTCGGGGCTCTGTAGATGACGTCACCCACATGTGAGAATATCATGCCTGCTTGTCCTGGGATAACACCTGTTACGGTAAGTAACTGTGCTTTTCCATGCTTGCATAAGGAGCCCATCTTGACAGTCTCCATACTTAAAGCATCTCTGTTCCCCCTCAAGAAAAACCTCTCCAAATCAATCTCTTTGAATTTGAGCAATTCACAATGCTCTCTGCACATTTCAAGATTGCCTCCACAATCGTGTAATATTCATTCAAAAAGACAACTATGTCGCCATGTACTACATAATTAAGGGG
Organism: Geotrypetes seraphini; assembly: GCF_902459505.1. Taxonomy (NCBI): domain Eukaryota; kingdom Metazoa; phylum Chordata; class Amphibia; order Gymnophiona; family Dermophiidae; genus Geotrypetes; species Geotrypetes seraphini. The sequence continues at coordinate 258,661,784 of NC_047087.1, forward strand.
GGCACAGGATCTCACCCATTTTGCCAAGAAGCAATCCAAATCTTGTTCTGGATGATTCCTCGCAACACATTCTTAATAACAGTTTATGTAACAGGGAAGCAAAACATCTTAGTGGACAGGTTTGAGCAGAATTGTACAACCTCACGAATGGTTACTCAGCTTGACCATATTACTTCAGATATTCTTGGATTGGGGGACCCAGACGTGGTCCTCTTTGTATCTCCTCAGGTCCACAAACTTCCACTCTTCTATTCCAGAATGTACACTCCAGATCAACTAGATTCAGATGCCTTCTTCCTCAGCTGGACAGACGCATTTATTTATGCTTTCCTCCACTACCATTAAAAAGGAAAACTCAACTCAGACTTCACCAAGAGCATGCCACCATGATTCTCATAGCACCACGGTAGCCATGCTAGCTTTGGTTTCCTCTGCTATTACAACTTAGTGTACGGAAACCAATCACTCTACGAATCTTCCCAACCTTGCTAACACAAAACAAAGATTATCTCCGTCATTCCAATCTGCCTTCCTTAGCTCTTTTAGCTAGGTATCTTCTAGAAAACCTTTCACACAGCGCTGCTACCTTTTCAAGTGGATTCGGTTTACATCATGGTGTAATTTCATTTCTCTGGACCCAAACACTTGTCCTCTTCCATCAGTTTTGGACTATCTCCTACACCTCTCCAACACAGCTCTGATTCATCTTAGCGCTTTCCACACTCTACTGGTTAAAAAGCCATTATCAGTACATCCTGTGGTTTCCAGATTCATGAAAGGCCTTTATCATACCAAACCACCAATCAAATTTCTTCCACTTGCTTGGGTTCTCAATCTTATCCTTTCCACTCTCATGAAGCCTCCCTTTAAACTACTTGCATCTTCATCTCTCAAACATTTCACTAGGAAAATAGTGTTTCTCGTATCTCTCACATCTGCATGCCAAGTCAGTGAGCTTCAAGCACTTGTCTCAGATCTACCATATACAACATTCTACCACGATAGGGTAGAATGGTTCTTTGCACTCATCCCAAATTTCTCCCAAAAGTCATCTCTAAATTTCATTTCAACCAATCTATAGTGCTTTCTGTTTTCTTTCCAAGACCACATTCTCACCCTGGTGAAGCTGCACTCCACGTTGGACTATAAATGTGCTCTTTCGTATTACTTGGATCGCAACAAACTTCGATAGAACTTCCACTCAACTGTTCCTGTTGTTTGACCCAAACAGACTTAGAGCTCCTGTCACCAAGAGAACCATCTCTATGAGGACTGGTGGACTATCTCTTTTTGCTATGCTCGAGCTGGGCTGACACTTAAAGGCTGAGTCACTGCACCTAAAGTTCGAGCAATGGTGACTTCAGTAGCTCACCTATGTTCAGCTCCCATTGAGGACATCTGTAAAGCAGCCACCAGGTCCTCAATTCATACCCTCACATCCCACTATTGTTTGGGAATGGAAAAGTCGGTTTGGCCAAGCAGTTCTGCAAAATTTATTTTCCACTTAAGACACCAACTTCCCTCCAACACTTCTAAATTTGCTAGACTCAATATCAAAATGTATTACCTCGGACATGATCCTGGCAGCTAGGGAGTCCCACATGTAAGAATATGCTGCTTGCTTGTCTTATGATAAAGCACAGTTACTTACCTGTAACAGATGTTATCCGAGGATAGCAAGCAGATATTTTCACAATCCTTCCACCTTCCTTAGTTGACTTTTTAATTTTTTCTTACTGAACTAATGGTCCCACGAAGGCACCAGCGGTCCTTTTTTTTTTTTTTTTTTTTTAAATTTGACAGTACAATTTTTTGTCCTTACTGTGCTCCATGGATGACGTCGCCCACAAGTGATATCTGCTTCCTGTCCTCGAATAGCGCTTGTAACAGATAAGTAACCATGCTTTATGGTTATGACCATAAAGTTCAGTTTTGGTCTCATCACTCCAAATTATTTGTTCCAGAAGTGTTTTTTTGTTTTTTTTTAGATTTCTCTAGGTGCTGTTTGGTGTATTGTAAGCAGGCTGTTTGGTGTATTGTAAGCAGGCTGTTTGGTGTATTGTAAGCAGGCTGTTTGGTGTATTGTAAGCAGGCTGTTTGGTGTATTGTAAGCAGGCTGTTTGGTGTATTGTAAGCAGGCTGTTTGGTGTATTGTAAGCAGGCTGTTTGTGGCATTGGTACAGCAATGGGGTTTTTTTCTGGCAGCTCTATGTGTGTGTGTGTGTGTATATATATGTGTGTGTGTGTATATATGTGTGTGTGTGTGTGTATGTATGTATGTATATATATATATATATATATATATATATACATATATATATATATATATATATATATATATATAAACCACGTTGCTTGCAGAGCCTTTAACTTTTCTTTTGATTTCCCTATGCTTCAATAACCAGCAAAATCAATGGAACCCTGGATGAAATGCATAAGGGTTTTTCACGAGCTAATAAACTCATTGACTATTTCTACAGACACTAATTACAATTAAACAAGGCACAGGTATGGATACTTATCCTTCATTGCCATTTCGGCCTATATGTGTCAACATGAGTGTATATTATTAGTCCAACCATTCAAGGATATGTAAATATTTGATCAGGGTAATCTGTGAGTTCAGTTATTATAATTACTAAAGAACTCACACACAACTTTGTGATAAACAGCTTCACTTGACCAATATTCCTAAATTAAAAGAATGGTGTTTTGCAGGATCACTCATATTTTCCACAAATGGTATACATCTTACAAATTCTGTCAGTAATATGTAAACTTATGATCACAACTATATATCATAAAAACACAAGCGTGTAAGCAATTTACATCATCAAATGCTACAGGAAACATAAAGACAGTTAATGTTCACTGAGATAAATACATCAGCATATATCGAGCAGTTTCTAAAAGAAAACCTAAGAATTTCAAAGATCAAGCACTCGCCAGTACTCTGACCTCTTGGTGGTGGGGGGGCACTGTATTTCAGAACATGGCTGCTGACTCAGAATTTAAAAAAAAAATAAACTTTAAAAAGCCACATAAAAAAACTAAAGGTAAATATAAAGTGCATATCCCTTTAAATACCTTTGTGCTTAAATCAACTTAATTACTTTTAAAATAGTGATAAAATGCTGAAAGTAAGATGGCTGCCACCACTAAAATCTTGAATAACATTTTTTTAAATTCATTTAAAAAAAACAAATTATAGATTCATGAAGGGCATGACGTCAGCTTTCAAACAACACTATCCTCTGACAGGCCTGGGCAGTTTACAAAACAGCAGCATACATTATAAAATTCATAAAACAAGGCAAATACAACAGCACTGCAGGAAGCAGGTTGTGTGGTCCTTAATTAAGCAAAGCCTTCATTTCTTCAGAGGATACCAATAAAAGTATGTATATTTTGGTTTTACACTGCTGTACCAGAGGCTAATACCTTCTCCTATGTAAAGTTTTCTGCCTTCTTTTCTGTCTTGAATTTCAAGTCTTTTCCATTGTACTTGAGAAGAAATTGGAACTACATAGCATTCTGCAAGCTTGAGAGATTTGTATTTTTATAAAGTATGAAAAAATGAAATTTTCATTCATTCTTAATTTTACAGGTGATGTTTATATACTTCCAATAAACAGGGACAGTGTAATAAAGAGAGTCAGAAAAAGAATATGGCAATAGGAAAACTGACTCAGTTAATTGAACCAACATATGGGAAGGACCTGCTGGACTGTGACATGGCTCAGAGATATATAACTCTGAAGAGGGGGAGGTTACCCCTTCTTGGACTAAGAGTTTTTCATCCAATCATAGCTTGGTATACAGTAAAGACAGGTCCAACTCAAGAAGGCATAAAAATTACTTATAACTGTATTCAGTAATTCTAGATGATGCTGCTTTCAAAACTTTAAACGAAAGGAATTGCATTCAGGTTGTACAGAATGTGTGAAAATGCACTTAACTTATATGCAAAATACAACTTCTCAGGGTCCCGACGCGGCCCCGTTTCCTGAAGCAGACGCCGAAACGGGGCCGCGTTGGGACCCTGAGAAGTTGTATTTTGCATATAAGTTAAGTGCATTTTCACACATTCTGTACAACCTGAATGCAATTCCTTTCGTTTAAAGTTTTGAAAGCAGCATCATCTAGAATTACTGAATACAGTTATAAGTAATTTTTATGCCTTCTTGAGTTTACCTGTCTTTACTGTATACCAAGCTATGATTGGATGAAAAACTCTTAGTCCAAGAAGGGGTAACCTCCCCCTCTTCAGAGTTATATATCTCTGAGCCATGTCACAGTCCAGCAGGTCCTTCCCATATGTTGGTTCAATTAACTGAGTCAGTTTTCCTATTGCAATGTTTATATACTGCCTAAATTCCATGACAACCCCAGTGGTGTACAGTTACAATAAAAGCAATTTAAAAAGGAAAAGAACTCCATTATTAAGATAGGACAGACCCCCAAAAGAGCCCACCCTATAAAAACACATTCTGTTACGTCCCTTCTGGATTCCATATGCAGGTGTTCAATCCTAACCCATAGTCCGGGTGTTGCAGAAATCTGCATCTTTTATGAATACATGCTGCACTCAGAATCAATAAACAACTTTAGTTGCAGTTTCTTCATGAAGTCCGTGCAGAAGTCTTTTGCTGGTACTCTGCTTCTGTTTCTTATATTTTTGCTTAAAGTTTGTTTCTCGGTGGCTTCAGTGCCTTGAGACCCCTCCCCGGTGGTCCGCTGTCAGAGAAAAGGACACAGTCCTGCAGTGCTCTACTGCAGCTTCACAGAGAAACTCTGGTGGATCTGTGAAGCCAGCCTGCTGTGTGCCACCTTCTGGAAGTACCCAGGGTATCTTTCCATGGAGTTTGCTGGCCGGTGACCCTGTCACAGGTTTCTAGTGCAAGAAAGAATACTTGAAGAGATTCAGATTAATTTTCTCACTGGTTTAATTGGATAACTGATTTATCTGTTCTTATTTTGAAATGTTTCAGATTCAGAAAGTATGCAACAAAAAACTGTGGGAAAAATATACTCACCGGAGGAAGGAAGTTACTGAAGAAAACCATAATCATGCAAATGAAAGAATGCTGTTCCATGGTAGGATCCCTTGAATTTCAAATTGTTTTTCAATTAACTTTGCAATAGGGAAACCTTTTTTTTTTTTTTTTTTTTTTTTTTAAATTATTGGTTGATCTAATAAACCGATTGAAGTCTGATGTACTTGGTTGGATTCCTGTCTGGTTCTTCCTTCTTGGGCTAGAGAGGCAAAAGAGGCCAACAATTTCAATTTCTGTTACTGTGCTGAAACCGTCCCAAAATCCTTTCTTTTTGGTTTTAGCCAAAAGGCTACAGCCTTGGTTATCAGCTTTATCCAAAACTTACTCTTTTGGTGGAAGCTGAAAATTTGTGCTTTTTTTGTCTTTTGTCTCCCCACCCCCCTATTACCAGAATTTGCCTTTTTCCCTTGCCCTCCCTTCTGTCTTACGATCCATGGTTCTCTAGGGATGTTGTCAGGGCAGGAGTGATCCCCGGTTGTTCCTGCCTATGCTGGCTTTTTCCTCTAGTGGCAATCTTGTGAAATTGCCATACCAGGTCATAGCAGCCATTTTGAGAGCAGAGCTTGCATTTGCAAAAGTGACTTAGGATCACTTCTGCCATGACAACACCACTAGACCACAAGGGATTGTAAGATAGTTTGGGATGGAGGAAGCTTCTCTTTCATATTTTTTTTTTTTTTGTATAATCCATTTTTAAGTACGTAATGCAGTAGAAGGATGTCCAGGACAGACGTGTGGTTTTCATCCTTAAATGTCTGATTCAGCCGTGGCTGATGTTAAAGTGGCGACAGCTTCTTAATTTGTGACTCGGGCGTACCATTCCAAGCTGCGCTGTGATCCTGATACTGTGGTTCTTCATTATTTGGATTTTCTCATCTCCAGAGTGGATTACCTGGTGGATGCCTTGTACGACATCTTGAAAGTTTCGCCAAACTGGGTGCCTATTCTGTTTCAGCTCACAGAATGCTCTGGATCCAGCAATGATCTGGAGATTCCTCTTCTAAGGATATGTTGAGCCAGTTGCTCTTCAAAGGTCAGTTCAGCCAGGTTCTGGATGACCTTATGGCCAGTGTTCAGGATCGTAAACCCTAGGCATTGCCTAGGAGCAGGTTCTACCCTTCTAGGAGTTCTAGGAATTCTAATTTTCATCCCTTCTGGTGGTGTTGTCCGTAAGCTGATCCTTCTACAAGACAATGGTTCTCTTCGTCGTCAGACCACACTTCAGTGGGCCCTGCCATCAGTACATGGCAAATCAGCCGGTGGCTTCCGCTAAAAAACAGTTCTGATGCCAGGCCGATGTCTCCTCTGCGCATCATGGGGCGGTTGTCTGCTTTTCTGGCGGAATGGGAGGCCGCCACCTCTGACCACTAGGTTCTAGAAGTTCTCAAAGATGGCTACACATTGGAGTTTTTCTGTCTTCTGTCCAAGTATTTTCTGGATTCCCCTGCGGACCGCCCAAAGAAGGTGGTTTGGGTGCAGGCCATAGTCAACAGGCTTTTGGATATTGCTGCAATCAAATCCGTGCCAGAGCAAGATTCAGGCTCTGGGAGATACTCTGTAAACTTTATCATTCCAAAGAAAGGAGCCAGTAATTGGAGACCACTTCTGAGCCTCAGGACGGTCAATGCAGCCCTGAAAGTCCCTCGATTCCGCATGGAGACGGTGCACTCAATGATCACATTGGTGGCACCGGGGGAGTTTCTAGCCTCCCTGGATCTGACAGGCGTATCTCCACATTCCCATTGTCTCGGACCACTGGAAGTATCTAATTCTGTGTTCTGGGACAACATTTCCAGTTTGCGGCCCTGCCCTTTGAATAGGCGACGGCACCCTGGTCCTTTACCAAAGTGATGGTGGTGGTGTCCCATCTCCAAACCCTGGATGTCCTGGTTCATCCATATCTGGACGACTAGTTGATCAGAGCTCCCTTTCTGTCTGAGGGGCGTTGGGCTGTCCGTTAGGTGGTACAGTTGGGCAATATCTGGGCTGGGTGGTCAAATTCAGAAAGAGTCACCTTAAGCCCACCCAGGATTTTAGAGTTCCTGGGAGTTCGATTTCACATGAGTCTGAACACAGTGTTTCTAACTGTGTCCCGTCAGGAGAAGTTACAACCGGTTATCAAGGACTTTCTGGCCACTCCAGTCTCGATGGCTTGGCAATATCTCCAGGTTCTGGGGTCCATGGTGGCAACGATCGATGTGGTCCCATGGACCAGGACCCGTCTGCATCTGCTGCAGGAGGCTTTGCTTTTGCGCTGGAATCCACAGTGGGACCCATTACTTGCACCTCTGCCCTGGATGGCGGTGGCATGCAAGTTTCACGTGGTGGTTGTGTCCTCTCTCGCTATCCAGGGCCCTAACACGCCAGATCTCAGATTAGGTGTCGACAGATGCAAATCTAAAAGGCTGGAGAACAGTGTGCATGACTGTCCCAGTTCAGGGCTGGTGGGCGCCATCAGAGCGCAAGTGGTAGATCAATCACCTGGAACTGTGGATGATTCGACTGGCCCTTCTCCACTTCGAGGGTCGTCTCCATCATTGAGCCGTCCGTGTGTTCTCAGGCAATGCCATGGCGGTGGCTTATGTCAGTTGTCAGGGGGGCAGAGAGTCCCTGTCTGTGCATGGAAGCTCAGGTGCTCTTTTGGTGGGCGGAGATGCACCTTGTGGCGCTGTGTGACTTGCAGGTGGCAGGAGTGGAGAACGTTCCAGCAGATTTTCTCAGTAGTCAGACTCGACCCCGGGAAGTGGTCACTTTCTCAAGGAGAGTTTGATTGCATAGCAGTTCAGTGGGGGTTCCCCATGTCCAACCTCATGGCGACTGCAGCTAACAACAACAAAAAAAAGACCAATTGGTTCTTTAGTCGTCATCAGTAGGCTGGCATTAAAGGCCTGTATGCTCTAGTTCAGCCCTGGTCCCAGGAGGATCTTCATTATGTCTTCCCTCCATGGCCCAGGATAGGGCATCTGTTGAGGTGGGTGATGGACCAAGAGGGTACGGTACTTTTGGTGGCACCAAGTTGGCCGAAGTGGCTGTGGTATTCCGACCTGGTTCGGCTCCGGCAGGTTCGGGAGCTCTGGTTCCTTGTCATTCTCGCCTCCTCACACAGGGTTGGATTGTGATGCAGGATCCGGACCGCTTTAGTCTTATGGCTCTTGAGCACATGGCCTTGACTGGCCAGGGCTATTCTTCGGTGGTGATTGCCATGTTGCTTCCCAGCAAATGGAAGTCCACAGTGGTGGCCTCTTTGAAGGCTTAGAGGTGTTCCCAGGCTTGTTGTGCCCTGAGACAGGTGGACCCTTCTCTTCCTTTGATTCCTCTGGTCCTGGAGTTTCTGCAGGATGGCCTGTGGCAGGGTCTAGCAGTTGCTTCGCTTCAGGTTCAGATTGCTGGTCTTTCGTGTCTGGGCCCTCCTTCCCTGAGGGGCTCATTGCAGTTCATCCGGATGTGGTTCAGTTTCTGCGGGGCGCTTTGCAGCTAAGGTCTCTCTTGTGCCTTCCCTGTCTGACCTGGAACCTTCATATGGTTCTTCGCTCTGTCTCATCCCCCGTATGAGCCTCTTGAGCAGGCGTCTCTGGTTCTTGCGATCAAGATGATCTTCCTTGTGGCTATTACTTCAGCCCGCAGGGTTTTGGAACTTCAGGCTCTCTCCTGCAGGGATCCCTTTCTGTGTATTACGGATTCCGCAGTAATGCTGCTTATTGTTCCTTCTTTTCATCTGAAAGTGGTTTCTGCTTTCCATGTGCATCAGGAAGTCTGGCTTCCTGCTTTTGCTTATTCTGGTTCAATGGAGCAGCATCTTCAGGTGTTTCAGTCCTTGGACGTGCACAAACTTTTGTTATAGTATCTGGAGGTCACCAATGAATTTTGCCTATGTAACCACCTGTTTGTTCTGGTGGGTCCTGCCCACAAAGGTAGGACAGCCTCTAAGGCTACCATTTCCAGGTGGATTCACATGGCCATTTCCACGGCTTACGTGGCAGCCAGAAAGAAGCCCCCCTCGGGGCGCAGGCTCATTCGACCAGAGGAGTTCCTTCTTTTGGGCAGAGTTGTCGGCTGTGTCTAGACATTATATGTAAGGCCGCTACCTGGTCCTCCTTGCATACATTCACCAAGTTTTATAGGATCAACGTGGTGGCCAAGCAGGATGCTGCTTTTGGTTCTTCTATTGGCAGCGGGCTAATCAGTCCCACCTTGAATTTTCGGGACTGCTCTGTTACATCCCACTGGTCTCAGAATAAAGTGAGATTATACAAGAACAAAAGACTAGGTTCTTACCTTTCCTAATCTTCTTTCTTGTAAAATAAATCCTCACTTTATTCCAGGAACCCGCCCTATACTTACTGATTCACTGATTGTCTGCCTTACAATCCCTGGGAACTACCTTAGAAAAGACTGGAATGAATCACTTTTCCTACGCTGATGACATCATAGTCATCTTTTTAGTCACCTCACATATAGCTGACACCCTCCATACCATAAAGACAGTCCACCGTTCTTGTTGCACTCCCAGAGGATTTTCTGGGGTTCTTCCCATTACCGCGGTAACCACAATATTGTCGTGGTAATGTTGTCCATGTCACTCCTCTAGTCCATATTAGTAAGAATCTCTATCATGCTTATCCTTTAACAAAATATAAAACTGGAAACATCTCAATGCTACTTTCTCTTCAGAAAGCTGCTAATCATGATTTTATTTTATATATTTTTTTTATACCTTCTCACAAAGGTCCTAGCTCAGAGTTGTATTTATCTACATTGACTTGGGATCTGAATGTGCAAGACTTTTCAAGAAGTCTTTGTTAAAATGACTTTCCCAGTTGTCAGCCTGTGCAGTTCCTGGCAATAGAGAGAAATAACCTCCTGTGAGTTTAACAGAGGTCTGCCAACTGCAAGCTCTGACAATTCCCAGTGGGTCTCGTTGGTTCAGAGTCACACAACTGAAAACGTAGTTTTCAATATTGGCCAAAACCAGGCAATAAGTTTCAACTGCAATTTTGGTTTCTACTGAAAATTTAGTTTTTGTAGCAGATTTGTTTTCAGTTGGGGGGGGGAGTTTTGGTCAGCCTCTAATCAAAACAGTATATTCACAACTGGGAAGGAGTTTAACCACTGCTCAAGAAAACACCTGTAGGAGACTTGAGTTCATTAACTCTGTTTGAATTATATGAATGGAAGCAAGAGGGAAAAAAAACGGGTTAAAAATTCCAGACAGATTTGTTTGAAGGCTTATGTGGTGTATGCCTAGTGAGGGCAGATTTTATTTGAACTAAAAGCTTAAATGAACAGGATGGAGGTACTACTCCCCATTCCAACCCCCAAATCTTTTTAGTGTGTGTAACATGGAGATTGAAAATGTTGTCAGTAGTTGATTTACTTGAATGGGAAGGTATGTTTACTCTTAAAGGGAGCTTTTTATCCAGTGTAATAATGCAAAATCTTGTTTTGAATCCTAAGAGATCTGCTGCTGAGAGAAACATGTTTGCATTATGTTAGAAAATAATGCCTTTGCAATGAATCTTTCAAACAGTGGTGGTAACCGGTAGGTTTCTATCTGTAGGGGACAATCAGTCAAACAAAACTGAGAATGGACATTCATCTTAGGAAACCATCTCCAGGCCTTAATTATATATGTCTTATAATTAGTTTTTAAAGAGGTTACATTGCATGTTATCACCACACATTAATCAGCTTGCAAGCTGTGAAGATTATTTTGCCACTATTGGTCTTTTTGTTACTGTATCTTGATTTTTGTAGGTAGTTAAATAATTTTAATTGTAGAAACATGATGATAGATAACGGCCAAATTGCCCATCCAGTCTGCCCCTCCAGAATCTAAGAAATGGTGTCCTTCAGGCACTGGTAAGAATGGTGTTGACAGAATTTGTCCTTGTCCCAGTGGATAACCATGGGAAACCACCCCCATGCCATTCTTTAAGGCTAGATGGGCGAAACAAAGATATGAATGGGCACAACCACTGACCCTCAAGCCTTGCATTGAAGAATGCTGATAGTAGAAGGACTGAGGTTGAGATAGACACTAAAATATGACTCGGGATGGTTTCCCATGGTTATCCATGGGGATGGTGACAAATTCTTTCACTGTGTCATTCTCTAGGGCATGATGAACCCTTTTTCTTAGGTTTAGATTTGTTTTGAAGTATTTATATTAGCCTAATTTTCCTTAAAAGTACATGATGTGCGCACATGCACAATTTTCCTAGAAGTCTTGTGAACTGTGCCAATATGAAAATTACCTTGTGCAAATTAAATGTTTGGCTTACTGGTATTTTATCTGCTGTATGACTTTCTAATACTAATTTTATTTTGTTTATAGATCTTTACTGAGCTGTGGGCAGACATTGAACTGCAATTGTCAGAAAATAACTTTGATATCTGCCTTGAGCTTAACATTCCATTATTATGGTGCAGTAGCTAGTTTTTTACATGGGGGGAGGGCAAAGATGTAGCTTAAGAAGTCTATAAAATTTTCCAGCATTTAAAACTATCCAAATGGAGTAGGGCACCCAAGAACATGATACAGTATTCTAGCACATTTCCTGAGTTGCACAGATACTTGACTGCCTCACAAGGTTCTCTCTTAGTTATTGAACTCCAGTAAGAGATGCTCTGTCTTACATAGTATTGCTAAGTAACTAAACAGATTGTATAATCCATTTGATAAGAAATACATCTAAGTAGACTATAGTGTAATATAGTCAATTGTTAATCATTCCTATTATTTCACTACAAGGTTCCCCATTTGTGAATGCAATAATTCACAAAGGGTTCGATGAACGACATGCTTATATAGGCGGAATGTTCGGAGCTGGAATTTATTTTGCTGAAAACTCTTCCAAAAGCAATCAGTATGTATATGGAATTGGAGGTGGCACTGGATGTCCAATTCACAAGGACCGATCTTGTTATGTTTGCCATAGGTAAGTGATTACAAGTTAAATTATTGTTAAGGTCTGAAGAAGGCCAGAAGTTGATTTTGATATTGATCTTTTAATTGCCTAGTGCTATCCTTTACATCAGGGGTGCCCAATACGTCGATCGCGATCGACAGGTCGCTCGCTCAGGCGACCCCAGTCGATCGCAGAGCGGGTTCCCTTCTTCCTCTTTTTTCCCCTCCTGACTGGCCCGCTCCTGAATTCTGCTGCTGCTGCCGCTGTTATGTCGAGGGTGGGGAGAAGGGAAGCCGGCACGCACATGTTAGAGCCCCGTTCACGGGCTAAATCGGGAGACAGGTCAGTGAAGCTTGCGATTTGTTCTTCTTGCTTCCAGGTCCTGCCTATTTTCTGTTTCCTCAAAGGCAGGACCCGGCAGCATTTCTCCCAATAGATCGATCTTGGGCCGATCAGCCTTCCTCTCCCCGGCGGAACTTCCTCTCCGACGGCCGAATTGGCGTCGGGGGAGAGGAATGCTGGTGGGCCCCAAGCAGGGAGAGCTTGGCCGGCAGCGGGCGGCTTTGGGGGCCTGTTATCCGATGGCAGTGGCAGTGGCTTGGGGGAGGGCAGGAAGGGAGAAAGAGGGTAGGCAGGGAGACAGAAGGAAAGAAGAGAAACAGAAAAAAGAAAGAGGGCATGAAGAGAGAAAGAAAGAGAGGGCAGGGAGAGAGAAATAAAATGTTGGGGGGGAATGAGGTCAGGAGGAGAGGAAGCATACAGGCTAAAAGAAGGGAAGAAAGATTGGATGCACAGTCAGAAGAAGAAAGTGCAACCAGAGACTCATGAAATCACCAGACAAGGTATGAAAAATGATTTTATTTTAAGTTTAGTGATCAAAATGTATCTGAATTTATATCTGCTGTCTATATTTTACACTATGGTCCCCTTTTACTAAACCGCAATAGAGGTTTTTAGCGCAGGGAGCCTATGAGCGTCGAGAGCAGCGCTGGGCATTCAGCGCAGCTCCCTGCGCTAAAAACTGCTATCGTGGTTTAGTAAAAAGGGAAAGGGGGGCATTTGTCTGTTTTTGTATGGTTGTTAGTAAGGTGACATTGCATAAAATCATCTGCCTTGACCTCTTTGAAAAACCCTGGAATAGGAATGATGATTAACATTTTCTATGCGTACAGTGTGCTTTGTGTTTTTTTAAAATTTTATTGTTGGTAGATCATTTTGACTTGGTCATTTTAAAAGTAGCTCGCAAGCCCAAAAAGTGTGGACACCCCTGCTTTACATGGTATTTTGCAAAAAGTAAACACTGCTGCTGTGAAGAAAATAATCTTTCTCAAACTCAATTAGTAATGATGTAATGTGGTGTTTTTGTTTTGTTTTTAAATCATTTCCAGTTAGTCTTTTGTATATATACTCTTGCATATTCATATTTTGCTGTTTAAAAAATTGCAATTCAAAATTTGATATGGGTATCTAATTGAGCCATCATATTGTATACTTTCAACATGAAAGAACAGTTATGGAAATATTCAAAAAGTAATAAATAAGATATCAAAGAAAGATAGAGTATGCTGTGTAGCTCAATGAAACAAGCTCCCACATTACATTTTAAGTGGTATTTTTAAACAGAACTTGTAAAAAGGTTTAAGGACACTTGGGCACTGTCATCATATCTTTAGTATATTGTTATTCTAAAATTCTGTTCAAAGAATTGGTAAGTAATGGAAGCTAAAGACCATGTGGCCTATCCAGTCTGCCCATCCATACCAAATATTAACTTGACAACCCTTTCCTTCAGAGACAGTGAGGTTTCTGAGGACTATTTAAATCATTGGGCAGAAGCTATCAAGTTTAGCAAAAGAACGATCAGGACGGAGTTATATGTATCTAGCTTAACAATGACAAATGGTTTAGAAACTAACTTAGGATGTCTAAATTTGAAAAAGTTCAAGCGACATAAAAGGGATTATAAGCAAGGCACAACTTATGTTTGGCATAATAAGAATAATTTTGGGCAAAGACCAAATAGGCAAAATTGGACAGATAGGACATCATCTAGGAATGAGAGACCCCATAAGAGAAGTACAGGGGGATGGGACTTGATATACCGCTTTTTCTGTGAAGTGTTAAGTGACTTGCCCAGAGTCACAAGGAGCTACAGTTGGAATCAAACTCAACCTCAGGATGCTGAGGTAGCTACTCTAACCATTATGCCACTCCTAATACAAGGCCTAAACAGAATACAGCTATCAAATGGATTAGGAAGTAACTCTGATGCCTTCGATCCTTCTCCTCTGTATACAACTCCACCAAGGGTGGCTGTTCCCCAATGAATTTTGCAATTAGGAAAGCTGTGGAGGAAGAACTCTACAACAGACACTCCAGTATCACAGAGAGACAGAGACCAGTTTCAATACAGAGGGAGGAGAAGAGGGGAGGGCTCTAAAACAGGCAGTAGCACTACACGATTCCGTGCCAGCAACAGGTAACAGAATCATGCAGTGCTATTGCCTGTTTTAAAGCCCTGTTGAGACGATTTGAGCATCGTGAAACGGCCATGCACCCAGCATGAGCTGATAGAATGAGAGTGAACCGATCTCGGCAAGACATAAGAACATAACATAAGAATAGCCTTACTGGGTCAGACCAATGGTCCATCTATCCCATTAGCTCGTTCTTACTGTGGCCAATTCAGGTCACTAGTACCTGGCCAAAACCCAAGGTGTAGCAATATTCATGCTACCGATACAGGGCAAGCAGTGGCTTCCCCCATCATAGAGATAAGTGTTCATTCGTTCTTCTCTATTTGTTTATATCAGTGGTCTCAAACTCGCAGCTCGGGGGCCACATGCGGCCTGCCAGGAACTATTTTGAGACCCTCAGTATGTTTATCATAATCACAAAAGTAAAATAAAAGTTTCTTGATCATATGTCTCTTTAGCTATAAATGACAATATTATTATTAAGACTTACCCAAAAGGAAAGATTTATAAACTATAAAAGAGTTTTTACCTCAAGCAAAATTGTCATTTCTTTAATAAGACATTAACTATTTTTTCTGAGGCCCTCCAATAGAGAGCTGAACGGGGATGACGGGAATCCCGCGGGACCCGCGAGGATCCCGCGGGTTCCCCCTTTGAGTCACGGGGATCCCGTGGGGACGCCCCCTAGGGTCGCGGGGATCCCGTGGGGACGCCTCCGAGGGTCGCGGGGTTCCTGCGGGGTTGGATCGCAGTGCACTCGAGCCGCGAGGGTAGTCTCCTTCTCCTTACCTGCCCTGTCGCAGCACACAGCCGAACGGAAATCTTCCCGATGTCAGCGCTGACGTCGGAGGGAGGGCTTAAGCAAAGCCCTCCCTTCCTCCGACGTCAGCGCTGACATCAGGAAGACTTCCGGTCGGCTGTGTGCGGCAGGGCAGGTAGGGAGAAGGCAATGGCGTACGAAAGAGGGGGGAGGGGGCGGTCCGCCCCGAAGAATGTGCACAGCCGGTCAGGTCCCCCGATCGACCGACAACAGGCCCGGCCGACAAATCTCCCTGCCCTGTAGCCGCGAATCTAAATTACCTCTTACAGCAGCTTCAGTACTCCAGCTGCTGTAAGAAGGTAATTTAGATTCACGGCTACAGGACAGGGAGATTTGTCCGACCGGGCCTGTTCTGTTGTCGGTCCGGTGCAAAAGCGCCACAAAGGTGGAGGCAGGGAGGGAGGAAAGGTGGAGTGGAGAAGAAAAGACGCTTAAGGGGGGAGAAGGCCGCTGAAAGCACTGGGGAAGACAAAGGGGTGGAAAAGAACGCTGAAAGGACATGGGGTAAACGGGAGGAAGGGGGGGGGGGGGAAGGACCCTGAAAGCACTGGGGAAGACAAAGGGGTGGAGAATGCCACTGAAAGGACATGGGGAAAACAGGGGTGGAGAAGGCCGCTGAAAGGACATGGGGAAGACAGAGGGGGGAGAAGGCCGCTGAAAGGACATGGGGAAGACAGAGGGGGGAGAAGGCCGCTGAAAGGACATGGGGAAGGCAGAGGGGGGAGAAGGACACTGAAAGGAAATGGGGAAGAGGGAATGGGAAGAAGACGCTGGCAGGGAAGAAGACAGAGGTGCCAGACTATGGGGGGAGCGGAGGGAAAAAGATGGGTGCCAGACCAATTTGGGAGGGGGGAGAAAGGGAGAGGCACAGTAACAGAGCAAATGGAAGACACAGAGAGAAGAGAGGCAGTGGATGGAAGGAATTGAATGAGAACATGAAGAAAGCAGAAACCAGGCAATAAAGGTAGGAAAAAAATTCTTTTTTTTTTTTTTTTTTTTTTTTGCTTAAGGATAAAGTAGTATATTAGTTGTGTTGATAAAAATTTATAAACATTAGAGGTTCTGGTAGAAACCCGTTTACAAAGTATGTATTCTTCCCAATTAATATTTCCAAATTAATAAAGTCTTTTTGCTTATTTTTAAATGGGTTTCTACCAGAGCCTTTAATTCAGTAGCATAATTAAATGAAATAACTATTTCTGTAGTTTATAGGGACAGGCGGGGACGTAGGGGATTCCTTGCAGGGACGGGCGGGGACGGAGGAGATTCCTCGCGGGGACGGAGGGATTCCTCGCGGGGACGGGTGGGATTTCTGTCCCCGCGCAACTCTCTACCCTCCAAGTACCTACAAATCCAAAATGTGGCCCTGCAAAGGATTTGAGTTTGAGACCACTGGTTTATATGCTTGCCAGTATGTTTGAAGTTATTGTGTAAACTAGAGTTTATTTGGTAAGAAAGGTTTTTTAGCCTGTGATAGAGGGGTGCAGAGAAGCTAGCAAGTGAGCACAACTCTTCCTTTCACAGCTGTGGTACAGCATTGTTCTCGGCGGTTTCTGAGGCCTTTTTTCCTCCATTTTTTAAAATTTTGTGTACATTCTGTGCGTATGGCAGCTGCGACACTGCTGCTGCTCTCGCAGCAGTCCTGAGCCTCCTCTGCTGCATAGGAGAATTCCTTCAGGTCAACCACCTTCTGCTTGGAGACCATCCTAGACCAAAGGATCAGTGTTCCCGACTCTGCTGCTGCCAATCACCATGGGGATTGATGCTTTAAATACAGGGGAAATTGCTAAAATTCATGCAGGTAAGGCAGAGTAAACAGCTCAAGCAGCCAATTTGTCAGGTGACGTCACTTCCTACTCCATTATTTTAATTGCTTTTTTGAGTTTTTATTTAACTGTTCTGTCATGTTGAAAATGTGTAGATCAGTGGAACAAGCTCTCATTTTAATGCATTTTAAATTGTATTTTTTAGGAAGCTGAATGTGAAAATTTTACAAAGTTAAGAAAACGTCTTGGAGGCATTACCGTATTTTCACGCATATAACGCGCGCGTTATACGCGTTTTTACCTACCGCGCATACCCCTCGCGCGTTATATGCGTGAGCGCGGTATACAAAAGTTTTTAAACATAGTTCCCACCCCGCCCGACGCCCGATTCACCCCCCCAGCAGGACCGCTCGCACCCCCACCCCGAACGACCGCTCGCACGCGCTCCCACCCGCACCCGCATCCACGATCGGAGCAAGAGGGAGCCCAAGCCCTCTTGCCCGGCCGACTCCCCGACGTCCGATACATCCCCCCCCGGCAGGACCACTCGCACCCCCACCCCGAACGACCGCTCGCACGCGCTCCCACCCGCACCCGCATCCACGATCGGAGCAAGAGGGAGCCCAAGCCCTCTTGCCCGGCCGACTCCGCGACGTCCGATACATCCCCCCCGGCAGGACCACTCGCACCCCCACCCCGAAGGACCGCCGACTTCCCGACAATATCGGGCCAGAAGGGAGCCCAAACCCTCCTGGCCACGGCGACCCCCTAACCCCACCCCGCACTACATTACGGGCAGGAGGGATCCCAGGCCCTCCTGCCCTCGACGCAAACCCCCCTCCCCCCCCAACGACCGCCCCCCCCAAGAACCTCCGACCGCCCCCCCAGCCGACCCGCGACCCCCCTGGCTGACCCCCACGACCCCCCCACCCCCCTTCCCCGTACCTTTGGTAGTTGGCCGGACAGACGGGAGCCAAACCCGTCTGTCCGGCAGGCAGCCAACGAAGGAATGAGGCCGGATTGGCCCATCCGTCCTAAAGCTCCGCCTACTGGTGGGGCCTAAGGCGCGTGGGCCAATCAGAATAGGCCCTGGAGCCTTAGGTCCCACCTGGGGGCGCGGCCTGAGGCACATGGGCCCAACCCGACCATGTGCCTCAGGCCGCGCCCCCAGGTGGGACCTAAGGCTCCAGGGCCTATTCTGATTGGCCCACGCGCCTTAGGCCCCACAAGTAGGCGGAGCTTTAGGACGGATGGGCCAATCCGGCCTCATTCCTTCGTTGGCTGCCTGCCGGACAGGCGGGTTTGGCTCCCGTCTGTCCGGCCAACTACCAAAGGTACGGGGAAGGGGGGTGGGGAGGTCGTGGGGGTCGGCCAGGGGGGTCGCGGGTCGACTGGGGGGGCGGTCGGAGGTTCTTGGGGGGGTCGGTCGTTGGGGGGGAGGGGGGTTTGCATCGAGGGCAGGAGGGCCTGGGATCCCTCCTGCCCGTAATGTAGTGCGGGGTGGGGTTAGGGGGTCGCCGTGGCCAGGAGGGTTTGGGCTCCCTTCTGGCCCAACTACACAAAGGTACGGAGAAGGCGGGTGGGGGTGTCGTGGGGGTCGGCCAGGGGGGTCGCGGGTCGGCTGGGGGACGGGCGGAGGGTCTTGGGGGGGGGGCGGTCGTTGGGGGGAGGGGGTTTGCGTCGAGGGCAGGAGGGCCTGGGATCCCTCCTGCCCGTAATGTAGTGCGGGGTGGGGTTAGGGGGTCGCCGTGGCCAGGAGGGTTTGGGCTCCCTCCTGGCCCGATATTGTTGGGGAGTCGGCGGTCCGTCGGGGTGGGGGTGCGAGTGGTCCTGCCGGGGGGGGGATGTATCGGACGTCGGGGGGGGCATCAGGCTTTCAGGATGGGGACAGACCTTCAAGGGGGGACAGGACTTCAAGGGGGGACAGTGCACGGAAAGTCAGGGGGGGTGAACGGAGAGTCGGGACAGCGCACGGAAAGTCAGGGCAGTGCACGGAAGTCAGGGGGGTGAACGGAGAATCGGGACAGCGCACGGAAAGTCAGGGCAGTGCACGGAAGTCAGGGGGGGTGAACGGAGAGTCAGGGCGGGCGAAAGGAGCGTCGGGCATCATGCGCGGTATACCCGTGAGCGCGGTATACAAAAGTTTTTGTACATATCATCGTGATTTCTGCGCGCTATACCCGTGTGCGCGTTTTACACGGGTGCGCGTTATTTGCGTGAAAATACGGTATATAATCACCATATAATTCTCCTTTCCTTATTGTCCATGCAAGGCCAGTCCCGGTAGAGTTATGTCCCCCAACTAGCAGATGGAAACAAAGAAAAACAACTGAGAGCTTAACTTCACTCCCCTTATAGAGGATTGGTGCTGTCTTCAGCTCCTAAGTATTTCTCTGTCTCCAGCAGCTGGTGCAGAAAGGTGGCATTGGTTTTGACTTTCTATAGAAGCAGTGTTGAGGCCAGTTTTCCATTTACTTCATTGCCCCTTAGAAAGGGGGATGCTTCAGGCCTATCCTGAACCTCAGAGAAGCCAATATATCACTTCATGTACCCTGCTTTATCTTACAGATAGTGTTAACTTGAGGGCAGTCTCCAGAGTGTTGCTTTGCAACTGAAAATTTGTGTCTGTACTGTGAATTGAAGAAAGTATAATAATGTATAATGGTGTTGCTAAGTAGTCACCAGTCTGTTGAGGAGAATTGAAAATTCTTGCTACTAAGGGCCTTATACAAAAAAAATTATTTGGGGTAGGCGAACTCTGAGTGAATGTCCTCTTTGAGTAAGGCCTTAAATGTAGAACTTAACATTGTGGATTTTTTTTTTTTAAATTGACAAGATGAATTTGACTACAAACCCCCCAAATTAGAACAAATCAGTAGTCAACTGATAATGGTAGATTCTTATTCTATTCTGAAACTGACTTTAAAAAAAATTATTTTAACCTAGGCACATGCTGTTTTGCCGTGTAACATTGGGCAAGTCTTTCTTGCAATTCAGTGCAATGAAAATGGCTCATTCCCCACCAGGGCACCATTCAGTTACTGGCCGGCCTAGTGTGAATGGATTGGCTTTGGCAGAGTATGTCATCTACAGAGGAGAGCAGGTAATATTTAGTACCTTTTCCCTTATAAAATATGTTTTGCTGAGCATTAAAAGAGTATGAATGCATTGCTTTATTTTGAATATGTAGATGCATTTAAATAGTCTGGACATTCCTCATCTTACTAGCCCAGTCCAGATATTTGAGTTGTGATCCCCAACCATCTGCTAGAGCACAGGTGTCTAAGTCGGTCCTCGAGGGCCGCAATCCAGTCGGGTTTTCAGAATTTCCCCAATGAATATGCATTGAAAGCAGTGCATGCACATAGATCTCATGCATATTCATTGGGGAAATCTTGAAAACCCGACTGGATTGCGGCCCTCGAGGACCGACTTCGACACCCCTGTGCTAGAGGCAGAGAACACAATTTCAATGATGTCATCACCTATATAAGGAAAAGTTTAGCCCTGGAACTTGTCAGTGTTCTCTGCATCCAACAGATGGTTATGGTTTGGACTTCTGCAGCAAGATCTCTTGGCCTGCCTCTTGTTGGTGCATATTTAAGGTCTGTGGACCCCCTGGCCTAACATGACTCTTAGAGATTAGCATGCAGACCTTTGTCCTAATTGAGCCAAGCAGAAACCTAGTAGCAGGACTCCAACTTGTGGATCTTGGTCCAGAAAATCATGAGGACAAGGCAGCCCAGTCTGGGTTCACAAGTTTGGACTATTATGCCTTCTATCCCCAACACAAGGAAGATATTTTTAAAAATAAAGACTGTCTTTTTTTGTGTGTATTTTCTGCCTGATCAAAGTTCTTGGGGTTTAGGCAGCCATTTGTGGAAATTATGTGGCTTGGGTTCTTCATGGCTGGAAATTGGTTTTCTTGAGTCCAAGGCAGCATTTTTGCTAGACATGCTATGACTTGATTCAGGTTTGTTGTAGATCTGTGCTTCCTCCATGGTTGTAGTATGGTGGCAGTTTTAGCTCCAGATTCAAGTTTAATATACCATATATTCTACTAAAAAATCACATCTACCAAAAATAAAAGATAAAACAAATACAACAGAAACAAATGGCAAGAATACATAAGGATTACAAAGTAGTTTATAGACAGTCTAACCAGATATTATTTATAAAAAATAATAAGATAATTATAAAACATAAACATATTAATTAAAAATTGATTTAAAAAACAAAGGGTAAGGTATATGTGACAAAACCACATAGCCAGTCCCACCATTAGCCCTCTATAGTGAGGAAGCAAATATAAATAAACCTAGTGCATAACTTATTCAAAAGCACCCTTAAAAAAAGTTTTGAGGTGAATCTTGAGTTTAATCATAGAAGATTCCAGTCTAATATACAATGGCAGTGAATTCTATAAAATGAGAGCAACTATTGATACCATTCGTACTATTGTTTTCCTAAACAGACCATGAAGTATGAGAGAATACTTAGCAGTTGTTGAAGCACAAAGAGATTTGGCAGGAGCAAAAGGCATAAGATAAGAAGAAAGAAAACTAGTCGGGTATTACCTGGTGTGCAACAAGAATCTTATAAGAAATATATTCTTGTAACCAATGCTCATTCACAGAGAGGGGAATAAAGCACAG
Source organism: Geotrypetes seraphini (assembly GCF_902459505.1). Lineage (NCBI taxonomy): Eukaryota > Metazoa > Chordata > Amphibia > Gymnophiona > Dermophiidae > Geotrypetes > Geotrypetes seraphini. The sequence continues at coordinate 258,683,467 of NC_047087.1, forward strand.
TTACTTACCGTAACAGGTGTTATCCAGGGACAGCAGGCAGATATTCTCTACATGTGGGTGACGTCATCCACGGAGCCCCGACGCGGACAGCTTTTCAAGCAAACTTGATTGAAGATTTCAAGTTTACTAGTGCTGCATCACGCATGTGTGTGCCTTCCTGATCCACTAGAGGGCGCATCCCCTCCTCATGGTCCTCAGTTCAGATAGCTAGCAAAGAAGCCAACCTTGGGGAGGTAGGAGGGTTGCGAGAATATCTGCCTGCTGTCCCTGGATAACACCTGTTACGGTAAGTAACTGTGCTTTATCCCAGGACAAGCAGGCAGCATATTCTCTACATGTGGGTGACCTCCAAGCTAACCAAAAAGGGACGGAGGGAAAGTTGGCAATTATGAAAACAGAGCATGGAACCCCGACCGGCCAAAATGGCCGTCGCGCCGGGAAAACCGTCCAAACAGTAGTGAGAGATGAAGGTATGAACCGAAGACCAAGTGGCAGCTCGCAGAGCGCCTCAATATGCAAGGCTCTGAGGAAAATGACAGACGCCGCCAGCTCTCAGACATAATGTCCCATGACCTGAACGTTCAGCGAGAGACCAGCCCGAGCGTAGCAGAAGGAAAAACAAGCAGCCAACCAGTTGGATAAGGTGCGCTTGGAAACAGGGCAACCCCACGGATGAGGATCGAAAGAGATAAACAGTGGAGGAGCCGTCCGATGAGGCTCAGTAGAATGTAGGGAAAAGGCTAACGCCCTCATACAAACCAGAGTGTGAAGCACCCCTCGCCCGGGGGCGAGTGGGCTGCGGAAAAAAGACCGGAAGAACAATGGAATGAGTGAGATGAAAGTCCGAAATCACCTAGGCAAGAACTTGGGATGAGTACGCCGGACCACCGTGTCATGATGAAATACAGCAAAAGACGGGTCCGCAACCAGAGCTAGCAGCTCACAGACTCTACGAACAGACGTGAGACCAACCAGGAATACCACCCGCCAGGGGAAGTAGAGCCTCAGCAATGGGTTCAAACGGAGGTTTCACCAATGGCGCCATGACCACAATAAGATCCCAACCCACCGGAGGGGACTTGACGGAGGATGAACATTGAAGAGACCCATCATAAAGCGGGAAACCGTCGGATGGACGGAGAATAGCAGCCCATCAAGCGGCCAAAGAAGGCAGGAAATGCACAGAGGTGGACTCAAAGAGATATCGATTCGAGACCTGATTGAGACAAGTGGAACAGATAATCCAGCACTGAAGGCAAGGAGGCAGACAGCGGATCCATGTGGTGCTCAGCACACCACGCAGCAAATCTGGGCCATTTCTGGGAATAGCATTGCCGAGTGGAGTTCTTCCGCGAGGCCTAGAGAACATTCCTACCGACTGAGAGAAACAGAAAGAGGGAAGCACGTGGTGAGGAACCAAGCTGATAAGTGTAGAGACTGCAGATTGGGATGTAACAGAAAACCTCAACACTGAGACAGCAGAGAAGGAAACATAGGTAGAAGCAGAGGCTCCCTGACACTGAGCAGGGAGATGGGAGAACCACGGCTGCCGGGGCCACAGAGGAGCCATCAAGATCATGGTGGCACAGACCGACAGGAGGTGAACCAAAGACCGGAGAATCAGAGGAAAGGGAGGGAACGCATAGAGGAACCTGCCCGTCCAATCGAGAAGAAAGCATCCGCCTCGAGGCGAACCTGGGAGAACATCCGCGAGCATTATCGAGGCAACCAGTGAATGAGGGGCGAACAGAACAGAACCCCCTGTGGAGTTCCCCACCGAACAACTACCTGCCGCAGAGTCTGAGAATGGAGCGACCATTCATGCGGCCGAAAAGCGACCCAACGCGTCCACCAAACAACGTTGATCGCCCTGGAAATACACCGCCCGAAGAAAGAGGTTGCGGCATAACGTCCCCTACCAATAACGAAGGGTTTCCCTGCAAAGTGACAGGGAACCCGTACCCCCTGGCTGGGTCACAGAATACATCGCCACCTGGACGTCTTTACGCACCAGGACCCTGCAATCCTGCGGCCAAGAGCGAAAATCCACCACGGCAGTGGAAATGGCCCGGCGCTCCAGCCAGCTGATGTGGCAGCGACGGTTCGCTCTCGACCAAAGACCCTGAGTCCGAAGGCCCCGAGGCGGGCCTCTAAGCCTATGCAGAGGAGTCCATCATCAGAATCTTCTGATACGACGAGGTGACCCCCCAATGAAGCAAGCGTTTCAAGGAGGGAGGCACCGCAATGTGCTGGGAAGCCGGATCCTAATCCTGCCACCACTGAGACGCTCAGGTCCAGTGGGGAACACGAAGAGGAAACCAGGCGAACAGCGGGACCTGAACCGTGAAGCCCATGGTCCCAAAAGGATCAACATCGGCTCAGCTGAGACCGAAGACCGCTGAAACACCAGCTGACTCAGGCGCAGATGGGCGGCCTGCCGAGGCAGCGCCGAAAAGACCGGAGGTGGACCGAGGACAGAGGGGCCTCCTCCCGGCATAAACAAACAAGGGCCTCCCCCGAGGCCGAGACAAGAAGGAGCGCAAACAAACTGGGTTCAAGTCCGCCCCGACGGACTCCCGAGACTGGGGCGGACAGAAGCCGAACAGCTCCCGGACAAGAGCCTAGTGCAGGGCAGGAAGGGCCCGGACAAGACTCAGATGGGCAGATGGGAACGCCCAACCGACAGAGGCGAGGCTAACCCCCCCCCCCCCGGTGCATAGACCCGAAGGAAACACCCCTCCTGAAGGGAGGGGAGGAATCCCCAGAAGGAGAGCAGTCCAAAGGCTATGCGAGAATAGTCCAAAGGACGGCCAGGAGCCGCCGAAGCCGGCAGCTGGACCATAACCCGGCGCTGCTGCAGCTATTATGGCCGCTGCAAAAGAGACCGAGATAACACAGGAAAGGTATCCGGAGGGCCCCGCCGGAGAAGGAGCCAAGGCAGAAGGGATTCATCTACAGGCGTCCAGATAGGCGAAGGACCGGTCGCGTTCTGAGAGGCGGTTAGTGTCCGCCGCAAGAGAGGTTCAAGAAACGTAGTACTCATGCAAGTAAAATGGCGAGATGATCCTGGAGGTTCGGATCCCCAGCCACACTCTGCGCCAAGCGAGACGACGCCTGGCGGGAGCAATAGAGCCCGAGCAGGGAGAGAGTCTCCTCCAGGAGACCAAACTCCGTACTACAAGATTCCAGCACTTCCGCCCGGAATGCACCGAGAGAAAGCGGGGAACCCTCCCAAACAGGAGCCGGAGACGTCGAGGCCCAGAGTCCCCGTCTATAACGAGGCACAAAACCACAGTCTACGCCGAGGCCCAAGCCTCGGCCGATGCTGAGGTATAAAGCCCCCCAGCGACATCGCGGCACCAAGCCACAGGTGACGTTGAGGCACCAGGCCACCATCAACCAAGGGGCACAAAGCCCCAGACGACGTCAAGTTACAAATCCCCGGTCGACCGCGAGGCACGAAGCCACGGTCAACAGCGAGGCACAGAGCTCCAGCCGACGATGAGGCCCCCAGCCACAGTCGACGGGAAGGGACAAGCCTCAGGCGACGTCGAAGCACAAGCGTCAGGCGACGCGGAGTACACGGCCGCAGCCAATGTCGAAGGTACAAAGCATCCGCCAAGCCACAGTCGACGTCGAGGCAGAACATCGAAGCACAAAGCCCCAGACGACGTCGAGGCACAAAGCCCCAAGCGACGTCGAGGCGCGAAGCTCCTAGTCGACGTCGAGGCACCAAGCCCCAGTCGACGGCGAGGCACCAAGCCCCAGGCGACGGCGAGGCACCAAGCCTCAATCGACGGTGATGCACCAAGCCTCAGTCGACGTCAAGGCACATAGCCCCAGTCGACGTCGAGGCACCAAGCCTCCGTCGACGCCGAGGCACCAAGCCTCCGTCAACGCCGAGGCACCAAGCCTCCGTCGACGCCGAGGCACCAAGCCCCCGTCGACACCGAGCCCCACGTCTCAGAGGACGGCGAGGCACAAAGCCCGATACGACGGCGAGGCACAAAGCCACAGTTGAGGGCGAAGCACAAAGCTCCAGGCGCCGTCGAGGCACAACACCCCAGGCGATGACGAGGCACCAAACTCCAGGCGACGGCAAGGCACAAAGCCCCCGTCGACCTCGAGGCACAAAGCCCCAGTTGAGAACGCCCCAGTCGATCCCAGGCGATGGCGAGGCACAAAGCCCCCGGCGACGTCGAGGCACGAAACCCCAGCCGACGTCACGGCACGAAGCCTCAGGCGACGTCGAGGCACAAAGCCTCAGTCGATGTCGAGGCACCAAGCCTCAGTCGACATCGAGGCACAAAGCCCCAGTCGACGTCGGGGCACGAAGCCCCAGTCAACGTCGAGGCACGAAGCCTCAGCCAACGTCAAGGCACAAAGCCTCAGCCGACGTCGAGGTACAAAGCCTCAGCCGACGTCGAGGCACAAAGCCCCCACCGACGTCGAGGCACGAAGCTCCAGTCGACGTCGAGGACCACCGAAGTCGTTCAGAAGTTGGCACTGTACCAATGAAACTGGTAATGAAGGTGCAGCAGTGCACTCCATGAGGGCAACCTCGAGAAGAGTATTCCCATGAAAGGAGGCACGCTTCGAAGGTCTCCGAGAGGCAGGCCTGACTGCACGCGATGCCCGGAATGCCTGAGACTCAGCCGGCGGCGTTACCGAGGTAACACACCTAGAAAGAAATAAATACTTACTGGGGATCGATCCGATCGAAGGAAATTGGGTCCCGGCCATTCAGCTCATACGAGGTGAGCCCAGAGAGAGGCCAGGGAAAAAGAAACACATCTGCAGCCAAACGAGGCCTAGCAGCATGGCTGAAGCCCGAGAAGGGCCTGCCGGTGGAATCACAAGAAAAAATCCTTTTTTTTTTTTTTTTTTTTTTTTGAAACAAAGAAAATACACGATAAATCAACAACGCACAGCGACTCCCTAACAAAATAAAGAAGCCGCGGTGCTAGAAAGGCACTTAGAAGAACACAGAGAAGAGAGACAGGGCTTTCTGGCTCCGCGGAAAACTAAGAACTGAGGACCATGAGGAGGGGATGCGCCCTCTAGTGGATCAGGAAGGCACACACATGCATGGTGCAGCACTAGCAAACTTGAAATCTTCAATCAAGTTTGCTTGAAAAGCTGTCCGCGTCGGGGCTCCGTGGATGACGTCACCCACATGTAGAGAATATGCTGCCTGCTTGTCCTGGGATAACATATAATAAAACCAAATTTAATTTAAGAGCAGAATTCTGCATTAACTGCAGTCTATGTAGTTGTAGTACTGGGAGACTTTGGTAAAGAGAATTGTATTAGTTGATCTTAGAGATGGCTAAAGAAAGGAAACAAATGCATAATGTCTTAAAATCAAAGAATAAACAAACTTTAAACGAACTAATCAAATCTGTTTGAGAGTAAAGAAGCATTTCTTAACTACCTGAGAAATTTGTAAATGAAATTTCAGACACGCATCAATTACTTCAAGAATTTTAATCTAATCTGAATTTCTATTTCATACTTGCCCAGTACAACTTCTAAGCAATTTACAAGCGAAGAGGCCCATATATAAATATGGGGAAATACATTTACATGGTTATATGACATTTACAGTGAAATTACATAGATCAAGGAAGTGTGCTAGATATAATTTACTTAGATTTCAGCAAAGCTTTTGACATGGTTCTTCATGGCTCTTGAACAAACTTGGCCGGCTGAAGTTAGGACCCAAAGTGGTGAACTGGATTAGAAACTGGTTGACGGACAGATGTCAGAGGATGGTGGTTAACGGAATTTTCTTGGAAGAAAGAAAGATAAGTAATGGAGTGCCTCAAGGATCATTGCTGGTGCCGATTCTGTTCAATATGTTTGTGAGCAATATTGCCAAAGGGTTAGAAGGAAAGATTTCCCTTTTTACAGATGATACCAAGATTGGTAACAGAGTGGATACCCTGGAGGGAGTGGAAAACATGAAAAAGGATCTGCAAACGGAAGAATGGTCTGATGTCTGGCAACTAAAATTCAATACAAAGAAGTGCATTTGGGGAGCAGAAATCCAATGTGCTGGGAGGTGAGAGGCTGATGTACATGGATGGGGCGAGGGATCTGAAGGCGACAAAGTAGTGTGATAAGTTGGTGGCTGTAGCCAGGAGGATGCTAGGCTGTATAAAGAGAGGCATAACCAGCAGAAGAAATGAGGTGTTGATGCCCCTGTACCGGTTGTTTGTGAGACCCCACTTGGAGTATTGTGTTCAGTTTTGGAGGCCGTTTCTGGCCAAGGATATAAAAAACTTGAAGGGATCCAGAGGAAAGCGATGAAAATGGTAAGAGGTTTGCGCCAAAAAGTATGAGGAGACTAGAAGACCTCAATATGTATTTTTTGAAGGAGAGAAGGGACATTTAACTATTTGAAATGTATTAATATAGGACCAAATCTTTTCCAGAGAAAGGAAATTGGTAAAACTAGAGGACATACATTGAAGTTGAGGAATGGTAGACTTAAGAGTAATGTTAGGAAATTCTTTTTCACAGAGAGAGTGGCGGATGCCTGGTATGCCCTCTCAAGAGAGTTGGTGGAGAGGAAAAGTTTCAAGTTTATTTAATTTCTTTGATTAATTTGCATAATCCAAATCCAATGCGATTTACATAAATTCAAAATTAAATAAAATAATAAAAACCGACAAACATAACATTCAAAAAAGTGTAGGATGAACACAGAGGATCACTAATTAGAATATAAATGAGCAAACTTCATAGTCCCAATCCAGCAAAGGAGATGGTTTAGATAGGCTGGAGGAGCTTTAACGGCAACTTCAGTAGTTGGAACCCAAAGACAATACTGGGTAGACTAAGGTATATGGTAGAGAATGATACTGGGACAAACTTTTCCCCATCCCCGTGGGAACTCATTTTCCTGTCCCCACGAGTTCCTTTCCTGTCCCTGCTTCATTCCTGCAAACTCCATCCTCATCTGCACAAGCTTCAAACACTTTAAAATCATAAGTGTCCGAGGCTTATGCGATTAAGTCAGAGCTTACAGGAATGGGACAGATACAGCGACAAACCTCACGGGGATGGGATGGGGAAATTTGAGTTCCTGCAAAGACTGGGAAAAATTTGTCCCCATGTCATTCTCTAGTCTATGGACCAGAAATATCAAAGAAAAAAAAGACAATCGTGAAATTGTAATGCATGTGATTACAGGGCAGACTGGATGGACCATTCAGGACTTTATCTTCCTTCATTTACTATGTTACTATTTACCGCAAGGAGACCCATATGAAATATAGGTAGTTACATCTACATAGCTTGCTTAGTATATTTAGCAAGTTTACATAGTAGATTTCAGATTCAAGTTCAAGGTACTTTACAAGCAGGAGAGTTCTTATAGTGGTTTTTGCCAAGAAGATTTCAGGTAAATAAGTTCAAGGCGTTATGCAAGCAAAATGTCTGTACAGAGATTTGAAGAGTTTCTGTGACACTATGCTAGAGTACAGGTTGTAAGGTTAGTTAGGGACATGAGATGATAGTGGACTTGTTTGTAGTGATGATATATTGTAATCGACAGTTAATAGGGATGCTGTATTAAGTTGTTTTGTGCTGTTCTTGTGTTGGAGAGGTTTTATTGCTGTGTGGTAGATGTCTGTCAAAAAAAAAGTTTTAATTTCCACCCCCCCCCCAAAAAAAAAAACAAACAAACTGAGATAGTCGGCTTGGTCGTGATGGTTGTAAGAAGATCATTTCAGGTTCTAGTGGTGATATAGGTGACTAGGGTATTAAATATATGCTTGTATTTGACTCCTCAGGACCGTAAGATGGAGGCTCTTATTAAATGCAGTTCTAATGTGGCTGTACAGGTGGCGATTTGTGGCGGTCTGGTAGCCTGGGCTTGTTTCCGGTGGTCTGAGAAGGTTCTTGACCATGAGATGGCTGACTGGTCCTAAGTGGATCAGGAAGTAGCTAAGATTGAGCTGGAAGCTTCTTATTTCATGTTTGATCTTTTACATGCCTCAGCCAAGTCCATGACTCTGGGTGTAGCGACCCGCCGTACCCTGTGGCTTCGGATTAGTCGACGGATGCAGCAACTAAGGCTAAACTCAGTAAGTTTCCCTTTCAGGGCTCCTTTCTCTTCAGGGAGGAGTTGGATAAGATGGTTGAGGCCTTGAGTTATTCTAAGGTGCCTCAGTTGCCGAAGGACCAACCTTGCCAGGCTTCGTGAGGTGGTTCTGCCCGGGGGCGTTTGAATGAGTTTCGTAAGTTCCGCCCTGGCTGGGGTGCAACCTTTCCTTTCAGAGGACTTTTCTTCCAACGCATGCAATCCTTTGGGAGGGGGGGGGCTGCGTGGGGAGGTCTCGACTCCTTCAGTGGCTGTACCGCCCGTCCAGCCCAATGTCTCGTTACGGGTCCTTCCCCTGGTGCCAGTCGGAGCCCGATTGCAGGAGTTTTACCGGGGATGGGCTGAAATCACAATGGATCAGTGGGTCTTGGAGGTGTTTCGGGACGGTTATGCTTTGGAGTTTTTATGTCCTTTACCAGATCGCTTCTTCGCCTCACAACTTGAAAGAAGAGGGCTTTTCGGCAGACACTGCTCAGGTTGCTGGACCTCAAAGCGGTAGTCCCGGTACCCCCTCAGGAGATGCATACTGGCAGGTACTCCATTTACTTCATGATGCCCAAGAAAGAGGGGCCTTTTCGGCCCATTTTGGATCTCTAAGATGTCGACAGGGCTCTCCTGGTTCTGTCTTTTCACATGGAAACCATGAAATTTGGCTGTCTAGTCTGGGAAATTTCTGACTTCTCTCAACCTGATGGAGGCCTATCTGCATGTTCCTATTCGGACCTCCCATCAATGATTCCTACGCTTTGGAATTTTGAGAGAGCATTATCAGTTTTGTGTGTTTCCTTTTGGTGTAGCTACGGCGCGACGCACCTTCACTATGGTTGTGGCAGTAGCCTTGCACAAGGAGGGCATTATGGTGCACCCCTATGACAATTGGTTGGTTCGAGAAAAGTCATTGCAGAAGAGTTCCCAGGTTATGGCTCGTGTTGTGAAGTTTCTCCAGTCCCTGGCCAAGAGTCGGTTGACTCCGTCTCACCACTTGGAGTATCTCGGTTTGCTTTTCAATAGAGAATGACATGGGGGAAAAAATTTGTCTCCGTCCCGTCCCCATAGGCTTGGTCCCCGTCAGCATCCTGCCCCGCGAGTTCGGTCCCTGTCACCGTCCCATCCCCACAAACCTAGAGAGAAGATAGTTCTTTAAGTAGAAGGAGTTAACCAAAGTGGATGGGATTGGGGAAGGGAGGTGGGGAGGTAAGGAAAAGGCAAATTGAAGATGCAGATTTGCTGTCTGATGGATTTCCGACGTCCGATGGCACAAGACTTTCTGCAGGTCTTGGGGTCTATGGCGGCCTCCTTGGAAGTGGTCCGGTGGGCTCCGGCTCACATGCATCCTCTTCAGTATACACTTCTTCGACAGTGGTCACCACAGATTCACGATCTGGACTCTCCAGTCCCGCTCAGGGGATTAGTTCGGTACAGCCTACGCTGGTAGCTCTAGTCTTCCAATCTGGTTCAGGGGGTGAATGTCAATCAGCCCCAGTCTCCTTGGATGAGAAGCTCAATGTCTCAGTCACTTGGCTCAGGGCAGCTGGACACTGGTGAAAGCATCCTGGTTGATCAATGTTCTGGAGACTAGAGGCATTCGGCTGGCATCAATTTGGTGGAATTCCGGTCCTTGCTGGAAGGCAAGTCAGTTTGAATTCTCTCAAACAATGTTGGAGCAGTGGCCTATGTCAATCATTGGGGGGGAGGGGGCACCGAGAGTCATCTTGTGGTGTTGGAGACTTCTCTGCTCATGGAGTGTACAGAGGTTCATCTTCGGGACATCTCGGCTTCCCACATTGTCGGCATGGAAAACATCCAGGCAGATTTTCTAAGTCATGCGCTGGATCCTGGCAAGTGGTATCTTGGGCTGGTAGCATTCGAGTTCATTGTTCAGGCCTGGGGTCAGCAGATCATGGACCTCATGGCCCCAAGGGTGGTTCTCAGGACCCATCCTAAATTCCTCCAAAGGTTGTCACGGAATTTCACCTGAATCATACATTGTGCTTCCAGTTTTTTCCCCCAAAGCCTCATTCTCATCCTGGAGAAAGAACTCAGGACCCATCCTAAATTCCTCCCAAAGGTTGTCATGGAATTTCACCTGAATCATACATTGTGCTTCCAGTTTTTTCCCCCAAAGCCTCATTCTCATCCTGGAGAAAGAACTCAGGACCCATCCTAAATTCCTCCCAAAGGCTGTCACGGAATTTCACCTGAATCATACATTGTGCTTCCAGTTTTTTTCCCCAAAGCCTCATTCTCATCCTGGAGAAAGAACTCAGGACCCATCCTAAATTCCTCCCAAAGGTTGTCACGGAATTTCACCTGAATCATACATTGTGCTTCCAGTTTTTTCCCCTAAAGCCTCATTCTCATCCTGGAGAAAGAACTCTACACACTTTGGACTGTGTGTGCCTTGGCTTATTACATACAAAGGACTAAGCCACACAGAACTTCATCTCAACTGTTCATCTCTTTTGATTCTAGCAGATTGGACCTTCCTGTAACCAGGAGAATTATTTCCACATGGTTAGCGACCTGTATTTCCTTCTGCTTTGCTCAGGCTGGGCTGCAGCTCGAGGGACATGTTACTGCACACAAGGTCTGAGCTATGGCATCATAAGTAGTTTTCTTAGGTTCCACTCCCATTGATGAAATTTGCAAAGCAGCTACTTCATCCTCAATTCACACAATCATATCTCACTACTGTCTAGAATCCTATTCCAGACAAGATGGTCGTTTCGGCCAAGCAGCATTGCAGAATTTATTTTCTTCTTAATGGCCAACTCTCTCTCCTTTTCTGTAAGCTAGGGACATGTGAGAATATGCTGCCTACTTGTCCTAGGATAAAGCACAGTTATTTACCGTAACAGGTGTTATCCGGAGACAGCAGGGAGATACTCTCACATCCCACCCATCTCCCCTGGTTGGCTTCTTAGTTTGCTTGCAGACCTGAGGTACCACAAGCCAGCATCAGGCGGAAAGGCACTTACGCGTGCATGGTGTGGGAGGTCGTGAAGTTTCTAAAAACCTTAAAGTGGCAATGCACTTTTACCACTGTCCGTAACTGGGCTCAGTGGATGACGTCACCCAATTGTGAGAATATCTGCCTTCTGTTTCTGGGTAATGCATGTTAAGGTAAGTAATTGTGTTTAGAGCACATTAAGGGCTCCTTTTACAGCATGCAAAGGCATCAAAACCAATAGGAGTTGACTAGACTTTGTTGCATTTTACCACTTAGGGAATCACTATTGCAACTTTATAAATGGAGCCCTAAGTTTGTTAGCATGTCTTAAATTTAGTTTGTGCTTTATTGGTCTAAAGCACACTAAGTCAATTAATCCATGTTAAAATATTTTGAGTCAGATTAAGTTTTCATGCATATTTAATGTTTAAAACAAATGTATGAAATGACCCACCATAAGTTCAGAAATTGGGAAAAGACCAAGTGGACTGGAAACAATTCAAAAAGCATTCCTTGTGCACATTTCCACATGGTCTCAGTGGTGCTAATGAACAAAAAAATCCCCCATTCATTTTGCATTTAAATGACAAAGTTAGAATTTTTATCTTGACCTATTTCTTTTCTAGGCTTATCCAGAATATTTGATTGCATATCAGATTATGAAGCCTGAAGTCACACCAGAAGGGTAAATTGGTTGCAATGTAAACTCAGAGGTCAGAAGATATATCAGCTACAACAAATCTCCAGTTGTCTCGAGTCAAGACAAAATTATATCAAGAGACTTGTGATAAAAAGTGTGAATAAAGAACTAACATTCAGATATGCTAAAGCTTTAAGTAATGTACATTTTTTAAACATCCAACATTTTTCTGTTTTTCAGCACTTTAACAGATACCATTCATTTAAAAATGGATTCATCTGTATTAAATTATCCACAAAAATTGTTTGACTTAACTTGAATCTTGTTTTATATGACACTATGGACATCTAGCTCAAAACATAATCCTCTATAAAGAGCTTGTTTTACTAATACTGTGTACTTTTAAGCACAGCATTTACACTGAATACATCATTTGTAAAACTGTAAATAAGAGCTTTTGTACTAGCCCAGTATTTATTTACATTGCTTTGTAATATAAATTTACTGTTTTAGAATAGCATTCTTGTACAAAGAATATCTGCAGAGTGGTTTTGTAAACTGCATTGTTATCCTCTCTTATGTCTTATATATTGATGGCTAGTTGATTCTAGCACTGTTGAATTCTTGAGTTCACACAATGATCAGGTAAAATGTAGGAAGATAAGAATGATGCTATTCATTTTAATAAAAAAAATAGTTTAATTGAAACTGATTTAGAATATCATAACAAGTGGCATTCCTGGAATTATGCCAGAGAAACATTAAATCCAAAATACTTCTTGGTTGCATAACTTTGAATTCTGGCTTTGGAAGTAGGGTACCTTAACCAATTGTCACTGCATTCTTTCAGCATTTTGTTTGTTTCTTGGTTTGTCATAGCCTTACTAAATTTTCTTCTAGAGTTTCAAATTTTTCATTATTAGAGTAAAAATTAGTAGCACCTGACATTGCAGCATTAGATATGAAATGCTTGTGAAGCCATGACCACATAACTGAGCCAGATTACAGTTTGAAAAATTTATGTGTCACGGGTGTACTGTTGCAAATATAAAATGAATATTTAAAGTTTATTTTACATTTTGATTTTATGAATACTGGAGGAATTCTGAAATCTTATTTACTGCATTTGAGTAGAGTATGAATTCTTCTGTGGTTAGATCTTCAGTTTGATTTAAAAAAAAAAAAATCAATTTTGGAATGACAATTTCTTGTAAAATTTTATTTTTTGTATGTATAGAATGGCTTAATTTTTAATGGTACTAACTCTACAGTTGAAAAGGATTAAAACAACAGAGAGTGAATTAATCTATCTGCAACGGTAGCAGATGGAAAAAAATCCCTTCAACCTGTATAACCAAACCTTGCAGCATAGTTGAAACACTCACAGCTGGGTTAAAGGTGCACTAGAGGTCACTTATCTAATTTCATGACAGCATTATACTCCATCTGTGTTTGACTGTCACTTGAAGGCTTTTTTTCTCGATCCTTTACTATTGCAGATAGATTGTTGTTCGCTCGCTGTGGTTTTAATCCTCTTTAACAGTAAAGTAGAATTAGTATTGTTATTCTGCTGAAACCCATTATTTGCAGTTAATTTTTAAGGGGCCATTTCAAACCTGATCCAAGGGACTTTCTACTTAGTAATTACCCAAGTTGAATGTTGGTCAAAGAGACTTTTGAGTGTTACTGTTCCGTATTACTTATTTCAATAACTTTTATAAAAATTGCATTAAATGTAAGAATATTCATGATAAAACTTTGAACAAAGAAGAAAAAGAATTTACCCCTCTTTTACAAAACCGTAGCACTGTTTTTAGCACTGGCCATGGCAGTAGCATCGCTGACGCTCATAGAATTCCTATGAGCGAGTTGTTTCACTGCAGCCGGTGCTAAAAACTGTGCTACGGTTTTATAAAAGGGGGTGTTAATTCTCTGATGATTTTATCTTGTATTAGTGTTTCATTGGTTGTGATGCTATCAGCATTTGTGAAGTGAGAAACAAAGCCACTGATAATTTTTCTAAGATGTTATTTTGTAATTCATTTTTACATAAACTGAATTTGTTGAATTTTATCCCTAATTATGGTATTTATCAATAGACCATATCAGTTCATACATCAAAACTTTGAAATATTTTACCAGAAAATCCCATGACCCTGATATTTTAATAACTCTGCTCTGATATATTTATTTTCTTTTTTTAATTCAGAGTGATGCTGGTATTGGTTGAAACATGCAGACTTTGTGGTCAAATAAGATAACACAAACCGTTTACACTGATGTATTCAGCAATGTGTTTATTTTAGAAATAGTAGTTTTTCTGTGAATGGTTACAGATTTTGTCTTGTAAATCAGTATAATGGCATGGGATGGTTTTTCAGCTGGTACCCTGTATTATTATTACCATAATATGGGTTTTGTCTAAATGTTTTTGGGGTGTGGGTTTTTTTTGGCATAAGATCTCTGAAGGTTAAAAACTGTAATGGTTTGATAGTCTTGTGATTTTCTTGTGAAGTGCAATTGCAACCTTTCATGTGTTGTTAATACTACTTTATTCATTTCAAATGTCTTCTATGTACTGTATCACATTCCACACCAATGTAATATTAAATAAAAATAAGAATTTCACTGGCTTGGAGAAGCAGCAATAACTGGAAGGTTTGCAAATATGTACAGTGTAACAAATAACATGAGTAGTCATAAAGATTTGAATGCATATAAAGTATGCATATAAAGTGTGTATATATCTACAGTTGAGTCTGCTTAAGTGCAAGCCCTTCGGACCGAATCACCATGTGCGCTTAAATGGGAGTATGTGCGTAATCGGCGTACCACTTTTTAGCTATGAAAAGTTACAGTACACTGTAGTCAAATGCAATAAAACTTTTATTCAACAAAAACACACCGAATAATATATAATACTGTTCAGTTACAGAAACAGCACTGTTCCGTCTAATGCAATATTGTACTGTACACTGTAAACCTTTTAAAAACCAACATTCTACTGAAATAATCAGTCATTGTTTTCTGCACGCAGATTGCATGATTCAGGCTGTGTATCTGACTACTGATGCTGTAAAACTGTCCATAGTCGTAACATCCATTTATCTCCAGATAACGCAGTGTATGTAGGGACTTCAGCATGTCCGAAAAGGAAACAGTCTCTGCAGTGGTTCATTAGTCATGATGACAGCAGCAGTATCTCCGTACTCATCAGACTCTTGGTTGTCTGCAGTGTTCTTTATGACTGTACAGATATCGGAATTAGTGCTCTCAGATGATGTGGGCACATCGTTGTCAACAGCGACATACAGCTTAAACTCTTGTGACGAGAGTCCAACTGGGAGTTCAGTGGACAAAGTGTCAGCTTCAGTTGTCTCATCAGATGCGTGAACGAAGCTCACCCGTCGATAGCAATTTGAAATCATTGATGAGACTCGACTCCATACCAATGCTTCCAGATGACTTTATATCCACCAATTTGAATCTTGGAGTTCAGCCATATAGTTTGATTTGTTGATTTATTAATTGGAATAGGTGTTAGATTGCTCACATATCTTATTGTTTTCCATGTGTCTACAAGTAATCTATTTTCTTTATATAATCTAGGCATTTTGATACTAAGTACATGGCATAATCGCAGAGGAAACATAAGGTGCCATTCCAACCAAAACCAACAGGCTCTGGGAGGATCCAATATATATCCTGGCACATAATATAGGATTGATGACACCTATAGAAGTTGGGAAAATTTACCCCTCCCTCTGTTGGTTTTTGTAGAGATACTAAAGCAATTCTGGCCTTTTTACCCAGCCAAATAAATTTTGTTAGAATACAATTTAACTTTTTATAAAAGAACCCCTGAAAAAAAAAACGGTAACATACCCATTTGATAACAAACCACAGGCAAAATCATAATTTTAACAGTTTGGACTCTCCCCCACCAAGACAGATGTAAAGGATTCCATTGCTCACACATTTCTGTTACCTTCTGTAATAAAAAATTTTTCATTCACTTTCATTGTTTCTTCCAATGTGTTTTTTATCCAAATGCCTAAATATTTTATTCCATCCTCTTTCCATAGAAAGGGAAATGTTTCAAATAATCCTTTTGTACAATGGACATTAAGTGGAAGAACTTCTGATTTACTCCAATTTATCTTGTACCCTGAAAATTTTCCAAATTTCTCTATCAATTCTAATAAGCTTGGAATGGTTGTTTCCGGATTTCTCAAATGAAGCAGTATATCATCCGCATAAGCGGAAACTTTATATTCCCAATCTGAATAAGGAATATCCTGTATCTCCTTCACTTGCTGAATAGCTAATAACAAGGGTTCTAATACAATATAAAAAAGTAAAGGAGACAAAGGAAATAGGCCTGTAATTTGAAACCAGTGTGGGATCTTTATTTGGCTTCGGCTAAACTATAGTAATTGATTCTGCCATAGTACCCTTTATTCAACCATTAGTTAGTTGTACCTGATATAAATTTAACAGATATGACAACAAGGTAATTTGAAATGTTTTACACTTCTCCCTCCGGATTCGTGGGGGATAGGGGCAGAGCCGGCCCTCGAATGGTGAAATACCGTGAATATCTTCTGGTCTGGCTCTGATCCACCCCCACCTCCCTCCTGCCTTCCCCCCGGCATCCCGGCCTTACCTGGTGGTCTAGCGGGCTTTCAGGGCAGGGGCGATCTTCCTACACTCCTGCCCCGTGCAGATCGCCAATAGAAAATAGCAGCCGTAAGTTCCTGTAGTCTCTCGAGAATACTACGGGAACTTCTCACAGCCATTTCCTATTGGCGATCTACACAGGGCAGGAGTGTAGGAAGATCGCTCCTGCCCCAAAAGCCCACTAGACCACCAGGTAAGGCCGGGATCGCCGGGAGGAAGGCTAAAAGTGTGGGGTGTTTTTCTTTTTTTCCCCCTCCCTAAAAAATCACGAATATGTGAAATCACGATCGCCGAAACCGCGAATTGCGAGGGGGAAGTGTATAAAACTACTGTGAAACCATCACCACCTGGAGCGGATCCAACTCTTAAGGGACTTCATTGCTGTTTGTAATTCTCTTAGTGATATTGGCTTTTCTAAGCTTTCTTTTATATGCTCATGAATTTTTGGTCCCTTAATTAAATTTAAAAATTCTAATCCTTTTTCTTTATCTAAATAAGGCTCAGAAGAATACAGGGCTTTATAAAACTTTAAAAATTGTTCCAGAATTAAACTAATTTGAGAATAATTCCCTTTTTCATCTTTCACCATCACTATTTTTGGTTTTCGTTTTTTTGCTTTTAGATAATTTGCCAATAATCTTCCCGCCTTATTTGAATTTCCATCGCCTGCAGAGAAAATAAGTCTTTCCTTATCAGTTTAGAAGAAATCTCATATTTCCCCTTAGCTTTCAAAAGATCTTGTAGTGTAGAGTATTCCCATTTCTCAACCAATTTTGTTTCTAAAATCTTAATGTCTTGTTCCAAACTAGAAAATTGTTTTTTAATTTGTTTTTTTAATATAAGCCGAAAAAGAAATAATTTGACTTCTTATAATTGCCTTAAAATCATCCCAAACATTTTCTATGGAGATATCTTCAGTATTATTAATTTGAAAATAATCATTTATTTTTGATTGAATTTTCTCAATGAAATTTGGTTCTGCAAGCAATGTATTATCAAATCTCCATATAGGTCTACTATTATCTTGATCACTTATTTTAATTTTAATCCAGACCCCTTCATGATCAGACAAAATAATTGGATTTATGGAGGCTTGTGTTACTTGTACTAAGGAATTTGAAACAAATATATAATCTATTCTTGAAAAAGATTTATGAACATGGGAGCAAAAAGAAAATTCCCGATCATTAAAATGAAATATTCTCCATATATCATTTAAGTCACATTTTTGTACTAAATTTTCTAATCCTAATGATTTCAAAAATCTGGGTTTTTTATCCATTAAAGGATCTATAACAGCATTGAAATCCCCTGCCACAACTAAATTAGAAGCAGCCAGTGGTATTAACAATTTGTGTAGAGTTTTGAAAAATTCAATTTGATTCAAATTAGGTGCATATATATTGAAGAGCGCCAGCATAGTATTTCCCAGTTTCATGCTTACATGTAACCATCTTCCTGAAGGATCATCATTGATCATATTAAATATAGCACTACATTTTTTATTTACTAAGATTGCTACACCTGCATTCTTTCTCTGGGCTGGGGCATAAAAACAATGTTTTACCCAATCCCCTTCTAATTTTTTAGATTCTAAGGCTGATGAGTCTCTTGAATGTAACATATATCAGCATTCTGATGTTAAAAAAAAAGTGTTTTCTTTTTATTGGATGGTTGAGACCATTAACATTTAGGGAAAATAATTTAAGCTCCATTAAGATATTTACTTACTGAATATTTGAACCACATCAAATACTTTGTCTTATAATTACAGTTTTCCAGTATATAGCCTTTTCCCCTTAATTTACTATGCGTAACATCCCTACATTTCCTTATATTTCTAAGCCCCCCAAATCCCTTCCCTATACCCCCCCATAAACCCTCCCTTTCTATATTGCGACAACTTGAAGACATAAAATCAGACTGGCTTCCTTACCCCTCCCCCAGACATCATACTTCATTGTTTCTTTTATACTATAAAAATGAATCATCTATATATTTTAAAAGATATATAATTTCCCCTTTTTTAATGAAACTTATCTTTTCAGCATTTTACATAAAATACCTGTATGAATTCATTACTGTAAACAAGCATTTAAGTAACTGCTTCGTTACTTTCATTAAATCAATTGTCTAAATACATAAGAGCTCCCTTTATAATTTTCCCTTAACAATATTAAAGTTAATTTAAAATTTAAGTTCATTATAATAATTCATTCAGTTAAAACCAATTGAAAAAAATTCATTTAATTTATTATTGAATACTCAATTTTTAAATTTGTACAAATTAGAAATTTCATTTAAGTAAAAACCTGTTGCCCCTTATACATAAATTATAATTATTAATAATAATTAGAATAAAATATCTGCCAGACGTAAGAAGTTTCTGGCTTGTCGTCAGTCTGTGTTGAGTTTAGGAGCAACTTTCCAATTATGTTTTCCCTGTAAATGTATTACATATCAGGGTAACAGATATATTTTTTATGAACCCGATCAATTGCAATTCTTTCTTGAAGGTAAAGTAACTACAAAAATTCTGGAGACTTCCATGGAATCAGATAACCAGGCCATTAGTTAATTGACTCCAACTGCACTCTGTAATTTAAATTAATTTAGTTTTATTTCTTGGAATCCAGCTACCCTTGGAAGTGATTGATTCTTTCTCTCCTAAAAATGTGGACTTTAGTCATAGTCACTTATGTATCTATTTTATAATTGGTATTTGTTTCCTGTATTTGGATTGTTATATTTCCTTTCCAGTATTGATTTTTCAACTTGTAAAAGCATAAATAAATAATCATAAAAAAAAAATAAAATATTACTGCACAACAAGAACTGTGTTGACGTCGCCCATTCTCAGGACGTAATGAATCGGGAACCAGCACCAGGATGTCAATCTTTGATGACCCGTTCAGGGTGGGAAAGAAGCTCCTTCAGCAATAGCATCATGTGGGGCAGCAACTCATCACAAAACACATTGACAAGGACATCAATTACAGCAGGTGAATACCCTCTTAGACTCCAGTTAAACAATGTGTCCTCGTCATTTTCGTCACCTGCTTTTTTCATCATTCATAGCCCGTTCCTCTTCATGTTACAGTGCCACCCTGCATGACCTGTGGAAGTGAGACCCTCTTCCATATCCCTTTTCTGCTGTCTATAGTCAACCAGACCGCACAGTCCTCCAGAAACACATTTCCATCACTGTCCTGACTCCTCGAGATGCATGTACTGGACAACGCTGTGTATATGAAGCAGAAGTCAGTCAATCTGAACCCCCAGCAGCATTATCAGAGCCCAACATACACGTTGCAATGTAAATACCGATGATGGCTCTGATGAAAGAAGAGGCGTTCCCAATGCTGTTTGCGTTTAACAAAGTCTGCCACGGGCTGGGGGAGGCTCTGACAATGTGTCCTAGGCCGTGTAGGAAACTGATAATCCCCAAGCAGCTGAAGAAACTGCTGAAGGCCCCACTCATTTGGATGTCACCTCTTCCCTGGAAGCCGCACCACCAAGCTCCGGGTATGTCATTCAACACCTCCCCAACTTCCGGCCCGAGGATCAAGAGCCACTGTAGTGCATCACAGTCCGCAGCCTGCATCTGAGCCAGGGAGGAGGCAGCCCCAGGATCCCGGTACAGATAGGGATCTCTGCTCTGTCATGCAGACTTTCCCTCTCCTGATCCAGCCGTCCAGTGACAATGAAGCTCGTCGCGGTGGTGGATTCAATCCAAACCGCATCAGAGCCAGGAAAGGAGGCATCTTTAGGAATCCATCACTCGAACAGGCCCATGAATCCACATCTTTTGCAGTGTGTCTGCCATCAAGAAAAAAGGGACAGCATTTTCCATGACATCAAAGAAGCACAGCATGCTTCCATCTCCAAGCAGCACTCCCAACTCTGCAGTGGCAGGAATGTTTCTTCCTCTGAGTTCTTTTGACGTCAGGTACTTTTGAATATATTAAGTAAATCATCTGTAAGTTGTTTTTTTTCTTTTCTTTCTTTCTTCCTTCTTTCCTTCCCTACCTTCCAAGTGTAGGATCTTCCTCTGTTTTTAAATTATAACTATTCCATTAGTTCCATTTCAGTTAGGCATCAGTTGCGGCAGCCATTTTAATATCAAATAAACTTAATAATTTAAATGTTTAGTTTTTCCTATATTTATTAAAATTATTCAAATCAAAAATAAAATCCATAAAAAGTAGTATTCATCAATATTAAATATTCTTTAATTCACAGGTATTTTTGGGGATGACAAGAAATCTTTAAGTTTTTCTGGATCTTCAAATTGATGAACTTTATCTTTATATGTAATTCTCATCAACGCAGGATAGTACAGTCCATATTTGGCACCAATGTCCCTTAAAGGTCTCAGTTGTAGAAATTGTTTTCTTAGCTGAACAGTCTCTTTAGCAAGATCTGGGACAAATATCAGTTTAGAATCTTTGTAAGTTGGATTTTTTGTTTCTTTTGCTGCTTTTAATATTTCAAGAGTCTGCTGAAATCTTAGTAATCTTATTACTGGTCTAGGTATTTCTTGAGGCTGAGATCTTTTTCCTCCAATTCTGTGTGCGCTCTCTATTTCTAATGGCATTTTTAATTTAATAGGTAGAATTTTTGGTATTGCTTCCTCCAAGAAGGCTAAGATATTTTTCCCCCTCGGCTCCTTCTTTTAAACCAAAAATTATTAAATTCTGCCTTCAAGACCTATTCTCCAAATCTATCATTTTTTCTTCATTTTTTTGAATATATTGTGATCTTCTTTATGTTCCTGATGTACTTGTTCAATCTTTTCCATTCTATTTTTGATTTTATCCATTCTATCGCTTACTATATCCAATTTACTAATCATAAGATTCATCTCTTTCCTCATTTCAATTATATTTAAATTGATGTTTCTAATTCCTTCCAATACCTCTATTATATCTAAGGCATCCAATGGCTGCTTTAAAGCACTACACGGACTTGCCCCTAAATACATAACTGACCTTTTCTTCTCAGCCAACAGACACAAGAGAAGCTCACATTCCAATTTCGTTTCCCCCCCAGTGAGAGGTTGTAAACTGAAAAAACACCATGAACACCTCCCACCAAGCAGCATCATGGGGTAAAGACCTAGAACAATTGCTTTCACCCACTACTTATGAGGAATTTAGGAAACGTCTAAAAACACACTTGTTCCTAAAGTATCTAGACAACTGATCCTCTCTTTTCTCTCCCCTCTATAGCGATTAACTTATCCTATTGATCACTCTCTCCTCAACAATGAATTTCCTGTCCTATTAATTCTCTTTTTCCCTCCCCTCTTAAAGTCAATCAATTTGTTACCTTTGCTTAATCTTCTGTAAACCGCATAGAACTTCACGGTATATAAGCTGTTATTATTATTCTTTGTCTTAACTTTTCCTGTAGATTTTGCCGGTATTTCTTGATTCTTCTGCTTATTAGAAGCCATTATCTAAAGTTTTTGTCTTTAATATTTGAGAGAAATTGTAACTTTAGAGTCTAAAAATGATGTTCAGAGGAGGGAGCTTAACTGCTAACCAGCCATCCACTAGGTCCTCAAGTTAACTGCATAGCTACCCCTGTCATGATAAGAAGTCTGTTTTTGCTTGCATATCCTATTAATTTTACCCCAAATAGACTTCCAAAAGTTGAGTATCAAGGGACAATAAAACAAGTGATTGTGTCCCTACTTCAAGATGACAATGTCAGCATCTATTAGACTTTGAACTATCCAACTTTTGTAAACGAACTGGGGTCCAAAAGATTCTATTTAACAGAAAAAAACAAGTTTGTCTCATAGATACTGATGCTGTGCATCTCATTCTCCAAGTCCAAATCCGTGCCCATTGAGTAGGAGAAATATGCTGCTTTGTTTCAATGCTCTAAATGTCTTTTAGACTTTTGGGGGTTTTATTCAAATATTCAGATAGTAATTTGTACCAGTTGGCTGCCTGACGCCGTTGCAAATCTATTTGGAAACATAGGCCCAGCAAGCTATACTGATTTTTTAAGCTATGCCAATCAGGGAATGCTTTCTGAATGGCTTGTTTCAACTGCAACCATTTATAACTTTGAGATTTTTATATGCTGAAAGATTGTTGCAATTGTAATAAATTTACTATTTATTTAATTTTTATTTTGTATTTATCTTTTCATTACTATATATTCTTTATTTTTTTAGGGCTGCATTTCTTTTTTATTAATAATTTTCCATAAAAGAAAAATAACATGGATTCATATAATAATTATTTTAAATTTTAACATCAACTTTTAAGCAAATCCATCTAGCCCTTATTAAGGGAGAATAGTATTATCAATTACAATTCAAAATTAAAATAATCTAATTAGGACAAATAGTCTGATTGCTGGCGGTATATAAGAATAAAGTTATTATTATTATTATAAACTTATATCATGTGCTAGATACACTCATTACTCCATAACTATTAGAAAGCAATTCTTTTTCATTACCTTTTAGAAACTCTTCTAATGAGTCAATTCCAAAAAACTATAATCCTTATTTTGTGAAGTAAGAAAACATTTGCATGAGAATTAAAAAAAAAAAAAAAGTGGCCCCCCCCTAGGGCTACCACTCTAGGTTTCAGTGGCAAAAAAGCCTTCTACCCAAGTTGCTGCCCATGCCACATCTGGAAAAATCATCCTAGCATCAAAAAAAATGCTCTTGCTTTTATTAAAATATAATTTCATTATCAAGAACTTATCATTTTCATTAAGAAAAGTTACATAAGAACATAAGAACATAAGCAATGCCTCTGCTGGGTCAGACCTGAGGTCCATCATGCCCAGCAGTCCGCTCACGCGGCGGCCCAACAGGTCCAGGACCTGTGCAGTAATCCTCTATTTATACCCCTCTATCCCCTTTTCCAGCAGGAAATTGTCCAATCCTTTCTTAAACCCCTGTACTGTACTCTGCCCTATTACTCCCTCTGGAAGCGCATTCCAGGTGTCCACCACTCGTTGGGTAAAGAAGAACTTCCTAGCATTCGTTTTAAATCTGTCCCCTTTCAACTTTTCCAAGTGTCCTCTTGTTCTTTTATTTTTCGAAAGTTTGAAGAATCTGTCCTTCTCTACTCTCTCTATGCCCTTCATGATCTTATAAGTCTCTATCATATCCCCTCTAAGTCTCCTCTTCTCCAGGGAAAAGAGACCCAGTTTCTCCAATCTCTCAGCGTATGAGAGGTTTTCCATCCCTTTTATCAAGCGTGTCGCTCTCCTCTGAACCCTCTCGAGTAACGCCATATCCTTCCTAAGGTACGGAGACCAATATTGGACGCAGTATTCCAGATGCGGGCGCACCATCGCCCGATACAATGGCAGGATAACTTCTTTTGTCCTTGTTGTAATACCCTTCTTGATTATGCCTAGCATTCTATTTGCTTTCTTAGCGGCTGTTGCGCACTGTGCCGTCGGCTTCATTGTCATGTCCACCATTACCCCCAAGTCCCTTTCTTGGTTGCTCTCATTCAATAATATCCCTCCCATCGTATAGTTGTACCTCGGGTTTCTGTTTCCAACATGCAATACTTTACATTTCTCAACGTTGAACTTCATCTGCCATCTCGCCGCCCATTCCCCCAATTTGTTCAAGTCCCTTTGCAATTCTTCGCATTCCTCTTTAGTCCCAGCTCCACTAAATAGTTTTGTATCGTCCGCAAATTTTATTATCTCACACTTCGTGCCTGTTTCTAGATCATTTATGAATATATTAAATAGCAGCGGCCCGAGCACTGAGCCCTGCGGAACACCACTCGTGACCCCCATCCAGTCCGAGTAGTGGCCCTTCACCCCTACCCTCTGTTTCCTACCCGCCAACCAGTTTCTGATCCATCTATGTACGTCTCCGTCCACTCCATGGTTCTTCAGTTTCCGGAGTAGACGTTCGTGAGGCACCTTGTCAAAGGCTTTTTGGAAATCAAGGTATATGATGTCTATGGGGTCTCCTCTGTCCATCCGTTTGTTAATTCCTTCGAAGAAGTGCAATAAGTTCGTTAGGCACGATCTCCCCCTGCAGAAACCATGTTGGGTTGTTTTCAAAAGTTCGTTTCTTTCCAGATGTTCATCGATGTGTTCTTTAATCAGTGCTTCCGTCAGTTTCCCCGGAACCGAAGTCAAACTCACTGGTCTGTAGTTTCCCGGGTCACCTCTTGATCCCTTTTTAAAGATGGGCGTGACATTGGCTATCTTCCAATCCTCCGGGATCATGCCTGTTTTCAAGGATAGGTTGCAAATTTGCTGCAGTAGTTCCGCTATCTCCTCCTTTAATTCCTTCAGGACCCTGGGATGGATTCCGTCCGGACCCGGGGATTTGTCAGTTTTAAGTTTTTCTATCTGCCTGTGTACATCATCAAGGCTCACTTCCATGGATGTTAATTTTTCTGCTTGATTTCCATTGAATATTTGTTCAGGTTCCGGTATGTTGGTTGTGTCTTCGTTTGTAAATACAGACGAGAAGAACATGTTGAGTCTTTCTGCGACTTCTTTCTCCTCCTTCACCGCTCCCTTCCTGTCTCCTTCGTCCAGCGGTCCTACCTCCTCCCTAGCTGGCTGTTTCCCTTTAACATATCTGAAGAACGGTTTGAAATTTCGTGCCTCCCTGGCTAGCCTCTCTTCATACTCTCTTTTGGCTTTTCGAACCACACGGTGACATTCTTTTTGATACTTCCTGTGCTCCTTCTGGTTCCCTTCAGTTTTGTCCTTTTTCCATTCCCTGAATGAATTTTTCTTATTGCCTATCGCTTCCTTCACTATTTTAGTCATCCATACTGGGTCTTTTGTTCGACCCTTTTTGCACCCCTTTCTGAATCTGGGGATGTGCAGATTTTGTGCCTCGCTCACTGTGTCTTTGAAAAAAGACCAGGCATGTTCTACTGTTTGCCATTTTTTGGAAGTGTTCCTAAGTTTCTTCCTTACCATTTCCCTCATTGCTTCATAGTTTCCTTTCCTGAAGTTGAAAGATGTCGCTATGGTTCTCTTTCCGTTCGGTATAAGGTTACTAATAAGGTGGGCCTTGTTTGTATTACATCTTTCCTGGTGAAACCAAACTTTGTTCTTCAGTAATCTTAATTTTAATAGGTGTATAAAAATAATAATTAGTAATGTATCAGCATTATCAATAAATAAGATTTCACTAAGATATTTCCTCAGTAATATCTGAAGAAAGCAAATGTGTATATGAGAAATTAATAAAATGCAGGTTTCTAGCTCTATTGGCATTCTCCGTCAGCTCAGGTTTTATTCACAACTTGTTGATTACCCGGCATTGCCCGGATATTTATTTATCCAAATCTTCCGGTATTGACAAACTTGTATTCAGTGATTACGCCTGATAAAACGTGAAGTATTTGATTCTTTAAATAGCATTGGGAGTGTCAGTATTAATCTCAGCAAGCCCGAAAACTATGGATTATACACTAATATCTGTTATTTTTATATGTCACCCCCTTCCCACAAGAATGTCTATGGGGCTGAACTTGGACTTAAATGGCATTGGGAGTGTCAGTATTCATCTCATTGAGCCTGAAAACTATGGGTTAGACACTAATATGTTTTTGATAATTTTTACATGTCACCCCATGTCCAAAAGGTCTTGTTCTGGGCGTTTGGGACTTGGAGACAAATTTTTGGTCAAGAATGTGGTATAAAGATAAACGTAGTGGCAGACTGGCCCATTACATAAGAACATAAGAAATGCCTTCACCGGATCAGACCAAGGTCCATCTAGTCCGGTGATCCACACACGCGGAGGCCCATTTAGGTGCTCCTTGTTGGAGACCCGGATTTCCCGTATCCCTCAATATGATCTGCAAGAAGGTGTGCATCCAACTTGCGTTTGAAACCCAGCACAGTATTTTCTGCCACCACCTCCTCCGGGAGAGCATTCCAAGCGCCCACCACTCTCTGTGTGAAACAGAACTTCCTGACATTTGTCCTGAACCTGCTGCCATTCAGTTTCAGGCTATGACCTCTTGTCCGCGTCACGTCTGAAAATGTCAGTAATGCTGCTTCCTGGTCAATTTGATCAAAACCCTTTAATATTTTAAAAGTATCTATCAGATCACCACGCAGTCTTCTCTTTTCGAGGGTGAACAGTCCCAGTTTTCCGAGGCGTTCCTTGTAGCTTAAATTCTCCATGCCTTTGACTAGTTTCGTGGCTCGCCTCTGCACCCTCTCCAACAGAATTTTATCCTCCTTAAGGTATGGAGACCAGTGTTGGACACAGTATTCTAAGTGTGGTCTAACCATTGTTCTGTAAAGTGGCATTATAACATCTTCCGACCTACTCGTGATCCCCTTCTTAATCATGCCTAACATCCTATTTGCTTTCTTCGCCACCGCACATTGAGCCGATGGCTTTAGGGTTCTGTCTATCAGTACCCCCAAATCCCTTTCTTGTTCGCATTTGGCTAATGTCACCCCCGACATCTTGTATTCATGTTCTTTGTTTTTCTTTCCCAGATGCATCACCTTGCATTTGTCAATGTTAAAATTCATCTGCCACTTTATTGCCCACGTTTCCAGCTGATTTAGGTCTTTCTGAAGATCCTCACAGTCCCTTTGAGAGCCAACCGCCCGACATAGTTTTGTATCATCTGCAAACTTGATTATATTGCATGATGTTTCCTCTTCCAGGTCATTTATAAAAATATTAAACAAGATGGGCCCAAGAACCGAGCCCTGGGGCACGCCGCTGGTCACCTTTTCCCAGTCAAAGAATTTCCCATTTATGGTTACCCTCTGCGTTCTGTTCTCTAACCATTTTCCGATCCATCCGTGCACTTCTCCTCCTATTCCATGACTTAGTAGTTTACTCATAAGCCTTGTGTGCGGAAGTTTGTCAAACGCTTTTTGGAAGTCCAAGTAAATTATGTCCACTGGATCTCCACTATCTATTTGCTTGTTAACCTTCTCAAAGAATTGAAGTAGATTTGTCAAACATGACCTCCCTTTCCTGAAGCCGTGTTGACTAGCTCTCATTAGGTTGTGCTTTTCCAAGTGTTGTACAATGCGGTTTTTAATTGGTGCTTAGATTATCTTCCCAGGAACCTATGTGAGACTCACCGGTCTGTAGTTTCCTGGTTCACCTGACTGTGTACAGGTAAATGATTTTCAGGAAAAAAATATTTTGGACGTAATTTTTGGGAATGGACATTTTGCTTCTGCCGACTTTGAGCGACTAGCGCCCTAAGTCCAAATCAGACTTAAACGTTTCTTTTGATAATGCCCCTCTATGCATAAAGTGTGAATGGTAGACATTGAACTGGGAATAAAAACCAAAACAAGAAAACATACATAGCAAAATTTCTGAACTGAGAGCAAGGGATCAAGTGTAATGACCGCAAAATGCATTCTAAGCAAATGAAAATACTCGTATTCCTGTCAACATGACGACTGCAAATTATACCCTCTTCACTCAAGATTATTTTACATGCAAATATATCTCCAGCACCGTTTGGGGCAAATCAGTTGTCCAACAAGAAAGCCATTAACCTCGTGGCCAATCATCCTCTGATCCATGCATGCAAATGAGGGGAAACGGCATGTATTTATTTTCCCGAAAATCATTTACCTGTACGTCACTAACAAAACACAAACACTGATGGCTTGCCGATCAAGAAACAAGCGTCTACTGGGGACCAGTCGCTCACATCCTTTCTGACTGCATCTCCTGCTCCGTGCCCCGACTCTCCTGCCCTCTGCCCTGGCTCTCCTGCTTTCTGCCCCGATCGCCACCCTGCTTCTGCCCCAATCGCTGCCCTGCTTCTGCCCTTACTCTCCTTGCCTTCCACGCAGTGCGAGACCGTGGGTTTAACCCGCAGGTTTGAAGTGGGTTAAAATCACAGGCTCACGAAAAAGTAAAAAAACAAAAAAGTAAAGTTTTCTTTCCAGCTCTGCTGGGCACTGAGGGTCATCGCATGTGCAAGCCATCTACAGATGGTCTGCACATGCGTCGGGATGAGGGTGCTTTGTGAATCAGCCCCCTGGCCATGGATCCGATCCATGGCCTTAGTGAATCTAGCCCTATGACAGCTCAGACCCTGCCAGTAAAGTTTGCATGGGAAGCAATGTGTTTCCCTGCTGTGAATTACATGGAGTGCTCATTAGAATATGGATGAACTTGTAATGCATTAGCATAGAATTCTCAGTGGCTGCTACCGAGATTCGTAGCACTCACAGAGAACCCTTATGAGCATCGCCAGGAGAGTTTCCTTACAAGTGAGTGGTTAAAACCAGTCTTGCAAAGGAAACTTGTGCATCGGGGCCCTAGTGGAGATAAGTTCTTGTAGACTCATTTCAGTGCCAAACCTGGACATACAAGTTACTGGCTTCCATACTAGCTAAAAGGCGTATCTTGGCCTTGGTTCATGAGCATCGTGTGGACTTTGTGCAGAACTGTTAAGCAGCAGTTAACTTTCTAAAAGCAATTTTGACCATGCAAATATCTAGGGCTCAAATAGAGGAAGCAGCAATACAAATTTGGGTGCGGAAAAGATTTTTGATAAGGTGAAATGTGAATATTTTGGCTACTGAAACAATATAGGATTGGAGGAATAGTTGTTAGAGATGGGTTAGACTTCTTTGATAGGCCAGAGTTGGGCCGCCATGTTCCTTGAAGACTAAAAAAAAAAACTGAATATTCATGAGACTGATTCATTTTCACATTCTGACAGGAAGGGAGTCGTCTCAACACTTGATGCAGGAAACTTAACTTTCTCTTGCAGTTGATTTTAGTTCAACAAGCTTTTTGGTATAGAAAGGGGAAAAAGAAGATGTTTTAGTTTCCCCTAAATAAACGAATCCCCTGGGAGTCTGCACACTTAATTGTTAAGACCCACGATAGATTCATCTGCACATTAGGAATGTAAAATGAATGTGACATCTATAGTCCAGAGCCTAGAATAAAGCTCAAGAGGGTCCACCAGTTTAAGAAATCAGACATTCACAGTTCCTACTGTTTTGCTCTATTGTAGCAAACTGTGAAAAGCTGTTCTCAGGTCCACACATACAGAGCTCTTTATTGGTCTTTACTGAAGCATGAGTCAGACGCTGCTGCTGAGGTTGCCAGTGTGAAAGAGATTCTGTCTAATGGATGTTGGCAGCCCAGCTTTGTAGAGGACAGATTTATGGGCTGTGAAAGATAACCAGATTAACATCCTAGGCGTTCTTGATAGTATGCAAATGAGTGAACATCCCAGAAACAGTAATCCTATTGTGACTTATTGTTATAGTATGCTTTATCATCTATTAGCTTGATAGGTTATCTTTTTTTCCCCCCCATACTGTTTCCCACCAAATCACATCCTAGTTCCAGTGCTGGCTCAAGGAGTTCTGGTGTCCTGAGCAAAGTGCTGCTCTGCCACCCCCACCGCATTGATACCCTCCCCCTCCCCATCAATCTCCAGTGACACTGTCAATATCTTTGCAAAATGGAACCATACTCGTATGGGAAAGATGTATCTCTTACATATAGCGAATATGTGAAACAGGCAGTGGCGGCTACACTTGGGGCATTAAGGGTTACAACCTCAATTCTGCATTCCTGCCTCACAGGATTTATAGTCTCAAATTCTTACTGCTGTGCTCAGTCCTTGTGCAAGGCTATACAGGTAGTTCCTGGGTTAAGAAAGAGTCATGGGGCTAGATTCACTAAGCCCACTGATTACAAGTCTTAACCACTTAATGATCCCTTTGCGACACCAACCCAATTCACTAACCTTACTCCAGATCTGATCTGCGCAAGCAAATATAGGCAGGCAGCGATTCACAAAAAAAAAAAAAAAAAAATGAGGGACACTGACTGGGCTGGCCGATCAAGAAATAAGTGCCTGCTGAGGACCAGTCACTCAGCCCCTTCCTGACTGCCCTGCTCTCGGCCCCCAACTGTCCTTTCCTGTTCTCTGCCAGCCTGAAATCCTGCCTCTCCCCAGAGCCTGTCTCCCTTGCCAGATGCTTCTAAAGTGTTCTGCCCCGACTCACTGCTCTGTTTCTGCCCTGACTCTTCTGCGCTCTGCCCTGATCACCGCCCTGCTTCTGCCCCAACTCGCCGCCCTACTTCTGCCCCGGCTTTCCTTGCCTTCTCCCGCAGTGCGAGCCTTTGGTTTTAACCGGCGGGTTTAAAGTGGGTTAAAACTATGGACTTGCGAAAAAGTAAAAAACAAAAGTAGTAAAAAAAAAAATTTTCTTTAACTTAAGTCAGGTGTCTGTAACTCGGGGACTGCCTGTACTTGTAAATGATTATCATAGGATGGAGGGGGTTCTGGGAGTTTGTATAAATCTGTGATTAGGCCAGTACAGGAAAAGCTAATTTGGATAACACAAAACCTGAACATTACCGTTCAGTAGCAAATTTACTGGAGAAAGGTGTCCTTATCCAGCTACAAGATTTTCTGTATGAAATGGGAGTACTAGATACTTAACCAAATGGGGGTTTTAACTGTTATCAGATAAAAAGCCTTGCTGAAATTTATTCATTTACCTGGATTCGTTCATGCCTTTTTCAGGAGTAGCTCAAGATTAATTATCTCATGTAGTTGGTATATCCTTGTCCCTGGAGGACTTACAAGGTTATAAGAAGCCACAGTGGCATTTGAATCAAGCTTTTTCACTTCTCAGCCTGCTGCCCCAAATCCAATCCAAATTTTGGTTTTATGTACCAATTCATCCCTACAATAAGGCTCGACTTGGTTAACAATTATTCACAACACAAATAATGAACTGGGCAAGACCTCGGCTTATATAATCATTAGTTTAAAGTAGAGGAATCTGTGAGGAATTTCTGAAATAAGTAAGTTTTCAGCACTACTGCTCTGACCATTAGGCTTGGATAATCCATTTCCATCCCTGTCCGGTCTCTGCTTCATCCCTACAAGCTCTGTCTTCATCTGCACAAGCCAAGTGTTTGAGGCTTGTGCAGGTGAGGACAGAGCTTGCAGGGATGGGATAGAGACAGAACTTGTGGGGACAAGATGGGATGAAGTTAGATCCCATGAGGAAGGGGATAAATTTGCCCTCGTGTCATTCTCTAATTAGATTTTGGTTGGATCAAGGGACAGATGTTCTATTGGGGATGGAAGACCTTATTGCTAATCGTGATACAGTTGACTATGGGCTAGATTCACTAAACCTTCCGATCGTGTCCCGACAATCGCAAAAATCAGTTTTACTGGTTTTGCGATCGTTCCCTGACCTTATTCACTAACCTGGCTGATCAACCTCTGACCCAATCCGATCCGCGCATGCAAATGAAGGGAAACGACATGCAAAGTAAGAAGGACGTGATTCACTAAACATAAGAAAGAACACTGATTGGGCTGACCGATCTGAAGTGACATGACTGCTGAGGACCAATTGCTTCACTTCCTTACCAACTCTTCTGTCCTCTTCTGGCCTTTAAAACCATGGGCTGGCAATGCGCTTTTGCAGAATATATAAAAAATATATTTTTCCTTTTTTTTAATATTCTGCAAAAACCATATTGTCAGTCTGTGCTTTTAACCCACGCCAATGTCCACCGCCTTTGCTGCCTATGACAGGAGGGATGCCCCTCCCCGGTCCCCCCACCCCATACCTTTAACAGCTCCTGCTCCCCACCCACCAACCAAAAATCAAATGGCAGGAGGGTTGCCAACTCTCTCCTGCCACCCACTGGGCACCTGGTCTGGTCCCTTCCTCCCCTTCCCCCATACCTTTAATGAAACAGGAGGGGTGCTCAATCCCTCCTGCTCCAATGCCTCCTGTGATAATTTTGAGGCCTTAGGCCCCACCCTGGTGCATCATGTGATCCACAGGGAGAGTAGGCCTGTCCCTGATTGGCTCAGGTGCCTCAGGCTCCTCCCTTGGGAGGGGCCTGAGGCGCCTCAGCCAATCGGGGACTTCCTTAGTGTCCTATTGATTATCCTCCTTCCACCAGGTCTCTGAGATGCCTATTATTAGAGAATGACACAGGGAAAAAAATCTGTCCCCGTCACTGCCCCGTCCTGGCCCACTGTCCCCTTCACTGCCCCGTCACCATCACTGCCATCCCATTCACCGCCCCGTCCCCGCAGCATCCATATAAGCCTCAGTACTGCAATATTTAGCTTATTCCTTCCTTATAAATCAAAGTTATGGCTGCTGAACTAGAGAAAGAGATGTTCAGCTGGCAGGGCTTTGTTTATAAATTTTTATCAACACAACTAATATACTATTTTATCCTAAAGCAAAAAGAAAATAAATAGAATTTTTTCCCCTACCTTTGTTGTCTGGTTTATGATTTCCTCATCTTCTCATTCAATTCCTTCCATCTACTGTGTGTCTTCTCTCTGCGTCTTCCATTTGCTCTGTTACTGTGCCTCTCCCTTCACCCTCACCCCAATTGGTCTGGCACCCATCTTCTTCCCTCCGCTCCCCCATAGACTGGCATCTGTCTTCTTCCCTTCCAGCGTCTTCTCCCCACTCTGTCTTCCACATTTCCCTTCAGGGTCTGTTCCTCTCCACCCTCCTTCAATGTCTGTTCTATTCCTTTCCACCACCACCCTTCCCTCCCTCCTTCACCATCTGTTCCTTTCTACCACCCTTCAGCTCCTCTCACGCGCCTATCTATCTACCTCCCTCCCTCTTACTTTCGTGGCACGTTACAATGTAATTTATGCAAGCCGCTGGAGCCTGCGAGCTCAGTCCCCAAACAATCTCGCTTCTGTGTTCCTATTTTCCCCATTTCTAATATCTCCCCTATGTATCTGGCATTGCCCCCCTGTGTCCATAAACCATCCCCATGGCATGTATGTCCCCTTTATGTCTCTGTCCCTATGCCCCCATGCACATAATTTCCCCTCTGTTTCTGTTACCTTCCTATGTCCAGATTTCCCCTCTCTTCCTCTTCAACACCAATGTGTCTCTTCTCTTCAACCCCATCTAGCTTCTTTCCCTCTTTCTCCCCCCCCCCCTCCTTCCAGCATCTGGTTCACCTGCTTGTCCTCCCCTTTCTTTCCTGCTTTGGGTTTCTTTCTCTCCCTCTTCATCCCCTTGGCTCAGAATCTCTTTCACTCCCTCCTTCCTAGTGTGAGCCGGGAACACGCGGTCCAGCAGCCCCCTCCCACCCGATTGCAGCGTTCTGTCAGCTCCCTCCCTTCACCTCATCTTAGATGCCGAGTTTGCTGGCTTTCTTTTTTGCCCAGCCGCATGTGTTCAAAAAGCTGCGCATGCGCGGCTGCTCAGTTGTTCAATCTTCTCCTCTGACACAACCGGAAACAGGAAGTTGCAGCAGAGGAGAAGATTGAACAACTCGAGAAGCCGCGCGTGCGTGACATTTTGAAAGTGTGCGGCTGGTTGAAAAAGAAAGCTGGCAAACTCTGCATCTAAGGTGAGGTGGAGGGAGGGAGATGGTGGAACACTGCGATCAGGCGGGTGGGGGCTGCTGAACCGCGCGATCCTTGATTGCCTCACTGCGGAGACAAGACCATTCACCGCTCCATGGGGCGGTGAATGGCCTTGTCCCCGCAGCGACCACTATTTTTTCTTTCCCCGTTTCGGCGGGTTACCCGCAGCTACTCGCGGCTAGCCACGGGTAACAACCACCGTGTCATTCTCTACCTATTATATCTACTTCATCATTCAGTGCTATATACTCTTAACTCTCCTATTTTATTTTTTAGATTTCTAGCATTTGTATACAGACACTTCAAATTGTGGTTTTTCCTTGTATCTACAGGCTGCTGAGAAGATGACAGGGATAACTTGACATCTTTACTCTGCTTTCCTCTTAAGCATTCTTGGCTTTCTGTCATCATTTTTGAAACCTCTCTATTGGGACTCCCTAAATGTTCTGATTCAACAGTATCCTTCAAGGATATTCCACACTGAACCATCTGCTCCTGGGCGACTGAAAATAGAAGAATTTATTTGTGTCATTGACTGTATTGGATTGAGCATTTGACAAATATTTTGCTAATCTCTGAGGCTTTTTCTTTCCAAGATATTTGTATTTTTGTGGTGCTAATACTTGGAATGGAGTGAGTACCACAATTGCTTATAGCATTATATCAGGCATGTTCAACAAGTAGATAATGATCTACCTGTAGATCATTTAGAGGGTCAGAGGTAGATTGCCAGCCCCACTTGGCTTCATCTCTCCAGCAGCTCGCCCTGTTGCTAGGAGAGAGCTTGTGCCAGCAGGTCATCTGCTGAGGGCTTGCTGCCGCTGCTGATCCTTTGCCTGTCTTTTTTCCCTGCCTGCAGGAATCGTGCCTGCGGGTGTATTGGGGCACTTGTTGTTTTTGTGCCAATAGTGTGTGGGTACCCCAGGAGGCCGCCACCCACACCCCGCGATGATACGCCACAGGCCCCACATCATACCTGGTCTCTTGCCTCTCAGAATCACCCATTCCTGCCCCTGCCCCAACACCCCTTAAAAGTGTGTTATATACAAGGCGATATCCATTTGCCCAGGCTTTACCTGAATATACTTACCGTATTAGTTGGGTCGTGTGCTGGTCGTTGGTCACTTTATAGTTCACTTTCATTAAACATTTTCGGGCAGACACAACAAAGTGTCAAGAATTTGGTGATTTTGGTGGGCTTTTCCAATTTTATTCTAACTTGCCTATGCTTTGCCTTCAAATTGGTTCAAACCACTGTGACTTTGGTTTGCCTCTGCAATTTTATTTTGCCTTGCCTTTGCGTTGATTCTATACTGTGTGCAGAATTTATTAAATCGCATGTGGTGGTATTTGAACTTGTTTGGCGGTATTTGATTTTATCTGGCTTGCTGGACAGGTGTTTGAGGTTTTTTTGATGATTGTTTGGTGGTGTTTGATTATTGGTACCAGTAAGATGAATTCTTATTTTTACTTTTAAAACTGCATGTGTGGTTTTGGCATCTCCAGTCCTTGTATTGCACATCATCCAGAGGTCTTCAGTTCCTGTTGATCTTTAATGCTTTGGGCCTTTGACAGTTTTGGACCAGATTCAGCCAGATTCAGCTTAGCAGGTTTGGCCTTCTTACATCCAGCCATCCCAGTATAACGAAGAAGAAGAAGCAAAGAAGAGCAAAACCTACCACATTCCTGATGAATGGGAAATGGACTATGTACTTCTTCAACATGTGAAAGACAAGTGTTGTCTAATTTGTAACACCCCAGTATCCTTGCCCAAAAAGGATAATCTGGAATGTCATTATAAGGCTCTGCATAGCAATAAGTTTGATGCTGATTTTCCACCCAAAAGTGCAATTCGTAAACTGAAGCTCAAAGAACTTAAATCGAAATTGGCTACTCAGCAACAGTTGATGGCGAAGCCAAGGTCACATTCAGTCAATGCAACCATAGCATCCTTCAAGGTCAGCAACCTGATCGCAAAGAAATGCAAGCCTTTCACTGAAGGGGAATTTGTAAAAGATTGTTTTCTTGAAGCAGCTGACAATCTTTTTGAAGGATTTAAAAATAAGAAAGAGATCATAGCTGCTATTCAAGATGTACAATTGTCAAGAAACACCGTCGTGCAGCAAATAAAAAAGATGTGAGGAGACACAAATGAACAATTGTTGGAAGATGTTTCAAATGGTGTTGCTTTCTGACTCCAACTGGTTGAATCTACAGACCTAAGAGACATAGACCAGTTACTAGTTTTCATCCGGATGGTTTTTGAAGACTTCAGTGTCAAAGAAGAACTACTTGGAATGATTTCTTTAAAAGGGAGAACTACTGGTCAGGAAATATTCAGTTCTTTCTATTCTTTTGTGACAAAGTGTGATCTTCCATTGCATAGACTTGTTTCCATCACTACTGATGGAGTAAGAGCAATGACAGGTGAGGTTAAGAGTTTTATAGCCCTCTGTAGACAGCATGATGACTTCCCAGATTTCCTTTCTTACCACTGCATCATTCACCAGAAAAGTTTGGCAAGCAAAAGACTCAATACAACAATGGACATCACTTTCAAAATTGTAAATTCAGTTCATGGAAGATCTCTTCAAAGACAGCTTTTCAATCTTACTCTTGATGAATGGGCAGCAGACATCATTTTGCACACAGATGTAAGGTGGCTAAGTAGGCACAAATTTCTGCAAAGATTTTGTGATTTGCTGAATGAAATAAGAAGGTTTTTTTTTTTTTTGAAGGAGAGGGGAGATGTCCAAACAGAGTTGAAAGATGAGGAGTGATTATGTGATCTGGCATTTCTCGCTGACTTTACAGGCAAACTAAGTGATATGAACTTTGACCTACAAGGTAGAGAATGACACGGTGAAAAAATTGGTCCCCGTCACCGCCCCGTCCCCGTCTCACCATCCCCGTCACCGCCCCGTCCCCGTCTCACCAACCCCGTCACCGCCCCGTCCCCGTCTCACCATCCTCTTCACCGCCCCGTCACCGCCACTGCCATCCCATTCACCGCCCCGTCACCGCCACTGCAATCCCATTCACTTTTCTTTATTTACGTATAAAGGAAACATTCTTTAAAACTTTAAAACTTAGTTAAATATTAGTTAATAACTATACAAAAACAAAACACGCAGAGAAAAAATTAATTAATAAAAATTCTCAAAACTGACACATTTTGATCACTAAATTTAAAATAGTTATTTTTCATACAGTTTTTCAATCACTAATCTTCCACCACCCCTGGGGCTAGCAATGCAAAAACAAACACGACATGTACTTTAAATGCTGCTACGGCTGCAAGTCTCCCCTCCCCCCAGCGATCACGGCAGGAGGGCACCCAACCCCTCATGTAGACCCCCCCAACGGCCCTCCCGACAATCGCAGCAGAAGGGTACCCAACCCCTCCTGCCGGTCCTCCCAATGGCCTCCCCTAAGATCGCCGGCAGGAGGGTACCCAACCCCTCCTGCTGGACCCCCCCCAAAGAACCCTCCCACCCCGGAACCCCCTTAGTCTTACTTTTCAAGTTGGACCGGACAGCTCCTCGCTCGTCTGGCCAGCAGGCCTGCCTCCGTCCAAATGAGGCGGGCCCGCCCCTACCCTCCCCTCCCCTCCCCTGCCTCCCAATGGCCTCCCCTAAGATCGCCGGCAGGAGGGTACCCAACCCCTCCTGCTGGACCCCCCCCCCCCAACGAACCCTCCCACCCCGGAACCCCCTTAGTCTTACTTTTCAAGTTGGACCGGACAGCTCC
This sequence comes from Geotrypetes seraphini, assembly GCF_902459505.1. Classification (NCBI taxonomy): domain Eukaryota; kingdom Metazoa; phylum Chordata; class Amphibia; order Gymnophiona; family Dermophiidae; genus Geotrypetes; species Geotrypetes seraphini. Next base: position 258,720,981 of record NC_047087.1, read on the forward strand.
TCGCTCGTCTGGCCAGCAGGCCTGCCTCCGTCCAAATGAGGCGGGCCCGCCCCTACCCTGCCCAACCCACAGGATCCTAGGGCCTGATTGGTCTAGGCACCTAAAGCCACTCCCGCTATAGGAGGGGCCTTAGGTGCTTGGGCCAATCAGGCCCTAGGATCCTGTGGGTTAGGCAGGGGAGGGGAGGGGCGGGCCCGCCTCATTTGGAAGGAGGCAGGCCTGCTGGCCAGACGAGCGAGGAGCTGTCCGGTCCAACTTGAAAAGTAAGACTAAGGGGGTTCCGGGGTGGGAGGGTTCGTTGAGGGGGGGTCCAGCAGGAGGGGTTGGGTACCCTCCTGCCGGCGATCTTAGGGGAGGCCATTGGGAGGCAGGGGAGGGGAGGGGTGGGCCCGCCTCATTTGGACGGAGGCAGGCCTGCTGGCCAGACGAGCGAGGAGCTGTCCGGTCCAACTTGAAAAGTAAGACTAAGGGGGTTCCGGGGTGGGAGGGTTCGTTGGGGGGGGGTCCAGCAGGAGGGGTTGGGTACCCTCCTGCCGGCGATCTTAGGGGAGGCCATTGGGAGGCAGGGGAGGGGAGGGGCGGGCCCGCCTCATTTGGACGGAGGCAGGCCTGCTGGCCAGACGAGCGAGGAGCGGTGAAACACAGGTAAATAGCGGTTCCTAGAAGGGGGTACATTGGCCCGCGGGGACAAACCTGTTCACCGTTTCCGCGGTCGGTGAATGGCCTTGTCCCCGTCACCGCAGCGACTGCTAGTTTTCTTCCCCGTTTTCGGCGGTGACCCGCGGCTTAAATGCGGTGGCCGCGGGTAAACCGTCACCGTGTCATTCTCTACTACAAGGTAAAAACAAATGCATTGGCAAGATGATGAGTACAGTTTCATCCTACAAGAGCAAATTTGAGCTAATGATGACTGACCTTGCAAACAACTCTTTTGATCATTTTTCTAATACACAGGACCATCTGGGACAATATCCAAATTTTGTTTTTCAGAACGAGGAGTATGAGACAGTAATATGTTCTTTTATCCAAGAATTTGAAAATAGATTCTGTGACTTCCCCAAAATTGGAACTTGTCATACCTATTCAAAGTAATAATAATAATAATAATAACTTTATTTTTGTATACCGCCATACCCAGATGAGTTCTAGGCGGTTCACATTAATTAAACAGAGTTACAAGTGGTTCCATACAAGATTGATCAGAGTTGCGAACAGCGAAGAGAAGTAAGGTGGAGAGGGGGGAGTCAAGGGGGGGTTCAGTAGGGGAGAGGTGGAGGTTAATGAAGAGGTATTAAGGGTCCTGGTCTTGGAATAGATGTGGACATTAAAGAAACTGCAGCTGCTATCATTAAAAATTACTCTTTGAACAAGCCATCTCTTGAAAATGAAATATTAACCCTCAAGACATGTACTGAGTAAGAATCGTTTTGGAAGCTAGTGCCTAGAGACAAATTTCCCAACTTGAGAAGATGCAGTGAAGCTGTACACTCCTGTTTCAGTTCAACTTATTTGTGTGAATCTGTGTTTTCCCATCTGAAAATGACAAGAGTACACAACATTCCAACATAACAGATGAACATCTCCAGGATTCCCTGAGACTGGCCCTCGCGCAATATTCACCCAACTTCAAAAAGCTGGTGGATGAAATGCAGGCTCAGATGTCTCACTAAAGAGCAAGAGTGAAATATTAAAGATTGTGCAAGATCAGCCTGGATCAATACTTGACCTAAATTTTAACACATTACTCAATAAAACTAAGAAAAAATGTACTTTCCATTTCCCCTCGCAGTTCTTACTGGATCTTCGTCTATTTTTTTGTTTTTGCTTAATTTGCTTAACAGCTGATCACATCCAAGTAAATGACAGAAGGTTCATTAAAAATGGGGGGAGGGGGGGAATCCTGCAACTTGGGTTAAAATTTAATTTGAAACTTAATTTTCATGGTGGTAGATCACCAGTACTTTTGGCCGGAAAAAGTAGATCACGACCTGTTCCACGTTGGACATGCCTGCATTATATCATTCTATATATAATATTCCTTAGTCTTTCTAAATGCCTCACAGAAGACAATAAAAAATAAAAGCTTGTTCGTGGAATGGGGTCTCAAATTCACACAGCTTAAGCTGCACATCAAGCAACTCTATTTTTTTTTTTATGTGCTTGTATCTTCAGAGCTTGTAGCATATAAAACACAGGAGATGGATTGGAAAAGACTATTTCATGCCAAGCTAAGCTAGAGAATAGAATCTCAAAGAGCCATTAACCCTCAATTAGAGCTGTGTGGAAGTCCTTGGCTGCCAGGATAGAAGTAAGCATTTAAATTGTGTACTGCTTGTCAGTGAGGACAAACAAAGCATTAACTCTAAATCATGATATCTTGTCTCTGTTAAAAATGCATGATAGCCCACTGTGTGGTCTCTCTGCTGCTGTTGGCTCCTGCTGGCAGAATGCTAACCATAAATGTGCTTGCAGCTTAAACGGAGACTTCAGTTTTACTGAAACATCAATCCTAGGGTTACCGGATTTTAGTTAAATAAAATCTGGACCCATAGCCCTGCCCTCAGGCCCACCCCATTCTGCCCACATCACGCCCCACCCCGCCCCCCTCAACCTGTTCTCATCGGTCGGGAGGACATCCACGCATGCGCGTGATGTCACCGCGTTGCATGAGCAGATGCCCTCCCGAGGCGGTCCCAAGAAGCAAAGTCCAGGCTGTCCAGGCACCAGGACATGCCCTCTAAAAAGAGGACATGTCCGGGTAAATCCGGACATCTAGTAACCCTAATCAATCGACAAGTGGAAGCTAATAGCCACTTTTAGATCATTTCTCTCTTGAGCAGGCTGTTCTCAGAAAGAACATGATCTCAAGGCTAACAAAATGTTAAAAGCAAGTCTGAGAAATATCGATTCTTACAACAGAATGCAGCAGCAAAACTGAGGTTGTTTTAAGTTGTATACAAGCACAATCCCCATTCAGCTTTCTTTACTAAACCCCCTATTACAAAACTGTAGAGCAGTTTTGAGCACCAGCCACGATGGTAACAGCTCTGACGCTCATAATGAGCATTGGAGCTGTTACCACTGTGGTCAGTGCTAAAAACCGTGCTATGGTTTTGTAAAAGGGAAGAGTGGGGGGGGGGGGGGGGGAAATGAGGCTGGAAGCAGTTTATTTCTGGCAAATGACCTCTCATCGGTTAGCTTCTTAGAGGAATACTGGTTGCAAGAGCATTTGTGGGAAAAGTGAATTCTGACCTATAGCTGTTAACAGTCTTTCCCCTACCACAGAATGCAAAAGCATCCTTTCTGAATAAGGCTGTTAATGTCTTAAACGGCAGTTCCCATACATACTTTTAGAGGTCATTTCTCAGAATATATCAGTGATACAATGAAGAATGGGTTTCCTGTTCTCTTTTTTTTTTTTTTTTTTCATTTTAAAATTCAACAATCGCATACTTCTTAATCCTTCAAAATCTAGAGGATTGCTAGTCTCTCATATTCAAAAAATCAGATCATTAAAATCTCTTCTTTACCCAGCCGCCCTCAACATTAGTACATTCATGCATCATTAGTCAACTAGACTACTGTAATTCTTATAATCGGGGAATCAAACGTAAAGAACTACAGCATTTACAAGACACCTTCATCAAACTAATAACTGGAACAAGGAAATTTGATTACATCACCCCTTATAAGAACATAAGAATAGCTCAGGAGCCCATTTTCACGGTGGCCAATCCAGGTCACTCGTACCTAGACAAAACCCAAGGTGTAGAAATATTCCATGTACCAATACAGGGCAAGCAGTGGCTTCCCCCATGTGTTTCTCAATAACAGACTATGGACTTTTCCTCCAGGAACTTGTCCAAACCTTTCTTAAATCCAGCTATGCTATTCGCTCTTACCACATCCTCTGGCAACGCGTTTCAGAGCTTAACTATTCTCTGAGTGAAAAAAAATTCCTCCAATTGGTTTTAAAAGTATTTCCCTGTAACTTCATCGAGTGCTAAGTAAAAAATTTTCATAAACAGCACAGTCAGAAAAGCACTAAGGTACAACGCATGACAAATATGAACAACCCCCTCACTGTAACCCTGCCCCCACCCATCCCATGTCTTGGATGTGTATGAAGAGCGATAAGGAACCCAAACCTGGTAGAGTTTCAGAAACCAAGGTTTGAAAGTTACAGTTTGATATATAATTCAAAGAATCTTAACATAAGAATCTAGTGGACCCTTCTCTTTATTATGATGGGGGTTGCCATACAATTTATTTTGAGGAACTGGAAAAATTGGGACTGGTTAAATTATAATTTCTAGTGGGAGTCTTTATGCCACATTTTTTTTAAATGGAACATATGATTGCTATACAGCAGGGACATTATGGAAATTTAAGGAGGTTTGGGAGCCATTGACAAGATTCTGTAAGGAGTGATTGTTGATTTTGCCCTTTGAACATACACATCCAGGGTGGGGAAATACTTTTAATTTGCTTGCAATTGTTGGATATGTAGAAAGGGGGGATGATATATGTATTTGTCATGAAGTATAATTTGATAGAATTTAAGTGCTGTTAAAGTGTAGAATGTCTGTATAATGTGTTGAACTTGTTTTTGGCTTTAAATAAAGATATATTTTTTAAAAAGAATCTAGTGGACCCCAAATCTCTTTAAACTTTCGAGAATCACCAGATTCTTCTGCCAACACTCTCAAAACGATAATACATACATAATGTCTCCCATCAAAATGAAAAATTTAAACGGTCCCAGTGTTTCCAATTCCTCGTGATCATTTGCAGAGTGACTCCAGTCATAATAAGGAGTTTTTCCTTATGATCCTTAAGTGGGTTCTTAGCTAAAAGTGAAGTACCAAACAAGATCATTCCATAAGATAATAGTATAGAAACCTCAAGTATAAGCATTATTTTGCTCCTTATGGATTTCCAGAAAGCGAAAATCAAAGGGCAATGAAATAGAAGATGATCTAATGTTCCTGCCTGAAGTTGACAATGCCAGCATCTGTTAGAATGTGTACTGTCCAATTTTTTTCAATCTCACTGGGGTCCAGAATGTTCTGTATAATAAAAAGTATAGTCGGGGCCATTGGGTTGCGGAAATGTTATACTGTATTTCTGAGCTCCAGATGTCCCGCAAGCCTAGTTTGGATTTTTTAGGGAAATATTCATGACTCAATTTATACCATGCTGAGGCTTCATGACCTTGAAAGGCTACTTGAAAACAGAGGAATGGGAAGCTATGTTGATCTTCAGGAATTCCATTTTGGATAGCCTGTCTCAGTTGGAGCCATTTGAAGTAAGATGCCAGATTATCTCAGGAGCATACGTCCTCTAGGGTTCTAATCCCAGCCTGCAACCATTTTTCCCACAAAATTTTAGATTTCCCCACCATAATTTTAGAATTAAGTCATGACTGACATTTTGTTTTCTTGATAGGGATTGGCAATAGAGCATCCAAGAATCTTAAGGTCATCCATGTGGAATGAAAGATCATATTATCCTTATAGATTCTTGGGAGGCCAATATTTAATATATGGTTGAGGCGACATGGGGCCATAAGTTGACTTTCAAGAATTAACCAATACGGGAAGTCTTCAAGGAGCTCTGGGAGGACCCAATACATGCCCTGACGCAGGATATAAGCTTGATAATACATACAAAATTAGGAAAATTAATTCCTCCCATTGACTGAGAATTCAGCAAAGATGATATGGCAATTCTTGGAGTCCTACCTAGCCATAGAAAACCCGAGAGAATTCTGTTCAGTTTTTTATAAAAGGATACCTGAAAATAAATTGGTGACATGCTCATCTGGTAACAAACTACAGGTGCGGTCATCATTTTAATAGTTTGAATTCTCCCCCACCATGAAAGATGTAACAGTTTCCATCACTTGCACATCTCCTTAACCGTCGTTAATAGGCACTCTTCAATTACTAGCATAGTATCTTCAAGTTTCTTAAAAAATTTTTATACCACTTATTCAAATTTTCTAGGCGGTGTACAGCAATGTTCATTGGATCATTATCCCTAAATACTTTATTCTGTCTTCCATATGAATAGAAATGGATCAAGCGATCCCTTTGCACAATGAACATTTAGTGGAAGAACTTCAGATTTGCTCCAATTGATCTTATATCCATAAAACTTCCCAAAGTTTTTGATCAACTGGAGCAAAGCTGGAATGGTTAGTTCAGGTTTAGTTAAATGCAATAAAATATTGTCTGCATATGCTGAGACCTTATACATTCGTCCCGCATATGGAATTCCCTGCATCTCCTCTGCTTGTTGAACTGCCAATAATAAAGGTTTTATAACAATATCAAAAAGTAGTGGGGATAAAGGGCGTCCTTGACGAACCCCTCTCTCTAGAGGAAACCGTTCTGTGAATGTATTATTAATATAAAGTCTGTTTCCTGTTCTAATTCATAGTTAATATACTATTGTACATTCGTACTAGTGTTTGGATAATTTCACAATTTACATCTTGAATTTGTATTTTGCAGGTTAAATTCTTTCAGATGTTTGCAGAAACATCCCAGGTACATTTTCAATTAATGAGCATATTCATGTTTTCTTTTAAAGTTTCGGTTGACTTGTGCTAATGTGATATTACTAGAAAATGTGGTTTGAAGTAATGCTGTTGCAGATCAGACTGAAATATCTTCTCAGGGGAGTCATATCAATGTAATAAACAAACCATAGGCATTTACCCCCTGAATTCTATATATGGCACTTTGAGTTCTGTGCAATTGAATTGACTAGTGAGCTGATTAGTGCTGATTATTGGCTTCTTAACAAGCAATTAGAAGCATTAATTGGATTTCATTTAAATTAATGTGCATACATTTTGGTGCTGGACCTGCACCTAAATTTTACAGGCAGCACCAAAAAGTGAGCATAGAACTGGGTCATGGGGGGAGGGGCATTGCTCACAGTTATGCATGCAATGATGGAATAAGGGACATCCAAGCCTAACTTTCAGAGTGAGGATGTCCACCGTTTCCATTGGTGCAAATAGCCTCACCTAAATTAGGCATAGTTCCTGAGCATAAGCCTATTCTCTCGGAGAGAGAAAGAGATAATGGTTATGGCAGACTAGATGGGCCATTTATCTGCCATCATGTTTCTATAAACCTAAATTAACTTTAGTCACCTTTTATAGATTAGCACTTAGGCATTCTTTTTTTGGCACCGACTTTTTAGATGCAATAAACCTGACTAAACATGCCAATGTAATTTTGAAAGTTCTCTGTAATGTTGCTGTTTGTATACAGTATCTTCCCTTGTAAACCACTTAGAACTGTTTGTGGTATGACGGTATATAAAAATAAAGTATTTATTATTAATAATTCAATTCTAAATGCAAACGTAATAATAATATGTTCTTTAATGGAGCAAGATTGCTATTCAGAAAATATGTTTCCCAATAACATTTGAACAAAATCCTTAAATTTTTGCATCTACAATCTGAAAAAGAAAATTAATGTGATCATTTTCTGACTTCAGGTTGAGCATCACTGGCAAAAGTTTGGAGTTACTGTTGCCATTGTTCAGATATTTTCCTTGTGCTTGTTAATCAAGGGAGTTCTTAATGTTCCTTTATGTAACAGTTTTAAGATTATTATTTAAGTGCAGTAAAATGCAATGTGACTGCTTTGCACGAGGCGTGCTTCAAGACCCAGGGGAGGGGTCTTCGTTGTGGGAGGGAAGGACCTCGATGTGTAAAATCACACCACAGGCATCGGACCATTTCTTTCTATTGAAAAGAACGGAAGGTGGGCCGAGTTAAGGACAGCTAGCCTATCCCTTTCTCTCTCCTCGTCCACCCCATTTCGAAGGTGCATGCATCATTAACCTCCTGAATGCTTGGCAGAAATAGGACAAAATATTTCTCTTGCCTGGAGAAGAAATGAGAATAGGCAAATCAAACAAAGCAAGTGCTATGCAAAAATATGTTCAGTCTTTGTCTGCTGAATTAATCACACTGGGTTTTGTGTAGGCTCTTTTTTTCTCTCTCATTTTTGAAAGTGAAAAGTGAAGTTGTGTAGCAGTTACATTAAATGGAGAGGAGTCACTGTGAATAATATATAGCTATTTGCTTAGAGTTAAAAAAAAAAAAGTATACTAATTAGATTGTTTGGGAGCATTGGAAATAACCCAAATGATTAGCAGTGACCTCACGAAGCTCAATGTGTAATTTAGAGAGATTAGCAAAAAAATCATTGCGGTCTACACACACCACTCTTTCAGGGGGAATCCCTGCAAAATTTTTCAACTTGGTGCTATGAGTGCTTGAGCACCCCCAATATTAAACATATTCTTTGTTTCCAGGGAGAGGTAATTGCCATTGGTTATGGCACCCCTATTAATTTTGAAAAGTTGGCTCCTATGGCACAAGTAAGCTTTGTCACTGCAGCAGTCTGGAAACAAGAATTTTTAACAAGCTGCTTTGTTTATCCTTTAATTATTTTCCTTTACACTTTCATATTTAAGATTCTGCTATTTTTAAACATATTATTTGTATAGCAGTATTAATCAAAGGCAATTTTTTTTTAAATATATGAACTTTTAACAGAAGCAGGAACCAAAAGGCTCCTGGCTCTTTCATTTCTTCCACTTTTAGGTTGATTTGTACAGTTTCTTTATTTTTCTCATACTATAGTTATAAAGTATATTTTTGTACTTTGAAGACAAAAGGATTGTACCTTATATTATTATCATACACACACCCTAGTCTTAAATATCTCTTGACAGGAAGTTACTAACCTGCATAAAGGATATATTGCATGCTATCTGCCTGCTAATCATTAATTTATTATAGGCTGCATAATAATTTATTTCTTTATTTATATTTTGCATATCCTACAATTATATGTGCATTACAAATTATTCAGGTACTCAAGCATTTTTCCCTATCTGTCCTGGTGGGCTTCCACTCTATCTAATGTACCTGGGGCACTGGGGGGTTAAGTGACTTGCCCAGGGTCACAAGGAGCAGTGTGGGATTTGAACCCACAACCTCAGTGTGCTCAGGCTGTAGCTCTAACCACAGCACCACACATGCCCCGATGAGGTGAGCTACCCTAAGTTAATGACCTCTGCTGTAAATTAAGCTGTTTTAAAATAGGAGATTTTATTGTGGCTTAGGAACTTGGCCCCTAAAAGAGATCAATACAACGGAGCCCTGGTTCATTTGGGCAAACTACTGGGAGCTCTTAAGAGAGAGCCAATTTCATAAATATTAACCCTCTGATTCTATAAATGGCACTTTGAGTTGCACATGCAAATAGGGGCATGCCCAATTTGCATGTGTTAATTGATGAACCAATCAGCACCAAAAATTGGCCACTAACAAGCAATTATCGGTGCTAATTGGCACTAATTAGAATGTACGCACACCTCTTTTGGGGCATATTCTATAAAGTTGTTCAGATAAATTCTGGTGTGTGGAACTGAAAAGAGGGAGTGGCCATGGGAGGGGCATGGACCAGCTCATGGCCTTCCAAAAATTGACACACACTGTTAAAGAATGTGCCCGATCTGCACTTAAGTTAGGCACTGGGGATTTACACCAGGTTTTAATTGGTGCACTCAAATGGTTGTGCTAAGCATGGTGTAGCGAGGTAAGGAGGTGCCCAGGGGGAGTGGCGCCCCCTGTGCCCTCTTCTCTGCCCCTTCTCCTTTTCTGCCCCCCCATGCCACACTCGCTCCCTTCATTCTCCTGTACCTCATTAAGGGCTCCTTTTACAAAGGTGTGTTAGGGCCTTAATGCACGGAATAGCGTGTGCTAGCCGCTACCGCCTCCTCTTGAGCAGGCGGTAGTTTTTCAGCTAGCGCACACGAATCTGGTGCGTGCGCTAAAAATGCTAGCACACCTTTGTAAAAGGAGCCCTAAATCTTCACCAGCACAAGTAGCTTCTACAGCTTGCGCCAGCATTGGCTTTCCCTCTGACATCACTTTCTGGCCCTGTGACCCGTAACTGATTTCAGAGGGGAGTCAGGCCAGCGCGAGCAGCAGGCCTGAGAAGTGGCTCATGCTGGCGAAGATTTAAAGGAGGGTATGAGTGTGGCATTGTATCTTCAATGTTGCGAACACATTATAGCTTTGGATGTAACCAGCAGAGTGAGAGGGGTGCTAAATGCTTGTGGCCAGCCCCGCCAGGGCTTTTCCTCTATTGCATCACTTCTGATAAGGCAGGGGAAAGACCTTGGTAGGGTTGGCCATGAGCAGTCTGTTTACAGCGTTTCCTCTGCTGGCCAGCTGCCGCTGCTGCTTTGGAAGGACCAACAGGTACAAAATAACGGCTCCACCCAAGGAGGGTGGTTAATAGGATGTGAGACCCGCATGTGGGAGGGAGGGGTTTGTCAGGTCAGGATCAGGTAGGTCGGTAGGGAGATGCCACGGAGGAGGTGGTCAGAGAGTGAGAGAAGGCAAACCCGCAGAAGGAGGAGGGGAGGGGGAGGTGAAGGGGACAGATTGTGAACCACAATGGGGGGGAGGGGGAGAAGAGGGGACATGGATGGTGGACCCACAGGGAAAAGGGGAGGGAACAGAGATCGATGTTGGATGTATAGGGGGGGGGGGAGAAAGAAAGTGATCCAGACCAAAAAGGAGGGTGGGAAGAGAGGAAGAGATGCGAGCAAGAGAAGTGGTGGGGTGGGGTGAGGAGACATGGAATACAGTAACTCTGGAAACTTATGTAAAATTAGTGCTTTCTGTTTCTGTTATTCAATTTCAGTTTTCAGTCAGTCAGTCTAAAACCAACTTTATGAACTGACTACAGCAGTTTAGTGTAATTAATTGGATTTTTAAATTGTAAATGAAATGATGAATACAAGGAAATTTTTGGAATGTAAGTTTTTAAGTCTTGTGACAGTTTGTAACATCATTTTTAGATAACTTTGAAACATATTAGATTTTGTTTAGGCCTAACTGAAACAAAAGAAGTGAGTTCACTGCAGTGGCATAGTAAGGGGGGGAGGGAGGTGGACCACCCTGGATACCGTCTCAGTGGGAGCACCGGCAGCTCTCTGTCGTCGTCGTCCATCCCCCCCCCCTCCCCTCCACACACACACCTATTTAAAATCTTCACAAGCACAAGCAATTACTCTAGCCCAGGGGTAGGGAACTCCGGTCCTCGAGAGCCGTATTCCAGTCGGGTTTTCAGGATTTCCCCAATGAATATGCATGAGATCTATTTGCAGGCACTGCTTTCAATGCATATTCATTGAGGAAATCCTGGAAACCCGACTGGAATATGGCTCTTGAGGACCGGCGTTCCCTACCCCTGCTCTAGCCTGTTATTCGCACATGCCTGGCTCCCTTTGAAATCACTTCCAGATCGCGGGGCCAGGAAGTGATGTCAGAGTGAAAGCCAGTGCAAGCAGCAGGTGGAAAAGCTGCTTGCACTGGAGAAGATTTAGAGCAGTGGTTCCCAACCCTGTCCTGGAGGAACACCAGGCCAATTGGGTTTTCAGGCTAGCCCTAATGAATATGCATGAAGCAAATTTGCATGCCTATCACTTCCATCATATGCAAATCTCTCTCATGCATATTCATTAGGGCTAGCCTGAAAACCCGATTGGCCTGGTGTTCCTCCAGGACAGGATTGGGAATCACTGATTTAGAGCAGGGATCTCAAAGTCCCTCCTTGAGGGCTGCAATCCAGTTGGGTTTTCAGGATTTCCCCAATGAATATGCATTGAAAGCAGTGCATGCACCTAGATCTCATGCATATTCATTGGGGAAATCCTGAAAACCCAACTGGATTGCGGCCCTCGAGGAGGGACTTTGAGACCCCTGATTTAGAGGTAAGGGGTGAGAAGGAATGGTGCTAGTGTGGCGTATGGGCACAGAAGGAGCGGGGGGGGGGGAGTTGGGTGGAGAAGAGGGCACAGGGATAGGGGGATGGAGAGGAGGGCACAGGGGCAGAGAGGAGGGTACAGGGGGCACCTACAACCCTCACTACACCACTGGTTCACTGGACTCAAATATATAATTAATTTTATTTTATAATTCAGCAGTGAAGAGGAGGAAAATAGAAAAAAGTGGTGAAAGCGAGAGTGAAGAAGACATGAAAACAGGTGCTTCTTCTACCACTCTAGATCAAATTGCATATCCATCGAAGTCATCACGTAGTAATGATGCCAGCGAGGGATGTTATGACCATAATTTGGGAAGATGAGTAAGGCATTCATCTTTAATGACCTCAAGTCTAAAGATGGAAATATTAAAACGTTTCTCGGACACCTGATAAAAATTATGATTCTTCAGAAGATGCTATCCATTTGAAAAGAAAACTCAGATATGAGTGGTTAAAGCCCTATGCTCCTTGGCTTGTATGTTCAAAACGTCTAAAAGGAGCATTGAGCTTTCACTGCGTTCTTTTTCTCCTGCTTTTGCGTCAGTGCAAGGTGTCTTGGTTTCCTTCATCATTACGCTATTCACATACTACCAAGTCATGTACAAAGCCTGTATAAACCACGTCTCAAATCAGTGGCACAAAGTAGCAGTAGTAGATGCCAAGAATTTCTTAGGAAATGAGCCTGAAATTGTCATGTTGATTTCTGGTAACAAAAATATAATTGAAGAAAATAAAAAGGTTTTATCCTCATTAATTTCCACAATTTTGTACCACTCATGATCTCTCCCTAAGAACAACAGAAAAGACAATTTTCAGGATTTGATTCATCCAAGAATCAAAGCAGGTGATCAAATAATGAAGAGACATTTCAAAATGGGTAATATAAATTGGTGATTAAAGACGCTATAGTAAGTGATACAAAAAAAAGCTTATGCCTACAGCATAATGGCAAACAAAACATGTGACATATCTGGAAAGGAGCAGTTGTCGATTGGTGTTAGATTTTTTTGATGAAGAAAAGATGACCATCCGTGAAAACTTTCTGAGGTTTGAATGCAATGGATTTTCAAACTACAGTGACTGAAATAGACAAATTTCTGAAAAGTGAAGGTTTTGAGCCAAATAAGTGCATTGGACAGGGTTACTTATGATGGATGTTCAACCATGACAGGAAATATTAGTGGTGTTCAGAAGATCTTGCTAGATAATTGTAAAAACAAGCCCTGTCTTTTCATTACGCCAGTCATAAATTGAATTTGGTTGTGTACCAAAAAACCAAAACACGATTACCACAGTAATCTGTTGTGCAAAGAAAGTAAGTGCCCAACATTCCAGCCTTACGAGAATGTGAGACATGTTGGTCTCAGAAATACAAAAGTATTGGCATATTCAAACAACATTTTGTAAGTATCGTTCAAGGGTTGGAAAAGCTATCAAAAGAAGGTAATGTTGTTACTAGAAAAACTATTTTCCTGTTACATTGTGCCGCGGTGTGTGTGCATGGGGTTAACTGCAAAGTATTGGCTCTGCTAGAACCCGTGGCAAATAATTTACAATAAAAAAAATATGAATATGTTACAATGTGTGGACCACAGAAAAGAATTTTAATTTTGAAAGAACATCGTGAAGAGCAGATGTCTGTGGATTTTCTGTTGTCCACCAATATTGTAGCTCAAAATCTTGGCATTGAGCTGCAAATACCAAGGATTGTAAGACTGCAACAACATCATTCAAATCCTCCAGTATCAATAACAGATGAGTTTTGGAAAAGATCAGTAATAATTCCTTATTTAGATTCTGTGATATCATCACTGGAGGAAATGACAATTTACCCACATTGCACCCTGCTGTTATGTTGGAGATGGCCATCAAAGAGTTTCGCATAAAAGTGCAGGGTTTCTGTGATTTTTATAGTTTGGAAAATGTTGATCATGAAGTAGAACTCTGGTACAAGTTTTGGAGAGAGAAGAAAGCAAAGAAAGACAATATGAAGGAGACGACAATAGAAGAATTAGTGGTCTAGTGCAGTGGTTCCCAACCCTGTCCTGGAGCACCACTGGGCCAGTTGGGTTTTCAGGATAGCCCTAATAAATATGCATGAGAAAGATCTGCATATAATGGAGGTGCCAGGCATGCCAATCTGCTCCATGCATATTCATTAAGGCTATCCTGAAAACCCAACTGGCCTGATGGTCCTCCAGGACAGGGTTGGGAGCCATTGGTCTAGTAGCCTAGTCTGAGTAGGAGTGATTCTCAGTCACTCCTGCCCCTGCTGTCTCCACTGTCAAAATGGCTGCCAAGACTGCCGCTGATATTTAGGTATTTTTGCAATTCAGGGCCTTGGCTAAATAGAAACCAAATGTGTAATTTACCCTTGAAACCTAAATTGCCACCCTATTAATTCTGTAATTTTGTGCATCAGGACCCATGTGGATGTGGTTTGGACTGGAGGAAATATGGGCAGGCAAAGAAACAGCAGCAGAGCTGAAACAAATTAGTGGTCAGATACTCAAAACTCTAGGCTGTACAGAGCAGTGTTAGGAAATACCACAAGAGCAGCACGGTGGTAAGCTCAGCTTTTGTGCACATACACCAGACAAATCTGAAGGTGAAGCACACTTTTGCACCTGTTTCTGCACCTTTAAATATAAACTTTCCCAATTTTTTTTTTTTTTAACTTGGAAGGCTTATATTTAAGCTGAAAACAGGCACCAAATGTGTGCTTTCAGTTTTGGGTTTACTCTGACTCGCACATATTCATCTCACCGTCAGTGTTTAGGGGCTTGCATGGCATGTGCTGCCTTCTGCTTTTAAACTGAATAAAACACAGCAGATTTTAAAGACCGGAATCATGGGAAATCCTCTCTTCAGCTTGGTTTTGTGCCCTATGCCAGAGATTCTCAACAAGTGGTATGTGTACCCCAAGGGTGGTGCCACATGAGTCCTGCCCTCTTTCCTTTTCAACCCCCTCATGGAGCTACTACTGTCGTCACCACCACCCCTGCAATTAATTTTGCCTCTGGGTTGGCAAGCAGGTTGAGCTCCTGTGGTCCCTGCAGCTCCCGAATATTCTCTCTCTTGCTTCTTCAACAGGTTAGTTGCAGTGATTTATACATGCTGCCTACTGCTAACCAGGAAGACTCTTCTCTGCTGTCCCCCGCCCTCTAACAGAACTTCCTGTTTCTGCCGGGGCAGGACATGACAGAGGAGAGGCTTCTGGGTTAGCAACAGGCAACATGTATGAATTGCTGCCACTAACCCATTGAAGCCAGAGAGAGCAATGCATGGGGATGTGTGTAGCTGTGAGAAAGAAAGTCAGAGGGAACATGGGGGGGGGGGGGGGAGGTCTGAGAGAAATAAGGGCACATGGAGGGGTATATCTGAGAGAGAGAAGGCCAGAGGGCACATGGGGGGGGGGGGGGGGTCTGAGAGAGAGAAGGACAGTGTGGCTGAGGGCAGGTGTATGTGTGACAACTTGCCCACAGTGACCAATCATGTTGCATTTTCCCAGAGAAAAGATGAAACTGTATTGGTCACTAATGGCAACTTTTGTTGTGGTCTCTTGTTCTTATAAATAGGTTGTGTCTAATTGTCATTCTTCATTTTCACTCACCTGTTAAGGGGCCAGTTTATATGATAATGAAATGTAACAGATCTTGCCAAGTATGCCTTAATTAATCTGTATGCTAGTTTCAGTGACCTGTATTTGTTATATATGTTGCCTAGTTATTTAACAATATAATGTCCATTTCAGAATCTCTGCTGCTCGGGGTTGAATTCTTTTTAATCTAGGGGATACTTGGCTTGAAGAAGTTGAGAAACGCAGCCCTATGCTACAGCCCTCCGAGCATTTTGCATTCACTAATGCCGGCTAGTCTGGACTGGAGCTAATCACCTCTAGCACTGGCATTAGGTTTTGAACATCTCATAGATTTAGCACAGAAGGTAAGAATTGAATGGGAAGGATTATGGCAGTGGTTTTTAAATGTCTGGTAAGAGTGCACACATGTATTTGTAATAAGAAACCTGCCCAATAGGGAAACTGAATTATTTGATTGATCTTCTGCACTATTTGAACAAAAAGACTTCAAGCACCACACTTTCATATTACAAAGTTATTTTTATTGTTCCACCTGCCACCCCACTGAATCACATTGATCAAATCAGAGAATTATATATGGCCAGTGTTAGGCTAGAAAGTACTACTGTTGGCGACAAAAAATAAATGCTAGTTTATTGGGGATTAATATAACTGTTTAATGATTTAGCCACGCTAAAATGTCATTGTCGGAAGAAATCATTTTGCATCCTGTAGCGAGTCCATAACTTATTTTAGCCCTGAAAGGATTTGTCAGTCTTGTTAGCATTAAACCAGTCCAAAGGAATTTGGCAGGCATTCAGTTAGGAAAGCGATTTGCTGCCCATTCTGATGGGTTTAACCATTCCAGAAATTGACAAAAAAGGAGCAAAGAGAATGCCATTTCTCTGCACAATAGGTCTCGGCCAGATCCTCACTGAACTCCGAGAGCTCATCATTAACCTCCCTGGCAGAGGTCGACAAGTTAGTCGGGGCTGCGGTGGGTGGATTCGGGCTCTGACTGGCTTTGGAACTGGGCTCCCTCCTCCCTGCCTTGCCCCCTTTCTCCATAGGCTCGGCCCCTGGCACCTGCACAGTCTCTTTCGCGCGCCCCCTTTTCCTCCCCTTGCCTCGTTCCTTCTCCGCCTGCGCACTGGTCCCTTTCTGCACCAGTGTGAGCTGGGACTCCGCAGCTGGTGCCTTCTTGCAGACCCGGGACTTGAGCGTTTTCTCTTCACAAGCCCTGGCCATTTTCTTGATCCTCCCGAGGATCTGCTTCCAGTACTGCTTGGCCTTGGTGCTGTAAGCAGGGCACAGCTGGGGCTCTCCCTCATACGTACACTGGTAGCTGCTGTTATCTGGCTCCGTACAACTCACGACTAAGCTGACCACCTGATCCCCGTTAATGTTCCAGGTACAGGCGTGCTTCTCTTTCGTTGACAGTTGCCCAGCACGCGCATAGGATGCAGCTTCTCCCTTTGTGCTGGCACGTTTTTCTTTTCTACCGGCCACTTCCTGAAAGTGGCTCAGGCAGCAAAGAAGGAGAATCAGCGGCAAGATATAGGATAAACTCATCGTACTGGGATCAATGTTGCTTTTAGTTTGGTAATTGAAGGGCACCCAAGCATTAGTAATATGTCCAAGCGTGGGAGTGCAGCGTTCTTCACATCCTAAAGAACCTAAAAAAAAAAAAAGAGAAGGGGGGTGCAAACATCTATCAGTTTCAGCCTGTGACACAGCACTGAAAGAGGCAGTGACAAGGAACTATTTGTGACTCCTTGATACTTATGAAAAATGACATTAATCTGAGCTTGCTATTATTAAATTTGGAAATTAGCTAAATTGTTAATTATACAACCAGATAAATTGAATTTTTATACTGGTACTATCAAAAACATATCCACATATGTTTGAAGAAAACATGAATGAATGGTGATTACTGAAGTGAACAATAGTCGGTATATTTACCCAAAGATGTTATGCTTAAAAAAGCTGAGCAGAAAAGAAGGAAACATTTTCATTTGGCACCAGATAATTGTAAACTCTATTATGCAAATAATATATCAATCTATGTAATAAAGACTTTTCTTTTTCATCACCCAAGAAAATAATGTTTTGAGAAGCAAATAGGATCCAAACCCTCAGTTTAATCAATTTCATAAATGCAAAATACAAGCACTTTTTAAAAAAAATTAAAACACACAAATATGTAAAACTCAATGTAGATATGTAACCAAAATAATGAAAATGAAATCAGCAGAAATACATGGCCAGAACAGAATTATCCTTCCTTAGCTACAAAGCTTACTATTATCACATTTTACAAATGCTGTGAATTTGAATTCGAAATGTAGCTGGATTTATTTTAGCCAACTTCAGGCAAACTATGTTTCCTAACTCTGATTATTTGCAGTTCAGTATAAACCAGTCAGACTTACCGAGTACTGGGCAAGATGCTGCTTGAGTGGACTAGCAAAGTGTGGAAGTATGTATGTGTGATTAGTCTAGGACAGAATATAATGGAAGTGAATGGGGCAGGAGGGGCCATCCCCCATCTATGCCCCTCCCTGGAAAACACCATGAAAGTACTGTGAGTGAGTGAGTGTGTGTGTGTGTGTGTGTAGATGAAGTAGCAACATAGGTTTGATCTCAATTTTTGTGAGGGGTGCAGTTTAATACTACAAAGTGCAGACAGAAAATACACAAAAACCTGAAAAAGCCTTGTAGCATTTTACTGTTAAAAGTTACACCATTATTTTCCACTACCCAAGTAAAATGGTTATCTTTTATTTGATATACTGTCTTTCTTCAGCAGATATCAAAGCGGTTTACAGTACATTGAACAGTAAGTAGGTACGCTAAGCAATTTCCCTGACTGTCCTGGCTGGCTCACAATCTAACTATTCCCTATAATCCTATGGCACTGTCTTAAATATATCTTTCAAGTCCCCTCAAATATATGTATCAATCACTATTATAGGACTTGTATATATCACAACTTTCCCTTATCTTATAAAGGACGCCTCAGCCCCACCACTCCACCGCTGTGTTAATTCTTGCTTGCTTGCTTTTCTCTCAAAATTACTGTAGAGTCGGATGACACGCACGCTCTCGGGAGACCCTTGATACAGCACTTTGGGTGCGAAACATGTCATGTCGGGTCAGACTCCCAGGCGTTGGCTGATGGAAAAGCTAAGTACACAGATAAATGTTTAGAGAACTTTATTTATTAAGTGAAATATAAAGATAGAAAAACACAACACTGAAAATGAAAAAAATATAAAGGTACAGCCAATGACGAAGTGCCACGTAATTTTTCCCGCAAGCAAGAAGTAACACAGCGGTGGAGTGGTGGGGCTGAGGCATCCTTTATAAGATAAGGGAAAGTTGTGATATATACAAGTTCACAATCTAACTATGGCATCTTAGAGGGAACCCCATAGTATAAGAGGGTTAAGTATAATTAAGTACAGGCCCCTTTTACTAAGCTGTGCCTAACACAGCTTAAAATGGCATACCATGGGAGATGCTGCAGTAAGTGCCAAATGTGTCTGCTAAAAAATGAATTTTGTGAAGTGGCACGTTAGAGGGCATTTCTCCACTAATCAGTACAGCTACATGAGCAGGCACTAACTGGTTAGGGGGATGGGACTGATATACCACCTTTTTATGGCACATCCAAAGCGGTTTACAATACTCCCCCGGTCATTCGCGGTCGGCGATTCACGGTCCCAGTCATTTGCAGTATTTTCCGACCGCAAATGACAGGGCAGGAGAGAGCAGCCGGAGCACCGGCGAGTGAAGGAAATCACTCGCAGTATGCTCCGACCGCCTCTTCCTGCACTAAAGTCGGGCCTCACCAATCAGGAGCTGCGTGTCAAAGCAGCTCCTGATTGGTGAGGCTTGACTTTAGTGCAGGAAGAGGCGGTCGGAACATACCGCGAGTGATTTCCTTCACTCGCCGACGCTCTGGATGCCCTCTCCTGTCTCCCCTGCTAAAAAACGTATTCGTGGTTTTTAAGATTTGCAGGGGTTCCTGGAACAGAACCCCCGTGAATATTGGGGGAGTACTGTACATATATACAGGTATTTATTTTTGTACCTGAGGCAATGGAAGATTAACCTCCCTTTTTACTAAGCTGTGGTAGAAGTTTCTATTGTGGCCCAGAGCGATAAATGCTCCAGTGCTGTTCTGACACTTGTAGGAATTCTATGATTGTTGGAGCATTTAGCGCTCTGGGCTGCATTAGAAACCTCTACTGCGGTTTAGTAATAGAAGGGTAAGTGACTTGCCTAGGGTCACAAGGGCAGCGCTGGAATCAATACCTAAACCTCAGGGTGCTGAGACAGCAGCTCTACCACTAGGCCACTCCTCACCTTGCATGGCTAGCATTTGAGCCCTTATCACCTACAAAATGGATGACGGTAAGGGCTCATGTGGTAATTTTTTTTTAATGGCTGCACACCAGCACCTTATATTATCTCCTTTTGAACATTCAATCACTATCTTATTGTAATAAAAGATATTTCCATTCAAAATATCTTTCCTTGCAAACGCCCAAAGTTCACACTTTGATTCTCAGAAACATCACTCTGTGTTCCATTTGGTTTCATACACAAAGCTTTATGTGTTAAATCTTCACCGGATCTTCTATTAATCATTAATTCACTCTCCTAGGTATATAAATATTTTAGCAGTTTTTTTTAATTATATGCTAGTACTTAGCTTTATCGTGGTTTCAGCTAGGGACATTGTACGCCGACAAGTTTCGTGGAGACGTTTTGTCAAGGTAAAGGTCCTATTTGTGTGCCACCACCTCTGTTGACCACTGTTCTTAGTAAAGTGAGACCACGGATAAAGCTAAGTACTAGCATATAATTTATAAAACTGCTAAAATATTTATATACCTATGAGGGTGAATTAATGATAATTAGAAGATCCGGTGAAGATTTAACATATAAAGCTTTGCGTATGAAACCAAATTGAATAAAGAGTGGTGTTTTTTAGTTCATGATATATTTTTTAATCTCACTTGTTGTTTTACCACTTATTTTGTTTTATTTTATCATTCAAATTTCATTTAAATTTCCCCAGAATTCTATTGCTTCAACGGTTCTCCCTCTGCATCTATTCTTATCTCCCCTCTTTTTTCAACCTTTCAAAGTCCTTTAGATCATTGTAGTCTTATTAGAATGTTTATTTTCTTATTTTTCTCATCTATTCTCTATTTTATTTCTTCATTACTCTACTAATTGTCATTTTTCCAGGTACTTTAGTTAGATTGTGAGCCTTCGGGACAGTAAGGGAATTTCTAAGTGCCTATATTACTTATAATTTTAATGCACCCTATTGTCTATTTTTCTGTAAACCGCTTAGAATCCTAACGGAGTTTAGCGGTATATAAGAAATAAATTACATTACAAATTACATGTTTCTGAGGATCAAAGTGTGAACTTTGGGCGTTTGAAAGGAAAGATATTTTGAATAGAAATATATTTTATGCACACTAATGACAACATTAACACATGCAATAAGGAGAGAGTAAAAAGGGAGCAAACAATGCATCTGAACAATATAAAAACAATTACTCATTTGCTGATTAAGAGAATTAGAGATCATTACAAGGGTCTCACAAAATGATGCAATTCTTAAATAACATAGCCTCAAAACTACTCATAAGGCATTATGACCTAGATTCTATAATAAATGATGCCTAACTTACCGCCTCCTTTACAGAGCCGGGCTAGGTTTTTAGCGCCGGCCGCAGCAGTAACAGCTCAGGCACTCATAGGAATTCTATGAGCGTCGCAGCTGTTACTGCAGCGGCCGGCGCTAAAAACGCTAGTGAGGCTTTGTGAAGGAGGGGTTAATTAGTCAATTAGGCTTAATTGGCACTGATAATTGAAAGTGTCACTATAAAGCAATTAAAAACAATTTTAAACATTACTTAGCTGGTAGGTGCCTACCAATTCGAGGTAGGTGTCTACTCTGAGGCACCTACCAGAAAGTAAACTAAACTAAACCTTAAGCTTATATACCGCATCTTTATAAGGACAGAGCTCGGCACGGTTTGCAAGAGTTTTGAAGAAAGGAAAATATAATAAGAATTAGTGATTCTATAGAGAGCAGCGGAATTTACATTTTTGAACATAGCCACATTTTCAGATGTTTTTGAAATAATTGGAAGCGAACCCAAGTTACGCAGCTGGACAGGAAAGTTATTCCAAAGCTCAGTAATTGTAAGATAAAGGGATTTTCCTAATTTTCCAATGTAGATAATGCCTTTTAACGAGGGGAAAGATAATTGAAGCTTTTGGATAGATCTGGTAATATCAGGTCTCACATGGTTAAGGCTGGATTTTGGGCATGATTTGACTTAGGCGCTGGTAGATGACGAATTTAGGCGCACTTGTTTATGCCAAGAAAACCCTGGCACACATAGAGTGCACCTAAGGTTTCAATGCTTAGGTATCATTAGGTGTGATTCTATAAATGGTGCCTAAAGGATGAGTGACAACTGCGCTCCTAAGAAGCGGAGACTTAGAGGGGATATGATAGAGATTTACAAAATCATGAAGGGCATAGAGAAAGTGGAGAGGGACAGATTCTTCAAGCTTTCGAAAACTATAACAACAAGAAGGCAGTCAGAAAAATTAAAAGGGGACAGATTCAGAACCAATGCTAGGAAGTTCTTCTTCACCTGGAATGCGCTTC
Source organism: Geotrypetes seraphini (assembly GCF_902459505.1). NCBI lineage: Eukaryota > Metazoa > Chordata > Amphibia > Gymnophiona > Dermophiidae > Geotrypetes > Geotrypetes seraphini. The sequence continues at coordinate 258,743,152 of NC_047087.1, forward strand.
CAGATGGCGTGATAGGACAAGGTACAGTACTGGAGTTCAAGAAGGGATTGGACAATTTCCTGAAGGAAAAGGGGATAGAAGGGTTTAGATAGAGGGTTACTAGACAGGTCTTGGACCTGGTGGGCCACCATGTGAGCGGACTGCTGGACATAATGGACCCCTGGTCTGACCCAGCAGAGGCACTGCTTATGTTCTTAAGTTAGGCGCCATTTATAGAATAACTTTAATGATTTGGGCGGAGGGACAGACAGACCACGTTATTCTTAAAAGTGTCACTATGGGTCTTCTAAGGTTGGGGTGTGGTTTTTTTTTGTTTGTTTTTTTTGCAATTTTCACAAGCTTCAGATAAGTTATTTTGAGTTTGTATGGTTTTGTTCCTCTGAATTTTCAAACTCTATGGGAGGTATACCAACCGAGGAGATACTTAAGGTCTGAAGGCACAGTGAGATTAATTTCGAGGAAGGAGAACACTGTCCGGTATGAAAAATCAAGAATGGCACTGATGTCCGTGGCAGGCGTAAAACAATGGAATCTCCTCTCTGGTATCCTGAGAAGAAGCTGTTCGGATCGATTACAGTTTAAGCGAATGCTAAAAACTCAGTTGTATGTAGATGCCTTCCTCTAATGCTATGTGAAAGGGAGATGTTTAAAGAGGGATCTGAACTATGAATAATGCTCTTTATTTATTAACGATTGATGATATGTAATCCTACTGTAGTTCCCTGCCATTTTTAGTGGGTTAAACGTGTGTACTGAAAGTGTGTTAATGTCTTCCCCCTCCTTTAGATACTTTACAATTAGTTTACACTATATGTATGCTATGCAATTGTTTCATAATAGATACCATTTTTTAAATCTTTTTTGATAATTTTTAATAGCGAAAGTATCATATTGAAAAAAGATTGTATACCCGCTCCACTTCTTTGTGTCTATCTTTTGATGACAGTTTGGTGGAATAGTTTGTCATTTTTTTATTATCTTTTAAACATACTATGCAAGATCTGAAATAGAGGGTAATAGACTTGGTAACAGTAGGGTAGGAGGGAGGTAATATAGAGCACATGTTAAACCTAAAGGAGCACAAAATTCTGGTGGTACATTATGTATATTAATTCTCCAAAATAAAGTCATGTTACTACTATTCATTTAAAGTTTCATGAATTTTTAGAAACTGCTCAATCCGTAATGAAAATTTCCATAAACATCCTTCTGAACTGAGAAAACACATATTCACAGTAGAAGGGAGACCTCTACTGGCCAGTTCTTAATGCAGCAATACTGTGCACAATGTGACTGAATAGGAATGACTAGAACGCAATTTAGGACTCCTTGTACAAAGGCGCACTAGGGCCTTAATTAAATTACATTACATTAGGGATTTCTATTTCGCCATTACCTTACAGTTCAAGGCGGATTACAAAAGAGTTAAAGAGGGTGTTCTACAAAAAGATTTCTGGTCTTTTTTTGGGAAAAAAAGAGTAGAGCAGTGCTAGCCGCTACCGCCTCATTTTGAGCAGGCAGTAGATTTTCGGCTAGCACACGCTATTCCGGTGCATGCATTAAAAACGCTAGCGCACCTTTGTAAAAGGAACCCCTCATGTTTACACAGTGAGGTTGCAATCAACACTGGAACCTGTTGTAGACTTCAGGTTAGATTGCCTCCCTGAAGCGTATTTAAAACTAATTTGAAGCCAATTTCAATTGCATTGCAAAAAGCAAGCAAACAAAAAATGTACAAAAGGACATGACAGTAGCAAAACTATCCAAACTCAGTAACATGAGACAAATAGCACTTGTAAGATATTTACTATCAAGCACTAACTCACCCTGTACAATGAAAAATGATTTGGGATGAACCAAGTAACTTAACCCCTCCTATACAAAGCTGCACTAGCGTTCTTAGCGCCGGCCACCATGGTAACGGCTCTCACTGTTACTGCCACTGTTACTGCCAGGGCCGGCGCTAAAAACGCTAGCGCGGCTTTGTAAAGGAGGGGGTTAGTTACAGAGTAAATGATAGCTAATTTCAACTTAGTCTGCCTGTCCAGTTTTTTCTGCTCTTGGATGAAAAAAACCCTTATAAAGAATAGGTGCCCATCCTTTAAAGTAGTGTTTTTCAACCACTGTTCCTAGATGTTGCCTGGTGTGCCGCAGGGCCGCCATCAGGGCAGTACTACCAGTCCTGCATTCAGGGGCCCAGAGCTGACAGGGGGCCCGGGCTCCCCCAGGGTCCTAGGCAGTGTTCTAATCAGGGGCGCCAGTAGCTCGCCAAGGCAAAGTGAGTCGATCACCCAGGACTCACTTTGTCTTGGCGATCTAATCTATCGAGCCGATAAGTCTTCTTCTCCTCGACGTCAATTCTGCAGTCGGTTCGGGCCAGCCAATCGCTGCCTGGCTGGGCGGAACTTCCTCTCCGATTGCAGAATTGACGTCAGGGAGAGCATGCGTCGGCTTTGGGGCCTGTTATCCATTGGTGGGTCCTGTTCCCCAATGGCAGCGGCAGTGGCAGTGGCTTGGGGAACGGCAGGGAGAAAGAAAGAAAGGGGGCAGGCAGGGAAACAGAAGGAAAGAAGAGAAACAGAAAAAAAGAAAGAAAGGTCAGGGAGAGAGGAAGAAAAAGTTGGGGGAGGGAATGAGGTGTGGAGGAGAGAAAGCATACAGGCTGATAGAAGGGAAGAAAGATTGGATGCACAGTCAGAAGAAGAAAGTGCAACCAGAAATCACCAGACAAGGTAGGAAAAATTATTTTATTTTAAATTTAGCAAAGTGGAGGCAGTATTACCACAGTTTTCAAAGGAATTTGCCCAAATAACTTAATAGTTAACTGGGTAAATTCCCAGAGATGAAAACTTCCTTTCACTTACTATGCACAGTTCTGAATTTATATCTGCTGTCTATATTTTACAATATGGTCACCTTTTACTAAACCGCAATAGTGGTTTTTAGCGCAGGGAGCCTATGAGCGTCAAGAGCAGCGCTGGGCATTCAGCGCAGCTCCCTGCGCTAAAAACTGCTATTGTGGTTTAATAAAAAGGATGGAGGGTATATTTGTCTATTTTTGTATGGTTGTTACTGAGGTGACAATGCATAGAGTCATCTGCCTTGACCTCTTTGAAAAAAACCCAGAATAGGAATGATAATTAACATTTTCTCAGCGTATAGTGTGCTTTGTGTTTTTTAATTTTATTATTGGTAGATCATTTTGACTTGGTCATTTTAAAGTAGCTCACAAGCTCAAAAAGTTTGGGCACCTCTGAGCTACAGCGTTGAAACTGTGTATTTCTATTTTATCCCCCTTTTTACAAAACTGTGGAGCGTTTTTTAGCGCCAGCCTTGGTGGTAGCAGCTCTGATGCTCAGAATTCTATGAGTGTCAGGGCTGTTACCACTGTGGCTAAAATCCACACTACAGTTTTGTAAAAGGGTGAGGGGTTAGTTTGTGGTGACATATTCCATACTAGGCGAAGGTGTTTTCTGTGTTCTGTGTGTTTGAAAGACATGGTTTTCTGTTAGGATTGACGGTGTAGGATTGATCTGTGCTGGTCTGGCTTGTTTAGTTTTACAGAGCTGTCATCTGGAGCTGTCATCCGCTGGCTCATCGGGGATCGATCAGAAGAGTGCTGAGTGTGACGGACAGCGGCTATCTGGAGGAGACAAGCGCAGTAAGTCCTGAGTGACAGTGAGATACTGCAGTGATGGACAAGTTTTTGAAAAGGAAAGAACTAGACTCTGAACAAAATTTGGAGCCAGATGAGAGCCCAAGTATGAGTGGGGGTCAAAAGAAAGCAAAGATGGTTAGCGCAAGCAAATTCTCTGGCGCAAGGCAATATAGCGAAAGCTATATTTCAGTTGGATTTACTTTCACTGGAGATGCAAACAAACCAACTCCACTGTGCGTGGTGTGTGGTGAAAAGCTAGCTAACAGTGCTATGGTCCCAAGCAAACTTAAACGCCATCTCCAAACGAAACACCCTTCGCTTCAAAACAAGAATGCGGACTATTTTGTTCGCCTGCGTGACAACACGGAGAAACAGGCAACTTTCATGAGAAAAACCACAAAGGTAAATGAAAGAGTTCTTAAAGCTAGCTATCAAGTTGCTGAACTTATAGCCAAGTCAAAAAAGTCGCACACTGTGGCAGAGACATTAATACTTCCTGCCTGCAAAGCTATTGTAGAGGAGATGCTCGGACCTGAAGCAGCTAAGGAAATAGCCAAAGTCCCTCTCTCAGACAACACAATTTCCAGACGTATTAATGACATGTCTGCAGACATCGAAAGTGTGGTTTTGGAAAAGATCCGTATCAGTGAGAAATTTGCATTGCAACTTGACGAGTCTACTGATATCAGTGGACATGCTCAACTCTTGGCCAATGTGCGTTTTGTTGATGGTGATGCAATTAGAGAAAACTTCTTTTTTTGCAAGGCATTGCCAGAAAAAACAACAGGAGAAGAAATTTTTCGGGTCACATCAGAATACCTTGAAAAAGGAGGACTTAAGTGGGAAAACTGCACAAGTGTCTGTCCGGTGGTTGTCGCGTGGCAAGGTCTTGGTTCGTGTGTATGAGCTGCGGGAGGAACTTAAAGTGTTTCTGACAAATGAGAGGTCAGATTACGCAAAGCAGCTTGCAAGTGATGAGTGGTGTGCAAGGCTGGCATTCCTGGCAGATATATTTTATCATCTGAATGAACTGAACACACGAATGCAAGGCCAAAGTGAAAACCTGCTTACAAGTACAGATAAAATAAATGGATTCCGTTCAAAGGTGCAACTCTGGCATCAACACGTGGAAAGTGGCAATCTTGAAATGTTCACACTCACCAAACAATGGCAAGGTGTTCACACTGCTGCACTTTGTGAGATAATAGTTAAACATTTAAAAACTCTTGAGGAGAAGTTGTCATTTTATTTCTCTTCAGTCTCCACTGAATGCCTTGACTGGGTTAGAGACCCTTATAGCTCAGCATCAGTTGGTGGAAAGGACATGACTTTACAGGAGCAGGAGGAACTAACTGAACTGAGACAAAATCGTGGTTTCAAGCTAAGATTTACTGATCTACCTTTGGACAGTTTTTGGTTGGATACCGCCAAGGAGTTCCCCCTTCTGGCAAACAAAGCTATTTTGACATTGCTCCCATTTTCCACTACATATCTGTGTGAGATTAGCTTTTCAAGCATGATTGCTATAAAAACCAAATACAGAGAGAGACTGAGAGCTGTTGACGAAGAGCTACGTGTGTGTCTTTCTTCGATTCCAGCCAGAATATCAGCTTTGTGTTCAGCCAAACAGGCCCAGGTTTCGCACTGAATAAAGTATTTTATAATTTTTCACTATTCTGTTTACTTAATATTTCATAATAAAGTAATTATAAAATACTTTCTTTGTGTTTATTTGATTCCTATTCAAGAGAATTACTTTATATATAGTCAATATAGGCACAGAGTTAAATTTTTTAACATTTTCTAATGGTGGTGTGCCTCGTGATTTTTTTCATGAAACAAGTGTGCCTTTGCCCAAAAAAGGTTGAAAAACACTGCTTTAAAGTGACCTGGGAGAAGTAGCCTCTTGTTAGACAGCATCCTATAGGTCAATGTTAACAAATCTATGTACAGCCTAAAGGGCTAAAAGCAAAGAAGCCAGTTTAATAATGTTAATTGCAGGCAGTGTCAGGCAGCCTAATAAATCCAATGGGCAAGAGCGCCAGCAGAGAGCAAAGCAGTCTAATGACACTATTATATTTCACTATAGGTTTTCTGACAATGATTAAAAACTCATCGAACTTGTTATTTCTACTTCAGCTTAATCTTATAAATCTTCAGAGACCTCAGCGATACAACCCTTATCGGCTCAATCGTACCCAATCGTCACTGGTTTCGCTCTCTATTATATATTGCAACTTTCATTTAAATCAACTTATAGCCATACATATTGTTCTTCAATAACAAATGTGAAGAAATTTCTTCAAATGTGCTGTGATGAAACTTCAATGACTCATAGTTGGAAACAGGATACTGGCCACTGTTGGAACAGGATACTGGGGTTGATGGACCTTCGGTCTGCTGCAGTATAGCAATTCTTATGTTTTTGGCTATTAATAAATTTAGTCTTACCCACAAGACTTGTATAAAAAGACAGCAATGCAATCTCATGGTTCCTATGAACAAGGCATATTCTTGTAGTCTTTCAGAAAATGGGTAGTAATGCATAGTTAGTCTCTCCCTTTTGATACTGTTACAGTAGTAAGTATTTATCTGACTATTAATCCTAAGAGATTTTCAAAGAGGGAAGGGTGCTGTAGAGATCAGGAAGATGGTAGATGATGTATAATGTGAGCAAGTGCAAAGTGATGCATATGGGAAAGAGGAACCCGAACGTAGGGTTCCATGTTGAGAATCACCACCCAGGAACGGGATCTAGGTGTCATCGTTGAGGATATGATGAAACCCTCTGCTTAATGTGCGGCGGTGGCTAAGAAAGTAAATAGAATGTTAGGAATTATCAGGAAAGGAATTGAAAACAAAGATGAAAATGTTAAAATGCCTTTGTATTGGGAAACAAATTCTTATGTCTTTTTGGAACCTTTACATTTGGGAAACTTTTCTAGCTGATAAAACTGCTGCTGCTTAAGTTGATGATTAAGATAATCTTTTACCTGTGGGTTTAAATGGGATCAAGTATAAATTTCCTGTCACGCATGTGAATTAGTCACTCTCTCCATGATGTGGGCTTGGCATTTATTTTAATTTCCTATTGGCTTATGTAATGATGATGGATTTATTTTTCTGTTTTTCTTGTGATTTCCAAATATTATCATATATGCAGAAATCTTAATTACAAAAAAAAAGCCTTTGTATTGCTCTATGGTGTGGCTGCACCTCAAATACTGTGTGCAATTCCGGTTGCTCCATCTCAAAAAAGATATAGCGGAATTAGAAAACGTACTTAGAAAGATGACAAAAATGATAAAAGGAATGGGACGACTTCCCTTTGAGAAAAGACTAAAGTGGCTAGGGCTCATAGTCTGGAGGAAAGATGACTCAGGGGAGATAGGATCAAGATCTTTAAAATGCTGAGTAGAGTGGAGCAGGTAGATGTGAGTCGCTCGTTTACTCTTTCTAAAAAGACTAGGGTTAGAGGGGGCTTGAGGAGTTGCCGTACAGCGAAAGATTAGAGAAACTGGGCCTCTTCTCCCTCGAACAGAGGAGATTGAGAGGGGACATGATCGAAACATTCAAGGTACTGAAGGAAATAGACTTAGTAGATAAGGTCAGGTTGTTCACCCTCTCCAAGGTAGGGAGAATGAGAGGGCACTCTCTAAAATTGAAAGGGGATAGATTCCGTACAAACATAAGGAAGTTCTTCTTCGCCCAGAGAGTGGTAGAAAACTGGAACGCTCTTCCAGAGTCTCTCATAGGGGAAAACACCCTCCAGGGATTCAAGACAAAGTTAGACAAGTTCCTGCTGAACAAGGACGTACGCTGATAAGGCTAGTCTCAGTTAGGGCGCTGGTCTTTGACCAGAGGGCCGCCGCGTGAGCGGACTGCAGGGCACGATGGACCGCTGGTCTGACCCAGCAGCGGCAATTCTTATGTTCTTATGTAATGAAGCTACTAAATGGTAGATTTAAAATAAACAGAAGAAAATATTTCTTCACTCGGGGCTAAATTCTCAAAACTTCACATTAAAAACCAATGGGCCACTGTTGCCCTGCCGCTATTGTAGCAATTTAAAAAAGGCAAGTCATTCTCCGGAAAACAAGAACGCAAATGAGGTTGGCGGAGAGTTGCGAAGGTTCGCTAAATTTGTACGTGCTCATCGCGGGTGATCGCGATCGGCGCATGAGCAGAATAAATGCACACGCCCCTCCCCCACAAATTGAAGAGCAGCAGGAGAGATGCTCACTTCCGCCACCGAAGTCAAGCATCCCCTCCCCCACCCACAGCAGCAGGAGAAATGCCCTCTCCCTTCCACTGCCCCGCCCACCAGCAATGGGAAAGATTCACTCCAGTTTACTGCAGCCCCTGAAACCCACAGCATTTTACTATTAACTAGATTTTGTCTCCAAAGAAAATACATATCCCTAGTAAATCTTCAGTGAATGTGTGAGTCACCAGTTCATATCACAATGATCTTCAAGGTCCCCATCTGGCAATTATTCATGAATTGCAGTTAGGGGCAATTTCTTTCTTTAGAACATTTGACAATTTAGAAAGGGCCAACTTGCAATCTTCTCGTGTGTTTCAGTTTTAATAAATCTATTATCTCAGCTATTCCTCAGTGGTACTGGCTCAGAAAAAAAAAATATTTATAGACCATAAACAATTTTGGCCATGTAATGGGCACCTTAGATTTGTGACTGAGAGCTAAATTAAGTTTATGACTTTGATGATACAAAAATACAGTAGGCATGTGGAAATGTTTAACATGCATGGCTTGGTTGGACAAACAATCTCATTATATGAGCCCTTCACCCAGCATCTATTATCTTAGCCCTTGTTAGAGCCGCAATCATAGTGAGAATGGCAAGAGTAGCTCACCTCTGCAAAGTGAAATAGGAAAGACAGCATCAATCTCCAATCTAGTTATTAGACACTACTTATTCAGGATAGAATGCTATTTTGAGCACCAAAACAATTTAAAAACCCAGATGATTGCTTTGAAATATTTTCTCTGTATGCAGAATATTTAAGCTAAAGAATCATCTTCACTGCAATTTTTCTTTTATTACAAATAAGATTTCAAGAGGAATGTGTGCATGTATCCAATACATTTTAAATCTCCAAATAACAAGCAAAAATTTGACCCTTGATAATCCACAGAAACAGAAGTCAACCGAAAGCAAAAACACTGTGGAGAAGATGATGTCCAAGATGCAGGCTTTATTGAAAATACAGTCAATTAATCCACATGACGAGATATCTAGGACCCAAATGATTAGGGCCTATGGACCCAACAAGGTCCGTGTTTCGACAAACCTGTCTTCCTCAGAGGTCCCTGAAGGTCCTAATGCAAAAACTCGTGGGTCAAAGGCTACTATGCACTATTGAGGATCACTCAATGGTGCAGAGTTTTCACCCAGAATTGTTTTTAGCCTTTGAGCCATGACTTTTGGCATTAGGACCTTCAGGGACCCCTGAGGAAGATAGGTTTGTCGAAACACGGACCGTGTTGGGTCCATAGGTCCCAATCATTTGGGTCCTAGATATCTCGTCATGTGAATTGACTGTATTTTCAATAAAGCCTGCATCTTGGACATCATCTTCTCCACGGTGTTTTTGCTTTCGGTTGAAATCTCCAAATAAGTCATTTTCTGACACACAGCATTGTTCCTGCATTTGCATTTGCTAACACTTGTAGAAATATAAGTACTATATCATTTATATGTATTTATTTATACTGCAAACCATAAGCACCCAATATAGGAGGTCTAGGGAGGATAAGCCTTCCCAAAACTCAGGCTGACGGATAAGACCAGAAGCTAGATCAGTTTAGCCTGAGACAGGGACTGAGGCAGGAAACAAGTAGTCAATTCCCCACCTCCTGCCTCTGATTGGTCCTGTCTATAGGAATGAGCCAATCAGTGGCCAGAGGTAAGGAAACATTTTCTCCAGCTTCTGCAGTAACAATGGAGGAGGGCTGCAAAGGTTTTATTTGAGGGGAGGCATTAAAAAGAAAAGTAAGAAAGGGTGGGGCTCAGAAAGAAATCAGGAGGGGGATGTGTTGAGAATTCCCTGGAGTCCAGAGGCATCCCCTCTGCTTCAGTCCTCTCAAACAAGTGAGTCACCATGCGGCTGAAAACTAGGGCCACTGTTAAAGGTCCTACTTAAGGCCATTTTATTAGCACTCCCCACACTATTCTTAAAACATTAATTTTTAGTTTCAAACAGAAAAAAGACCCTTGCACTTTCATGTAAAATTAAATGTTCTAATGTGTGCAGGAATCATACCCACAATGGTAGTCACTTTGGGCCAGATTCTCAAAACTTTAACGCGGATTATCAAAATGGCTTATTGCAGCCTATAGTGAGCTCTCTAGCAGTCTCCGACACAGCCATGCAAATGGGCTCTTCAATATTGAAATGAGCAATCCGGTGGATTCTTAAAAATTGCTGAGCCATTCTTCAAAAGCAGCTTTGGCTTTTGGCAACAAAAATTAGTGAGTGGTCCAGGGGTGCTAGTACAGTGACAGCACTGTTATAAGTGCATATTGTGGCATGTGTTTTGACTGTGGCTAATGAAAAAAAATAAAAAATTACATGAAGAATCATAAATTGTAGTTTTTGTTTTTTTTTAATGGGAGTAGTGCACCTGCAAGGTAGAATGCCACAATTAAAATATGTGCTGGGATTTGAATCTATGACCTCTGGAAGGTGGGAACAGGGCTGTTACCCATCGAGCCACAGCAGCTTCCACTAATGTATTTCTTCCTCACATCTGATATGATAGCTTAGGGATCTGCTAAGCTATGATCTTGTCAGGTATTTTCACCTTCACATGGCTAGAATCTCTAAGCTATCATGGTAGGTACACCCCTTTCCCCCCCCCCCCCCATGACTGAAAGGAAGCAGCTGTGGCTCACCAAGTAAAAGCCCTGTGCTTATCTTCCAGAGGTCATGGGTTCAAATCCCAGCACATATTTTAATTGTGGCATTCTACCTTGCAGGTGAATCTTGATGATCTCACAATGAGGTCAGCATTGTGCAGCTGCACGCCTCTATTTGCAATGAAGTAAAAGCCATGTTAAGGTCTGTATCTAGTTTTTTTCAGCTTTTGCAAATGAAGTTATGTATGCAATCTATATATTTTTTTCATGTGCTTTCCTTGCTTTCAATAATGAGCTGATTGGAGCACTGTTTAGTCAGAAAAAAAGGGATAGCTTTTTAGCAAGAAACAATAAATGTTTTCCTCTAATTAGCAAATAATATTGCTGTTTTTCCACAAAAATAGAAGGTTTTGCATGCAATATATCTGTTTTGATGTATCCTGTTAATGTGGGGCCTTATCAAATGTATTTTGAGCTTAATAAAGCAAAAATAAAAATCCAGAGAGCTATTTAGCAGATCCCATTAAAGACATCCAAACTGTGCCTAAGTTCCATCCATAGAACTCAGGTCTATCTGAAGCCCAAACTATGCTGAAAAGAAGACTTCCTTTATAATGCCTATAGAACTTAGTTTTACAATTGCTATGCAACTTGCTAGCTTACTTTGTTACACCTACAGCCTTCTACCCTAATGTTGCTGGTTTGAATCCCAGTCACTCTCTCTGATGGAAAAGAAATAAATAAAAGCATTAAACAGATCCAACTCCCAGTATCACAACTATAATGAAAATCACCATTCTAATAACATCATAATAATAAAATATTATAACATTAAGGACATTGTTTGGACGTCTAACTTTCGCCTAAAACTCGATTCTCTAAAGGACGTCTCAAAAATTGGATGTCTAAGCATCGCTGAGCATGATTCTACAAAGGACTCCTATCTTGGACACCCAAACTGCACCTAACTTTAGGCGCGCTTTGCAGAATCAGGACCTAAGTGCAGACAAGCGGGCACCTTTACAAAGGGCCAGGGACTTAACATATGAGTTCCAGCAATTTCCAGAAGCCTGAGAAAACCCATTGAGAAGTCCAGCCAGTTCTCGAACTTCCTTAAGGGTGGTCTCTGTTTGTGACCTCACTTCAGAGAAGATTTAAGATATGGCTCTGGGTGGGAAATTTGTCTTTTGACAGAATTTACCAATTGACCAGATCGGAGTGGATTAGTAGGAGTGTAAATAATTATACTGTGTTCATTTGGAATAACATTACTATCCAAGAGAGTGCCTCTCTTCACTATTGATGAGTACAGTAAGTTTGGAGTCACAACGCTGGTGTGGACTTCCTTTATTTCAAAGAGGAAAGGAGAAGGTGGATGATCTGGTGCTGCCTTGCTTTGGGACTCCATCTTGCAAGTTGGTCCCAGTACTACTAGACATTACAGCCTTCATGACCCAACAGCCCATTCTGGAATCCAACGAAAACTGTAGTATCGCCAGCCAAAGCAAAAACAAAAAAACAAACTTCTGACTCCTATGTACGAGATGCAGGTAATGTTTATTATACCAAATATTTTATTTTATGCAGTTAAAAATACTACCTTATAACAAACCAAGGGACCTGACACGGTCCGTGTTTCGGAAAACACTTCTTCCTCAGAGGTCCATGGTTGCTAAGGTATAAAATAAACCACAATGAAAGGTATAAAACAACTGCCTGTGTAGTATCCTCTTCCACTTAAAATGTATGACGCAAAACTAGTAAAGCTTTACTTAAAATGTGCGATGCAAAACTAGTAAAGCTTTACTAGTTTTGCATCGCACATTTTAAGTAGAAGAGGATACCACACAGGCATATGCTAAGAAGCCCATTTTATATCTATGAGTTTCTTAGCATTTAGTGCATGCTAATCGTTAGCATGCATTAAATCCATTAGCACACCTTAGTTGTACCATAGTATTTCTGGAGCATCAACACCACCTGTTCTTGTTATATTCTTAGCACTTCAGAAGTTTAGTCGGGATGCAGCAGAGCGATACTGAAGGGGGGACTTCTTGATAAAGCCTTTGACAAAACATGTCGGAGCAGACAGGTCCCTACCCGACACTTTAGGATCATCAAACATTGTCTCTCATGAAGCTAAGTACAAAGTTTTCTTAAATGCCAAGTATCAAGTTTTTAGAATGTTCAAAGACTATTTATTGCACTATTTAAGCACTTATAAGCACAAGCACAAAGCACAGAAATTTCTATTCAAACAATTCTGTTGAAGATGAACTTGCCATGAAATGTCTCAGCCTGGAATCAATTGGCTGGAGGTTGGCACATTCTGAAGACTTAACAAAAATTTGTTGCATTGAATATTTGATAGTAATCTAAATGCTTGTTTATGTGGACATCGTTTCATTTCTTGGGAGCTAATAGAAATAAGAGGCTGTACATCTGTACTACTTGTTATATTATTTTCGTGATGGTTCCACACTTGGCACCTAGGGAATCCTCCTTTCTTTCAGGATGATAATTGTTACCATCTGAGAAGACCCCATGTCTTCTTGTTTGCCCCTTAATTTACCAACAAGTTTTAAGTGAATCCAATAAAAAAAGGTATCGTCTTATTTCTATTTATTAACTTATAAAAGTGGACTAACACAGCTATCGTACCACTTTACCCAAGATGGAAGACACCGCTTACAACTGTATGAGGAAATAAATAAGCAAACTTACAGAAAAAGAAACAAAACTGAACAGCCACTTTTTCTTTATTTAAAAAAATGTATTTGGTCTAATAAAAAGGCATCATATTTTCTTTGTTTGTTTTCTTTTGATTTATTACTTTTTTAAAAGTGCACTAACACAGCTACTGTACCACTTTATCAGCTCAGTAAACATGCTGTAGCTTTGGCTTTCCAAACTGTAATAAAAAGCCTATCAGACAGAAGATATATGGACATCACTTTCTAGAAACTACAGTCATCAACTCAAGATCTTAGGTATAGTGATTAAGGTACACCGAGTCATGTTCTGTAGTGGAGAGATGGCAGGAAAAGAAGCTCTTGATCCTTCAGCAGATTGAGGAGAAGCAGAGCAATTCTTGGTGCCTGTCTGATTACCCACAAGCAAAGCTCTGATTTGTTAACAGCCCGATTCCAATGAAAATGATGTGCTTTAGACATCATTTCCAAATTAGCTGGTAAATGAGATGGCTCATTGTATCTGTTTCAGACTGATGAGACATGATGAATTTGTACCATTATTATCCAACTTCTTCCTTTAAAACTATTAACTATTTAAACGGCAGCAGCAGGAAGACATTGCACTGAAAATACTCATGTACAACTTCCAGCCTGTAAATTAGATGGGGCCACTAATTGCAAAGAATGACATCTTATAATACCAGCTCAAGCTGTAAAGTATTTTGGGTAAGAACTCTGATAAATGTACATGTCCTACCATGGGAAGTGCTCAGGAATAGAGAGTTGCGCGGGGACAGAAATCCCACCCGTCCTAATGAGGAATCCCTCCGTCCCCACCCGTCCCCGCAAGGAATTCCCTCCGTCCCCGCCCGTCCCTATAAACTTAAGAAATAGTTATTTCATTTAATTATGCTACTGAATTAAAGGCTCTGGTAGAGACCCATTTACAAATAAGCAAAGACACTTTATTAATTTGGAAATATTAATTGGGAAGAATATATACTTTTTAAACGGGTTTCTACCAGAGCCTCTAATGTAAATATAAAATATAAATACTCAGCTGATGAGAACCCCCAAGCTGTCATCTGAGGACTTCCTTTGCAGTTGGCTGGGGGTCCCTTTTGCCAAGCTTGGCAGGCAGCAGTAGCGTCCCTGAGTCACAGATGCTGGCACCTCAGTGGTTCATGGATGTTGCCAGTGACTTCTGTGCTTGGTGGAGGGGAGTTCTGGCCATCTCTAGAGGAGGTCCTCTGCTGGCGGTGCTTAGGGATCCCCATCAGCCACAGCAAGGGTCAGCAAGTACTTCAATACTGTAGAAATAAAACCAGAAATGCATTTCCTTTTCTTTTGAATACAATACACAGATATCTGCTATATACATTTCCCAAAGCCATATTTTAGTCAATAAATTCCGTTTTTTACCTTTGTTGTCTGGAGACTTATTTTTCCATAAAGTTGGTCCCAGTTTCTTTTTTCCGCTTTCCCGTCTTCTGTAAATTCTTCTGTTGCTGTCCATTGGTTCCTCCTACCATGGTCCATCATTTATCCCTTTCTCATCTTTCATGCCTGCCCACCAGCCCCATGCCCAATATTTCTCTTTCTATCACCCCTTTCCAGCACCATGCCACATCTCTCCCTCCATTCCCTTCACCACTATGTCCAACATTCCTCCCTCTTGCATCCATTTCAATCTGTTCCACTGTTCCCTTTCCACCACAATATTTCTCCCTCTCATCTGTACCTCACTCCCTCCCTATTACCAAAAATTTTCCTTTCTTCCATTCCCGTGTACACAACCATCTCTTTCCCTCCCTTCCTCTCTCCCAAGTCCATGCCATCTGTGTCCAAAAACGCAGTCCCTCCCCCACCTCAATATCTTTTTCCCTCCCTTCTTCCATCCTCTTTCCCAAGTTCATGACATGTGTCCAAAAACGCACTCCTTCCCCCAACTCAGCATCTCTTTTCCTCCCTTCCTCCATCCTCTTTCCCAAGTTTATGCCTTGTGCCAAAAACGCACTCCCTCCCCGCTTTTGTGTTCTGCCTCCCAGCCCTCATCTGCAAACAAATTACCACCAAAATGGAGCTCGAGCCGCAAGGCTCGTCTTCTATTTCCTGCCTTCACTGCCCCAGCACACATAGCCGACCGGAATTCTTCCCTGATGTCAGCGCTGACGTCGGAGGGAGGGGGGCCTTTGCTTAAGCCCTCCCTCCGACGTCAGCGCTGACATCATGGAAGACTTCCGGTCGGCTGTGTGCTGCTGCTGAGCAGTTAGGAAAAAGAAGACGAGCCTCGCGGCTCGAGTTGCATCGAACCCCATGGGATCCCCGCAACTCTAGGGGGCATCCCCACGGGATCCCCGTGACCCTAGGGGGCATCCCCACGGGATTCCCGTGACCTGAAGGGGGAACCTGTGGTTCCCGCAGGATTCCTGTTGTCCCCATTCCCGTGCAGCTCTCTACTTGGGAGTCATATGGTAAGATCTCAATCTGTGCATTCACATTAAAATATATTTTGATTTTTTTCACAGGGGGGGGGGCTTGTCTAGGAATTGAGAGTGGGCATGTCTGTGCTAATCAGTTAACGTATCTACCTTACCACACGCTAAACCTGATTAGCACAGGTTTAGGGTGTGAGCCCCTACCACCTACTAATTAGATGTCGGTAAGTTTGCTGGTTCATGTTTATATTTGGTCTTTTTACTCCTGTTAACAGAATTGTAAGTTCTATTCTGAATTATACCTACTGTATACATTGCCTTGGGCGAATCTCTTCATAAAGGCAATGGTTAATAAATCCAAATAAATAAATAAGTGATTATGTGCGAAATTAACTGTTAAAGTTATGAAGCGTCAGCGGGACCAGAAGGATTATAATAGTGGTTATGATCAATGGCGTAGTAAGGACGAGTGGCACCCAGGGCAGTGGTGGCGCCCCCTTTCCCCCGCCGCACAAGTGCACCCCCTTCCCTTTCCCCATACCTTTTTAACTTCTCCAGCATGAGCGGCATGCCCTCGTCATTGTTGGCTCGCCCTGTGATGTCAGAGAGAGTGCCGATGCTGATGCAGGCAGCGACCTCGTGCTGGGGAAGTAAAAAAGGTATGAGGGAAGGCAAGGAGAGGAGGGGGGGCAGAGAGGAGGAAGGGTGTCACACCCTTAGCAAGATGGCACCTGGCGTGGACACCCCCGCACCCCCCTTACTATGCTGCTGGTCATGATTATATTTGGATGAAGCAGTGGCAGCACACAGGAATAAATCTGTTTTGAGTTCTCTTCAGATTCTTCTAGTAGAGAAGATGAAACTAAAGATACATCAGGGAGGGGGGCAAAAAACAAAGGGGCTTAGAACTGGGGGAGACAGGGGAATTTAGGAGGCCCAGGCAGACCAAATACTTGGGTGCAGAGGAGGGTTGTCTTGATTAACTTCTCCTTGAGCCATTGGAAATTTCTGTTTTATCTAAAGCAGGGGTAGGCAATTCCCAGAGCCAGGTCAGGTATTCAGAATATCCACAATTAATATGTATGAGATGGATTTACATGCACTGCCTCCTTGAGATGCAAATCTATCTCAAGCATATTCATTGTGGATATCCTGAAAACCTGACCTGGCTCTGGCTCTGGAGGACCGGAATTGCCTACCCCTGATCTTAAAGGTCTATCTTTTGTTTCCTCTCAAAAATATGCCGTGTAGAATTTGAAAAGTTTCTTAGAGCTCTTCAGCTTAGAGTAATTTTTTTGGTGACCAAGCTGTTGTGACTAAAGCTTATTCCAATGTGTGGAATTAAAGTACCTGGATTCTCTCAGGACCTTTAAATCCAGCCATTTGTACTTAAAAAAAATGATTTACAAGATCTAGCTCAATTGGAGCAAGAGCATTACCATTTTCCTGAAAATCTAGCAACCTGTAAAGAGAAAGCTTTGAAGAAATTGAAATCTAATACTGTAATAATCATCAGACAAGCCAATAAAGGTAGAGCTCTGGTGGTATTAGATAATCTGATTATATAAAGGAAGTTTTTTGTCAACTTTCTGATATGAGAATTTGCCAAAAACTGGATGTGGATCCTACCCCAAGCCTTTTGACTCAGACTGAACAAGTTATTAAGAGAGGGAATTCATCCATGTGTGCTACTGTTAAGATGGGTTATTTTACCGCAAGTCATACTATTGTAGCACAGGATCCCACTTTATCCAATGAGATCTTGTGCTAAACACAGCAGCCCAAATTGAGGAATTCCTGCCTAAAGCAGCAACTGAATTGGGATTTTTATCTCAGAATGAATTTAAACTCTTGACTGACCAAAAAAAAGGCAAAGTTGCCCATTTTTAATATTTTGCCTAAGATCCTTAAGAGGCTACAAAACCCACCAGGGTGCCCAGTTGTTTCCGCTTGGGACTCCTTTTTTGAAAGATTTTGTAAATATGTAGACTGTTTTTTGATGCTGTTAAGATGGGTTATTTTACCGCATGCTGTGCTATTTTAGATAAAATGGATCCCCATGCTAAAACAGCATGACTTGTGGTAAAATGCAGTAGCATACATTGATGAATTCCCCCCCTAATTCCTTCCTATTTAAAAGACACTATTCATTTAAAAAAAATAATCCTATAGAATTACAGGAAGCGTCTGATGAGTTATTGTTGATGACATTGGATGTACAATCCTTACACATGGCAATTACTCAGTTGGAAGCTCTTGATCACATTCCATCCCCCCAAAAAAACAAATTGAACCCCTCAACCAGCCCACCCCCCCAGGCCTACCTATGATGTACATGGTGGTCTACGGAGTCCTAGGGGCGGAAGTGATACCCACTCGCTTCTGCGCATTTTAGCTCTGGCCTCAAAATATCCACTATGACCTTTAGCAACAGCCTTGCAGTACTAGCTTTATAGCCCGTTACATTAACGGGTGCTAGAATATATGTGTGTGTGTGTCTTTAGCAGCACTGTACACACGCTGCTTCGGGGCCTTCTTCTGCCCTGATTTGCTCTGCTTCTGTGCCAGAGTAAATCAGGGCAGTAGAAGGCCCCGAAGCAGCATGTGTACAGTGCTGCTGGAGTCGGGACCGCGGGAAGGTTTCTAGAGAGTAGCTGAACAGGTCACCTGCAGTCAATGAAGGGGTGCTGTCCTCGGGGGCAGAGCCACGGCAGGAGTTTGAATTTACAGTTTGCGGTCGGGCGGCCATCCTCGCGCTCCGTCCACCATGCGCGTGGGCTGCCTCTGCCCTCGGGTGCGCTCGGCGGCGATGCTTGTGGCAGCCGTTGTGAAGGGGCGGCATGGTGCAGTCTGTATTGTGAGGTGGAGAGCAGGGAATGGCGCGCATGCGCACTTGTCTTGCCACATCCCGACAGAAAAGGGATCAGGGAACACGCGAGACAAGTGCGCATGCGCGGCTAGCATTTTATTATTTAAGATATATCTTTCCTTTTAACTGTTAAAGGAAAGTTTTATAAACTATAAAGAGTTTAACCTCATGCAAAATTGTCATTTCTTTAATAAGACATTAACTATTTTTTCTGCGGCCCTCCAAGTACCTACAAATCCAAAATGTGGCCCCGCAAAGGGTTTGAGTTTGAGACCACTGCTATAAAGGTATCTGCAAAGGTTGTTTAATAAATAATCAGATTTTTTTTCTGTTATCAGTGTTTAGATTAGAATGTAGTCATGGTTTGAATATAGATTGTTCTAAAATATAGACCATCCTAGGTGCATTATAAACATTCTCAAAATTGATACTGGGGAAAATGCATAAGTACCTGAATAAATTAATGTAGACTGTTCTGAGCTCGTCTGGGAAAACAGTATAGAAAATTGAATAAATAAATAAAAAGCAAAATCTCTATTGTAATAATCATTCTAGAATCTGTCACCAGGAACCTTTACCAATCATAAATCTATGCTTATACTTAGGGCTCCTTTTTATCAAGCCGCGCTAGCCGCTACCGCCTTCTCTTGATCAGGCGGTAGCTTTTGGCCAGCGCAGGGGTTAGTGTGTGACAAAGAGTCACGCGCATTAACCCCGCTAGCGTGGCTTGATAAAAGGAGCCCTTAGGGCTCCTTTTACTAAGATGCGGTAGCGTTTTTAGCTGAAGATTAGCGTGCGGAAAAACTAATGCCAGCTCTATGGAGGCGTTAGCATCTAGGGCGTACAGCATTGTAGCATGCACTAAGCACGCACTAAAACCGCTGGCGCAGCTTAGGAAAAGAAGCCCCTAGTACTCTTCTGGTACTGGCTGTTGTAATCTGACTTATATATTGCCCATTTTAAATTTCAGTTTTTAAATTGCCCATTTTAAATTTCATTTTTCACTGATTGACCTTTTTTTAACTGTCTGTTTATGTAACCCTTGATGTTTGTTCTGCACTGTTTTTATCTATCCTCATATATTGATGGTTTGCCACCTAGATGGTTAAGCGAATAAATGCCAAAATTAAATTAAATTAAATTTGTAAGTGTACTAGCACAAACACAATACTTTATTCATTCATCTCATAAAATACAGAGTTTCCTAGAACTGAGAAAATAACTTTTTACTACAGCATCTGTATATTTTTCTGCTGGAGGAGAATTCTGTAAACTATAAAATACATGCGTCTTGTTCAAATAGAAATGTTCATTGCAGAAGCAAAGACCCCCTTCTGAAAGGTCATTTTTGTGTCTCACTCTTCGATTCCTGGAGGCTGCTGTTGCTGCTTGGAGTGCAGATCAAAGTCTCATTGATTTCTTGATCCACGTAGGTAGCATGATCAACAAGTAATGCCATTGTAGGGCAGCTGCTCACAGGTTTGTTTCATCCTCACATTTTATACAAGCTTGGCGATTGCTCACAAACCAAAAAGAATACGTGATTTGTGGTTTCTGTTCTATAATATTTATTCTATTGTATCATATCAATGTATTCTATTGTATACATATCACATTAAGATGATTTTTATTTTAAACTATAAAACATTTCTTCGTATCTTTAAATCCGTTAGTTGTTCACCAGCTGCAAGCAACAACACATTTTCCCTGCTCACAAAAGTTCCAAGCCTTCCCTCTGATTCAATTTCCTGTTTGTGGGGCCAGAAAGTTGTTGTCAAAAGGAAGCCAGCTTGAATAAGGGGGAATGAGGTACTAGGGAGTTAAGTGACCGCCCAGTTGCCTGGGCATGCAGTGTACCTAGTGCCTGGGCATCCAGTGTAGGTGTGATCTAGGTGCCTTCCGGTGCCTAATGTTCTGCGACTTTTTTTTTTTAGTCAATGTTTATTTATTGAATTTTTACAAAATTACAAAGTATGGAATAAAACAATCCATAATAGTGGAAAACAAAAGATATGCCAATGAATGGAATCAACAAATACAGAAAATGAAATGCAGAACATGAACATGGATTCGTACATTCCTCAAGAAATTTTCTTCATAGCATATCTAATACAACAAACTGTATCCTAACTACCTAAACAAGCACGTTCCAGGTAAAATAAAGGTAGAGAGAGAAATAAGTGTGAGAAAGAAAGAAAGAAAGAAAGAGAAAAAAAAAAAAAGAAAGAAAATAAATACATAAATAAGTGAGTAAATAAATAAACAAATGAGTGAGTAAGTAGATAGACGAATAAGTAGATGAGTAAAAGAAAAGGGAGAAGAAAGACTAGAGAAGGGTCCACTCAAGGGAGAGAAGAGTGCAGGTAGAGTTTCAGTAGATTCCATCTGAGCTGGAAACGAGGAAACCTATTGGAGGACTTAGCCAAATACGCTTCAGTTCTGTATGTGAGACAAACGAGGTTCCACCAATGTGAGTGTGAAGCTTTGGATAAATCCTTCCAATAAGTGAGAATAGTCTTTAAGGACAAGGTGAGTAAAATATCAAAGAGAAGATGATCGGAGTCTGAGAGATCATCAGATATTGCGGAAGATTTTAGTAAGAGCATTTGGTAAGTCAGTGGAATATTGATCTGGAAGACTGAGCAAACTGTAGCCCAAACTGAGGACCAGAAGGAGCTGATTGCTGGGCAAGAGAAAAGAAGGTGCTTAAGAGTACCAACTTCAGCTTGACAGGTCCAACATTTATTGGAGTAAGTGGGGTTGATTTTATGAGATTTGACTGGGGTCCACGGAGTTCTGTGAAGCAAGAAAAACATATGTTGAAGAATGGATGCAGAGCGGGACGTTCGAAAAGTGGATTTATAAACCATATTCCAGACTTCATTGGATATTTGAATTCCCAAGTCCACTTCCCATGAGGAGTGTAATGGGGTTAGCGAGGAAGGAAGGAGAGATTTGAGAAGTTTATAAAAGTGTGATGCTGTATGACCTAATGCTAAAAATTGATGGGAAAGGGAATATAAAGAGGGAGTGGAGTTTACTGGAATAGGTAATAGGCCTGATTTATTGAGGGAAGATTTCAGCTGTAACCATTTATAGAAATGAGATTCATTGATTGAGAAGGAGTCCATGACCTCACTGAAGGTAAGAAAAGACCCATCTGGTCGACATAAGGATCCAAGGTCCCAAATTTGTTGTTGAAACCAGGAAGGCCAGCAGATGGGTTTTTTATCTATCAGAAGACATTTGTTATACCATAAAGGGCAAAAGGAAGATTTGTTCCAAGGTGTGTCCAAGTGGGTATCAAGGTCCATGAGGGTTTTGTGTGTGGTCGCCATGATGGGATTACTGGAAAGATTTGGGGAGTAATTAGTACCCAGAAGTCTTATCAGCGGAAAGGGAGACATCAAAGACATTTCTAGGCGCAACCAATTGGGGTGATCATTGGGGGAAGGGGATACAAGCCATTCAGCTCCTTGTCTGAGGATAAAGGCTTTATGGTAACTGAAGAGATCTGGAAAGTTGACTCCGCCTTGTAAAGTAGGGGTTTTCAACTTTTTAAGAGAGATTCTATGGGGTTTGTCATTCCATAGAAAACTAAGCATTCTAGTTTCCAGTTTTTTGTATACAATAGGGGGGAGCAATAGAGGAAACATATTGAAGATATATGTTAATTTCGGAACCACAACCATTTTTAAAGAGTCGAGACGGCCCCACCAAGAGAGATGTAAGGGAGACCAGGATGATAGGGTGGTGGAAATCTGACTTAGAAGAGTGGAGCAGATTGCTTGGGTAGTGGAAGATAGGTCCCTATCGAAAGTGATTCCAAGATATTTGATTCCCTTAGAGACCCATGTGAAAGGTTGAGAGGAGAAAATAAAGGGAATGCAAGAATCATTGAGGGGCATGAGTTCTGTTTTGTCCCAATTGATTTTATAGCCTGAGAGTGAAGAGAAGGAAGTGATCAATTGCATTAAAGAGGTCAGTGAGGGTTCCGGATCAGACAAGTACAGGAGGACATCATCTGCATAAGCCGAGATTTTAAATTCTATATTGGCGATGGTTATGCCTTTGATGTCCGTGGACTGTCTGATGGCTGTGAGGAGAGGTTCGAGGGCTAAATTAAACAAAAGAGGGGACATTGGACACCCTTGACGGGTACCTCTGTGGAGTGGAAACTGCGAGGATGCTTCGTCATTAACTATTAATTTAGCAGTGGGAGACTGGTAAAGCAGTGAAGTTAAATGAATGCTGAAGCCTGAAAGAAAGCGTTTTTGTATATTTTTGTTTATTTGCCTGAAGGGCAGTTTGGACTCTCTCTAAAGGAGAAGCATTGCTTATGTATTATTTGTTTCAAGTATCCTCGGCCAAGGGGAGCTGTTTAAGGACCCAGTGCCTTGAACTGGGCAATAAAAGGACAAACTGTGAACTCTCCAAAGTTAGCAGTGTGTGTTTTCTACTGGGATTATCCAGCGGGAGTCCTCCGGGGAGCGCTCAGACATGCGCCTGGGGCGGGTGCCGGGTTGCCAGTGCTAGGCTTATCCCTGGTCCCGCCACAATATTCAGAACTGCCCATAATCCCGATACTGAATATCTGGAATGTTTTGATAGCTACATCTGTCATTAAAAAAAAATTAAGTTGACTACATGTGTATAAGTGGAATTTCTGCCACAAACTGCCCATACTCCCCTCAGGGATAGCATTATGTTGTGCCTACTTGATTACATCAAATACTCTTCTACATGCTCAATTCATTTTTAAAGGACTCTTTCCCTCCATGCATTACATTGACACCACATAGTCACATTTTGTCATGTTAATAAAGTTTCCTGAGTTTGAATCTGAGAATAGCACCAATAGAGGAGACACAGGCAGGAAAAAGAAAGATAAAAGCACCGGTGGTCCCTCCAGTGGCGGACCAAGGGCAGGGTGTCAAAAAAATGATGGGCCAGAGGGGGATGTCAAAAAATGATGAGCTGAGTGTGTGTGTGTGTAAAAAATGATGGCCCCCAGGTGTCACATACCCTAGGTGCATCACTGGGTCCTTCTAGTCCCTTTTCCACACTCTGATACTTTTCCTGTGTCAGGATGGAAGTAAATTCCTGAGCCTATCCAAGAACAGTGATTCTTAAATTCAAAATGAAAAGTGGACAGCTGAATATCAATATGGTACAAACAGAATAATTCCAGTTTCCATGGATACAACATATAAATGGCAACTTTAGCAAGGTTTTCTTTCATACATGGTTTTTCTTTTTCATGTTTTTCTCCCAAATTTCTCTTTTCTTATTTCTCTGAAAGGATTCTTCAGTGTTTCATTTTTAACTTTGTATTTACTGATAAAAAATTAAGAGCCAGATTCAGTAAATGGCACCCAAATTAGGCTTAGCTTAGTGCTAAGCAACCTGTAGAGCATAGCACTTAGCTTAGACTCCTGCATCTAACTTTGGGTGTGAGAACTTACGCCTATTGAAACCTGATATGAATCCGCATGCCCAACTGGTGGCAGTAGGGAACATAAATCAAAGTATTCCATAACATTGTGTCTAATTTATGGGAATGCCCTGTCCCTCCCATGGCCACACCCCCTTTCGAGTTGTACGCTATGAAATTTAGATGTAGATATAGAATAGGGTGCAAGGCAGATGCATGTGTAACTCCTAATTACTGCCAAGTGCCAATTAGCTTCAATTAATGACAATAATTGGTTGTTAGCATCTAACTGACTAATTGATTTATGCATCCAACCCATATACAGTACTGTAGAATCAAGGGGTAAATGTGCAGAGATAAGAAAAGTGCACTTAATGGAAATGCACTGACGACATCGACCAGGAACCTCTATTCCTGCATAAACTACATAAATGTAAAGGGGAGGGGCTATAGTGTCTGGTTGTGTGCCCAGATATGGTTGGGACCCCTATATAAACAGTATTTTGTTTGGATGAGGCTAGAGCCGGGACCAGTAATCACCAAGAGACTATTAGCAGCTTGGCTAACTTCCTAAAGCAATAGTCATTAGCTATTATTGAGATGTTTTGGGGTAATCTACTGCTTAACCAGCATAAAATCTGTTTTATTGCTTGGGATCTTGCCACGTACTTGTGACCTGGGATGTCTACTGTTGGAAACATGATACTGGGTTTGGTGGACCTTCGGTTTGTCCAAGTATGGCAACTCTTATGTTCTTAGTACCAGAGCCAACTCAAGGCATGAACCAGGTGAGCTCTGGCTCAGAGCTCCGAATCCATACCTCAAGGGTTCAAAAAGCCTACTACACTGGCTTCCATGCAGTAGCGCTATCTTCCACTTCCTGACTGAGCCTCAGCCCCCATCTCCCCTCCACAGCTTCCAGAGCTGCTGCCCCTACCCCTCCCCCACCTTTTTTGCAGCAGCCTCCAGCTCCCCCACCACTACCTCTTTCAGTACTGCCTCTGTCCTGCATATCTCCACAGCCTGCCTCTGCTTGAAGAAGAATGAACCAGTAAGCTTGGGACCTTTCAAATCCCAGCGTACATCCAACATTCGGTTGCTCCCACCCTCTATGAAAGCGCAACAGAGAGTTTGAAATCAAAAGGGTCTTCGAACCGAGCTAGTGCACTTTTGTAAAAGGAGCCCTACATGCCATGTCTTTTATTATTAAATGAAATACTCATAGCTAAAACTATTGGGAACTCCTGGAATTAACTTTTGAGATATCATTAAGTATCCACAATGTATACAATCGAGAAAATAGCTTTCAAGAGTTTCGTGACAATCAAACTCTAAAATAAAGGATACTATCAAGGAGACTAGAGTAATCCAGCCTCTGAGGCATCAGCAGTGTGTGCATTGGAAATAGATATGTGTCAGTATCAGGAAACAAATTGTGCTTTTTTTTTTTTTAGACTAAATTCTAGCAGAAACTCTGAGTAACAAAATACCCCTGAGGTAGCCAGTGATATTCATGATGAAATGATAGTGCCGTAGGACTTTTCAAGCTAAGGGCCTGTTTTACAAAGCCACACTAGTGGCTGCCACGTGGCAACAGCCCCAAAGCCCTATGGGCTTCAGGGCTGTTACCGCGCTGTAGCTGCTAGCGCTTTTTGTAAAACAGGCCCTAGGGGCTCCTTTTATAAAGCCGCGCTAGCAGTTTTATCGCACGTACCGGATTAGCGCACGCTATAGCACGCGTTAGCTGGAAATCTACTGCCTGCTCAAAAGGAGGCGGTAGCAGCTAGCGCATGTGGCAATTTAGCACGTGCTATTCCGCGCATTAAGGCCCTAGTGCGGCTTTGAAAAAGGAGCTCTAAGTGATTTCTTTTTTGTTCCTGCAACCAGCATTTTAATGTTGATATAATTTCTAAACCAGATTTAGCCATAATATTGATGGTTCAATAAAAATGTGTGAACTCTTGATAAAATAGTTTTGGAAAGGTTTTTTAAAAGTTCTTTGAAAGATATCTACAGTAGAACCAATTTTGACTCAGTCTATGAGCAGTGAGTTTCTGCCACAGAATCTGGTCTTTTCCTTCTATTTAAATATGTCACACATATAGCTTTATTTTATTGTCAGCTTGGAGAAGAGATGGTAAATCTGACAAGGTTTCGATTTAGATATTGTAGCCCACTGTAGCCCAGACCAGGGCTCTATAGCACTCCCAGTGGTTACACCAAAATAGAACACCAGCGTGTGACCCGAAATGGAGTCACCCTGCAGGACTGAACTGTTCTTAGACAGGAACCAAAAATCAAAGGTACCACAATTAAAGTTCATAGGCAAATAATTCAGCTTTACTTATGCTTTCATGAAGGTAAGTACTTCATTCTTACAGCTGCAAAAATTGTCAGAATTCCCAAACAGCAGTAAAGCAAAAATGCCAAAAGGAATAAGAAAAATAAACAGCACAAAATAAAGTACAAACTTTCTCTGAGCATTAATTTTAGTCCCAGCTGCACCTGAGGTTTCAGCTCTCCTCAGAGCTAGCACTGCCTGCTCTCAAGCAGGTAGTTTCACAAACAAAAATAAAGTTCAGGGCACTTGTTCTCCAAACTACAGTGCTCAAAGTGAAAGCCTCTGGCAGCCTAAAATATCCCTGCCAGGTAAAGGAGAGTGTCACAGGTTTTGCAAGTCAAAAGCACAGCTAATTGCTTTCAAAATTCCCTCCCTGGGTGTTAGCAAAACCTCTCCCCACAATGATACTCTTAGCTTTGCCAAAAACAACAAAACAAAGCAAGCAAACAGTTACTTGAAAACCAACAACTCACTGCTTGCAGCTTGAGGCCCAGTCCACCTGCATGGCCTCAGGAAAGTCAGGAGCACACTCTGCAAAACTTTCTTGACAATCCATGGGTTGTTCCTCCTCTGGAACAGGCAGCTCCTCAGCTTGTCCAGCTTCTACTAGCTCCATGGGAATGGGTCTATTGCTCCTGCTTGGCCCAGGGGACTCCCTAGGGAAAAAAGGTTTTAAACCTTCTCCCTAGCTGACCTCCCTGTCTGCTCTCAACTGCTGGTTTAAATACCTTAGGCCGGGGCACATCCTACTCTGTCTGAGTCAGCCATGTTCCAGGGGCTTCTTGGGCTCCCCCAGTGGCGACTTGGATATAGGTCACCTAACTCTTCCTCAGTCAATTCAGTCTCCCTCTGGTGGTCAAAGGAGATATTGTCGGTATCAGGAACTACATGAACCTTCCTGATTCCTCTCCGGGATTTCTTTTGGGTCTGATCTAGAGATTCAACTGGGACCTTGGCAGGGAGAATGCCTGGCTGGTCACAATATGTGACTTGATGTCAACATATACAAGGTTAGTCTTATTGTGTCCTGGTACATTTGGGCTGTACCTGTACTCCCTTGAAACAGCTTACTTGTCTCTGATTTTGGTACCTATTCCTGAATCAGAGACTCTGCTATTCAAATTGAAAGCTTTTAATTAATATCTGTGTTTTTGCTTTGATGGTAGGGAATAAGCCATGGGCCCCAGGGAGAAATCCCTGGTTACCTTGTTTGAAGGTATAGTGGCTGATAGAGTTACCAAATTTTCCAAACGGGCCTGCCCCCATCTCCACGGCCAGCCCCCTCGACCTGCACGAGCAACGAGTGACAGATGGCATTCGCGCATACGCTGGTGCAGGGCTGCCCAAATCCGGTCCTCGAGATCTACTGGCAGGTCAGATTTTCAGGATATCCACAATGAATATGCATGAGAGAGATTTGCCTGCACTGCCTTCTTGGTATGCAAATCTCTCTCATGCATGTTCATTGTGGATATCCTGAAAACCTGGCCTGCCAGTAGATTTCGAGGACTGGACTTGGGCAGCCCTGCGCTGGTGTTATGTGATGATGTCACGCACATGCGCATGATGTCACCGTGTTGCATCACTCATTGCCAGAAGAGCCAGGTTTTGGAAAGTGCCAGGTTTTGGAAAAGCTGTCCAGGGAAATCCAGATGTCCGGTAACCCTAGTGCAGGGGTGTCAAAGTCCCTCCTCGAGGGCCACAATCCAGTCGGGTTTTCAGGATTTCCCCAATGAATATGCATGAGATTTATTAGCATACTATGAAAGCAGTGCATGCAAATAGATCTCATGCATATTCATTGGGGAAATCCTGAAAACCCGACTGGATTGCGGCCCTCGAGGAGGGACTTTGACACCCCTGCCCTAGTGGCTGAGGATCTGAACCAAAGACAGGAACTCCCCTCCCCCTTAGGCTGTGTATTTATATTTATACTAGCCCAGATTTTTCCTCCAAAAGATGTACCTTCCCATCCTGTCGGGAAGGAAGGAAGACAGCTAGGTATTTCTTGAAAATTTGGAATCCATATATTCAAAACCTTTCCCATAGAGCTCGTAGGATGATTCTTAATGTTTTATATTGAGGAATAAGAAACTTTCATTACTTTGTAATATGTGTCATCTTTCATTATGGGGGTAGGGAGGGAATTTGTTTGATGATAATAATAGTTGGAATTTCTTGAATTGTATATTTATATAATTAATTTATTACATTGTTATATTTTTAAAAATTTGGGGGATGTGTAGTGGAGGGAAAGGGGGTGGGAAAGGTATAGGGGTATATATGGTATTATGAATAGGTAATATAGAAAATATATTTTGGAGAAATGATAAAATTATTTATGTAATATTTGAGCTTTGAATTTAATTATAATGAGCATATATTGTATAATTGTATATTTGATTGATTTCTTCAATAAAATGTTTCAACATAAATTGTGGGGGAGAACTTCAGCTGTCACTGTCAGTTGTTTAGAATATTGGTCCGTTATTCATTATTGCATGATATGCCATTTGAAATTTGGTCTACAAATGTTATGAAATGAAATGATTGCAGAAAAAACTGAGAAGAATAATCCGAGAAACAAAATGCTTCAATATCCACTTTAAAATATCTTAGTGTTTGAGAGAAATCAGTAATGGAAGCTAGCCATTATAACCACAAGTTCCCTTGGGCGGTATCTCAAATTAACAGCCTTTTTTACAAAGCCGCACTAGCAGCTGCTCTGTGCTAATGGCCCCGAAGCCCATAGAGATTTAAAGGGCTTCAGGGCCGTTGCCGCGTGGCAGCCGCTAGTGCGGCTTTGTATAAGAGGCAGTAAGTGTTTGCAATTGCGACGCCCTATGAGCCTACTGCCATACCTCATATGTTCTCTCAATAACTTTTGATATTAAATATATAGTCAATCCCCCTCTTCTACAAAGCCGCGTGGCAACAGCCCTTTTAAATCTCTATGGGCTTCGGGGCCGTTACCATGCGGCAGCCGCTAGCACGGCTTTGTAGAAGAGGGGGAATGTCTTTTGTATCAGAATGTGCTATCTTATTTATACATTTCCCTGGGTTAGTCTGCTCATATATCACACTCAAAAGTAATCAGCAATGCCGGGCCAAAGTTCAGTGCAAGACTTGAATAAAACTAAACCCAAAATGAAAGCAAACCAATAATCATAAGAGTGTTCATCAAAATGCCAACTTAGCTTTGAAATGAGCACCATAAAGCCTTTCTGCTTAGCTCACTATTTTTAGATTTCAATGACACCTTACACTAGGGCTGAATCAATTTTTATTTTCAAACAACAGAAATCCAACCAACAGTTGCCAACAAAAGAGAACAATTAAAAAAAAAAAATCAAATACAAAGCATCAGATCCAACAATCCCCACCCATACCTTCCCCACCCCAAACCCCCCGATCCAAAATCAAGGAATAACCGTAGAGCAGTAGGCTTGAAAAGGGCAAGTGGTTCTTAAACCTGTCCTGGGGGACCCCCAGCCAGTCGGGTTTTCAAGATATCCCTAATGGTTACCAGACGTCCGGGAAAACCCAGACATGTCCTCTTTTTCGACGTTTTGTCTGGGTTTTGAAAAGCTTCTAGCAATGAGAAACGTCAGGACGGCATCTGCGCATGCGTGGACGTAACATGGTGATGTCACACACATGTGCAGATGCTGTCCCAACAAGCAAACAGGTTGAGGGGGGCGGGGCTGGGGGGCAGGACTGGGCATGACTTAGACAGAATGGGGCATGGCTGGGTGGAACGGGGAAGGCCTGGGGCAGGGCCATGGGTCCTGATTTTCATTTATGAAAATCTGGTAACCCTAATCCTGGCTTGTCTGGGGGCATGTGGGATTGCTATGGGATTTGGGCCTGGGCCCTCTGGTTCCCAGTCCACTGTTCTGATCATAGAGCTGCTCTTCTGCTCCGCTCTTCCCCCCCCCTCCCCCTTTCCCTGCTTTACCTTTAAAAGAACCACCTTAAAAATCATCCCTTCCTATGACCATGTTGCTTGCATTAGTCAGGCCTTTATAGAAGCAAGAGATGCATCTAATTAGCACCTCTTTTTTTAAAGTGTTATAAAAAAAGGGCCTACATTTGAAATTCGCATACCTGTGCGTCATAAAGCAGACTATCACTGCAGTACTAATTTGTTCCTGCAGCATTCACCTGTCAGTAATTTTCACTGATTTAAATAGAAAGAACTCTATTTTAAAAGGAGAGCACAGCATATAAAGACATCCATGTGCTGATAACATAATTTCAGTTTAGTGTTATGAAA
Source organism: Geotrypetes seraphini (assembly GCF_902459505.1). Taxonomy (NCBI): domain Eukaryota; kingdom Metazoa; phylum Chordata; class Amphibia; order Gymnophiona; family Dermophiidae; genus Geotrypetes; species Geotrypetes seraphini. The sequence goes on from NC_047087.1 coordinate 258,773,745, forward strand.
TCACAAATCTGAATCAGAAAAAGCATAAAACCAGTAGGTGATTTGTGCACTATTTGTTCACCCTGGAGTATTATTTTAGAGGGACATTTTCAAAGGGTTTTCAGAATTCAGGTGTATGCCCACTTCCTCCTGCCATCACTGGAGTCTTCCACACCCCCCCAACAACCCACTGTCCCCTATACATTTAAACTGAAAGACGGCAGAAGGGATGTCCACTCTCTCCTGCTACCAGTGTCCTCTGCCCTCCATGCAACCCCTAACAGCCCCTTGCCCCCCAATACCTTGAAATTGAAGTACATCTAGAGGAATGTCCACTCCCTCTGGCTGGCAGGCCTGCCTCTTCAAAATGGTGTGCCTTCTCCTTCCTGGTGCATCCTGGGATGCACTGGGAGGGGCCTAAGACCCTGATTGACTTAAGCACCTAAGGCACCTCCCCTGGGCATGGCTTTAGGTGCCTGAGCCAATCAGGGCCTTAGGCCTGTGCCCATTACTACTCTATACAGAGCACTCCAAGTTGGGCATTTATATATTAGTGCATAAACCAGGATCTGTGCTAAACTTTTAGGTTCATACATACGAATAAAAGAATTGCTTAAGTGGGACAGGCTAAAGGTCCCATCAAGCCCAGTATCCTGTTTTCAACAGTGGCAACTCAGATCCCAAGTACCTAGCAAGATCCCAAATAGTAGAACAGATGTTATGCTGCTTATCCTAGGAATAAGCAGTGGATTTCCCCAAGCCATCTCAATAATGGCATATGGACTTCTCTTTTAGGAAATTATCCAAACCTTTTTAAAACCCCGCTAAGCTAACTGATTTCACCACATTCTTTGTTAATGAATTCCAGAGTTTAATTGCACGTTGTGTAAAGAAATATTTTCTCTGATTTGTTTTAAATCTACTACTTAGTAGCTTCATTGCATGCCCCCTAGTCCTAGTACTTTCACCATCTTTTCTACAGGCTGAAGAGCCCTAGCCACTTTAGCACTTTTACCTAGGTTACAGACATTACATAATTCAGCAGATAGACTTCTATTCAAAGCTAAGGCCCTGATTGGCCTTTGGTATCTGGTCAATCAGAGTCTTAGGCCACTCCCAATGCATCCGAGAATGCACTGGGAATGATGCCTAAGACTATGGTTGGCCCAGGTGCCTAAGACCCCTCCTATGGGAGTTGTCATAGGCATCTGGAGCCTTCGGCCCCTTCCCAACACATCCCAAAATGTACAGAGAAGGGGAAGGCCCGCCATTTTGGTGGATGCAGGCCTACCGGCAAGAGGGAGTGGGCATCCCTCTTGCTGGTCATCTCCTAAAGGTACTAAGGGGGGGGGTTAGGGAAGTGTCAGGGGGGATGTTGGGGTGTGAGGAATGTTGGGGAGTGTCGTGCAATATCGTGTGGGTGTTGGAGAGTGTCAGGGGTTCAGGGGATTGACAGGGCCGGAGGCAGGAGACAGTGGGCATTCCTCCTGCCAATCGGATGTGGGTGTGTCAGGAGTGTCAGGGGTTCGAGGGATTGACGGAGTTGGTGGAAGGAGGAAGTGGAAATCCCTTCTGCCATGGACAGTGTCAGGTGGGGGTTTGGGAGTGGTGGCAGGAGGGAGTGGACATCCCTCCGGCCGGCCGATCGACTTTCTTGGAGGGCTGGCTACCTGCTGCGACCACTCAGCTGATCACAGCAGGGAGATTTCCTTGCGGCTATCAACTCAGCGGCCACATCTATTTGAAATGTAGACCATCTTTTTGTTGGTCTACATATAAGGTGCCTATTGTGGTCCTAGTGAGACACTTAGGGCCACTTAAGCTCGCCCAAGGCCACTTCCGGGTGAAACCACGCCCACCCCTAGCCTTAGGCAAGCTTAAGCATCTTTAAGTGCTTCCCTGCACCCGCGATAGACACCTATAGTGTAGGCAGTCTGCCTCTAGGGTTTTTTTTAAAGAAAATATGCATCCCAATTGTCTGGTTAGACAGGGGTAGGATGCCTACTGCTGCCTACTGATGCCATTTATAGAATTTGCCCCTTTGTGTGTTTGGGCCTGATTCCATATACGGCGCCTAAATCTACAGGCATCTAGAAAAATGGTGCCTGCTGCATAGAAATCAAATTTAGGCACCTAAATTGAGTTAGGCACTGGTAAATTAGTTCAGGGTTTTCAAGGCCTAAAATGCCAGCGCCTAACCCATTCCACACCTAAACTCTGCTCCTAAATACACCTACCTTTCAGGTATGCACCAATATGTGCCTTGGTGTAGACGCCTACATGAGGAATATCGAGTTAGGCACCTAGCCAAAAATTAATTTTTTAAAATTATTTTTTATCAGTTTTTAATGGCACTTTTGATTACCACGCCAATTAAACCAATTAAAACAAATTAAGTTAGGTACCGATTTAGGCACCTACCAACTGATGCCATTTATATAATCAGGCCCTTTATGCCTCAATTATCAATTTATTTTACTGTGAAAGGGTGATTCTGTCACCGGCCTGCAGAGGAAAGTTTCAGCATTAGAAAGAGAGGAGGGAACACTATATTAGGGGGTCAGATGGTCAGCAGAGAGCTCATAATCCGAAACAGAAGCAAACACGATATGACCTCGTTGCCTGATTCTGTTAAATAACATTAAATTAACTACATAAATGACATTTTAAAGGCGATTATATGTCTACAGATATAGATGTATTTGTGCGTTTAAATAAATATTACTTAATTTCTACAAATTTCACCTGTGATCTGATATAATAGGACTCACTTTAAGCAGTTTCTGAAGATAGATTTAGATTCCGTATGCAACTTTGCATAATTTGGTCACTAGTTTTAAAGTTAAAAAAAATAAAAATCTACCCCTAAAATTGGCATGCCCTAGGCCAGTGTTGCTCCACTTGGTCCTGGAATATCCCCTTGCCAGTCAAATTTTCAGGGTATCCACAATGAATATGCAAGAAAGAAATTGCATCTAATGGAGGCAGTTTATGCAAATCAAGTTTATTCATATTCATTGTGGATATCCTGAAAACCTGACTGGCAAGGGGGGTATTCCAGGACCAAGTGGAGAAACGCCGCCCTAGGCTGCCACAAGCTGCCTTATTAAAGCATAAAATCTACCGTCTGATATCTACAGCTCAGCATAAGTCTCATAAGCAGCAATGAACATTATTTTCATAAGATTGCACTCCAAAAATTAAAACAGAGAAAATATTTTTTTTTACACTTGATTTTGTAATTTTCTAGCCATAACCTATAAAGAAAGGAATATATTGGATTTTTCCCTTTTAAGATAACAACGCTTTCCCTATGAATAATTTAGACATTTTGCGGAATGACAGACTTCCCTTTAGCTGGAATCCCTACACATTTCATTGCTTTCTAAGGGTTGGCCGCCTCGTGCAATAATGAAGAGGCTGTCATTTGTGCAGTTTAAAATGAGGTTCAAGGCTCTGCTGGAAATCCTTTTTGTATTCATATAAAGTTGCAAAACCTGCAGCTTCACATTCACTTGGAACTCATTCTCTTTTAAGAGATAAAATTATAATTTATCCCATCTTCATCTTTCTCTCAAATATGACTTGCTTTAAGCCAGATCCTTTACGTTGGCACATTGCAGGTAATGTAGCCTTAGACTGGCAATACTGAAAATGTTTGAAGGTATGTGTAGAAATAAAAGAACAGTAATTCTAATTTGATTAATGAGGTTGTTTGTTGCCTGCCCAACTGATGTTGCAACTCTGGCATGTTGCTAGTGCTCCCTTCTTTTGACTGGATAGATTTTATCTTGTCAAAAATTTGCCTGGACAACATTTAGCAAGGTGAGTGGAAGATATATTTTAAATGTCAGGAGTCTGTCTAGTCACTCCAAAGGTATGGACCCCAATATTTAGAACTGTGACGTCATGTGGCATGCGTGGATGCCCAACGCGATGTGGAGGAAAGCTTTTCAAAACCTGGACAAAGTGCCCGTCCGCAGTAACCATTATCTCTTTCTCTCTCTGAGAGATCTCACGTGCCTATCCCAGGCCCTCTTGAATTCAGACGTGGCAAAACCCCAACAGAAAAAGTGCTCGTGATTCATAGTCCAAAAGTATATAAAGATCCTGTTGCTAAACTCATTCATTCAGCTACTCCTTAAGCAAGGGGACTTATACACAGGTGTTCAAGACCAGTAAGCTGCAGCAGAGGGTTCATAGACAACTGAGCGCAAGATGGAGGTGCGCGCAGCAGAAAATTACTGTTTTTAGGGCTCCGACAGGGGTGTGTGTGGAGGAACCCCCCCACTTTACTTAATAGAGATCGCGCCACGTTGTGGGGGCGTTGTAGGGGGTTTGAGGGGTTGTAACCCGCCACATTTTACTGTAAACTTAACTTTTTCCCTAAAAACAGGGAAAAAGTTAAGTTTTCAGTAAAATGTGGGGGGTTACAACCCCCTAAACCCCCCACAATGCCCCCACAACGCGGCACGATCTCTATTAAGTAAAGTGGGGGGCTTCCCCCCACGCCTCCCTGTCGGAGCCCTAAAAACAGTAATTTTCTGCGGCGCGCACCTCCACGCTACGCTCAATTGTCTGCGCCCGCCTTTGTCCCGGCACGCTTTTGACCTGACACCGCATCAGAGGGAAGGCTCACAGCCGGCGCAAGCAAGGGGAATGAGCTGCTGCATGTTACTGGTGAAAACCTAAAGGATTTAAAAGTACCAGGGTGTTGGGGGAGTGGAGTTAAATGCCTCCTCCCCCCTCTCATCATCTGGCTATACCCCTGAAGTGGAGTGTTTGTTACAGAACTGAGAGGTACAGGATTTATATTGAGATTCTCCTATCCTCTGTGGATTTATTTACCACCTTTTCATGAAGAGATTCACCTAGGGCGGTTTACAATTCATTGAGCAGTAACCAGGTACTCTTAAGATATTTTCCTATCTGTCCCAGCAGGCTCACAATCTAACTTTGGTACCTGGGGCCATGGAGGGATTAAGGCCGAAATTCTGTAACCAGTGCCTAAAGTTAGGCACCTATTTCGGAGCTGCCCAACTAGATAGGTGCCTATCTAAATTGAATAACAAGCTCAATTAAGTTTTTTAATCGGCACTGATTGAAACCTAGGTGCCTACCAAGAAAGCGTGATTCTGTAACAAGGCGCCTATAAAAATTTAGACGGCCTTCGAAAAAATAGGCACTATTCATGTTAGGCATGGGCGTGGCTACGTGTTAGGCGCCTTCTTACAGAATCGCTGCTCTTAAGCATGCTTAAGTGCTCGCATGGGCGCCTAACTTTTAGTTGTGCCTAGAGCTTGCCTATTTAATGGGCGCCTCCAAAATAGGTGCCGCTCAGCGTGATTAACTAAACAGCACCCAATTTTACTTGAATCACGCTGAACAGTGCCTATATAGGTGCTTCTTATAGAATTTGCCCTTAAGTGACTTGCCCAGAATCACAAGGAGCAAGCTGGGATCATGAAGGTTGCAAATCAAGTGGAGAAAGCTACCTCCAATGCAAGGCAAATGATGGGTTGTATCCGTAGAGGTTTTGTCAGCAGGAGACCTGAAGTTATGATGCCGCTGTACAGGTCCATGGTGAGGCCTCACTTGGAGTATTGCGTTCAATTCTGGAGGCCACACTACCGGAAGGACGTGCTGAGAATCGAGTCGGTTCAGCGAATGGCCACTAAGATGGTCTTGGGGCTCAAGGATCTCACGTATGAAGAAAGACTGAATAAACTGAGGCTGTACTCACTTGAGGAACGAAGAGAGAGGGGTGATATGATTGAAACGTTTAAGTACATCACGGGCCGTATCGAGTCGGAAGAAGATATCTTCTACCTCATGGGACCCTCGACCACCAGGGGGCATCCGCTGAAAATCAGGGGAGGGAAGTTCCATAGCGACTCCAGAAAATACTTCTTCACTGAAAGAGTGGTGGATCATTGGAACAAACTCCCACTGCAGGTGATTGAGGCCAACAGTGTGTCGGACTTTAAGAGAAGATGGGATATTCACATGGGATCCCTAGGGGAGTGAAACCAGAGGGCGGGTATTTGGAATGGGCAGACTTGGTGGGCTATAGCCCTTTTCTGCCGTCTTTTTCTATGTTTCTATGTTTCTAAACTCACAACCTCAGGGTGCAGAAGCAGCAGCTCTAACCACTAGGCCACCTTCTCTACTCCATATTGTATTCTGATAAGAATTAATTGAATGATTCTATCAAATTATAATAGTAGTTTCACTGAATGCTTGAAACATCCTTTTGTTGGGAGTACAACCAGGCTATCAATTTTCTTTCAAATTGCACATTTTAAATGTGATACATAGTTCCTACTGTGTTTTATGCATAAAAGACTACACAGGATCCTTTACGCTGTATCTCTATTAACTCATTTAAATGTGAGAAGGGGAGGGCTGTGATGTGTGAGTGCTATGTGCAAAATGTCACTTTGGTTTGCCCTCTCCATGGCCTGTCTAAATATTTCTGCTTAGAGACACCACTGCTGCGATTCCTGCAGTCAATCATTACAGATCACCACTCAGATGATTTATTTATGAACACTTGCAAATCAACTGGGACTTGATGCAGGATATCTGTATTATACGGAAGACAGTGGGTGTCTTTTGCTGAATAATATCATCGCAGCATCCATCCATCAATGAATGACGGTGGCTGTATTGCAATTTTACTAATTGATAGAACACCACAACTACTAGCCAAGATATAGCAAGTAGAAACTGCCCTGTACGACTGGACTTCATAGAATATTAAGGGGAGTGTGTGGCACAGTGGTTAGAACTGCAGCCTCAGCACTCTGAGGTTGTGGGTTCAAACCCAAGCTGCTCCTTGTGACCCTGGGCAAGTCACCTAATCCTCCCATTGCCCCCAGGTACCTTAGATAGATTGTGAGCCCACCAGGACAGATAGGGAAAAACACTTGAGTACCTGAATGTAAACCACTTATAATATAAATACTAAAAATTAAATATTATGGGGCCCTTTTACTAAGCTGCGCTTAAAAGTAGCCTGTGCTCTGACTAGCACATGGGTTTCTCACACGCTGAGGCCACTTTTAGCACAGCTACAAAATGGCTGCATTTCCTATTTTCCCCTATTAATGGCCACACACTAATTTCCTATTTAGCACATGGCCATTAGCATGGGGGCCCCTTACTGACACCGATTTTCTAGGCAGTAAGGATCCCCTGTACTAACCACACACTAATCAGTTTGCATGTGGTGATGCAGTTATGCAGATTGACTAGCGTTGGGCACGCCTACTGTCTACCCCCAAACATGCCTCCAGTGCTTTTAAAAAAAAAAAAAATGCAAGTGTGTGCTTCATTGTTCGAAACCATCAAAGTGAGTGAACTTAAGCTGTTTAGGCCTATAAAAGACCTAATTAAGAAACTAACACCCAAATGATTGTCTTGGTGGGGTCGTATTGAAACTGTACGAATGACTGTAGCTCCAACTATTTTGTATCGTCTGAACATGATTCCTGTTTATTTCTCATTTACTTTGTATTAAGATCTAGACAAAGAGGTTAGTTGGTTTATTTGGCAAAAACAAAGAACCACAGATTGCATTTAAGACCTTTCAATGCCTTAAAGACTGTGGTGGACTAAACTTTCCTCAGTTTTATAAATATCATAGTGCTTATATCCTGAGACAGGCTATGCCCTGGCTAATACCTAATCAACAGCATAACATGCCACGGTGGTGAACACTGGTGCAAAATCTGGTTCAACCTTTTAGACGGCAGGACTTAATTGGTGTTACGCTGTTGCAGAACCTGAAACAGAACCCTATTATATTGTTCCCTCAAAGGGCTCATGTTGAAATAGACTCTCAACTGGAAACTCCGTTTGGAAGATCAAGTTTGTGCCCTCTTTGGGACAATGCTAATATCTGTATTGGTAAATGGATTATATGGAAAGAATGGATAGAACATGGCAGATATACTGCAATTAGATAATTTGAAAACTTTTTCAGAACTACGAAATAGTCATCACATTAGATTTGCTCACTGCTTTAAATGGCTACTACTCCGCCATGCTATTCTCTGTTCAAAAACACCACTGGTGTTATCCAACTCAAGTATACTTTCATTGTGTACAAAGATAATGGGGCTAGGTCACGAGGCATCTAATTGGTACAAAGGGCTCCTTTTACAAAGGTGCGCTAGCGTTTTTAACGCACACACCGAATTAGCGCACACTATAGCGCGCACTAGCTGAAAAACTACTGCCTGCTCAAAAGGAGGCGGTAGCAGCTAGCGCAAGCGGCAATTTAGCACGCACTATTTCAGGCGCTAAGGCCCTAGCGCGCCTTTGTAAAAGGAACCCAAAGTATTAGTACAACTGGAGCAGCAAAAGTTGTACAAAGAGGGACTGCATGATATTTGGTCGCGAGGATTGAATATTGCTCTGAACAATGGAAATTAATTCTTCTCAAGCGGATATGTTGCTGTCAGTCTGCCTCTATGAAACAATCATTATTTTTTAAAATCCGGCATGTGATATGGACCCCTGTTAAACTGACTAAGTTTAACCCAGAATGTTCTCCATTGTGCTGGTCCTAATGCTGTGACAAAGGCACGCTGGATTTTTAGATTGCTTTTTTGTCCTAAGGTTTATGGTTTTTTGGCAACAGGTGTGGAGTCATGTTCAGATATTATTGCATAACCGATATTTCCCTAATGCAGTGGTAGGCAATGCCAGTCCTTGACAGCCGGAGCCAGGTCAGGTTTTCAGGATATCCACAATAAATATGCATGAGATAGATTTGCATCTCAAGGAGGCAGTGCATGAAAATCCATCTCATGCATATTCATTGTGGATATCCTGAAAACCTGACCTGGCTCCAGCTCTTGAGGACCAGAATTGCCTATCCCTGCCCTAACGTATGCTGGAGCTATTTTCAACAAAATGTTAATAGTGATTCTTACTGCTATTGCTATTCAAACCATCTTAAGAACACGGAAGAATGTGTCCTTATCTTTTCAGTTTTGGTGGAACTCTGTACGCTTAACTGGAAAATATGAAGCTGCGATTATGGAAAAGAGAGGCAAGAAGGCCAAAATTCATAGGATATGGTTGCCCATACAAGAATATGTTGACAAAACTGTATGAGTGTATGTTGGTGGAATAAATGAGGTATGTATGCTGGTATATGATTCGCTCTCTGCAATGGGGATATGAGTTGGGTGGGTGGGTGGGATGGGAAGATGTTTACAGTATGGTTCCTGTGAGTTGTTATGCACCCTATGCAACTGATATGTTTGTATTTATTAACATATTAACATATTTTCTGAGCATATGTTCTCTTCAGCTTGGAAAAGAGACAGCTGAGGGGAAATATGATTGAAGTCTACAAAATCTTGAGTGGAGTAGAACAAGTGGATCGATTTATCACTCCACCAAAAATTACAAGGACTAGGGGACACTCAATGAAGTTACATAGAAATACTTTTAAAATGAATAGGAGGAAATATTTTTTCACTCAGAGAATAGTTAAGCTCTAGAATGCGTTGCCAGAGGTTGTGGTAAGAGCGGATGGGGTAGCTGGTTTTAAGAAGGGTTTGGGCAATTTCCTGGAGGGAAAGTCCATAGTCTGTTATTGAGAAAGACACGGGGAAGCCTCTCCTAAGGGTGGTAAACTGAAGATGTAACAATGCACTGAATGATATGCACAAGATAAGTGGTGTATAAGTTTTATTATTTTCTGCACAATGATAAGAAAGAATAAGAAATGATAAATATATATTTTTAAACTCATTAATAATTGGATCGATGAAGACCTAAGCAGTCGGGAGTATTTTGTCCCTGACGGCGTTCTGAAAATCCATACATAAAAAAACGATTTAATCTATGGAGTGTTAAAAAAAATTGTTTTTTAACGTTAAGAAATCTAAGTATCAACATTCACATGAAAGATTGGGAATTTTGGCCAGCCCCTAAATACTTCAGAGCTAGTACTATTCTTATTTAATGGACTTGTATGATCACGTACTAAGCTAAGTGGCTTTTGTATTTTGATAGTGTTCAAAAATAAAGCAGCATTTATTGAACAAAACAAAGGGGTCCTTTTATCAAGCTGCATAATACCACGTAATACGACGCATTAAACCGCTTGACGCGCTAGCCGCTAACGCCTGCATTGAGCAGGCATTAGTTTTTTAGGCGGCTGCGGGGGTTAGCGCGTGATGAAATGTCCGATGCGCTAACCCCGCTAGCACGGCTCGATAAAAGGACCCCCAAAGAGTCTTCAAAGTAAGCAACTGAGGGATAATTTCATAAAATCATTTTCATTCAAACATAACAGAGTATGTCATAAAATGCCACTTATGAAATTATCAAACTTGTACTGGTTTTGAAACAATGCTCTGAAATTTTTAGCCAGAAAATACATATCTTCTGACGAAGCTTTTGTGGGGAGCACAGATAGATTACACCTGCTCCAGAGCAAATGTAAATATCTGCTTTCATTTTAGCAAATGTATAGGATTGGGCGACACATTGATGAAATGGGTTGGGAAATGGCTTGGAGGTAGGCTTCAGAGGGTAGTGGTGAACGGCACCCCCTCCAAAATAATGGAGGTAATCAGTGGAGTGCCGCAGGGCTCGGTCCTGGGCCCGATCCTATTCAACATCTTTATAAGAGACTTGGCAGAAGGGCTGCGAGGTAAAATAACATTATTCGCCGATGACGCCAAACTAAGCAATGTAGTGGGCAAAAGCACAACAGACATAAATTCAATGTCCGACAACATGATACACGACCTACTCCTACTGGAGCGCTGGTCTAGGTCCTGGCAACTCAGCTTCAATGCCAAAAAATGCAAAGTCATGCACCTGGGCAGCCAAAATCCATGCAAGACTTACACCCTTAATGGCGAGATCCTAACAAGAACTGAAGCAGAACGAGACTTAGGGATGATCGTCAGTGAGAACATGAAGACTGCCAATCAAGTGGAGTAAGCTTCATCCAAGGCAAGGCAAATCATAGGTTGCATACGCAGGAGTTTCGTCAGCCGTAAGCCTGAAGTCATTATGCCATTGTATAGATCCATGGTGAGGTCCCACCTGGAATACTGTGTGCAATTCTGGAGACCGCATTACCGTAAGGATGTGCTGAGACTGGAGTCGGTCCAGAGAATGGCCACCCAGATGGTCTCGGGACTCAAGGTTCTCCCATACGAGGAACGGCTGGATAAGTTGCAGCTGTACTCACTCGAGGAACGCAGAGAGAGGGGTGACTTTGCACATTTCTACCAACAGTCACAAAATTAATGATTAGCTGAACTATTGCATGTATAATCCTAGGCTTTAAAATCAGAAATCTTTCAAGCTGCACATTAAGAGATGTCTGCAGGAAATGTTAATTATGCAAGGTTGTCTCAATATAAATTTATCCCCCTTGAAATGTCCTTTTGGCGAATAAATGTAGTTATACAGCCCCCTTCCCCCTCTTCCACGTTAAAGTCAATTTGCAAATTAGAAGACACAGCTGCACCTTCATGAATGCCAATCACTGGTTGGGGACTTCAGAGAAGTGTTGCTTGCTGAAGAAAAGCCTGTCGAAACTGATATTTAAACCTCCTTCTCCAGCTTTTAAATTATTGGCAAGATGTAAACTTCAAGAACCAGAGAAATTCTACCAAGAGGAAAAGGACATTGAATTTATCATATTTATTTGTTCTTCCTTTTTTATGTATTTTTTTCTGTGCATAGTAAAGTTACAATCTCTAAAACACATTTTCTTTGTATTCAACTTTTGTTTTTATTAATTTCACAGAGGTCTTCTTATTGAACATTCAACACAGTACAGGTAGTCCCTGGGATAAGAATGAGTTACATTTTTAAAGCTGTTCTTAAGTCCGATTTGTATGTAATTCAAAACTTGTAGATTTTAAGATTTTTGCTGCTTACCTCTGTTCCCAGCTAACAAAAAGATCAACCGTCCCCCAGTGTTCCCTCTAAGGTACAGCATGCACAACCACACACTGTTCTTAATGTGGCCTTACATCATTCCTGAATCAGCTGCAGGAGAAGTGTAGGAGTCTATGCCACTGGAAATACTACTCAATGAAATCAAATGAATCTGCGACTGCATTCTTAAGTCAGTCATTTGTAATTCGGGGACTGCCTGTATACGTGGAGGGGCATAATCGAAAGGGACGTCTAAGTCCGTTTAAGTCCATCTCACAAGTCGTCCAAAGTTAAAAAGAGCCTAAGACACATTTTCGAAAGAGATGTCCAATTTTTTTTACTTTTGAAAATCGTCTAATTATACGTCCTGCCGATCTGATCGTCCAAGCCGCTAAATCATCCATCTTTATACCACATTTCCATCCAACTTTCCGTCCAAGTCCAAAATGCCTAGAACAGGCCCTGTTGGACATGGGAGGGGTCTGCAAAGTGATGGATTGAACACCCAGACATGCCACCTAAATAGTGGGGTACCTTACAGGGCACCACTGTGAACTTCACAAAAAGGTTGCCATGGCTTCTCCTCCCTACAGCTCCCTTATAGGTCACGATGAGTCCCCCAAACCACCTTCAGAATCCCCTAGACCCACTTATCTAACACCCCATTAGCCCTTATGGCTTCAGGAGCCACTTATATGCCAGTAAAAAGGGTTTTGGGGGTGTATAGCGCAGTGCACATGTTTAAGTATCAATGCAGTGATTATAGGGGCTTATGGGCATGGTCATCCTCTCTATGGGTCCCTAACCCACCCCCAAGACGACTTAAGCTGCCTCTGGGCTGGACGACTAGGCTTTCCTATGCCAGGCGGCCAGGTGATGATGGTCTGAAGGCTGAAATTTAAAGTTGTGAATAAAATTTTTAAGGGGGGGTTGGTGATCACTGGGGTAGTGTATGGGGGTCTGTGTTATGTGTTTTGCAGTGCTTATCTGGTGAGTTTAGTTTGGGTTTTGTGCCTTAGACCATGTTTTACATGGTCTAAGTCACAATGTCCAAGTTCCGTCTAGACTCTGTTGTAAAACTTTCGTTTATAAATGCTGTACGACTAAGTCTAAGGCGGCCCACATACCTCGACACGCCTCCCGAAATGCCCCGTTTAGCTTTGGACGTTGAGCAGCACTATGAAGGCCTAGGTCGTTTTTAAATATGTCCAAAACCCGGTTTTATTCTTGGCGCTTGGACGTTTTTGAGAAATGTTCATCCAAGTGCCGACTTAGTCCGGTGTTTGGACGTTTTTCTCTTTCGATTATGAGCCCCATAGCATCCAATAAAGCAAAATACTCATGTAACATACTGTTTGTGGCTCACAGCTAACACTCTGAGTTGCACATCTTCATCCCTTGTAACTAACTACAAAGAGAGAAAACAAACATGAAAATATGAGAGCTGATTAACTGTAACCTCCAGTGTTCATGAAGATTTTTATGTATAAGGAGCCCTCTCTAAATCCTACCCACCCCACTTTAATTGAAAAGAGAAATACTGAATCTTCCAGTAGGCTCTTACCTTTGGACATATCTACCAAATATGACCCATAGTATCCCTTCCTCCACATTACCTCCAGCAATGCATTGAAACATTAGGGAAATAATGGCTAAGACTGACTGGAGTAAGATACCATCTAGATATTATCTTTACATTGGTTTCCTGAGATCTACCGAGACCAATGCTGATTCCATTTTGGCCCATTCTTTCTCTTCACAGTAAGTTCCTACTCCTCTTCCCACTTCTTCCTATGAGAAACCTCCCTAAATCCCTGATGTATTTCTAGAGGACTACAATTAACTCCTTAGTACCCAAGTAGTTTACTCATCTTTTGCTATAGATCATACAATGACATGTTTTTGACTTAAAAGTTTTCTTTATACATTATCTCCCCATATTTTCCAACCTGCATGATAGCCCCTTGGGGGTCATATTCAGCCCTTATCAAATATGATTGGTGAAGTGCCTCATTGGGAAATGCCTAGTGTATCTGAATGTAACTCACCTTGAACTACTACTGAAAAAGATGTGAGGTAAATCCAAAATAAATAATAATGTTCTACCCACTATATTTTATTCATAGGTTATGAAAGAAAGATATTGCAGTGAAATTGAAAGAATTTGCTTCTAATTTTGATGTAGTATTTCATAGAAATAATGAAAATGTTACTGACATCCAATAAGCGGTAATATAAAAGCAGTCTTGGTGTTCAGTATCTGAATGTCATATTTGTTACCATTGTTCTCTAAAACCCAGAGGGATATGAGTAAAGATTATGTGTTAAATGCCAAAACAGGAATAAAATGCCAGTGAGTGTGGTACATTGAGATAAAATTCTATTGATGCCTTTCTCTGAATAATTTAGATGGAACATGGAAGGGAAGAGCAAATATATATTTTTCAACCTTGTTTTCTTTTCATTACGAGGGGGCCGTTGAAAAATTCTCAGCCCAACGAAGAAGAGAATGATGTAGAACCATGAAACTTACAAGTTATGCCACATTTTTCTTGACACTGTTTGTTTCATTTCATGTCATTGAAACGAACAGTGTCAAGAAAAGTGTGAAATAACTTGTAAGTCTCATGGCTCCACATCATTCTCTTCTTGGTTGGGCTGAGAATTTTTTAGCGGCCCCTCGTATTTCCAAGTCCCATTTTAAAAAGCTGTAGATCTGTGGCGGTATAGAAAAATAAAGTTATTATTATTATTACTATTTTTATTTAAAATGTTTGCTAATAAAAGTTACTTCACTGGTGAGAGTTACTTCAATGAAGCCATATGAATTTAGAATTTTGAAAGCCAGGTTTTTTCAGATCATCATTAAATGAGCTACTCTAAGGCTAAAGTTTAAAATTTTGCTCCCTCACAAAGGGGCCCGTTTACCAAGCGCCAGTAAACACCAACATGTGCTCACCGCCATTTAAAATCGGCGGCCATAGCGTGTGTTAATTTTGGGCTCGATGCACACCACATTTATAACACCAGGGGCATATTTGGGGTGAAGACTAAGTGTGCCCTGTGACTAGTGGGAATAGTTAGATCATTATTAGATTGAGTCTTATGGATTTTCATATTGTAAATTGTTATTGATATTGTTTTATACATTTTATTCAGTTGATTTTGTAATTTGACTTTGAATTAAATCATAAAAGTATTCAAACAAAAAGAAAAAAAGAAAAAAGTGGCCTCAGCATGCAGGATACCCATGCACTAAAAACAGCGCAGCCCACTTTCTAGAATGGTATTGTTGAAGGGTCTCAATATTTCATATGGGAAGCGTAGATTACTAAAAGGCTGAAGGCTCCTGCAGGATAATTGGAGTAAACTTAGGTACCAGAAGCAACCTGGCTGTTCTATGTGCAGCTGCCAAGCACCCACCCATTCTGCTACCTTCACGTTCCTATGAATAACTCACGGCTTTATTGCCACCTGCAGTATATAAAAACTTCTACTTGTGTACTTCTGCTGCTGTTGGACCTTGTCATAGATGACACAGATATTTCTGTAAGGGCAACTGTTTACAGATGACTACAGGAAAATAAATATTTCCTGTTTAAGGTTCTAGTCTTGATTAAAATGTGCGCCATCAAAAAATTTTACGTGTATTGATTGACCTGGGCGATAACACTTTTCTTTACACTATTCCGGCACGTATCATGCATTCAATATTTACATAAGAACATAAGAATTGCCGTACTGGAACAGACTGAAGGTTTATCAAGCCCAGCATCCTGTTTCCAACAGTGGCCAACCCGCAAGATCCCAAGAAGTAAAACAGATTTGATGCTGCTTATCCTAGGAATAAGCAATAGATTTCCCCAAGCCATCTCAATAATGGCCTATGGACTTCTCTTTTAGAAAATTATACAAACTTTTTAGACTTTGCTAAACTAATTGATTTCACCACATTTTCCGGCAATGAATTCCAGAGTTTAATTACACATTGAATAAAGAAATATTTTCTCTGATTTATTTTAGGGTGGGGGTATTTTGCTGATAGAAGGAAATGAAAAAGTGGCATTCTCATACTAAAGGGGAAAGGTGAAGAATTTTTAGAAGTTGATGAGGAAAAAGTGGAGTTGCCTTACAAATATTTTGGTTCTGTTTTTACAGATGAGTAGCCAGGAGCAAGACTTTAGAGGAAAAAGGAGATATAATAGAGACATTTAAATACCTACATGGTGTAAATACACATGAGTCGAATCTCATTTGAAAGGAAGCTCTGGAATACGAGAGCATAGGATGAAGTTAATAGATGATAGGCTCAAGAGTAATCTAAGGAAATACTTTTTATAGAAAGGGTGGTAGATGTGTGGAACAGTCTCCCGGAAGAGGTGGTAGAGACAGAGACTGTGTCTGAGTTCAAGAAAGCCTGGGAATAGGCTTGTGGGATCTCTTAGAGAGAGGAAGAGATAATGGTTACTGTGGATGGGCAGACTGGATGGGCCATTTGTTTTTTATCTGCCATCATGTTTCCATGCTGAAAATAAGCTCATACAGGAATAGGAGTGAGATAAACCTTAAAACAATTTTCAGAAGATTGTGTTTGTGAGAAGCTAGCTACACTACACATAGGTAAAGTGATGGAGCCAGATGAGATAGACCCAAGAATACTGAGGACTTTAGGGAAATTCTGGTGGCTCTGCTGTCTGACCTGTTCAGGGCTTCTTTAGTGTTGGGGGTTGTCCTCAAGGCCAGTTAGTCTGATTTCTCTGATGAGAAAATAAATAGAAACTGCTAAAACGAAGGAAAGTACAATTTCTGGAATCCAATGGATTGCAGGATCTCAGGCAGTATGGTTTCACCAGAGATATTTGTTGTCAGATGAAACCTGATTGATTTTTGGACTAGTTGACCAGAGAGTCAGATTGAGATGATGTACTTAGATTTCAGAAAAGTCTTTGACATGGTTCCATGTAGATGACTTATAAATAAATTGAGCACCCTTAGTATGGGCCCTAAAGTGACTGAGGTCCCAATGCTCTAAGCTAGGGTTGCCCAAGTCTGGTCCTTGAGATCTACTGGCAGGCCGCGTTTTCTGGATATCCACAATGAATATGTATGAGAAAGATTTGCCTGCACTGCCTTCTTGGTATGCAAATCTCTGTGGTTCATTGTGGATAACCAGAAAACCTGGCCTGCCAGTAGATCTCGAGAACCGGACTTGGGCAGCCCTGCTCTAAGCTTACCATGCCTTTAATGATCAACACTAAACCAGATCTGACTGGTTTAGCATTGAAGTATTTCAGCTACCGATGCACAAATTGGCTAAACGCAATCTTTTCCGTGCTTTATAGCAACCTCCGATAATCGTTTCAAAATTTATTAAATTGAGCTCATCAGTATTAAAATGATCACTCCGGGTGATGTCCAGACATTGCCTGATGATGCATAAAATGAAATGCTGGCCTTTCATGCTCCAAATTTAATGGCAGGTATGGAGGTGCTGGTAGCATTGATATGCATGTTAGAAGCATGTCTCATTGCGCATTTATTAAAAGTTCAAAAACATAAAATACGGGGTAAGGGCACCACCGAAACAATGTAGAAAAAGCATACATATCATGTATTTTCATATTTGTATGGCTTGCTTGTAGGTCTTCGCTACCTCCTCTCCCTTCCTCCAATGGGATTGATGGACACTTATCACATGCACCTATGATGTGCTACAATAAGGCAGGCCTATGATTCACACACCTTTGAAGGCTTAGAAGTGACTTTTTCAACTTATGTAAAAATTTTTATCGTCTACATCACCTAGCAACTATTTCTTTGGCATTTGAAACTACCAACACCTCTTTTGGATTCCTTGAAAAAGACCCTCGAAACATGGTCCATGTCGGGACCTACTAACACCTCTTTAATTTAAGTCGGAATTGTTTTTCCTTTTATTGCCACTGAAAATTACTTTTATTATTTAAGAAGCACCCTAATATTATTAGCATTATAGTCATACACAGTGATGGGACGGTGGGTTCGGCTACAGGAGCCACGGCTCTTGGTCGGATTACACATATCTGAGTGTATGTATAAATGCATTTACTTTATTGCATCCTGAATTTCATCTAACTTCTCCTTTGGATATTTACTCTGAGAAGTCTTGGTTCTAGTGTTATATTATGATTCACACTCATGCATGACTATGATATAGCATCTCCTGGTGCATGCGCACACTTATGCCTTTTACCATGTGTCAGTCACTTTCTCTAACAACTGATCAGATGGGATTTTCATGGACATCCGCAAACCTCATTTGCATGCGAAGTTCTTTGAGCATTGGTTGCTGTTTTGAAATCAGAAAATTTACCGGCACTGCAGCGACCCACAGGATTTTATTGTGAACCTTAGAGCATCAGGACCTGAGTGTTAAAAATTAGTTGAGTGGCATTCACCAAGGATAAGGGCATTTCCAGTAGAGTGCCACAGGGATTGGTCCTTGGTCTGATTCCTTTAACATTTTGAAAGCAATTTTGTGAAAGGGTTATCAGATAATGGCATTGAGCTTTAAAGAAAGCACCTAGCATTCAGGGAATACAGGGGTTGATAATGGAGACCTTAATATGTATATTCTGAACTTTTTTCTCCTTCTGTTTAGCTCTCCAGACCCACACAAGCAGACTTTTCAGTCCAGCCTCTTGCATAGTTTCTTGCTGGCACAGAGGCTGCTCCTGCCCTTTTTAACAAGAGAACAAACATTTTTTTTCTTATTATTAAAAAAAGGAGACTGTATCCGCTTTTTCCTCATGAATTTTATACATGCTTTTGATCTATTCCATGCCAATTTCAGGAAATGTTCATAGTAATTTTATCTACATAGCAGTTCTGATTTTTGTTTTTGTTCACTAAAATCTCTTTACCGGATATGATTGCTCTCTTAAGCCTCTTTCTGTCTTTCCCCCTTGCCCTCTCACATATTTTTGCATGCTTAATCAAATTGGTCAGCAGGTTGAGATCAAAGGTTAGACAGAGCTGATGTTCCCCTTCATTATTCAGACTATTAGCTGATTGCTTGTCTTCAGCGTGTGAGAGTCGGCATATAACTTACAGTAATGGAATTTCCCATCCTTTTCACATTTCTTTTCCATCAACACAACGCTGACTTCTGAGGAAGTGATAGATAGAAACAAAGAGCTCTAAGAATGGCAGATCAAAAGCAGGTGAGTGTCGTCAATATCAGAAGGAAGCCAGGACCTTTATACAAAGTTGTGTGTCTACTGGTGCCCTGTGTTATTGCCCGTCTTGCAGCACGGGGTGAAGGAAATGTGTATGAAGTAGTCTGAAGTCAATACAGAGAGCTACACACTGTATAAATTTGAGGATAAATTGGAATAGCTAATAAACAACCAATTTAAAACAGGCTGAAATTATATTTATTGGTGTGAATGTCTATCCTCTGATCTCTCCCTGAGGATTGTCAGCAGTTAAACTGTTAGCATTATAGCCTTAGAAACATTACTAGGATGGACTTTTCAGTTCTTTAAGCAAATCTTCCCTTAATGTAGAACTTAAACAGAAAAATAACACTTACAAGTCTGCTACTTGTAAAGAATTGTTGCTACTACAAACAGTCCAACACTCTGCCAGCATATCCCAAGGACTAGATTGCTGGGAGTGTATTCAACACTTATTGAGGGGTAATGCTGTAATGAATAGAATATTATACACACAACAAAAGTGGACAATCTAGAACCAAGTACGGTGTGTCAAAATCTATATTTAAAGGAGAAAATAAAACCTCCGTGAGTGGGCCAGCCTGCGCCAATATTCAATATTCTGCAAAGCTGAGGCACCAAAACTCAATTCAATCACAGGTCAAAACCAAAACAAAACTTAAGACAGAAATTTACAATGTTTGAATGAAGTACAAGTATATTTCAATAGATCACAGCGAAGACTCACACAATCCAAGCAGTGCAGAAACTAACACAGTAAAACCTTGGTTTGCGAGCATAATTCATTCCAGAAGCATGATTGTAATCCAAAGCACTTATATATCAAAGCGAATCTCCCCATAAGACATAATGGAAACCCAGACGATTCGTTCCACAGCCCAAAAACTTTAATACAAAATACTATACGTACTTGTATTGCAAGACTTTGCTTGTATAGAACAGTCACTACACTCTTGCAGTTTCAGAGAGAAAAGAACCATCGGCTCAGTTGTGATGATGTGACACGTGTATACTGTATGTACTCATATTGCAAGACTTTGCTTACTTAGAACAGTCACTACATACACTCTTGCAGCGTCAGAGAGAGAACCATCGGCTCAGTTGTGATGATGTGACGCGTGTATACTGTATGTACTTGTATTGCAAGACTTTGCTTGTATAGAACAGTCACTACACTCCTACAGCGTCAGAGAGAAAAGAACCATCGGCTCAGTTGTGATGATGTGATGCGTGTATACTGCATGCACTCGTTTTGCCAGACTTTGCTTGTTTAGAACAGTCACTACACTCTTGCAGCGTCAGAGAGAGAACCATCGGCTCAGTTGTGATGATATGACGCGTGTATACTGTATGCACTCGTATTGTAAGACTTTGCTTGTTTAGAACAGTCACTACACTCCTACAGAGTCAGAGAGAGAAGAACCATCGGCTCAGTTGTGATATGTGTATACTGTATGTACTTGTATTGCAAGACATTGCTTGTATATCAAGTTAGTTAAAATTTAATCAAATGTTTTGCTTGTCTTGCAAAATACTTGCAAACCAAGTTACTTGCAATCCAAGGTTTTACTGTATTCTATATATAATTAGTTAAAATATATGTGGCGTTTGAGCCAGAACTTCTAGGAGGTTTTTTTGACCTGTGATTGATCATTGGTGCAGGCTGGCCCACTCACTGAGGTCTCTTTCTCCTTTAAATACAGATTTTGACATGCTTGGTTCTGGAATCTAGATAGTCCACTTTTGTTGTGCATATAGTGATATATTATATAGCGTGGACGGTTGTTCCCATTTTTTTTACTTCTTGTAATTAATAGCTTAACAGTACTAACTGTAAAAAATTTGATTGACATTGTATTTTCTGTAAGCATGCGTTTAGCTAGAGTCACAGAGGTCCTTTTACTAAAGCCGCAGCAAAAGTAGCCTTAGCATGCCGCTTTTGTGTGTCTTTCCAACGTGCTAAGGCCACTTGTTCCATGGCCAGAAAATGGCCGACTTCTCCATTTTCCCAATTAATGCTCACATGCTAATTTCACTGTTGGTGTGTGGCCATTAAAAAAAAGTTACCGTATGAGCCCCTACCAACACCTATTTTTTAGACGATAAGGGTCTATACACTAAGACAGTGCTAATCAATTAGAATGTGGCAATACCTTAGATCGGTGGTTCTCAACCCTGTCCTAGGGGACCCACCCAGCCAGTCGGGTTTTCAAGATATTCCTAATGAATATGCACAAGAGAGATTTGCACATAATGGAAGTGACATATGCAAATCTCTCTTGTGCATATTCATTAGGGATATCTTGAAAACCCAACTGGCTGGGAGGTCCCCTAGGACAGGGTTGAGAACCACTGCCTTAGATGCTAACTAATTAGTGCTGTCAAGCCCACTTTCTATCCCTAACATATCCCCTTTGAGAAAATTCAGAAAAATATTTTTAGTGCACGGTGTAAGTGCGCAGACAGGTAAATTTACTATGGGATGACAGTACATGTCTTGAGTAATCCTGTTTAACATGCAGTAAGCACACACTAACTAGGCCGGGTTACCATATTTCTTGGCCCCACCCTGTCTTGCCCCCAGTCTTGCTTCCAGCCCCACTCCCACACAAACCAAGCCACTTCATCTCTTTCCCTCCCTCCCCTCCACCCCATGGGAAGAGTACCTCTGGTGGCAGAAGGCATCATCCACATGCGGAAGCTGCATCAATCACGGTCTCCCCGCAGGTACCGGTGGTCCTGGGGTAGGGTGTGAGCTGCTGGAGGCTAATTTGGAGCTGACTGGAGGAGGCAGGAAAGGCCTTAATTCTGCCTGAGCTTGGGGCCGTCTATGGAGGGCCTCTGAGCATGTACGGACGTGATGACATCACATGCATGCACAGATGCCCTCCAGACATGGCCCCAAGCTCATCACTCCTGAAATCTCTATCTTAAAGGTACAGATACTAAATCTGCTGCAAGGCAATGCCTGACTCATGCACTTAACACAAACAACCTGCTTATGAGGACAGCACAGTTTATATTGCTTTATGGCAATTCACCTTAAGGCTTTGTAAGCTATAGGCAGAATATCAAATTTTACCGATTTTCAGCGGTTGTGTTCTGTGCCTTAATAAAGAAATTTCCAAACAACAACAACAAAAAAACCATACATTTTGGCCTGCCATAAACCATGGGGACTGCTTTTGAGTGCCACCTCGTTACAGTGGCATACCAGGGGTGGGGGGGTGCGGTCCGCTCCAGGTGCAAACCATAAGGTGGTGCTCGGCGTCATGGTCTGGGAATTCCACTGCTCTGCTATGTTGGCCCTTCCTCTCTGTCATGTCCTGCCTTCACAGAAGCAGGAGGAAGGCCCAACGCTGGCAGAGCAGCGAGTTAAAGCTGCTGACAATGAAAGATGCTCTGAACAGGCTTCTTACGGCCTGCCAGGGCCTTCCCTCTGCCATGTCACTGATGACATCACTGATGATGCGGCAGAGAGAAGCCCTAGCGGTGCAAGCCACAAAAAACCTCACAGTGGGAGTCAGTCGGGATCGGAGGTGCTGCACAGGGGGATGGGAGGGAAGGATGGAAAACTGCTACACACGGGGATAGGAGGGGGGATGGAATGTTGCTGTACATGAGGGAAGAGAGGAAGAAATGTTGAACAAGGGCTGGAAAAAAGGAAGGGAGATGCAACAAAGAAGCAGAAAGGGGTGGGAAGGAGAAATCCTGCATATGGTGGAGGGGAGGAAGGCATGCATGAAGAAGAGAGAAGAAGAAATGTTGGATATAGAGTAGAGGGCAAGAGAGATGGTGCATGGGGAGAGAGAAAAAAATATTTCACATTATAATGGAGTGGAGGAAGGGAGAGAACCTGCATGGAAGGGAATAGAGGTTTGACCCAGGGCAGAAAGCAGGAAGAAAGAGAGAGAGAGATGGTAGACAGTAGATGGAGAAATAAACAGAAATGTTGGATATGGCAGTGGAAAGAAAGGTACAGAGATGGAAGATGAATGGTGAGCACAGAGAAAGAAGAAAAAGTCAAATGGGCAGGAGACCTTAGCAAGCGAGTTAACAGAAGACAAACAGAAACCAGAGCCTGGGACCAACATGATTTGAATAATAAAATGAACAGACAACAAAAGGTAGAAAAAATAATTTTATTTTCTATTTTGTGATTACAATATGTTGGATTTGAAATGTGTATCCTGCCAGAGCTGGTGTTAGACAGCAAGCATGAGCTAGGACCTAAAAGAGAGAGGAAAAGTTTATTTTGTTTATACTTCACTGCTCTGCCGGTGTCGGCCCTTTCTCTCTGCCAGGTTCTGCCTTCACAGAAGCAGGAGGAAGGCGTGGGGTTGGAAAGGTTGTAACCCTGCAATGTTATATCGTAACACTGTGAATGTTAAACGTTAACCTGTTCTGAGCTCTCTGGGGAGGACAGGATTTAAAACTAACTACCGTATTTGCCGGCGTATAAGACAACTTTTCAGTACCTTAAAATCCTCCCCAAAGTCGGGGGTCGTCTTATACGCCGGGTACTGTTTACATCACAGTTCTTCAACCGCCGGTCCGCGGTGCCGGTCCGCAGAAAATTCCTGCCGGTCCGCACAGGACCGGCGAGATGGACCCGTTAAATTTTCTGCCCCGATGGTGTTTGCAGAAATCTTCTGTTCCTCCCAGCCTCGGGCGATCAAGACAGGCGGTCATTCCCTCTGTGAGTCTCGCCTATGCGGAAACAGGAAGTTGAAACAAAATAGGCGGGACTCAGAGAGGGAAGGCCCCGACGTTTGCAGCCTGTCTTGATCGCTGCCCCTGCTGAGTCGCCGAAGAGGGCCGCGGGGAAAGTGCAGGCAGAGAGAAGATGGTCAGCGTGCGCGGGGAGGTCAGCGTGTCGATTGGGGCCATCAGCAGCGTTTGTGCTGAGTCTGCCCACGTGCAGGATGCGGCGGGTAGGGGCCTCCGACTCGTCTTGGGCGGCTGGGCTTGCGGTGCAAAGCTGTTTTTGCCAGCTTGGGGGGGGGGGGGGTCACGAATCGGAAGAAGGGGTAGTCTTATACGGCGAGTATATAACAAACTCTATATTTTAACTGTAAAAGTTGGGGGGTCGTCTTATACGCCCAGTCGTCTTATACGCCGGCAAATACGGTAACTAAAATTATTTTTAAAATATTTTTTTTATATGGAGAGGGGTGTTAAAAAATGATCAAACCCAGGTGTCACATACCCTAGGTATACCACTGCCTCACTATATTCACCTTCACCTCTGGACCCTTTAACTGCCAGCCTGCCCCTGTAAAGTTAACACCGTTACCAGCATGGCAGAACTCTGCCCTATGGGATGTCCTCCCCTCCTCCACCATACACACACTTTAATTGCAGCTGATAGGTCAGTCAGGGCACAGGGGAACCAGAAGTGATAGACTCTAGAGAAGAGAGAGAGAGAGAACAAACATCGACCCAGTGAAGGAAGGACTGGAGAAGGCTCCAATATAATCAGAATAACACTTTCAAGTCTTAGTTGACTTTTTTTTAGATATAACAAAAGTTACCTTCAAGCAAAAATATTTAACTCCAATATTGACAGGCACTATTTTGAGATCGATATTCAATACAATTTAATTGACTAGAAATTATTCCTAGCTGGTTAATTGCCTGTGTGGTGCCAACTGGTCATTTTCATTGGCACTTAGCTGGTTAGCACCGATGAAAATAACTGGTTAACACTGAACTCAAAACCAGCTATTCTGGGGATGTTCTGCGGTAGAGTCAGCACTCGGCCCGTGAAATGCTGATATTCAGAACTTAACCAGCCAGGTTAACTGCATAAACAGGACCACATAAAAGTCAGTTGTATTTTTATGCAGTAACCCATAACCAGTTAAGTGCTGAATATCGCTTTTAACCAGCTATGTGTCAGCCAGCTTTGGAAACCTGGAAATTCAGTGCCAGTGCCAGTGCCAGGAAATGACCCGGCATTGAATTATCGGGTTTAGCACTGGTGGCAGTCAGCAAAACACTGATCGCCATTGGCTGAGCCCTTCATTTTACCAAGCAATAACTTCCGTTTAAAATTAATTACAGAAACCCTGACATGTTTGATCCATCTATGTTAAAATGGTGGCCCAGTATACTTCTCCGTGATATTTCACATCATATTAAATCTTACAGCTTACATTTTGAACTAAATTCTGTATATGGCGCCAAAAAATCATGGCTCCAAAAAATCAGTACATTTCTCCCTCCGTATTCATTGTGATAGGAGATTAACAGACCTGCGAATACAGAAAAACCGTGAATAACTTTTTCATATGTTATTCGCTGTTTTCTATTAAAAACCATCATGAATATGATGAAATTGCAAATAACATGACGGGAGACCTGGCCTGTTCCTGAAGGAGAGGCAAAACATGGTGAAGAAAGTTCTGGGAATCTGCGATTTTCTCTGTAAATGCTTGGAATCAGCGATTTCTCTATGCAAGCTGATGTAATTGGGGGGGGGGGGGAGGAGCCTTCAAACTAAAAACTGCAAATAATCTAAACCGCAAATGCTGAAACCGCAAATATGGAGGGAGAAGTGTACGCTAAAAAAAAGACTGCCAAGCGCTATTCTATAAAAGATGTTCTGAGTTGGGCACCATTTATAGAATAGTGTTTGGTGCCAGGATCCGCATCCAAAAGGATTTATACCAACTAAAACCTGGTGTAAATCCTCGCACCAAAATAAGGCACATACGAGAGGCTGCTGAAAAGTTCTCAGCCTAACTAAGAAGAGAATGATGTGGAGCCACTAAACTTACAAGTTATTCCACACTTTTCTTGAAACTTTATGTTTCAATGATATAAAATGAAGCAAAAAGTGTCAAGAAAAGTGTGACATAACTTGTAAGTTTCATGGTTCTACCTCAATCTCTTCTTGGCTGGGCTGAGAACTTTTCAGCTGTTCCTTATATTGTGATGTCATAATGTCTCATTCCACCAATGCCTAAGAGCCAACCTCATTAGTGATGTCACAATGGCTTCCCTTTACATGTACCCATTTACTAGATGCATTTGTCTCATTGAAACGAAAAGTGTGGAATAACTTGTAAGTCATGGCTCCACCTCAGTCTCTTCTAGGTTGGGCTGAGAACTTTTCAGTGGTCCCTCGTATTTGCCTAATCCTGTAACATTGCATGCAAATTCAAGGAATGCCATTGACCCGCCCATGCCCCTCCCATGCCATGCCTCCTTTTTGTATCCCCCGTATAACAATTTACACGTGCATCTTTATAGAATGGCGACTAAAAGATGCACACGTAAATTCAAATTATTGCCAGTCGACATTGATGTTAGTGCTCAAATATTGGCGCTAATAGAATCATTATGTAATTAAATTGTGTGCATGCAAAGTGGGCGTGTGCCCAAATTTGCATGCACAATTTTTAGTGTCATATATAGAATTAGGGGGTTTAAGCTATCCTGAATAGTTTTAGAATATTTTGATTGAAAAAAGTATAGAGTTGAATAGTTCATTATCTAATAGATGCTGGCATTGTAATCTTGATATAGGGACTTTGGATCATCTTTTATTTTTTTGTCCCTATATCTTAGCCTTTTGGAATTCGATCTGGGATCAAATAAATTCTTTATTAGAAAATCCTGTAGCATTAACTTATGATACTGTGATATTTGGCATGTCTATGAGGAAAAAGAGTCAGAGTGAATAACAAACTTTTATTGATTTTGACAGGAGTTGCCATTCAACATATTACTAACAATTGGAAAGACCATAGCAGACTTAACTTTAATTTCTGGTGGAATTCGCTATGTCATTTATATAAAATGGAACGTTCAATAGCGGTACAAAATGGAAAATATAAAAGTTTTATTTAAATATGGGAGCCATTAACATTGTTTTGTAATGAATAAACACCATTTTTTTTCTTTTGAAGATAAATTATTTAAAGGAAGGGTGGGGGGGGAGGGATTGTACAATTGGAGAGAGGGTAAAATGAATTAAGAAGAATAGTGTTGGGAGGGAAGGTGGGTTATGGGTTTATATATATATATATATACAATTGTTATTATCTTGATGGATTTATCAAGTGTTGTTTTGGAGCCTATGTATGATTTTTCTTGTACACTTGTTGAAAGATTAAAAAGGAATAAAGAATTAAAAAAAAAAAAAGAAAAGAGTATAGAGTTCACTTCATAAATAATGAATGGAAGAACTTAATGAAGTACTTAAAGAGACAGAGCCTGAGGTGCCTCCAGCATTTCTTAGAGCTGTCGTATTGGACTGACAAACTTTTTCTTTAATTCACAGGTTACTTTTAGAAACCTCCTGATGAGACTTTTATGTGCAAATGTCCCAAAGAGGATCATTTTAATAAGATAACAGCTGGAGCGCACCACACAGAATCCCAAAAGCATTAAACACTTCAGCATTGTTTAAGTGAGCTGTTTTCACCTGCAGGTGTTCTACCCGTGGAGCACGAATCAGAATGCAGAACTTATGCTCTCTGTACAAAATTAGAACGAGAAGTTCAATAATAATCTTATTAAAAGGACCTAAAGGAGCAGTTTTACTTGTAGCTGAATAGCATTTTGTGTAAGTGGGCTGTAGTGGGGGAGTTTGGTTCCTTTTCAACAGTATGTGCCAAACGACTGGAAAATGGTACAGTATTTATACAGTACTTTTAAGCATAAAACTTATGTCTTAAACATCGCTGGAGCTTTGACAGCAAAATGACAGCTGAGCTAAATATTTAATCCGATTAATTTGTGCACTTGGTTTTATACATGGGTGACAGCACTCCATACTGTTGACTCAGTGCAACCTGACAAAATTTTTCATGGTTTTGCTGCAGTGAAAGAGAGAAAGTGTGACAACTGGAAGCAAAAGTAATTGTAATATCGTTTAATTTATTTCAGATTTGATATACCACTTAGCCAATAAGATCTCAGTGGTGTACAATTAAAGAATAACACTGAAAGAGAGAAAGAAATCCAATGTAAAAAAAAGGAAAAACAAGCATTCTCTCAGATATAGGGCAAAGAACTTTTTTTTTTAAGTTCAATAATTTTTTATTGGTTTTATTTGCAAAACAATACAAACCGAAAAATAAAAATTATCAACAGGATAATTATGAAACAAATGTCCATTGTCCGTATATCAGAGATGAAAGTAAGAGACAAAACAAAGGTATATGTCGGGCTATACATTAGGTGAACAACCATACATAATAAAATGAAGATACAACAGAAAGAAATGCACTTATGATATTTAAACAGTCTAGAAAAAACCTCAGTAAATACAAACTTTTAGGAAGGCCATGTGATTAATAAGAGAACAGTTGTGATGGATTAACCAGATTATCCTCTCATTGATGCCTGGCAAAGAACTTCTAAGCAAGGGTCACAGCACAATCATAATCCAATTTGACCTAGCAGACTTTGATCAAATGTCCAAGATCTTCAGTGATTTGGGATTTAGTGGTCCAGTCCTCTCCTGATTCCAAGGCTTCCTAACCACTCAGCACTATACGTAAGGATGGTGAACTTTCTGACAGCTGGCATCCTGGCTTAGGCGAATATTGTCCGTCGTGATCTAATCAAGTCTGTAAATAGCACCGAAATGGTTAAGACTGTGCACGAGTGTTTTTTTACTGTGCATGTGTTAGGAAAAATAATGGCATGAAAATCACAACGATCATTTGCAAATTTAGAAAGAGCATGAATGCATTTGTGAGAAAAGCGAATGTAATCAAAATCACTGGTGGCAAATGTTGCGTCTAGTAGAAGAATCTATATAATGATGGATTTATCATAAAAGACCCAGATTGATTAAAGATGAATGTGAAGAGCTAGTGCAGGAGCCTGGCGTGCTAATGAAGGCAAAGTGAAGTGAGGCATTAGGCCTGCAGTTTGAATCCCAGGGTCAACGATAATCCTTAAATTCAATCAGAAACTCAGATGTAGCACAAGGTGGATCTCGCGCACAAGAACTGAAAGTCAGAAATTCACATAACGAAAAAAACAAAAGAAAATGATGACTCAAATTTGCTCCTCAGTTGAAGTAAGTACAGCAGAACTGGGAAATAGAGCAGACCGAGGAGGCAATTTTAAGACCAGCTGCATATGTTGTTGCATTTGGTTTATGAGTAAAACGCAGCAATTTTAGAAAATAAAAATACACATATACTGTACTTTCCATTGTGAACATAAGAATTGCTGCTGCTGGGTCAGACCAGTGGTCCATCTTGCCCAGCAGTCCGCTCACCCGGCGGCCCTTAGGTCACAGACCAGTGCCCTAACTGAAATTAGCCTTACCTGCGTACGTTCTGGTTCAGCAGGAACTTGTCTAACTTTGTCTTGAATCCCTGGAAGGTGTTTTCCCCTATGACAGACTCCGGAAGAGCGTTCCAGTTTTCTACCACTCTCTGGGTGAAGAAGAACTTCTTTACGTTTGTACGGAATCTATCCCCTTTGAACTTTAGAGAGTGCCCTCTCGTTCTCCCTACCTTGGAGAGGGTGAACAACCTGTCTCTATCTACTAAGTCTATTACCTTCATTATCTTGAATGTTTCGATCATGTCCCCTCTCAGTCTCCTCTTTTCAAGGGAAACGCCCAGTTTCTGTAGCAGCCTATGGAATTCAGCAGTGATGAGATTGCTTGAATTCTCAGTGCTGTTGCCATTGTCCTCTTACTATTTTACTATCAGCCTCGGTGTTGATACTAAAATCTGCAGTGTCGCTATGCAGTCCGCCAACACAATAAAATCTCATAGTAGTCAAGCAGACAAGCTGTATCTTTCAGGTTAACTTTTCTAACTTCCTGCCTTTTCAGAAACAGTAAACAATGCAGGACTCAGATATAATTAAAGAGCTTTGCTTAGACACCCAGACTGGCACAAGCAAAAGCACTGAAGTGAAAGGGAAGTGCAAGAACCAGAGCCTTGAAAGTTGATGTCTTGTACTTTGATGAAACTCTGTAGCCCAGATAATCACAAGAAAGGAGAAGGGGAAATTGAGCTACTTTGTTAATCTGCAGCCAGGCACTCTGTCCACAAATCTTGTGGTTCTGGTAATATCTAATCTAATCTAATCTAAATCTTGGGTTTATATACCGCATCATCTCCGCAGATGGAGCTCGACACGGTTTACATGGTTAGGGAAGGAACGGAACTCCAGTGGAATTATATAAGTATGAGAGAAGAGAGGTTGGTGTGAGAGTGCCAGGAGCGGGACGGGGTTACGTTCTGGAGAAGAGCCAGGTCTTCAGATGCTTACGGAATGGTAGAAGGGGGCTCAAATTGCGGAGAGGGGAAGGGAGACTGTTCCAGAGCTGAGTGATTCTGAAAGGGAGGGAAGAGCCAAGTTTACCAACAAGGGAGATGCCTTTTAAGGAGGGGTAGGATAGTTTTAATTTTTGAGTGGATCTAGTGGAGGTTGGATTTGAGGAATTCCAGGATAGAGGGATAAAAGGAGGAAGGATACCGTGGAGGATCTTGAAGGTTAGGCAGGCACATTTAAAGTAGACCCTGGAAATAACGGGAAGCCAGTGGAGTTTGGATAGGAGCGGTGTGACATGGTCAAATTTACTTTTTGAGAAGATAAGTTTGGCCACGGTGTTCTGGATTAGTTGGAGTCTGTGGAGGCTTTTCTTTGTTAAGCTTAGGTAAATGGAATTGCAATAATCCAATCTGGAGAGGATAATGGATTGTACGAGGACGGCAAAGTGTTTTTGGTGGAAGCAGGATCTCACTTTCCTCAGCATGTGAAGGCTTAAGAAGAAGACATATATTCTTGTTACCAAGCAGGGTACTACTGCCTTGAGTTTGAACCACCCTGCTCTAACCCTGATCTAAAGATAGGGAGAGATTTCCAGCTGCCTTGAAAACAAAGGGCTAGATGCACTAAAGTTAGTCGGTAATACCAACTGGATCGATTGTGGAACAGCGATTGATGCGCTACTAAGTCTTCATGCAAATGATTTGCATGCAAACCTGACTGATCAATTGCTCTGTGATTGACACATGCGCAGAGCCCTAACAGCCTCCTGTCACTGCTGTTAGGTCTTTTTTTTTTTTTTAATGGCACAGATGTTGTGTGTGCATTATACACGCACAATCTGACCCATTTAAAAAGAAAAGAAAAAGTCCCTCCCACTGATGGCCCTCCCCAATGACCCCCTCCCCCCTCTGAACCAGCACCGTGACCCCCTCCATAGTAGTGAAAATGGCAGGAGGGATGCCTACTCTCTCCTGCCTGCCTGAATACCCCCGCGCCATGCCCCCACCCAGTCCTGCACCTCTGCACCACCGACCCTCTCCCCAACCATCCCCTCCCGAAAAAAAAAAAAAAAAAGGCAGGAGGGATGCCCACAGTTACCGACAGGTCTAGGACCTGTCGTTTTTTTTCCAATAACTAAATCCCCAGGTTTTTTCTTTGCATAGCCAAGCAATGTTAGCGCATCAATTGCTTGACTACCTTGCATGGGGTTTTAGCTAATGTGCATGGTCAGATCGGAAAATGGGAAATCAAGGGGAAAAACACACGGTGAGCCATTTTGTGCATCGGGTCGATAAAAGCAATCATTGCTAAAGCTGTGAAAACAGGTTTAGCAACAATCGCTGACTTTAGTGCATCTAGCCCAAAGTAACTGGGCTAACCAGCCCATTACCTGTATCACTCAGATAAGCCAGGAAACAGACTGAAGTATGCATCAGCCTGGACCATGCTCTGCCTGGATAATAGAGGGTCATGGCTAAAAGCCGCGGTTAGTGGAATTTCACCAGGAAATTTTGTAGAAATCTTTAATGTTTGTTTATTCGTGTATTTTAATTGACCAGCTTGCATTTCAGATGATGTTGGACCCCTGATGCAGGAAGACACACAAAAAACACAGCCCAGGCCGGGTCCATTTGGATGTAATATACATGTTTGACTTTTAATAAATATTGTTTTGCTGTATTGATACCACCATAGCAGGATATTTACTTTGCCGTGTTTTTTTCACAGGTGTATGCCTATCAGGTAATGAACATAAATGTTGCGTTTTCCAAAGTATATGTGCAACTTTAAATTCCTCCCAACTCTACCACTCCAGAACACCTACTTAACCCTGTATAAAAGTGCTATTCATATATCGTATACAGTGACAAATTTCTCACAGCCCACTTTCTACAGAGTGAGGTAAAGAAAAAGTCATACCCAGCCGCAGCTTGGAATTTCATTGTGAAACTTCACAGCTTTATTTGTTACTATCTACATTAATGTGCTGAGTGGAATGCAATTATCTTTAAACACAGCAAAGTTACAGACTTTTTTGCACGACTACCCAGCAATTTTTGTGCATTCAAATATGTTTGCACTGTAAAACTACAAACCAAATCCAAGGAGGAAACCAGGGTTCAACTGTCTGCAGTATAAAACAATCCAGAACAAACAAAACAAAAAACTGCAGCCCTTGTACACGATGCAGGCTGGCTTTATTATGACAAGTAAATCTTTGATTAAAAAACCTTTTACCAGGTAAGGGACCCAACACGGTCCGTGTTTCGGACTAACCTTCGTCAGGGGTCCAATTTTGATAAAGGAGAAAATTATCAAAAGAAAAAAGCCCAAGTGGGCGGTTTTTTCAGTGTGTTACCCATCGCTATTTACCCAAGGCTTTTTTCTTTTGATAATTTTCTCCTTTATCAAAATTGGACCCCTGACGAAGGTTAGTCCGAAACACGGACCGTGTTGAGTCCCTTACCTGGTAAAAGGTTTTTTAATCAAAGATTTACTTGTCATAATAAAGCCAGCCTGCATCGTGTACAAGGTCTGCAGTTTTTTGTTTTGTTTGTTCTGCACTGTAAAACTACCATTATTTGTAAAAAAAGACAAAACAAAACCCACTCAAACAATTGTAGTATTAGCTTACTGTTCATGATGCAACAGTGATGTAACACATTTGTCTGGGGAGGCCTTTCACAAGCTCCATCCAAAGCAGCAAACAGTCACTTGAACTCGAGGAAGTACTGCAGCTGGTCTGAGACAACCTGCCATAGGGACTGATTGACAAAGCTGTTAAGAAGTTCCCAAAGCTACTAAAGGGCTGTGTTAAAGCTAGGAGTGGACACTTTGGCCTAGATTCACTAAACTCACCTATGCGATCCGATCCATGGGCAATCCATGGCCGCGTCTTCCCGGGCGACTGATTTACTAAGCCTCCCCATGCAAATTAATGCAATCGGAGGCACGCCCCACACCGACCCCAGAGCGATCCTGCATAGCGACCCTGATGCATGCGCAAACCATCTTCTTTGCCCGTAGATGGTCTGCGCATGCGCTTGCTCTCTGGACAAGCGAGGAAGGAAGGGGGGGGGGCTTTGGAACAGAACACGCTTCTGCCCTGTGAGTCAAAGGAAACAATCTAGCCAAAAATCAAAGGAAAGGAAGGTCTGAAGGTCGGGGGGGAAGGGGGGGAATGTAACTTGCTAAACCTTTTCGGTTGCCGGTTACTTGCGAGCCCGTGTTTTTAACCTGTGGGTTTATAGCGGGGGTGGAACAGAACAGAACACACCGTAGTGCAGCCCTGCTTTAAACCCGCAGGTTACAACAACGGGCTCGCACTGCAGGGAAGGGCAGCAGAGAGCAAAAGAGTCAGGGGCGGCAGAGAGCTACCTTCTACAGATGGTTTCACAAGCAGCAGCCGCAACAGAACCGCTGAAAAGAACAGGTCTTATGATATTATAAACAGCATCAACAGTAAACCAACACAAAACGAGAGTTTAAGAAAGATCTTGAGAGCAGGAGAGTCGGCAGGGACGTGAGCGACTGGTCCTCAGCAGTCGCTTCTTTTTGGATCAGCCAGCCCAATCGGTGTTCCTTCTTGAGTTTAGTGAATCACTGCCTTCCTACTTTGCATGCCATTTCCCCTCATTTGCATGTGCGTATCGGATCGGGAAGAAGATTAGTGAATCGGGGTCGGGGTCGCAAAGTGATCGAGACATGATCGGTAAGCTTTGTGAATCTAGGCCTTTGAGCATTCACAGTGACTGTGAAGTTCTTACACACTGTTAATTGTATCATTTGAATGATGTTGTTTTGCTGTGTTATAGCTCAAATATTTTCAATGTGCAACAATTTTATTTATTTATTCAATCTTCTAGACTGTTCTCAAAGGGGAGCTCAGAACAGTTTACATGAATTTATTTAAGTACTGAAGCATTTTTCCCTGTCTGTCCTGGCAGGCTCACAATCCATCTAATGTACCTGGCGAAATGGGGGATTAAGTGACCTGCTCAGGGTCACAAGGAGCAGAGTGGGTTTGAACCCACAACTTCAGGGTGCTGAGGCTGTAGCTTTAAGCACTGCGCCACACTGTCCCCCACTGTCAAAAAAATGTATTTTGGTTTTCTATTGAAAAGAGAGTGGATTTTATGTTCATGAGAAGCTGCATTTGTGTTACATGAAAACAGTACAGTAAGCAAATTGAACTGATCCTCAAGAGATTTGAATGTCAGCAAAATATATTAAAAACTTGTTTTTATTTTAAGCCGATATTCAAATTTGGTCGCTTGTGCTATAAAACACTTTTTGGTATTGCTATTTACCTTATGAAACATTTTGTTCTTTTAGACAAAACTCGTTTTACACGTAGAATGTCTTTGTTTTCATTTCCGACTTTTAAAGGATGCCAGTTTCAAAGATATCTTCAGGCAGGTGTCTGGAACAAAACCTTAAGTGATTTACTTCTGAATTCATTTTCATACCAAACATTTAGAAGATCACTGCAGACTCATTTATTCGATACATTTGTTTAAGTTTTTACTGGTTTGACAAATTCTGTGTATGCTGATGGATTTTCACGCTGTGTATTTTGATGTACTCTCGCTGCATTTTATCTTAATGTAAGCCACTCTGAATTGTAAGGTATGGCGGGATATAAATAAAGCTATTATTATTATTACTTCACTGCTGTATTTCTCAGCATACTCTTCAGAGAGTTTGTCAGTAATACTGGAAAATGTGCATAGTTCTGGTCTTTAAGTTGCCTAGAGAAGAGCATTAGCTTGACTTAAAATGATGTTATTTCTGTATACACTTCACGAGCACAGTGGTCTCAAACTCCAACCCTTTGCAGGGCCACATTTTGGATTTGTTGGTACTTGGAGGGCCTCAGAAAAAAATAGTTAATGTCTTATTAAAGAAATGACAATTTTGCATTGGGTAAAAGTCTTTATAGTTTTGGCTAAGTCTTAATAATATTGTAATTTATAGCTAAAGAGACATATGATCGAAAAACTGTTTTATTTCACTTTTGTGATTACGATAAACATACCGAGGGCCTCAAAATAGTACCTGGCGGGCTGCATGTGGCCCCTGGGCCGCGAGTTTGAGACCACCGCTTTACAATGCCCACAGCAAAAGCGAAATCAGATAGCCATTCATATTGATTCACTTTGTTTAAAAATTCACATCATAATCTTCAGTTTTGGGTATATAAAGTTAAGTTTTAGACTAGATAAGATTAGATTCTGTTCAGCATGTTTCCTAGGCTCCACACGCTAGGTAGTAATGCTAAAATGTCAGTAATATCAACATTGTTTAAGATAATTTAATGTTATTTAACAGTAATACCTAAGTATAATGTAACCCCACCCTCTTGAGCGACAGTCCTCACCTCTCCACTCTCGTAGTCGGCCAAAATTAGGCTACTTAAATGAGCAATGTCTCTCAAGAGGAGAAGTGATCACAGATAATATATCTCACCCTAACCCAAAGTTTTCGGGTGATAAGAAACAACAGTTTGCAAAAACAAAATGTTGATTAAATAAAATGTTAATTTATTAATACAAAACTTAAATGAGCAAAGATTGTGTGCAAATTTATAACACAGCCAACTTTTGTTTCTTACACAGGAATATACCTAGATACAACCTCACTAAATTTAAACAATATCAGATAAGTATATTTTTTTTTATTATTTCATCAATGTAATCTAATTCTCAGAAATGTAGGAAAGTGGTTGTTTAAGAAATTGAGTCTTTGTGTGTGGGGATTTTTGTTGTTTTTTTTTAAATCTTACAGACTTGAAGACGTCTTCAAGAGTAGTGTATTTTCCAGGAACTGGTAAGTCTTGTTTTCTTCTCTTGTAGCTGCGTCGGGTACCTGCGCTCTTGATTGAAGGATCCAATGAACCTACTGACCTAACTTAACAAAACCAATAAGGCAAGACCCTAAAACTATCCCCAAATTTTGGAAATACAATTTGAATTTGTGAGCCTAGCTACCCCAACAAAAAATAAAATTAGTGTGGCCCTAACTAAATCCCTCCCAACACTCAGGACAGAATTTTTTTTAAAAAAAAACTTCTTAGATCTCCTTTAATTTCCCAAAACCTTTCAATATTTTGCATAGAAGTTAAATAAACCTCAGACAAACTTCTACAGGACACAAAACTTTTAAGTCAGCATGAGAGACCAAGGGCTCCTTATACTAAGGTGCGCTAGTGTTTTTAGCGCGCGCTGCATTGCTGCATGCGCTACGTGCTAAGAACTAATGCCAGCTCAATGCTGGCATTAGCATCTAGCACGTGCTAAAACTGCTAGCGCAGCTTAGTAAAAGGAGCCCCAAGTTTAAATAAATTTTCAGCCACTTTAAAAGTTCAAAATTAACTTGTCAGCAGCCACAGACAATTACATATTTACCTTTACAGCAAATGAAGGATAAGATATTTAAAATAGAATTCCTTAGCTAAAATGGAAGATCTGTCACCAAATTACAGCACAGTCAGTATAGCTCCAATAAAAAGAAGAAATAAGCCTTTTTAAGTGAAAGCAATGGCTTCTCACTTAAGTAAAAAAGTAGTTCCGGTGGTCAATAACCAACCTACAGGAAATTTTCCAGAAGCCAGTTACCTTATGCAGAATCAAACGAAAATACCTTCACAGAGCCACCAAAATACACATCTAAAGTCCAGCCAAACAATTATACAATTAATATTCACAAACTACCATCAAACTACACCTTGTACACAGAGACAGCGTCAACACTGAGTGCCTTCCTCACAAAACCAACCCCAAACTGTCACACTGGCAGTTTTAGATTACTTCCTGAAAGAAAGCTTTGCTGTGCAGAATTCTAAAGGTGACACGTACAGCTCAGAATTCTAAAAACTACCGAGATACATTTTTTATCCCAGGACAAGCAGGCAGCCTATTCTCACATATGGGTGACGTCATCGACGGAGCCAGGATGCGGAAGTCTCGCAAGCAGACTTGCTTGTAAAAACTAGAGGTTTTGAGTCGACCGCACTGCACATGCGCGAGTGCCTTCCCGCCCAGCGTAGGGCGCGTCTCCTCAGTTCTCAGTTTTCCGCGGAGCCGAGAAGTCCATCTTTGACTCTCTGCATTTAACTTTGTTACTTCGTGCCTTCTCTGAACCGCGGTTTGCATTTTTTTCTTCACGAATCGCTGTTCTTAAATTATAACTTTCATTTTATTACTTATTTTGAATTTCTCATAACTCTTTTACCTAAATTTCTGAGTTATTTGGATACTCAAAAACACTTTGAATTTCAAGAAGTCATTGCTTCCTTATCACAACTCAGACTACATCTACTTCATTCTTCTTATGATGCCTTCGAGTTGTCTGTCTGGGCGGCTGCTTGTTCTATAGCCATGTGTCGCCTTGCCTGGCTTCGTACCATTGACATGGACCCTAATCTTCAGGACCGCTTGGCCAATATTCCTTGTGCAGGCAATGACCTCTTCGATGAATCTATCGAGGCAGCCACCAAGAAATTGTTTGACCATGAAAAATCCTTTGCTTCTATTGTCAGACCTCCTATCTATCAGAGGGGTTTTGCTCCAAGGGCGGCTACTTACAATCACCCTCCTCCTAAGAAACAGCAGCCTCAGAAGCAATAAAAATCTCAACCTTCTGCTGCACCTAAGGCTTCACAGCCTTTTTGACTGTCTCAACAGAGCATAACCTCCATCATTCTACCTCTGACTTCTCTTCCCCCTATAGGAGGTCATCTCCATCATTTTTACTACCGATGGATAACAATTACATCCGACCTCTGGGTACTTACCATCATCAGAGAAGGATATTCTTTTCATTTCACTCAGGTTCCACCAGAGCTTCCTCCAAGAGAGTATCCTTCCAATCCTTCCCAGACATCCCTTCTTCTTCAGGAAGCTCAAGCTCTGCTTCATCTCCATGCCATCGAACCAGTTCCTTTGGAACAGCGGAACAGGGGGTTTTACTACCGTTACTTCCTTGTTCCGAAGAAGACGGGCAATCTGCGGCCCATTCTGGATCTCAGGGCTCTCAACAAATTTTTGGTCAAAGAAAAATTTCAAATGTTATCCCTGGCATCCGTTTATCCCCCTTCTCGAGCAGAACGACTGGTTATGCTCTCTGGATCTCAAGGAGGCCTACACTCATATTCCCATTCATCCGGCCTCCCATCAATATCTCAGATTTCGGGTGGGGAATCTGCATTATCAATACAGAGTGCTGCCCTTCGGCCTGGCTTCATCTCCCAGAGTGTTCACCAAGTGCCTGGTAGTGGTAGCAGCAGATCTGAGGAACCATGGTCTTCAGGTATTTCCCTATCTTGACGACTGGCTCATCAAAGATTCAACATCTCAAGGGGTTATTGTAGTGACCCAACGGACTACCTGGTTCCTACAAAGTTTGGGATTCAAAATCAACTTCCCCAAATCCCAACTTCAGCCTTCACAGAATCTACAATTCATCTGAGCTGTTCTGGATACTATCCAACTCAGAGCATTCCTTCCACAACAACGTCTGGAAGCTCTTCTTCAACTCTGTCATACAGTGTCTTCCCGCTCTTCCATCTCAGCGAGACACATGATGGTACTTCTGGGTCACATGGCCTCCACAGTACACGTGACTCCTTTTGCCAGACTTCACCTCAGAATTCCTCAGTGGACCCTGGCATCTCAATGGTCGCAGGTTTGCAACCCACTTTCTCGACACATAACAGTCACTCCTTCATTGAAGCAGTCTCTCCGTTGGTGGATGCTCTCTTCCAATCTCTCCAGAAGCATGCTTTTTCAAACGCCCCCCTCCCATCAGAAGGTCCTCACTACAGAATCTTCAACCTACGCTTGGGACACTCACCTCGATGGTTTCCATACACAAGGCCACTGGATCAGTACAGATCGTCAGTGTCATATCAATCTGTTGGAACTCAGAGCAATCCTCAAGGCTCTCAATGCTTTTCAACATCTTCTTCACAACCAGGTAGTCCTCATTCGGAAGGACAACCAAGTCACCATGTAATATGTCAACAAACAGGGAGGGACGGGATCTGTCTCCCTTTGTCAAGAAGCTCTGAATGTTTGGGACTGGGCAATCCGCCACAACACCTTCCTCAAAGCTGTCTACATCCATGGGGCAAAGAATTGCTTGGCGGACAACTTGAGTCGTCTTCTGCAACCTCATGAATGGACACTCCATTCCTCGCCTCATCACATTTTTTCACAGTGGGGAACACCTCAGATAGACCTCTTTGAAGCTCCCCACAACTACAAACTGCCTCAGTTCTGCTCCAGGATATAATCTCCTCATCACCTCGAGGCAGATGCTTTTCTCCTGGAATAGACGAATCTTATCCTCTATGTATTCCCTCCATTCCCTCTCATTCTCAAGCCTCTTGTCAAGTTAAAGAATGATCATGCCACCATGATTCTGATTGCTCCTCGGTGGCCTAGACAACCTTGGTACTCCCTTCTACTTCAACTCAGCAGCAGGGAGCCATACCTTCTACCAGTTTTTCCATCTCTGCTTACACAGAGTCAGGGATCTCTGCTTCATTCCAACCTGCAGTCTCTACATCAGACAGCTTGGTACCTCTCAACATGACTCCTCTGCAGTTTTCTCAACCTGTCAGAGACATTTTAGAGGCTTCTAAGAAACCTACCACTAGACAATGCTATCACCAAAAGTGGACTAGATTTTCTAGGTGGTGTTTTTCTCATGATAAGAAGCCCCAACATTCCTCCTTATCTTCTGTTTTGGATTATCTTTTGCACTTATCGACTTCTGGCATCAAGTCTACATCGATCCGAGTCCATCTCAGTGCAATTGCAGCTTTCCATCAGCCTATCGAAGGGAAACCCCTCTCTGCTCATCCGGTAGTTTCCAGATTCATGAAAGGACTTTTCAATGTCAAACCTCCTCACAAACCTCCTCCTGTGGTTTGGGACCTCAATGTTGTCCTTGATCAACTGATGAAGCCTCCATTTGAACCAATTGACAAGGCTCATCTGAAGTATCTCACTTGGAAAGTGGTATTTCTCATTGCCCTCACATATGCTCGACGAATCAGTGAGCTGCAAGCTTTAGTTGCTGATCCACCTTTCACGGTGTTTCATCATGACAAGGTGGTCCTCCGTACTCATCCAAAATTCCTTCCTAAAGTGGTATCGGAATTTCATCTCAATCGATCTATTGTTCTTCCAGTGTTCTTTCCGAAGTCTCATTCTCATCCTGGAGAAGTAGCTCTTCATACTCTGGACTGTAAATGTGCTTTGGCCTTCTATTTGGAACGCACCAAACCACACAGAACTGCTCCTCAACTTTTTGTCTCCTTTGATCCAAACAAGTTGGGACATCCTATCTCTAAGCGTACATCTCCAACTGGATGGCTGCTTGTATCTCATTCTGCTATACCCAGGCTGGATTGCCCCTCCACAGTAGAGTCACAGCCCATAAAGTCAGAGCAATGGCAGCTTCCATAGCTTTCCTCAGATCTACTCCCATTGAGGAAATTTGCAAAGCAGCTACTTGGTCCTCGGTTCATACTTTCACGTCTCACTATTGTCTGGATACTTTCTCCAGACAGGATGGACAGTTTGGCCAAACAGTATTACAAAATTTATTCTCCTAAATTGCCAACGCTCCCACCATCCTTCTGGTTAGCTTGGAGTTCACCCATATGTGAGAATAGGTTGCCTGCTTGTCCTGGGATAAAGCACAGTTACTTACCGTAACAGTTGTTATCCAGGGACAGCAGGCAGCTATTCTCACAACCCACCCACCTCCCCTGGTTGGCTTCTCTGCTAGCTATCTGAACTGAGATGCACCCTATGCTGGGCGGGAAGGCACTCACGCATGCGCGGTGCGGTCAACTCGAAACTTCTAGTTTCTACAAGCAAGTCTGCTTGCGAGGCTTCCGCATCCGGGCTCTGTTG
The DNA here is from genome assembly GCF_902459505.1 of Geotrypetes seraphini. Lineage (NCBI taxonomy): Eukaryota > Metazoa > Chordata > Amphibia > Gymnophiona > Dermophiidae > Geotrypetes > Geotrypetes seraphini. Next base: position 258,815,053 of record NC_047087.1, read on the forward strand.
ATGACATCACCCATATGTGAGAATAGCTGCCTGCTGTCCCTGGATAACACCTGTTACAGTAAGTAACTGTGCTTTTTCTACTTACACCTCATAATTCTTTTAACCCCTGGTTACAATGATGACTAACTTCCTTTTCTATGAAACCGCGCTAGCGTCTTTTAGCACAGAGAGCCGCATTGAATGGCCTGCGCTGCTCCCGACACTCATTGAGTTCCTATGAGTGTCGGGAGCAGCGCGGGCCATTCAGCGTGGCTCTCTGTGCTAAAAACCACTAGCGCAGTTTCGTAGAAGAGGGGGTACATAAGTATGTAACATTTCTCATTGAAATTCAAAGCGGTTACTGAGAAAAACAGCAAAAAAAAAACAAACACCTCTAGGGGGTTACTTTTTTTTCTTCTTCTTCTTTGTCTCACCCTGTATATGAAAGACTGGGTTTACAGAAAGAAAGTCATTCTAAAATTGCCCTCCAAGTCGAAATCAAACAACAAAATATACAAGAGTTGCTTTCGGACTGTAAACTATGAGTGTTGGGAGCAGCGCGGGCCATTCAGCGTGGCTCTCTGTGCTAAAAACCACTAGCGCAGTTTCGTAGAAGAGGGGGTACATAAGTATGTAACATTTCTCATTGAAATTCAAAGCGGTTACTGAGAAAAACAGCAAAAAAAAAAAAAAAAAAACTCATCTAGGGGGTTACTTTTTTTTCTTCTTCTTCTTTGTCTTCTATGAAAGACTGGGTTTACAGAAAGAAAGTCATTCTAAAATTGCCCTCCAAGTCGAAATCAAACAACAAAATATACAAGAGTTGCTTTCGGACTGTAAACTATGCACAAGTTCCCCACTCTTTCTTTTGGAATTCCGTTTGAACCTTGGATTTGACCCTAAAAATCAAGACTTGTTTTTTTTTTCCAGTGAATAAAATTACAGTATTTTGTATATAAAGCAACCAATTCAACCAAATTCTTTTTTACCACTTAAGGGTGAATAGCAGAATGAACAAACAGCATCAGTTATCAAGGCAGTTATTTTAGCACATAGAAGGAAGAACTGAACATGTCTAATATAGAAATGATAAATAGTAGAAACCTCTTAGATGTTCCATTACTGCCTCTACTTTGTCTAAAGACATACCAATAAATGTGTATTAATTCAAAAAGATGTGCCTTTTATTCACCTCTAGCAGCTGTCCGATGTGTTTAAATTTACTGCTGCTCAAGACTGCCATAAGTTGAGACTGCAATATTGCTAGGCATTTGGAGAATCCTTTTGAGAGCAGTAAAACCTTTTACACAGTTGTCAAAAAATGGAAAAGCTTACTGAAATAAATCCTTTTGTACCCTTATTATATAATACTACATAAAAAAGTAACAAACCCTATCCATGAAAATGCTGCTTTTAAAGAGTCATCGAGCCGTGTTAAGGCACTAACCTGGGATATTCGCTCCTTAATGCATGTGAGAGGGCTCTCTAACGCTAGTTTCAGTGTCCGGATACAGAGTTAGATTACCTCACGGCACATAATACTGAGATGTAAAACATATAACGTAGCTTGCAGTGAACACCAGGTACACACTAGAAGGTGTGTTATAGCTGGAAAAATACTCCAGAAAAAAACACCCATGAGGTGACATCCAGCTACTTTGTAAAGAAGTCCTTATATAAAAACATGACCTCTACTAATAGTACAGTGTTCCCCTGTGAATTCGCGGTTTGCGAATTGCGGACTCGCTCATTTGCGGTTCGCAAATCACGGGCTCGCTCATTCGCAGTTTTCTCCAACCGCCTCTTCCTGTAGTAAAGTTGGGCTACACCACTCAGGAGCTGCGTGTCAAAGCAGTTCCTGATTGGTATAGCCTGACTTTACTAGAGGAAGAGGCGGTTAGAGCAGACCGTGAGAGATCTTCTTCACCCGCCGGCGCTCCAGCTGTCCTCTTCTGCCTCTCTAGCTGCCCTCTCCTGCTTCCCCTTCCTTTTAACATTTTCAAAATTCACGGGGGTTCCTGAAATGGAACCCCCACGATTTTCAGGGGAGTACTGTATTGCATGACTACTACTAGGGGTCTCCAGTGCCATTTTAGATCCTGGTATTAGCAAAAGAAGGAGCTAGTGGCTTGGTAAAGGGGGGGAGGAGCGAGGGAGGCGGTCTGCCCTGGGTGCCATCTTTCTGAGGTGCGGTACTCTGCTCCTCTCTGTGCCATGCGTGCACTCCCCCTTTTTTTTTTTACTTCCCCAGTGTGAGGTTGCTGCCCATGTCAGCATCGGCGCCCTCTCTGATGTCACTTCTGTGACTCGCACCTAGGAAGTGACGTCAAAGGGTGAACTGACACCGACATAGGCATGGTGCTTGTGCCAGAGAAGTTAAAAAGGTACAGAGAAAGGGAAGGGAGGGGTGAGTGAGCGGAAGCAGGGAAGGGGAGGGGCACCACCCCCCAGGCACCTCTCACCCTTACTACACCACTAGAAGGAGCAACTGGGGAGCACTTCTGCCCATTCTCCACTACACACCAAAAATTTGTTACGTAAGGCTTGGGTTGGGACTTAAGGAGGGTCAGGGTCAGAGCATAGCAGGGGATATTGATTCTGGGGGCTTCCAATGAGAGGGGGACACTTGACTTGGGGTAGGGCACTTGACTTGGAGTGGGAATCCGAATGGGAATTCAGGATTGGTGACATACTGGTGGGCACCCTTATTTGAGGAAGCCTTAAAAGGGGATTTGTGCTTAGAGAGGGCTGGGTTCACCTCACGGGTGCTATGTCAGCTCTTTTAAGAAAGTGGCCCGGGAGCATTGGACTGTGGCATAACATTGCTAGTGAGGTTTCTAACAATCAGTCTTATGCATATACAAAAGAATCAGGAACCTCCAGTACTAAGGTATCACAGTGAATCAAGGTTCACTAAAAGCCCAATTTTTAGTCCATGTTAATAACTTGCCCCCTCACTCAGGGCCTGTATTGGAGGGGGGAGGAGGGCAAACAAAGCTAGAAAGAACTCTGCTAGAAAGATCCAAGGAAGTGTAAGGCCAGCCCAAGGGTCCCTAAGCAAACCTTCAGTTGTGTGCCCTCCTCCTCAAGGTCACCTCAAGTCCTTTCCTCATCATGTCAACATCACCCATTCCCTATCTCTACCCATTTCCAGCCTCTCCCTTCCTTCCCCCTCTCCCAGGGTTTTTAGCATCTCCCCCCTCCCTTCCCAAGTTCCCTAAAATGTCTATGCACTTCAAAAAGATTTTTGGATAAAACCTTGTCTTATCAAGCTGGTGTCTGGAGTACAACCACAAGTGATTTGCTTTTGAACACAAATTCCTATCAAACATTTAGAAAATCCTTGAAGACTTACCTATTTGATAAATTTGTTCAATGAATTTTTGGTTATGTATTGAATATGTCTATGTATGTATTGCACTGTGTCTACTGAAACACTGGTGCCACCCTAGGCTGATACCTAGTCTGGAAGGTTAAGTAAGTTGCCCAAAGATACAAGGAGCTGCAGTGGGAATCAAACCCAGGTCCCCTGGTTGTTAGAGCCCTGCACTAACCATTAAGAAAGTTCTAAGACATGAAGCCCTCTCAGTGAAGAGTAACCATTGGTAATTACTGTTAAGAAGTTTAAATGTAATTCACATTTTTGCTGAATGCATTGCAAGAATTCAGACCAGAAAGAATAGCCCTTAAAGTGTTTCTAATAGCACATGTAGTTGCTTTATTATTACTCAGTTCCAAAAGCAGAAATAAAAAATTTGAGCTTTTTTTTTCTTGCATTGGACCAAAGATCTTCAGAAATACTATATTCTATTTTTGCCCCTTCTAAATCATCTCAACACAAAGATCTGTTGATAGGGTTGTTTTGAAATAGCAAGTGTACCAATTAACTTTGCTCTCTTCACAGAAAGTCCTTTCAGCACTCTCTTGATAAATACATTCCCCTTTTAGGAAGATGCTATTTCTATGGCAACAGATGTAACATTTACTGTTATTCATATACAGAGTGAAACCAAGTTACTTACAGTAAATCACATAACCAGTATGTTTGTACCAGTCCCCCTTTCTCCTTTTCTTCCCTAGTTTCTCTTTCAGAGATCTACAATTTCAGTGATTCAAGATAACTAATTCAGAAAACTGGAACTACTACTAGTACTGAGCAGTGTATATTCAAGTTTTACTTGGGTTCTCAAATAGTTACTTCTTATCTAAAATTCCGTCTATGGAGATATAGATAAGTCACGTGGAGGAGCATAATTAAAAGATATGTCTAATTCTGATTCGGATGTATGACGCTAGACGCTCAAAGGGCTCCTTTTACTAAGCTGCGAGTGTTTTTAGCGCACGCAGAATTTTATCACGCACTAAACCCGCGCTAAGTGGCTAGAACTAACGCCAGCTCAATGCTGGCATTAGGGTCTAGCACACGCTAAAACTGCTATCGCAGCTTAGTAAAAGGAGCCCAAAGTCAGCAGGGGGGAAAAAGTCCATTTTCAAAAAAATGCGTTTAGTATTTATATGTGAGGGGATCCTGAAAATCCGACTGGATTGTGGCCCTTGAGGAGGGACTTTGACACCCCTGCCATAGCCCCAATGGACGCCATTTTGAATAGAACTGGAAGCACAAAGAAGAAGAATAAACATTTTCACATTGGCAGTTTGGAAACACATCAGCTTTCAAAGCTATTTGGAACAATACGTAGGGAAGGATGGCTGGAAATGTTCTTAGGTAGATGAACAGTTTGAAAGGCAAGCTTCAAATAATCCCCATTTCGGTGTCATCTCACGACTTACTTTCCGTTGAAGTAATGGATTCACTTTTATTCTGTAATGTTTAAAAATTCATGAAGAAAAACAGTTACTCAGATGCACAAAGAACTGAACACGTCTTATTAATCCAGACTGGGATGCTCGTGACTCAGTAGTTAAAATACACAAATATGTTATACATGTACATAAGTGGAAAAAAGTTGTAATTAGAAAAAAATAATTCCATCAATTTCTGAACACAGCAGATTATGTTCGAAGAGATCTGCAATCATCTTCCTCTAATGCAGGCATCGTGCAGACTACTAGAGCATATTTTATTTATTTATTCAAATTTTCTATACCGTTCTCCCAGGAGAGCTCATTACATTAGTTTATTCAGGTACTCAAGCATTTTTCAACATACCTACAGCATAAGAGAAGTGGTTTTGTGCTATGATCCATGCACATGATATCACCTCCTTAATTCATCTTCATTTTTAATAACTGACCTTGTGATTCTGATTTGGTTGCATGCGTCTCGTGCATCTGGTGAATTGCCTAAAACAAGAATCTGGACATGCACTTGTAGAAACCAGTTTCTTTATTTTCTTTTAACAGACAACAGCACAGTTCTGAGATATCAGGGCTACTTCACACATGTACAGCACCTGTTACCTGGATAAGTGCCACTGACTTGGGCCAGTTACTCATTTTCAGTGGCAGGAGCTAGATAATGCTGCTGCAAATCACTGGCAAGATCCCAGAGTAAAACACATTTTATGCTGCTTATCCTAGGAATAAGTAATGGATTTCCCCAAATCCATCTTAATAATGGCTTATGGCCTTTTTCTTTTAGGAAGTTATTTAAACCTTTTTTTAAACCCTGTTAAGCTAAGTGTTTAATTACATGTTTTGTGAAGAAATATTTTTTCTGGTTTGTTTTGAATCTACTATTTAGTAGCTTCATTGCATGCTATCTAGTCCTAGTATTTTTGGAAAGAGTAAACAAGCAATTCGCATCTACCCATTCCACTCCACTCAGTATTTTATAGACCTCTATCATATCTCCCCTGAGCCATCTCTTCTCCAAGCCACTTTAGCCTTTCCACACAGAGAAGTCATCCCATCACTTTTATCATTTTCATCTCCCTTTTCAGTACCTTTTCTAATTTCATTATAACTTTTTTCAGATGTTGTGACCAGAATTGCACAGGATATTCGAGGTGAGGCCGCCCATGGAGCAATAAAAAGGCATTGAATTGAAAAAGTGTTATTTGGCATACAACCTGGCTTTGCTCCTGAATTTATTGCTGTCTCATATTTATTTTCAAAACGCATCAAAATAACCAGTATTAAACCCCCTACAATCTTTTGTGACATGTGATAGCAAATTAAATGGAGCAAAATGAAATGAACAGGTAAAATAGCTGAAGAGAGTTAGCATAACAGTTCTCCATTGGAGCTGAAAGGGCGTCTAGCAAGCAACATTTAATTATCTGAAAGCTAGGCTCAGCAGTAACTCCAAAAATGGCAAATCTCAATCCAATAAAAGCTTTGACACCAAGAGTGTTATTTAAGGCTTTGCTAATAAGCACACACAGCTCATAAACTGGCAGGTTTACCAGCAAGGTACAGAAATGTAAAATTTTAAATTCCACAGAAAACATGTTTAAAATGAACTTTCTCTACTCCTTGACCATGCTGGCCTTATGTGTCTTATGTGCCATGACCTTTCACACTTTCCTTGGCAATTGTTCTTTTCATGCCTATCCAGTCTCTCCATTCTTTTTTTTTTTTTTTTAATTTATTTATATTCTGTATATCCTACAAATTATTCAGGTACTCAAGCATTTTTCCCTAACTGTCCCGGAAGGCTCCAACTCTATCTAATGTACCTGGGGCAATGGGGATTAAGTGACTTGCCCAGGGTCACAAGGAGCAGTGCAGGATTTGAACCCACAACCTCAGGGTGCCGAGGCTGTAGCTTCAACCACTGCACCATACACATGCCAGTTGGTTCATTTTAGGACAAATATTCTTTGAAACTAAAGTTTACTTGGTTTACATCTGGTAGGGTGTATGCAGAGCCACAGAATGGCTCTGAGAAATCCAGGTTCAGAGTGTTGATCGCCTGATCTAGGTTGGTCCTCTGAGATTCAGAAGGAATGCTGGTTTGCCAGGAAGGTGATCCAGGTATTTGGAAGGCTTGAAGACAAACTCTCAAATATTCAAAGCTAGTTAACTAGCCAGAAACTGCTGCTGAGCATTTAAATAGCACTGAACCAGCTATCTGCAAATATTCGGGAAGGGGGACAAGTTACAAACAATGTAACAGGAGTGATAAAATGCAAGTGTTGAACTGAAGGAAAATCACTCCGTAGACCTATTCAAAGTATTATATGGATGATATAACAGAGTTCACAGGCTTGCTCAGAATCATGGAGGGGAAAACTGGGGCGAACCCCAGAGGAAAAACCACCTCACAGCCCAATCATCGCATGGACAAGTAAACCAGAGGTTATATCAATTCATATATGTTTTACGTTGTGAAAAAAAACTACTGTTTACTATAGCTTATAGTCAAAGAACTTAGCTAAGTTTGCTTAAGTTCTTTGACTATAAGCTATAGTAAACCGTAGTTTTTTTTCACAACGTAAAACATATATAAATTGATATAACCTCTGGTTTACTTGTCCTTGCGATGATTGGGCTGTGAGGTGGTTTTTCCTCTGGGGTTCGCCCCAGTTTTCCCCTCCATGATTCTGAGCAAGCCTGTGAACTCTGTTATATCATCCATATAATACTTTGAATAGGTCTACGGAGTGATTTTCCTTCAGTTCAACATCTGCAAATATTCAGCATGAGATAACTGGTTATCTCCACTGAATATTCACAACAGCTAAAAGTTAACCAGCTATATTGCACAATAACTGGCAATATTCAGCACTGACTAGTTAAATTTAGCGGGCAAATCAGACTGTCTAAATAGCAGTCCCATTGTATCTTTGCCCATTATAACTTAACTGGTCAATGCTAAATATTGACTTAACCGGTTAAGTTATAGCCAATCAAAAAACCCTGGATATTCACCAGAAATAGGATGCCATGGATTCAGTTAAGGGGAACGGTTAATTGCTGGCTAGGTCGGCGGGCAGTGGGGGGATGGGGTCATGGATTGAAGGCTATATCAAAAAAGTGGGCTTTCAGTCTGCTTTTAAACAAGGGAAGAGGCGTGGCGGACAAACTCAGGCAATTTATTCCAAGCTAGATGAAAAGAATTAAGTCTGGAATTGGCAGTGGAGGAGGGTACAGCTAACAGCAGCTTATCTGAGGAACGGAGTTCTCTGGCAGGTGTCTAAAGAGAAAGAAGAGAGGAGAGAGATTGAGGGGCAGCAGAATGAACACACTTGTAGGTCAGCAATAAGAGCTTGAAGAGTCTGCGAAGGCAGATAGGGAGCCAGTGAAGTGATTTAAGGAGAGGGGTGATATGAGTGTAGCGAGGTTGGTAGAAGATGAGTCGTGCAGCAGAGTTTTGCACAGATTGCAGGAGGGAGAGAAAAAATACGCAGCTTTGACTGGCATTGTGCACATTTTCCTAAACTACTATTGATTTTCTGTCAGTTTGCCTGTTTTGTACTTCAGTATCCTCTTGTCTTATTCAGTTCCCCCCTCCCCCATGTGTCCAAAGTCCTTAAAATCCAGTGAGTTTGTGATCAAAGTCCACAAGTCATATTTAACTTTCTAATTTTTCTCTCTTAAATATGTGAAAGTTCTTTTGAGCTTCACATATGGGCAATTAAATTCTGCCTTGTCAGCTACCACTAATTTACCGTTAACTAACAAATGGAGACAGTTTTCCTAATGGACTTTAAAATATCAATAGTTTTCCTTCAGTACTGCAAATAGACTGGGGGGGGGGGGGGGTCAATGTTTTTGTCCGAAAGTGGGCATATTTTTGCAGAACTTGGCTTTAGATTTTGTTTCTCCTGTACGGGATATAATTTCAGTTTGTTGCAGCTAGAAAAGAATTGTCACAAAGAGAGACTGTTGTACGATGTAGTGCTTTTAAGCCTACGTCATAGCAGGAGTGCAATTAAGGCCTGATGTGAGGGGGTGAACAGTCCTTTAAAAAATGCTAAATGATAACAACAGGGCATATGCAGTGCCAAGGCTGCTGAAACAGCTTCATTGGTTACCAGTCAAATATTGGATTGCGTACAAACTTCTTGTGCTGATCTTTAAAGTAATACATTATGAGATATCTTGGTATTTGACTCAGGTATTAAGAGTGTATCAACCATGTAAACCTTTAAGGTTGGAGGGGACATTAACATTTGGTTAGTGATGGGCTTGTCAGTGTTCGCTATGCAAAAATGAGAGCCTCAATAATCTCTGTGGCGGGAGTGCTCTTATGGAATAATTTGACTGGACCACCTAGATTGCTTTCTGATATTCAGAAATTTAAGAGCGGGTTGAAGACAACCTTATTTATAGAGGCTTTTTCTTGAACATTCTTTTGTTTTTATGAATTTGATTTTCAAGAGCTTTTAGATGAATGTAAGTTATTTATCAACCCCCCCCCCCCACACACACACACCTTTTACAAAAGTGTAGCGTAATTTTTAGCACCGGCCTTGGCGGTAACAGCTCTGATGCTCAAAGAATTCCTTTGAGCGTAGGAGTTGTTATTGCCGTGGCTGGTGCTAAAAATTGCACTACACTTTTGTATGGGGGGTGTTATGTATTATGTGAACCGCTTAGGCTTAAGTGGGGTATACTGTACATTTTTAAATAAATAAAATTTCTAGCCATGGTCATATTGATTATATTTTACCTCTACTTTCTTTTATGTAAATCAAATTAAAATATTTGGCTCATTTTTTTTCAAGGTGATTCATTTAACTTGTACACATTGGTCATTATTGATCTTATTAATTAAACATTAAAATTTTTGAAGTACTTCACAATGGGGTCCTTTTATTAAGGTGTGCTAACTGATTTAGCTATCGCTAAATGCTAAGATTCCCATAGGAATATAATGGATGTCTTAGCATTTAGCGCGCACTACATTTAGGGTCGAAAATGGAATGCTCTCTCCCCCTACCAATCTGGGTTTTGAAAATTCCATAACATGTAAACGGTCCTAGCAGACATTATCAATGACTGCTGGAGCATACTAGACAAAGGAAACAATGGCCTGCTGGTCCTTCTGGACCTCAGTACCGCCTTTGATACCATCGATCACACTGCCTCCTCGCCAGACTATCAGATATTGGAATCAATGATCAAGCGCTCCAGTAGTTCTCATCATTCCTGAGCAATAGGACCCAAAGCATTCTACTATTCTATCACAACCTAAACCAATAAAATGTGGCGTGCCGCAGGGAGCCCTCCTGTCTCCTCTGCTTTTCAACCTCTATATCAGACCGGTGAAAGAAACTGCCTTAAAATACCAAATAAAGATCCACTCATTTGCTTGAATATCCAAACTGCAAGACTGCCTCTCGGAAATAAAAAAAACTGGATGACCTGAAACAAGGTGCAATGAAATGCGGCGAAATGATCACCTTGACAGCCAAAGACAAAGTACTAAGTCCGCCACGCTATGTCTCGCCATACCTTGTTTTGTCATATTATATTTTTACCATGCTTTGTAAACTTTGGTTTGCCATCCTTGTCAGATAACATTTGCCATGCTATCTTTTACCATTAAATGTGGCACAGTGGTTAGAACTGCGGGTTGTACATTCCAACCCACACTGCTCCCTGTGACCCTGGGCGGGTTGCCCGATAGATTGTGAGTCCACCGCGACAGATAGGGAAAAATGCTTGAGTACCTGAATAAATTCATGTAAACCGTTCTGAGCTCTACTGGGAGACGGAATAGAAAATTGAATATATAAATAAATAAGCAGCACAATGTAACAAATGTGCATGCTTTTCTTTTTCAGCTTGGCTCATTCATTTCCTGATTGATGCCATTATATCAACTAATTTAGATAGGATTGTCCTTGAAATCAGATCCTTCTGCTCATCATGGCCACCCTGGAATTTGTCCTTTTTGTTCATTATTTATCCATAACAGCTCCTGGGACTATTGTTTAAAAATAGAAGACCGCAGGATATTGCTGTCAGACAGATTCCTACAAGGAGACTGCTCCTATGTCATATTGGTAATATATTTATACATCATTAATAGTCCTTTGAAAACTGCAGACTGACAGACAGATGGTCAACTGAAACACAATCTTTATGTTGCAGAGAAAACCAATGTCGTTGTAGTGAGCACAGAGACAATGAAGCAGTAAATTAATTTTCAATCCCTTTCTTTTAATTAAACCCAGTGTAATTATGTACTGCAAAGAAACATTCAGCTAAGAAAGAGGGGAGGGGGGGAGGGGGAAGAAGTTCTATGAAATAGGGGAATTTGCTTCATAATATAAATGGTTCCTTAACAGTACATTGGCATTCTGAAATGCCCTAAGCAATTTTTCCATGAATGTTAGAATTGTTAGGCACATTTATAAATTGCGGAATAATCCTGCTATTTTCCTTTCACATTACCCTATGGAATATAAGAACATAAGAATAGCCTTCCTGGGTCAGACCAATGGTCCATCAAGCCCAAGCAGCCCGTTCTCACGATAACCCCCTGCACGTCTACGGGACCTGCTGGCTGCCAAGCACCTAATGACAGCGGCATGGAGGGCTGACAGCACTGGCCAAGATGGATCTATAGTCGAGCATAAGAACATAAGAATAGCCTTACTGGGTCAGACCAATGGTCCATCAAACCCAGTAGCCTGTTCTCACGGTGGCCAATCTAGGTTATTAATACCTTGCCAAAACCCAAGGAGTAGCAATATTCCATGCTACCGATCTAGGGCAAGCAGTGGCTTCCCCCATTTCTTTCTCAATAACAGACTATGGACTTTTCCTCCAGGAACTTGTCCAAACCTTTCTTAAAACCAGCTACGCTATCCGCTCTTACCACATCCTCTGGCGACATGTTCCAGAGCTTAACTATTCTCTAAGCGAAAAAATATGTCCTCCTATTGGTCTTCTTCAAATATTCAGAAATTCAAAAAGATGATGACCAGTTTTTTTGGTTCCATTTGGGAACATCGTCACTCTACAGAGTTTTTTTGGTTTGACCAGAATGGATGGACCAGTCAGTAAATCGGTACATTGGACCTGGTTCGATAAACGACACTTAGCTCTTAGGCATCGTTGAGCATATTAATCACCCGCTAGGTATCGTTTATAGAATCACTTATAGCGGTGCCTAAGCTTTCTTAGGCATTGGTAGGCGTTAAAACCATAGGCACACTGCCATTTAGGCCAGGGTGTGCCTAAGGTAGGCTCCTATTGGTGCCTAAGAGAAACAATGCCCAAACTCTACACTGAATTTGCCCCTAATGATGCCAATTTGCTGGTAGGCACCTTGGCGTAAACGCCTACCTCAAAGTGGTAAGCGCTTACCGGCTAATTAATTTTTAAAATGTTTTAAAATTTATTTTTAATTGCACTCTCAATTATCATTACTGATTAAGCCAATTAAAAAAATTACCCCCCACCCCCCTTTTATGAAGGCATGGTGCCAAGCAATGTGAGCTAAATGCTGAGAGGGACAAAATCAAAAGAAACATCTAAGTCCCTTTTTGGCCTAAGGCACTATACACCCAAAGTAGGCAGCAGGGAAATGTCCATTCTCAAAAAAAAATATCCAAAATGTGTTTTTTTTCCGAGAACAGCCTACCTGTACATTCAGGCGTTTAATCACCCAGAACGCCACTACATCTACCTTTAAGCCCTATTCCTGAAAAAAAAAATCACCCAAGTCCCAAACGCCCAACACAAGACCTTTTAGGCATTGGAGGGACCAGTCCTTTGCCTAAAACCATGATTCTCTAACTGGCATCTATCATAAGCGCCAGTTAGAGATCGAGGTAGGAGGAATGCCCAGTCCTTCCTGCTGGAACCTGCCGCGACCCCCCCACCAAGCATTGTGGCAGGAGGGATGCCCATTCCCACCTGCCCAAACCGCCACAACCTCCCCTCCCGAAGGTTTGCTGACAGGAAGGATGCCCAATCCCTCCTGCCTGAACCTGCTGCGATGCCCCGCAACCTTCGCCGGTAGAAGGGATGCCCAATCTCTTCTGCCGGACACCCCCCCAAGCTCCCCGGCAGAAGCGATGTCCAGTCCCTCCTGCCGACACCCCCCACCCCACCATAGGTAGCCCACCCGGACCCCCCCAAGCCCACCCCCACCGCATCCCCTGAAGGTCCTAATCTGAATTTGATTGGCTGAGCAGCATCTGCCTGTTGCCTCTCAGCCAATCAAATTCAGAGCATTCCATCCATTCTCCTCTAGCCTCTTTATTGCACTTTGCCAGTCTGTCATTGTAAGTTGGCAGCATCTTGCTTTTGCGCGGTGTTTAGTGCCAATTCCTGATAAAGGGGCACTTGAGGTTCTGAAACCATGCTTGGTTGAGCCACCTATAAAGTCTACCGTTTTCCCCAAGCACTAAACGGACTATTCCTTGAAATGAGCTAAGAGCCTTGTTTTTGGCTTTCAATATTGTTGAGGAGGCTGTGGCCATTTCTATGCATGTGGTGTTACGTCATCATCAAGGTGGACCAATCAAATTCAGGGGTGTCAGCTCATTTGTGTCTTTCTTGCTAACATAGGAGCCCTTTTACTAAAACTTAGGCTGCACTAATGGGCATTATCATGCATTAAACACCATAGGCTTATAGGTATAAAGTAGGATGTGCAGTATTTGTCTGTCCTAAGGTACATTATTAGTACACTCTAAGCCAGTGTTCTTCAATGCAAAGCCCAGGGGCCAATGGTAGCGCCCAAATACTTCTATGGCAGCCCCCCTTGTCTTTCTGGGATTTTTTTTTTTGGCACTCTGCCTCTCTACCTAGCTTTCGACAGAAAGAGGATGGGAGGTGGGGGAAAGAACCACATGCTTAAAGACAAGGCATTTCTCACTTCACAAAAGAGAATGCATTTGGAAAGGCTCACAACCTTGAGGATACCCTCCCTCCCACACACACACCCAATGAAGTTTGAACGAAGACTGGTGGGGATGGAAGTCACTGACAAATACCAGTCAGCAGTGTCATGGCCCCACATGGGAAGTACTTGGCAGCTCTCATTCAGATCATTAGAATCGAAAATGGCCCCAGCTTAAAAATTAATGAAGACCACTGCTTTAAACTGTAGGTAAAGGACTCCATAGTTGCTTATCAGTTTCAGGTGAATAAACTAAACTTTAAGCTTATATACCGCATCTTTTCTATAAATATAGTGTTCCCCTCAGTCATTTGCGGTATTCGCCGACCGGGACTTCCTGTGCTAAAGTCGGGCTTCACCATTCAGGAGCTGCGTGTCAAAGCAGCTCCTGATTGGTGAAGCCTGACTTTAGTGCAGGAAGAGAATACCACAAGTGAATTCCTTCACTCGCCGGCACTCCAGCTGCCCTATCCTGCCTCTCCAGCTGCCCTCTCCTGCCTCCCCAGGCAGAAAACCGTATTTGCAGTTTTTCGATATTTGCGGGGGTTCCTGGAATGGTTTACAAAAATTAAAAGGGAAGTACAGTGGGAGTTGGTGGTAGGGGGAAGCAGAAATTTACATTTTTGAAAACAGCCAAGTTTTCAGGTGTCTACAGAATAGTTGGAAAGAGCCCAGGTTGCACAGCTTGGTAGGGAAATTATTCCAGAGCTCTGTAGTTTTGAAGTGAAAAGATTTCCCTAGTTTTCCAATGTAGGTAACGCCTTTTAGTGAGGGGAAAGATGATTTGAGCTTTTGGATAGATCTGGTGATGTTAGGTCTCGCAGCATTCCAAGATAGAGGAATTAAAGGGGGAAGAATGCCACGGAGGATCTTGAAAGTTAGGTGACTCTACTGTACTTAAAAAAAGTACTTTTCTTACTGCTTCTGTGTAGTTTTGAAATGATGTGAAAGGTAATCCAAGTTTCCAAGCTTATTAACTTTTGATATAATGTCTATTGGACTTTGGCTAAATGGGTTGTTTTATAAAATATAATTTATAATAAACATAAAATCAAAGGTATAGTATAAAAATAAAATAAAGAAAAAGGGGATTTTTTGACAAACATATCATACATGAAAAGTAGGAAAAAACACACAAGGGAGTTAAATTACACTGAGATGAAAAGAAAATAAAGTGTGAGGAGGGGGGAGGTACAAGCATGTTCCCTCCACTGTTTCAAGCTGAGCAGGAACCCTCCACCTACAGCTCTGCTCTTTCAATTGTGATCATGCCTATCCCTAGCAAGTGAAAACACAATATTGAAGCATCACCACCTACTGGCAACAATGCAATTGGAAACCTCCTGCCGAGTTTCCACCTGTCAATGGTTTTAGGTAGCACTTGCAACTCACACAGTGAGTCATTTTGTTTTAAAACAAATGTCCCCAAACAAATGATTTCTTTCAGTATATGTTCATTGAAAGTGACGGTGTTTCCCTGTTTAAAATAGTTTAGGAAGCAAATCATAATTAAACACTGTTAGAACATTGGATTAATAATTAGCAGGCGTTATGCAGCAAATCACAATGCCATTGGATTGCAGAACTAACATCGGGGACAGTACATTTGACCAACATCTTATGTACCACAATACAGGAAAGCGATAAGAAAATGCCGCTGATTCTGTCTTTTGGCGTGTTTAAAATATGGTTATTATGAAGCTGTTTGCATATTTTTCCTAGAAATCAAAAGGCTTTGTCCAACACTTCTAACAAATACTTTATTCCTAATGCGTTGCAAATTACAGTTTTAATACGTTTTCTGACTTGCCACTTGAGATGGGGCATTTTTATTTCATAATCCTGTTTGTACTCAGTTTCCTCTTACCTTAAATGTTACCCTCCGGTATACTGGGGAAGATCCATTTATTTGCTACAGAACAGAATAATAAATTATTTAATACATGCACCTTCACATTAGAGGTGTTGCGCTATCTGGAAGCTAATGTGTATCTCTTGGCAGGTTCGGAGAAAATATAGTCACTGGTTTCAAACTTGGAATGTTCTCTGGTAAATTAGGGGAGGGGGAAGTCCCCTATAAATAACGAGTACTGGTTTCTTGTCATGAGGCTTTGCAATCAGTTTTCTCTCTGTAATTTCGATATAAAAATATTTTATTACAAAACTACAAAAGTCCTAGGCAGCACTTGTTCCTGTAGAAGTTAACGAAATCAAGTACGAGGCAGATTTTGTATGTGGAGATCCCATAAAGTCATTTAAACCAGCAGTAATGAAGCCGCAAGTGCCCCACCATATCTACTGAAGTTACAGGGAAATACTTTTAAAACCAATAGGAGGAATTTTTTTTTTCCACTCAGAATAGTTAAGCTCTGGAACGCATTGCCAAAGGTTGTGGCAAGAGCGGATAGCACAGCTGGTTTTAAGAAAGGTTTGGACAATTTCCTGGAGGAAAAGTCCATAGTCTGTTATTGAGAAAGACATGGGGGAAGCCACTGCTTGCCCTGGATCAGTAGCATGGAATGTTGCTACTCCTTGGTTTTGGCCAGGTATTAGTGACCTGGATTGGCCACCATGAGAACAGACTACTGGGCTTGATGGACCATTGGTCTGACCCAGTAAGGCTATTCTTATGTTCGATTATAGATCCATCTCGGCCAGTGGTGTCAGCCCTCCACGCCGCTGTCATTAGGTGCCTGGCAGTCAGCAGGTCCCGTAGACGTGAAGGGGGTTATCGTTTCCAGCGAAATCTCTGCTTCGCACTCAAACTGAACCCCCGCCGGCAAGAGAAGATCCTTGCGACCCCGGGAAGCCCGAGAGTCGGAGATCACCGACACCCGATCAAAGCAAGGGCCGCCCGGGTGCTCGTCCGGGTGCTGGGCGACGGCGTGGGGGAGCTGGGCGCCGATGAACGCGGCGGGGGCGTCCTTCTGGAAAGTGGTGTCGTGGTGGTAGGACACCAGCTCGTTGCTGAAGTTGACCGCCTCGACGGCGGTGCCGGAGCAGACGCGGTGGCACCCCAGGATGGTGGCGAAGGCTCTGCGAAAGTCCGCGTTGAACGCGTAGATGACGGGGTTGAGGGACGAGTTGGCCCAGCCGAACCACACGAAGACGTCGAACGTGGTCTCGCCGACGCAGGGGGGCTCCTCCACTCCCCCGTCCTGGGAAAGGCAGAAGGGCACCATGCAGTTCAGCACGAAGAAGGGCAGCCAGCAGAAGACGAACACCCCCATGATGACGGATAGGGTCTTCAGCACTTTGGTCTCCTTCCTGAAGGAAGTTTTGAGGGCGCTCTCGTGGGGGCAGCGGCTCTGGGCGTGCTCGGCCGCTCTCTCCAAAGAAGAGATCCTCCGGATCTGAGTCTGGGCGATGCGGTATATCCGAGTGTAGGTGCCGATCATGATGGCGACGGGGATGTAAAAGCTGATGAGGGAGGAGGAGATGGCGTAGGTCCTGTTCAGGCTGGAGTCGCAGTTTCCCGCGTTTGCGCGCCTTCCGGCCTCCCGCGATTTGTGCCAGCTCAGCTGCACCGGGATAAACGAGATGAGGACGGAGAGCGTCCACGCCACCCCGATCATGACGAAAGCCACCCTGCGGGTCATCTTACGCTCGTACCTGAAGGGGCTGGCGATGGCCCAGTAGCGGTCCAAGCTGATGATGCACAGGTTGAGGATGGAGGCGGTGGAGCACATGATGTCGAAAGCGACCCAGGTGTCGCAGAAGCCCCCGAAGAGCCAGCGCCCCGCCACCTCGGTGACGGCTTTCCAGGGCATGACCAGCAGAGCCACGAAGAGGTCGGACACGGCCAGCGAGATGACGAAAAAGTTGGTGACCTTGGAGCGCAGGTGCCGGAACTTGACCACGGCCAGGCAGACCAGCGTGTTGCCCAAAAGCGTGGAGAGGACGAGCAGGGAGAGGAGGAGGCCGGTCAGGACGCGCACGCTCACGTCGGCGCCTGGCTCGCGGTCCGCTGCTTCCGCCACGTGGAGCGCGCGGGAGATGTTTTCCATGAGGGGGGACGGCAGGGGGGGTTGCCCGTCGCTTCGTGGGTCATTAAAAAAAAAAAAAAAAAAAAAAAGTGGCTAGTCCTTCTTCATCCTGACGGATCTCTGGAGCTCAGCCGGTCCCCGAAACGAGTTCAAACCAAGCCTGCTGCCTTTGATTTTCTCCGACTCTCCACAACAGCCCAGCACTAAGCCACAAACCTGTCTCTCCTCCAGGTATCTCATGCCCGAACACTGTGGACTGGGTGTGCCAATTTCAGGAAGGCATATGCTAACCGGGGTTTGGCTTCTCCCCTAGCTCTTACTGCAGCTGGGGTAAGGTGCCATTCCTGGCACGCCCAGCACACGGTTTCCCTGGCACTATCTCGGCTCCTAATGCTCAGGGCTGCACTGCCACATGTCCTCAGCAGGGCTGCCGTCCTCAAACTGCCCATTTATAAAAAAAACAAGGTTGTAGCTAGAAGTGGCAGCAATCTGAGGAGGAAAAAGGAGCAGAGAGAAGGCAGACACATGCATCTCAGCTGTGAACCGAAGTAGGAAAAGGGAGGGAGGAGGAAAGAAAAGAGGGAAGGGGGTAAAACGCGGACCTGACGGACCTCGTGGATCTAAACCCGCATGGCTTTAAAAACCTGAGGTCCGTGTCCGTGCCACTCGTAGTTTCTGTCTCGGACAGACCTCGATGAGATTTTAGCGCTGACGGATCCGTCTCAGCATAGGGAGGGAAAAGGATTAGGATCCGTCAGCGCTGAAATGTCATCGAGGTCTGTCAGAGACTAGTGCTGGAGCGGCTGAGCAGAAGCCAAGAGAGCGGGGACGTAGGTTTGGGACGTGCGTTATGGAAAAGAAGTCTCCAAACGTTGCCGGGTGCTGCCGGGGTTCAGTCTGAGGATCGTAGGCATGAGGCAGAGCCTCGGCTGCTTTCCTTCCTCTGCTCTGCCTTTCTTGGAGAAGGGGTAAAACGCGGGCCTCAAGACCTCGAGATTTTAGCGCTGACGGATCCTAATACTTTTCCCTCCCTATGCTGAGACGGATCTGTCAGCGCTAAAATCTCATCGAGGTCTGTGCGAGACAGAAACTACAAGTGGCACGGACACGGACCGCAGATTTTTAAGGCCGTGCGGGTTTAAATCCGCGAGGTCCGTGTTTTACCCCTTCCCGTAAGGGAGAAATGAAGAGGAGGCAGATAAAGCCATAAGCATGAACAAGGAAAGAGAGAGATAAGGCAAAGCAGAGGCCAGAGGGGATTTTCCCTTTATCTAAAATCACTACAGTCACTGGTGGAACTCTTTACCCCCTTCCCTCCCAGCCTCTGGGGGGGGGCTAGATTCTCAAATTGTTGCAGTAAAAAAACGATGGGCCGCTCTTGCAGCCATTATTGTAGCGATTTTGAAAAACTGGGCGTGCAAATGAGGTTGGCAGAGAGTAACGAAGGTTCACCAAATTTGCAAGAGATGAGTCGTTGGTGATAGTGATCGGCACCTGCACAGAACACAACACAAAAGAGGCATAAATGTGCGCATGTGCCAAGAAAAGCGACGCCGTATGCACGCATATGTGGCGTAATTCCTTCTGTTGATCTGAGAAAGTTACAGTTAACATTTTTCTGAAAAAATGTAAAAAAAAAATGATCTTGAGCAAGATACTGACAAATGCAAGTCTCAGCAGATTTCACTGGCCATTGTGAAAAAGGCCAGTACTGGACTATTTGTGGCAAATAGAAACATAGAAACATAGAAGATGACGGCAGAAAAGGGCTATAGCCCATCTAGTCTGCCCACTTTAACAATCCCACCCCCTGAATTTACCCCCCTAGAGATACCACATGTGTATCCCCTCTACATTTTATTATCTCTCTAGAGATCCCACATGTGTATCCCATTTCCTTTTAAAATCTGGCACACTGCTGGCCTGAATCACCTGAAGCGGAAGTTCATTCCAACGATCGACCACTCTTTCAGTGAAGAAGAACTTCCTGGTGTCACCATGAAATTTCCCACCCCTGATTTTCAGCGGATGTCCTCTTGTGGCCGAGGGACCTTTAAAAAAGAAGATATCATCCTCCACCTCAATACGGCCGGTGATATATTTAAACGTCTCTATCATGTCTCCTCTCTCTCTACGTTCTTCGAGTGAGTATAGCTGCAATTTATTCAGCCTTCCCTCATACGGGAGGTTTTTGAGTCCCGAGATCATCCTGGTGGCCATTCTCTGAACCGACTCAACTCTCAGTACATCTTTTTGGTAATGTGGCCTCCAGAATTGTACACAATATTCCAGATGAGGCCTCACCATGGATCTGTACAACGGCATAATAACTTCGCGCTTCCGGCTGATAAAGCTTCTTCGGATACAACCCATCATTTGTCTTGCCTTTGAAGAAGCCTTCTCCGCTTGATTGGCAGTCTTCATGTCTTCGCTAATGATCACCCCCAAATCACGTTCCGCCTTGGTCCTAACTAAGGTTTCACCATTAAGTGTATAAGTTTTGCATGGATTCCTGCTGCCGAGGTGCATGACCTTACATTTTCTAGCGTTAAAGTTTAGCTGCCAAGTTGAGGACCAGTGTTCCAATAGAAGTAGGTCCTGCATCCTGCGTCCAAATAGAATAGTTTCTGTTAAGGGCAAATGCTTCTAAATCTATGGAGGAACTGGACCTACCAGGTGCTTAAGACAAAAGATTGTGGCCCCTCTTTCATTAAGCGGCATTAGCGAGTACCGCGCGGCAACCACACCGAAGCCCATTGGGCCACAATTACAAGGCTGGGCAGCTGAGTTGTGCGGCGAGTGCTCCGACGCGCATTCAATTCCTATAGGTATTTATGACACCGGCCCGAGCTGCTGACTTTTAGTAAAAGGGGGGGGTGGGGGCCTGTGATTGCCGATTTCATGTCTCCTGCTCTCAAATCATAGATATTAGTTTTAGCTTAGATAGGCAATTTAATGTTAGAATTTTCTTTCCAATACTGTAGTTGAGAAATAATACTACCCCCCTCTTCTACTAAACTACCAATAGCAGTTTTTAGCGCAGAGAGCCGCACTGAATGGCCCGCGCTGCTCCCAACGCTCTTAGGAACTCTGAGCGTCGGGAGCAGCGCGGGCCATTCAGCGCGGCTCTCTGCACTAAAATCTGCTAGACAAGACCCACTGTTTTAGACATATGACTCTTTTTTTCTTAAAAAAAATCTGCATCCTATAATTCACTGATCTGTTGATTTCCTTGAATAGAACTAATTGATCGCTTCATGTTTTTTAGCCAACCCACTAATGGAAGCCATTTTTTGCTTATATAACTCTGTGCCTTCCTCCCCTGTCAGTACAAGAGATCCTGAAGTGAGAACTGATTACTGTTAATCAGTCCGGCTCATGATTCCTTCATGATTCCTTCATGGCCAGCAATTATCCTTCTGAATAAAAGAAAGCTCAACTTACCACTTAATTTTTGAAGTGTTAATTAGCAATCTGAACCCATAACTTTGATGATCCCTTCATCACTGCTCTCTTCAGCTGTTGGGAGCAAGCTCTGCATTGAGATCTGTCCTGAATTATTACAGTTTACAGAAGACAACTACAGGAAGTAAGAGCTTTTTTCTTTTTCTTTGTTTCCGTCCATGACTACATATTGCTCAAGAATCCTCTCAATGGAGTCCTTTTACCAAGGCGCGCTAACCGATTTAGCGTGCGCTAAATTGATTAGCGCGCCTTAGTAAAAGGATCCCAATTAGAGAATGACACGGTGAAAAAATTGGTCCCCGTCACCGCCCCGTCCCCGTCTCACCATCCTCTGCACCGCCCCGTCACCGCCATTCCCTTCACCGCCCCGTCACCGCCACTGCCACCCCATTCACCGCCCTGTCACCGCCACTGCGACCCCATTCACCGCCCCGTCACCGTCACCGCTGCATACATAAAAGCCTCAAACGGGTACGATTTTATATACTTTTCTTTATTTACGTATAAAGGAAACATTCTTTAAAACTGTAAAACTGTAAAACTTAGTTAAATATTCTTATTCAAGTTTCAAGTTTTTCTTAAAATTTGATAAGTCGCAATCGATGTACAAAAGATAAAATAGGAATATACAATATTAAATAAACTTGCAGACAACAACATCATAAAAATGTAAAATAATCAACAAGAACCAAAAGGAAGGAAAGAAAAACACTTAAGGTAAAAACAACATGGTAGGGGAAAAGGAAAGAGTTAGAAAAAGAAAGGACGTAGCATCCTTAAATAAATAGCATTTCAATTTGCTTTTGAATCGTTCTAGCATAGCCGGGGTCCTGTGTTTGTAAGTTTCATGTTGAATTGTACTTGTGTAAATTACTTAAAACAACTTTGGGGTCCTTTTATTAACCAATTTAATGCAAGCACTATCGGTTAGGACCCCTTTCACAGCATGGACAACTGGTTTATTAGTCTGATGTAATTAGATAAATAATTGGATGACTTTTTTTTTAGTTATTTGCTTTGGAATTGTTCTATTGCTGATTTGTAAAGTTAATCCAAAATAATAAATCCAATCCAATCCAATCCAATCTCTTCATAAAGGTTAATAAATCCTAATAAATCAATAACATTTTTTATTTTTGGTTGCTTGGTTATGCATTCATTTTGTCACTCTTTCCTTGCTCAGATTTCTTGGTGCAACACAGTGGCGTACCTAGGGTATGTGGCACCCGGGGCCCATCATTTTTTGACCCCCCCCCCCCCCCCCATGTAAAAAATTTTTTTTTTTTTTTTTTTTTTTTGCAATAACCATGAAATGGAATAAATGGTCAGAATAGAAACAGGCAGTGAAAATTTTCTTTTATTGAACCTCATATATGTAACCATTATTCCAAACATAACATAACATAAATTATGTCTAAATTGTCATGACATTAGAAGTACATATGGAGTAGTTGCAGGTGATGCTTGGGACAGTTCTGATTGTGTTAGTTCGGTTTTATGTGTTTTTTGAATAGAAGGGTTTTTATTTCTTTTTGAAGGTTTTGCAGTCTGTGGTTGATATCAATTGGTTGTAGAGTTGGGGGTCGAGTGTTGCAGCTCGAATGGCTAGGAGGTTGTCGAACAGTTTTTTTCTTTTGACGTTTTTGGTTGGAGGGTGTGTGAATGGTGCACAAGTTCTCCTATGTCTGTTTGAAGTGGATTGAATTATTTAGCTGAAGAAATTAGTTACCCCCCATTCCACACACATTAATTCTCTTCCATTTTTGTTCCCATTATAAAAAACACTGATAAGTTCCCAGAAAAAAAATACATTAAAATAAGAAGTGAAAACAAAGGCCCCTACAGATGAGAACATAACATAAGAATAGCCTAACTGGGTCAGACCAATGGTCCATCATGCCCAGTAGCCCATTCTCATGGTAGCCAATCCAGGACACTAATACCTGGTCAAAACCCAAAGAGTAGCAACATTCCATGCTACCGATCCAGGGCAAGCAGACACTTCCCCCATGTCTTAATAACAGATTATGGACTTTTCCTCCAGGAATTTGTCCAAATCTTTCTTAAAACCAGCTACACTATCTGTTTTTACCATAACTTCTGGCCACTTCATTTTTAAGTTTAGATCTTTCCTTTCAAACAGAGACCTTGCTAGATGTCAAATACAGCACAAGGTAACTTCACATGGACTTAGCTGTGCAGGAAATGTGAATCTCCTCATACACCCACCATATAGTGCAAAAATGTGCAAAGGTCTGTTTTTTTCTTTCGATCACTACATAGCCTAATGCCACACAAGCAGCGCTGTTACAAACATATTCTGTAGGTCAATGCTAAGGATAACAAAGTTTCCTTCCTTGGACCAGAAGGAGATAAACCACTGGAAGAGATCCCAAAACAACACCCAAAGACCCACTCAGTGTGTGAATCAGTTGAGTGGAGTGGACTAACTGGGGGGTGGAAATGGGCCCGGAGTTTGCTCAGCAGAATTTCCCAGACCACCTCTTCCTCTCAACACATTGACACGCTGCCACCATCACCACTAGGAACACCTCACTGGGTAGGCCAGCTATGCTATAAACTTTATAAAACACATTATTATATTTTCTTATAAAGCACATATTTTAACTGACCTCTCTGACATCCTCAGCCTTTCCATTCACAAAAATAGAAGGAAGAAAAGTTCCCATTTCCTGCTGTCTCATGTCCCCGGCCTATACAATATTTTTTTTTCTGCAGACCCTTCAAAAGTCTGACCAAATCCTCGTTTCACTTGCATTATAAAGTACTGAGGATGCCATCTCTCCCCAATCCCAGGTCCTAAAGTCTAAGACAGTAGCGCAAACTAATGCTGCCAGATACAGGAAAAAAAAATTTTGATTCGATTCAGCCCTATTGAATTGGTTTTTCAATTCGATTTTCCTGCCCAGTTGGGTGATTTTTTTCAAAACTCCTGGTGGGTTTTATAGCTTTTTCACCCCCTTTGGCTTCTCCTAACCACACTGGCGCTGTGGTGTAAATAAAATAAAGAAACAAAAAGGACTTTTCCTCTTTCTGTTAAATCCTAGCTCACGTTTGCAGTCCAACACCAGCTCTGGCAGGATACACATTTCAAATCTGACATGTTATAATCACAAAACAGAAAATAAAATTAATTTTTCTACCTTTTGTTGTCTGGTTATATTTCAAATCTTGTTGGTCCAAGGCTCTGGTTTTCTTCTGATAACTTGCTTGCCAGGGTCTCCTTCTTTCTGCATGCTAACCATCCATCTGCCAACTCTGTCCTCCCTTTCCATTTCCCTTCCCTTCCCAGGAAGTCTGGTTTCTTTCCTTTTTTTAATCTCCCTCCACAGATCCACCTTTTCTTAAATACCCTTTCATCCGGCATCTCTCCCTCCTTCCCCACCATCCCAGAGTCCACCATCTCTCCGTTTCTTTTCCTAATTACCCTCCTATCCAGTATCTCTATCCCTCCTCCACACCATCCCTTGTGTCCAATTTCTCTCCCTTTCTGTTCCTTCCCTCCCTAAATCCCATGGTCCATCATCTCTCTCCCTCTCCTCTATTTTCAGACCCATTATTTCTTCCCCCCCCCCCAAAGTTTGGCATATGCACGTCTCTTTGAACACCCCCTTCCCTCCGTGTACTTCTAAATCATGGTCCCCCCCCAAAGGCCTGTCCCCCCTTAAAGGTCTGCCTGTCCCACCTTGAAGGCCTGCACCCCCCTTGAAGGCCTGTCCCTTCCCCTTGTAGGCCTGTCCCCCCCTTGAAGGCCTGCCTGCCTGTCCCCCCCCTTGAAGGTCTGCACCCCCCGAAGGCCTGCACCCCCCCGAAGGTCTGTCCCCCACTTGAAGGCCTGTCCCACCCCCTTGTAGCTTCTCCCCCCCCCTTGTAGGCCTGTCCCCCCTTGAAGGCCTGCCTGCCTTTCCCCCCTTGAAGGCCTGTCCCCCCTTGAAGGCCTGCACCCCCTTGAAGGCCTGCACCACCCCCCTCGAAGGCCTGCACTCCCTTGAAGGTCTGCACCCCCCCCCTGAAGGCCTGCACTCCCTTGAAGGTCTGCACCCCCCCGACGGCCTGTCCCCCCCTTGAAGGCCTGTCCCACCCCCTTGTAGGCCTGTCCCCCCCTTGTAGGCCTGTCCCCCCTTTAAGGCCTGCCTGCCTGCCTTTCCCCCCCTTGAAGGCCTGTCTCCCCCTTGAAGGCCTGCACCCCCCTTGAAGGCCTGCACCCCCCCTTGAAGGCCTGTCCCCCCCCCTTGTAGGCCTGTCCCCCCCTTGTAGGCCTGCCCCCCCCTTGTAGGCCTGTCCCCCCCTTGAAGGCCTGCCTGCCTTTCCCCCCTTGAAGGCCTGTTCCCCCCCTTGAAGGCCTGCACCCCCTTGAAGGTCTGCACCCCCCCAAAGGCCTACACCCCCCCCCGAAGGCCTGCACCCCCCTGAAGGCCTGCCTGCCCCCCTTGAAGGCCTGCACCCCTTGAAGGTCTGCACCCCCCCCCCGAAGGCCTGTCCCCCCTTGAAGGCCTGCCTGCCTGCCTGTCACCCCCCTCCCCCTTGAAAGCCTGCTTGCCTGCCCGCCCGCCCCACCCTGAAGGCCTGATGCCCCGACCCACCCCGAAGGACCGCTCGCCCCCCTGGCCTCCCCGCACCACCTATGAACAGCCGCAGCAGGATCGCGAAGTCAGCGTCAGCGATCCCTGCGCTGCTTCCTGCGCCACGGTCCCGCCCCTCCTCTGACGTCAGAGGAGGGGCGGGATCGCGGCGCAGGAAGCAGCGCAGGGATGCTGACGCTGACTTCGCGATCCTGCTGCGGGCTGCTTCACAGGTGGTGCAGGAAGGTCAGTGGGGCGAGCGGTCCTTCGGGGGTGGCGGGGGACTGAACGGCAAGGCCGGGAACACCCCCTTAGGGCTGGTACCCGGGGCGGCCCGCCCCCCCCCCCCCCCCCCCTAGGTACGCCACTGGTGCAACAGTGACTACAGGTTCTCTAACTAATACTACTTGCTTTGGTGTGCAAAAGACCAGCCCTCTGCTTTAAACTTGTAAATATCCCATTGTTCTGAGAAGACAGACTAGGCTTCTGCACTTCATTAAGGTAATGGGGGCTGAGCTGTGTGTCTCTAATGTGGCTTAGTAAAAGAGACCCTAAAAGCAAATAATCTCACCTGCATCAGAGCAAATGAAAATTTCAGCATGAGAATGTGTATGCTATTGGAAAGAGTAGCTCAGCCAGACCTCAGCACGGAGCTGGTTTTTTTTTTTTACACAAACATTCCTTTCCTTATCTCAGCTTGTAACCGACAAAGTTTTCAGGTTTTCAAGAAGCTGCGAAATCCAAATCCTCTGCTCGGCTCCGAAATCACAATCGCTACTGCTGCACTACAAGCCATTAAATATCATGTGCGGCAGTAGCGATTGGTCCCCTACTTTGATCTGACAAATGAGGAGCCAGTATATTGGGGGGCGGAGTCAATGCGGCAACGTGCAAGTTGGATCGAGAGTTGGAGGAGACAGACAACATGGCGGAGACATCAAACACCCGGTCACGAACACGGTGAAACACAGGTAAATAGCGGTTCCTAGAAGGGGGTACATTGGCCTGCAGGGACAAATCTTTTCACCGTTTTTGCGGGCGGTGAAAACTTTTGTCCCCGTGTCTGCGGCGATTTGGCTTTGGAGTCTCCATAACCCGCAGCCAAACCGCAGCCACGCCGCGGCTCCCTGCGGGGATCGCTCCCCGTGTCATTCTCTAATCCCAATGTAATTGCTGAATACAGAAATGAATGAACAATAGTTAAAACAAGAAAGGTCAGTTTGAGTTTTCTTTATTTCCCCCCCCCCCCGAATTCTGTGTGTGTCATTTCTGCCTATTCTTTTTATTTCTTTGTGCCAGTCTTGGCAGCTATTCATAGATGCCTTTTTTATTTTTTTTTTTTGTTATCTCAGCTAAAATTTGATGAATTATCTATGAGCTCTTCTATCCACATTATGGTATTTTCATGAGGATTGTACTTATTTCTAATTTTATTATATGAGTATTTTATTATGTATTTGCTTTTATTTTGTCATCATTTTAATATTATGTATGTAAACTGTTTAATTTTAAACGGTATTTAAGGGCTCCTTTTACTAAGGTGCACTTGCATTTTTAGCGCACGCATGATATCGCGGTGCTACACTGCGCGCTACATGGCTAGAACTAACACCAGCTTAATGCTGGCATTAAGGTCTAGCACATGCGGCAATTCAGCGCACGCTAGTCCACGTGTTAATGCCCTAACGTGGCTTAGTAAAAGGAGCCCTAAATTTTTAAAATAAATAAATAATATTCATTAGCAAAAGAAAAAGAGGTGAAAAAAACTACACAAAACAATGCAATAAAACAAAAAAGTAAAAAGGCTCAACAATAGTCTTTTATTAGTAATAAAAACCTGCTGGTCCCAGGTGGGTGTATTCAAACTTAAGAATGATATTAAAATATGCCCAACATGTTTCAGCACCTTAGTGCCTGCCTCAGGGGCCTCAATCGCTAGTCAAAACTTGAGTTTGACATACATACGGATGACAACATATATACATCCACCTAAAAAAACTGATAACAACGTATATACAGCCACCTAAAAAAACAGATAACATAATTAAATGCTATAATTAAAATAAATCAATTAATTAAGCAATAAGTAAAGACAAAAATCAAACCAGCAAGCCAAAATAAACAGGAAAAGTAGAAGTTAGTAATATTACCTCTCAAATTGCACCATGCTGTTCAAAAAACACAGAGCCCCTCTTAGTACTGAAAGACACAAAACCAGTGTACACGTAAATAAGCTTACTACAGCCAAAATAGAATTTAAGAATCTGAATCAGAGCTGCATAAGATGAAAAATCCACTCTGAATCACTACCAAATGTAAATTTAAAAATTTTGCCCCCTCCCGCCTTTATCAAGCTGCATAAGGGCTTTTTATCGCAGGCCGCTGCAATAAAAGCAGCAGCCAGCAATTTTAAGAAAACCCTAACGCAGCTTGATAAAGAGGTCTTAAAGAGAAATTTTAGAGGAAATATCTGCACAAAAAATATATATCTGTGCAAGTTAGTCTAACAAAAGCAGTGTAGATCAGCTCATTAAAACCAGTTAAACATAAATGATAGCACAAATAAAAAATTAACCCCCCTTTTACAAAGCCCCCTTTAAATCTCTATGGACTTTGGGGCAGATGTTGCAGCGACATCTACTAGCATGGCTTTGTAAACAGGGGATGTGGGTGTAAAAAACTACATATATATAGCTA
Organism: Geotrypetes seraphini; assembly: GCF_902459505.1. Classification (NCBI taxonomy): domain Eukaryota; kingdom Metazoa; phylum Chordata; class Amphibia; order Gymnophiona; family Dermophiidae; genus Geotrypetes; species Geotrypetes seraphini. The sequence continues at coordinate 258,843,534 of NC_047087.1, forward strand.
AAAATCACCAAACATGACTCTGACCCCCTGTTTTACTAAGGTGCGCTAACTGATTAGAACACGCTAAACCCTAACGTGCCTATAGACTAACGTGCATGCGTTAGCGTTTAGCACGTGCTACTCGGTTAGCTCATCTTAGTAAAGCAGGGCCTGAATATTAAAAAACTGTATATTTAAATATTTATATATGCACAGAAAACACCAGATTTAAAAGTGAATCTAAAACAGCTCTGATCATCGTTGCATAAAAAAAGCCATAAATCTCACCTTAAAACCAATGATTTTGACATAAAATAGAGTCTCACAGCAATGCTATCTAGTACTGGATTAAATTCTTTAAAAATGGCATTTCCCGTCAAAAACATACCCCCTCCTTTACAAAGCCACGATATTCACCAACAAAGATCAGACATAAAAACGTAGGGCTCCTTTTACTAAGGTGCGTTAGGGACTTAACGCGTGGAATAGCGCGCGCTAAATTGCCACATGCGCTAGGTCTTAATGCCACCATTGCGTTATTCTAGAAGCGTACCGTACGGTAATTTTGTGCATGCGCTATAAACGCTAGTGCACCTTAGTAAAAGGAGCCCTAAAATTAAAACAAAAATTAAAAAAATAAGAAATAAATTAAAAAATTAAAACAAAGAATTCTATGTGCCACGTCTGTCTACCCTTTTTATTTCTTTGTGCCATCTTGGCCTCCGTGTGTTCATATTCATTTACATCTATGTCCTGCTCTCAGTTCCTGTTTGTAGCCTCTACAAGAGACAACAGCTGTCAGAGAGAGAAATAAAAAACATTCCCCATCTCTCTCACACACACACTTTAACTTTGGGGTACTTTTACTAAACTGCAGTATGCGCTTGCGAGTGCTTACTGCAGGTTAAACAGGCTTACCACAGTCCCATGGTAAATTTACGAATCTGTGCGCATGCACTGTGCGCTAATATAATTTCTCCTAATTTTCTTTCAAGAGGTGTGTTCGGGGGTGGAAAGCAGGCATGAATCAGTTAGCACTTGAGGTATTGCCCTGCGCTATTTGATTAGCACAGCATTATCACATGGTCCATTACCACCTATAAATTAATAATAATAATAATAACTCTATTCTTCTATACCGTCATAGTCGTGAGACTTCTAGGCGGTTCACACTGAAGACTGCTTTGTTTCATGCCCTTGCGCCAATTGTGATTTTAGCGCTTGGTCATTAATTGGGAAAATGGAAATGTTGGCCATTTTCTGGCTGCAGCACCAGTGGCCTTAGTATGTGGGAAAGGATCATGGAAAAGACACACATAAGCAGTTCACTAAGGCCACTTTTGCTATGGTTTTAGTAAAAGGACCTCTTGGTGCTGTTGGCCTGTGAAATGCTTGCATTAATAATCAACACTGCCATCTTGTGTTTAAAGTGACTATTCCATGCTAAGGAATCTCAAATTTATATTGACTGAATTGTGTTCTTGAATTATTTGAAACTGTTGAAATTTAAGAGGATATAATATAGAGCTAATTTACTTTCTAACCTAAAGGATATTCATGATAAATGCAAGTCATATGCTTGTAAATATTATTTTTTGTAAATTGATTTTTGACTGGGAACATGCACCATTTGAATTTGAAGAATGGAAACTCAAGATTGTTTAAGCCGAGAGAAATTCCAGGAGTGAACATTGGGGGACTGACAGCCTCTTTTACAAAGCCGCGCTAGCAGCTGCTCTGTGCTAACGGCCCCGAAGCCCATAGAGAATTAAAGGGCTTCGGGGATGTTTCCACGCGGCAGCCGCTAGCATGGCTTGGTAAAAGAGGCCGTTAGAGTGTTCTAGGTATACAGCCTATAGCTTATTAAAATTTTGATATACCACGCATTATATCCATCTGAGCAGTTTATAATAATTCTGCAGATGGCGGGTCTGCTGGGCAGACGGGTTTGGGACCCATCCATCCGTCCAACCTCTTTGAGGTAAAGGGGGGTGTCGGGGGCAGGGGGGGTCGGTGGGGAGGTTCGGGGGGCTGTTTGGGGGGGCAGTCATTGGGGGGTTCATTGTGGGCAGGAGAGCCTGGGCTCCCTTCTGCCAATATCCAATCAGGGTGGGGTGGGGGTTTTGTCAGAGCAGGAGGAGTTGGGTTCCCTCCTGCCCGGATCGCTACAGTGGGGGGGGGGGGGGATCGCGGCAAAAGAGATTGGCTATCTCTCCTGCTACATTAGCAATCTGTAGTGCCGCGGTTGGCGCCACTTCGGGATATTATTATCACGGCAGGGGAGATGAGCCATCTCTCCTGCCACAATCGTTGCGGTGGGGGGTAGGCAGGTTGCCGGGATCACTGAGCTGATGGTGGCAGCCACGATCAGCTCAGCGGCCCCTTTTTCGGCACTTATATCTGTTTTGACTTGGTCTAAGTCAAAACATATAAGTGCCAACTAGGCAACCTGTCTAAACTTTTGGTTATACCTGCTATACAACTATGTCTAGGTCGGCCCACCTCCCGCCTTTTTCCCTTCTCTAAAAATGCCTCTTTTCGCTCTATGCGTTTAGAGGCAGGGGAAAGGCCTAAGCTGGTTTTAGATAAGTCTTAAACCAGCTTTGGTTATTGGTACTTGGACGATCAGGCTTTTGATCGTCCAAGTACCGATTTAGGCCACTTTTTAGACGTTTTTTGGGGTTTTATTTTTTATTATGAGCCCCTTGGTTCAGTGATTTTCCACTTGTTTCGTTCCAGATTTTTCCGACTGAACAAAAAAAGTGGAAAATCACTGGACTAAAGTGGTCTTTTACTTAGGCGCGTTAATCAACTTAGCGCATGCGAAAGATTAGCGAGCACTAAATGCTAACGTACCCCTGCTATCTGCAATTCTAGGCAAGTAACAATAAAACATGCACAGTACAATCACAGATAAAAACAAGATAGTAACATCATGCAGATCCTATCATAATAGAATCATTTAATCTCTTTTAAATAGACAAAAAAACATTCCTATAGCAGCAAAATAATAAAAAATATCATTGCATAGAACTTTTTCTTCTTTTTATTTTTCTCCATGGCTTCTAATGTTAAGATCTATAGCCATATATCCTACTGAAATGATTTCAGATAGGACATACTACCAGCCTTTCTTGTGATTGATGTTGTAGTAACATGGCAGCAACTTGAACAGCTGTTCATAATTTTACCATTCCTAGCAATTTCACATGTCACATCCAGAACAGCAGGCTGTCACAAAGCATTTTGATATTTTGCATTTTTTTCCATTTCAAACTGAAGTACAAAGAAAAGACATCAGATGAGGACCATTAGCTCCTTCATGTCTCTCAAATATATATTTTATGATGTTGCTCCTGAGATTGTCCCCAGGAGCCTCATACTGTGAAGGCCTATTCTAGCACATTCTTCTGAAAAATGTTTAATTCTTGTGCCTGTGATATTTAAATAATGCCCATTTATGGCTAGATACACAAAAATCAGTGATCATTGCTAGACCTACTTACGGGACCTTCCTGCATCTTCCCGTGGCTGCCCGCTCTGCTCCTGAACAAGGAAGTGACGTCAGAGGAGATGGACCGGCAGCCAGGGAGGTGCAGGAAGGTTCCCGCGATGACTGAGTTTAAAGTTTACTGCTGCTGCTGCTGATTCAGGAAACAGCAGCGGTACAGTAGGGAGGGAGGTTCTGGACTCCAAGTTTCCAAGTTTATTGGTTTTTAATATCCCGACCATCAAACAATTGTCTGGCCGGTTAACAATCAGATTAAAAAAGAATTAATAGTAGTAGAATGTGAATGGAAATATCTTAAATTAAACATAAATGACAAAGACTTGACATACTGGAATGTGAGGAAATTGTGGGGGAAGGGAAAAAGTTACATTGTATAGAAGAAATGGAGAGAGTGGGGAGGGGATGAACATGAGGAGGGGGGAGCGTTGAAGTAATGAATAATGGATACTTGCCTAATGAAAGAAAAAGAGGATTTTTTTTAGGTTTGGTTAAATGCGTCCCGAAATAAGAATGTCTTTAAATTTGTCTTAAATTTAGCAAGTTGTTGTTCATCACGGAGATGTTGTGGCAGTGAGTTCCACAATGTTGGGGCGGTAACAGCGAAATTGGTTTTACGAGTATAATAAAAATCTTTTAGGGACGGTATAAAAAGGAGTTTTTGGTCTGAAGATCTCAATGTGCGAGGGGAACTTTGAGGTATAAGAAGCTTGTCAAGAAAAGTTGGTTGATGTAGAAGTTTGATTTTGAAAGTGAGAAGGATGATTTTGTAAGTAATACGGTAGGAGATAGGAAGCCAATGAGCTTCCTTTAAGAGAGGAGTGACGTGGTCAGATTTACTTTTCTTATAGATAAGTTTTATAGCGGTATTTTGTATTAGTTGGAGGCGTCGTAGTTCTTTTTGTGAGAGGCCATTAAGAAGAGAATTGCAGTAATCTAGGTGAGAAATTACCAGAGAGTGGGTCAAGATGGTGATAGAGTCAGTGTTCAGAATGGAAGTTAAAGATCTAATAATGCGGAGTTTAAAAAAACATACTTTTACTACAGAGCTGATATGCTCATGGAAGGTGAGATTGCTATCGATGATGACGCCGAGTAATTTAATTTTTGTTTCCATTTGTAATGGAGTGGATTTGATAGAAATAGTTCCGAGTAATGATTCTGATTTTTTGATGGGAAGTAGAAGCACACGGGATTTATTTATGTTGAGTGCGAGTTTGTTTGAGTATAGCCAATCATGTATGTTATCCAGTTTATTATTTATGTCTTTTGTATCTGAAATATTAGTAGTGTTGATAGGATAGAGGAGTTGAATATCGTCGGCGTAGGCGAAAATTGTAAATCCGATGGATTGGGCTAGTGTAAGGAGGGGAGAGAGAAATACATTGAATAATAATGGAGATAGTATTGAACCTTGTGGTATTCCGAAAGTTTGTGATTTGGCTGAGGAAGTTTCATTTTTTACGCAGACTTTAGAGCTGCGTTCCTGAAAATAAGATATGAACCAAGAGAGTGCAGAGTCAGTAATGCGGCAATCTTTTAATCTGGAAATGAGGAGAGAATGGTCAATAGTGTCGAAGGCAGCAGAAAGGTCTAGAGAGATTAGAATAACAGATTTTTGGTGCTCATGGTAATATTGAATGGTTGAAGTGAGACCCAGTAAAGATAGTTCAGTAGAATGTGAGGAGCGAAAACCTGTTTGACAAGGATGTAATGCGTGGGTTTTTTCAAGAAATTCGGTTAATTGTGAGTGGATGATTTTTTCAGTAATTTTGGAAAGTAAAGGAAGATTTGCAATGGGACGGTAGTTTTTGGGGAGGGAGGGATCTAGGTTATATTGTTTGAGTTTAGGGAATACAAGTGATGTTTTCCAAGTGGTGGGTACTAAGCTTTCTGAAATTGATTTGGAGATCATTGCCCAGATAAAAGGGCCGAAGAATGAATAGAATTTTTTGAGTAAGAACGGGGGAATGTTCTCTAGGAGGTTATTAGGAGAGTTTAGAGATTGTAATATGAGAAAAAGTTGTGCTAGAGAAGGCATTTTAAAGGTAGTACAAGAACTAAAAGAAAGTTGAGTAGATACATTGGGGGTTAGAGTGGAAGGGGCGGGTATGGGTGGTCCAAGAAGGGATCTGATGTCTTTAATTTTTGAATCAAAAAACAGAGATAGTTCAACTGCGGAGGGTGAGGTTAAACTATGAGAATTTTGTTTTTTTCTGGAATATTTAGAGAGTGAATGAGCGATAGTGAACATAGTAGAGGAATTTCGAGTAGAGGAGATAAGTTTCGAATAATATTCTTTTTTTGTCAATTGAATAATTGTTTTGTAATGGATAGCTTTTTCTTTGAATAGAACGAGGTGGGTGTTAAGGCGTGTTTTACGCCATTTATTTTCAGACGAACGAAGTTGTCGGCGGAGAAGAACTAGTTTGTCATTGTACCACGGTTGTTGTCTCTTTGAAGATTGGATAGAGATAGGTTTTTTTATTTTTTGTTCTGATTCGGGTGCCAGAGAATCTAATAATGATTTAGTGGATGTTTCCCATAAAGAAGTTTGTTCGTTTATGGAAAGAGAAGAAAAGTCTTCAAGATTTAGATTAAAGGAGGTCTGGATTGCTGAAAGGGTTATGTTATCAAGATTGCGAGAGGTCTGAGTATTTTTTAGTTGTTGTGTGTGACTAGTGTGGACTTGAGGGTCAAGTCGCCAGGTTATAAGAGTGTGGTCTGACCATGGAATTGGATGGTATTGGAAATTGTGGAAGAGATGGTTAATAGAGGTAGAACAGAAAATCATGTCGAGGATATTGCCGGCGGAGTGAGTAGGCATAGAAATAAGAGGGGATAGAGATAGATCTGAAGTCAGAGTGAGGAGTTCGGAAGTAATGTGATGATTAGGAGAGTTAAAATGGATATTAAAATCTCCAAGAATAATCGAATCAGAATAAGTAATAGTGAAATCAGATATAATAGTGGTGAGGGTTGAAAGTGAGGCTATAGATACCGGCGGGGGAAGGTAGACGAGGAGAAAGTTAAGAGGAAAAGAGTATTTTAAAGTGAAGTGGAGAGTTTCAATCGGAGGAATAGAGAATGAATTAGAGATATTTGATTGTAGAGGGATGGAGGAATGATAGATAATAGCTATGCCGCCTCCTCTTTTGTTTAGGCGAGGTTGAAAAAAAGCTTTGTAGTTTAGAGGACAGGCTTGGGTAATATATGCTTCTTCTCCCTGTGTTAACCAGATTTCCGTGATACATAGAATTTGAAGATTATATTGGGTAATGAGATCATGAACTAAATGAAATTTATTTTTTATGGAGCGTACGTTTAGTAAACCTATATTGAGTTTAAGATGGGGGTTTGGTGGATCGAGAGAGAAGTTAGAAGGAGGGTATGTTGGTATAGTGATATAATGTCTAGACTGTGTTGCATTTTGGTTGAGAATGAATGAGTGTTTGGGAGGACGGCGGCCCCATATGGTGGGAATTGAAGACATTGTATTTGTATTGGTGTGTATGGGAGGTAAAAGATTGAAAGTAGGAAAGGAAAGGATTAGGAAAGAGAAGATTGAGACGTAATATATAAAAAGTAGGAGTCTGTGTGGAGAGAGAAAATTGGAGAACGTTTTAGTGAAGGAGGTATTAGAAAGAATAGAGGTAGAGAAATGAAGTAGCTGCATGAAGGAGCGCATAAAGGAGCAGGATCTGCTCCTTAGGTGCGCTCCTTTGTGCAACCCCTTAGAGCATGCACCCAGGGCAGACAGCCCCTCCCGCCCTGCCCTTCCTATGCCACTGCCTTTCCATGAATCCAACACTTTCTGCCTTCTGCACGCTTTCTCTGTCTCCTCACCTCTTCCCTTGAGTGACATCCCTCCTTCCCATCCCCAACCCAACATGCTCTCTCCCCATGCACAATTTCTCTCTGTCCTCCACCCCATGTCCATTTCTCCCTCTCTCATCACTCTCACTCCACCTCCAAAAATTTTCCTTTCTTTCCTCGTCCCAATCTCACTCAGAACTAATATGCTTTCTCCCCATGTATCAACTCACCTTCACCTCCAGTCTGTAGCATCTTTCCTTTCCCTCCCCTTCTGCCAAGTCCAGCAGCACCTCTTCCCCCCTCTGTTTCCCCCCCTGTCCAGCAGTACTTCTCCCTTCCCTTTCCCTCTTCCCAATGTCCAGCAGTACCCCTTCTCCCTTCCCTTTCCTCCTTCTTCATGTCCAGCACTACCCCTTCTCTCTTCCCTTTCCCTCCTCCCCTGTCCAGCATTACCATTCCTCTCCCTAGCGGCAGCTCACTGTGTGCTTTTAAATTCCCCACACAGCTGCCATTAGCATTAATTTAGCCACAGTTTCATCAGGCAGCCTTGAGGCCTTTGCTAGGGGCCAACTTCGTTGAAAAATGAAGTTGCATCATCAAAGTGGGCCGGCCTAGCAAAGGCCCCCAAGGCTGCCTGATGAAACTGCAGCTAAACTAATGCTAGCGGCAGCTGTGTGAGGAAGTTAAAAGCTGTGTGAGGAAGACGGGAGTCCCGGGAGATATGCGACAGCAGCAGGAAGTTGGGAGACATACAGTGCCAGCGCCACATACCCCCTGGGGCTGCGTGTTGAGAACCCCTGGCCTACAAGACGTGCCTCTCGCTGCGAGTGGCACGTCCTGTAGGAAGTCAGCCATCACCTCTCATCCTCCACTTTACTGAAGCTCATGCAAACCACTCTGAATTGATTCCCCATTCATTAGTAGCGGTGTAGAAGCTTCCAATAAACATAAATATGTACATAAGTGTGGTGTCAAGCTAGAAAGTCATGCAATAGAGCCAGCTCAGCGCATGACTTCTACCATTTACCTAGAAAAAATCCTGGCAGGTATGCAGTAAACAATAAAATTGCAAATTACTACCATGTTAAAAACGCAGCAGTAATCCACAGCTCATTGCAAATTGTCCTTCCTGTCAGTGTGTGAGGGTTATTTCTCTCAGGAAAGGGAATTTATTTTTCTAAAGTCACTAGAGGTTTGCATTGCCCCGTTGACCAAACCCAACTTGAATCATATTAAAATAAACATCCACATTTAGGGCTCCTTTTACTAAGTTGCTTTAGGGCTTTAACGCGCGGAATAGCACGCGCTACATTGCCCCGCATTGAGCTGGCTTTAGTTCTAGAAGCGTAGTGCGTGGTAATTTCCTGCGTGCGCTAAAAGCGCTAGCGCACCTTAGTAAAAGAAGCCCTTAGATTCAGTGCATACCATTCAGTGGCTTTATTTGAATTTCTTTCCTCCTAGTACCATTCAGTGCTATATGATGGAACTCTCGATGGCCTTGATGCCTTGAATCGAGTGGAGCTATCAGTGCTTCACTATTATTTTGTCTCTTGTTTCATGGTTTTAATTTTGTTATGTGTTATGTTTTTACTGGTTATTTAACATATTGTATCATTTATTTTATTTATTCAATTTTCTATACCGTTCTCCCAGGAGAACTCAGACCGGTTTACATGGGTTTATTCAGGTACTCAAGCATGTTTCCCTGTCTGTCCCGGTGGGCTCACAATCTATCTAATGTACCTGGGGCAATGGGGGGATTAAGTGACTTGCCCAGGGTCACAAGGACCACTGTGGGTTTGAACCCACAACCTCAGGGTGCCGAGGCTGTAGCTTTAACCACTGCGCCACACTCTCCCCCCTATTAATGTGTATGTTAACTGTGATCCACTTTGTACATTCTGGAAAATGAAAAGGAAGACTCTAAATTCTTACTATGGATTCTATACAAGATCAGACAGAATCTCTCTTAATATAACCCTGCACCTCCAGTTCTGCAACACAATCCACATCCCCCAACAATGGAAGAACAATCTCCTTACAATTTACCCTGAAAAGAGAGCACTGCAAATATGACACAATATCCATCCTATTAGGGAAGCAAGCTGGACTCATGCAGATCTCCTACACAGGAACTAAACAATAGCAAATAATAATTAAAACAGTTTATATACCACAGGACCGTGAAGTTCTATGCGGTTTACAATGATTAGAAAGATGCTACAAATTGAGTGGACCTTACATAGTTGAAGATTAGTGGCTAAGTTTAAGGGATCAGTTGTTATGGGAGAGATTGAGATGGGAGATTGTGATGGGAGAGATTGTGCAGCTCTGCTACCTAGGTACTTCAAGAACAGGTATGTTTTTAGGTGTTTCCTAAATTCACCATAGTTATTTGCGTGCATAATTAGTTTTTCCAGGTCTTTGCCCCAAAATGCTGCTTGATAAGAGAGAAGATGTTGATGATGCCTTTTAAATTTACATCCTCTAACCGGTGGGGAGATGAACTTCAGGTGTGTACTTCTCTTATGTATATTGGTTGAGGAGAAGAGGTCCGTTATATATTTAGAGGCTAAACCTGATAGTACCTTAAAGCAAAAACATCCCAGCTTGAACTTCGCACATGCCTCCTTCGGCAACCAGTGCAGGAGTCGGTAGGGAGGGGTTATGTGATCGGACTTTTTCAACCCAAAGATCAACCTGACCTCCGCATTCTGCACCAGTTGCAGTCTCTGTATGTTCTTCTGTGAGATTGCCAGATGGGCGATGTTACAATAATCGAGATGGCTTAGTATTAGGGATTGTACCAGAATTCTGAATGATGAAGTGTCACAGTATGCTCTAATGGACCTAAGCTTCCAGAGAGTAGAAAAACCGTTTCTGACTAGGGAGTCCACTTGGTCTTTCATGGTTAGGCCTTGGTCCAGTATTATCCCCAGAACCTTCATTGTAGCTGAGTTTGTTGATGCATAGTGATGTAGTGACAAGTGGGTGTGGCGAGGCTATGAAGAATTTAATCCTGCAGTGCAGAACTTGGATAGATTCTCCTCTAATACAGAGTAAAGCACTATACATGGAGAAAAAAATGAAAGTGAAATCCCAAGAAGCAAAACTCTATGAACAGTAAAATACTGGGAAACGAGAACAGAAATGCGTTCCTCTTGTATGTTGCAAAATACAAACTAAAAGGAGATGCACATTTCTCAGGGCTAAGATATTTCAATCCTTAAAAATGTAAAATAAAATTGTTTCTTTTCTGTCTTTGTTATATGGACATTTTGGCCCAAATTCTGTAATTGGCGCCTAATGTTAGGCACCTATTTTGGAGGCGCCCAACTAGATAAGCGCCTATCTAAATTGAATAACGAGCTCAATTAAGCTTTATAATCAGCAATAATTGAAACTTAGGCGCCTATCGAGAAAGAGCAATTCTGTAACAAGGCGCCTCTAAAAATTTAGGCGGCCTTCAAAAAAATAGGCGCTATGCATGTTAGGAGTGGGCGTGGCTTCGTGTTAGGCGCCTTGTTAAAGAATTGGTGCTCTTAAGCGTGCTTAAGCGCTCGCATGACCTCCTAGAGCTGGCCTATTTATTGGGCACCTCCAAAATAGGTGCCACTCAGCATGATTCACTAAACAGCACCCAATTTTACTTGAATCACGCTGAACGGTGCCTAACTTTTGGGTGCTTCTTAAGAGAATTTGCCCCTTTATTTCTCTAATTGGGTTCATTCCAGTCTTTCATTTCCATTTTACTTGTGCTGATCTTCTCCCATGAGTTCTTTTCTTAGATATCATTTCCATTTCTTCTTACGAGGGGGTGTTGAAAATTTCTCAGCCCAGCCAACCAACTTCCTAAATTTTGCCACTGTAGCTGAAAAGAGTGTTATCTTATTTCTTTAAGAGCCAATGTGCAGAAATGAAATTCTGTTTTGATATTGTTTCAGAAACGCATGTGGGATCGCTAGCTGGGTAAAGTTATGAGGGTGGGTCATTAGGGTGGGCAGACTTGATGGGCTTTGGCCCTTTTCTGCCGTCATTTTCTATGTTTCTATGAACCATATCTATGGGCTCCTTTTACTAAGGTGCGCTAACGTTTTTAGCGTGCGCAAAAGATTATTATCCCAGGACAAGCAGGCATGATATTCTCACATGTGGGTGACGTCATCTAAGGAGCCCCAGCGCGGACAGCTTTTCAAGCAAACTTGATTGAAGTTTCAAGTTTGCACACTGCACCACGCATGTGCTAGCCTTCTTGCCCACTAGAGGGCGCATCCCCACCTCGTGGTCCTCAGTTCTATTTCATCCGCGGAGCCAGAAGCCCTGTGGATAATTGTGTGCTCTAATTGCCTTCTGTCGCCGCGGCTGTGTACGTTTTTTCGACACGGTTGCTGCGTGTAGTTTTCTTTCTTTGTTTTTCCTTTTACATAAAAAAAAAAAAAAAAAAAGTTTCCTTTTTCCGTTGCTCCGGGGGCTCCCGGTAGCCACGGCCGGGGAACCTCGCTTGTTCCCGGCCACTTTTTGGGCCCATGTCCCGGCCTGTTACGGGTTTTAAAAAGTGCGGTCGTTGTGACCGACTCCTCTCTATAACAGACCCTCATCGGTGCTGTTTACGGTGCTTGGGGCCCCAGCACCCGACAGACGAGTGTAACAAGTGTGCCACCTTCCAGAAGCGGGCTCTCACACGCCGTAAGGCCCGCATGGCGGAACTTTTCTCCGTCGAGTCCCCGTCCGGGAAGGCCTCGAGTTCGGCCTCGGCCTCGGCTTCGGCCCCGGCCTTGACCTCGGCCTCAACCTCGGCCTCGACCTCGGCTTCGGGGACCTCGGCTTCGGGGCCCTCGGCTTCGCCTCGTCCCTCGATGCCATCGAAGCAGGTTGCCTCATCCAAGCAAGCCTCGGGTAAGTCTCCACTTCCCTCCTCAGCTCCAGGATCATCCAAGAAGCCATCCTCGGGCTCTTCGACGGCGGGAGGGTCCACCTCCGCCCAGCCCAAGGTGCCCAAGTCGATCGCCCCGAGGGAATACTCGAGACCGAGGTCGCCCTCCGAGGAGCGTCGACAGGTGTTGCCGCCGGGGATGTCGATCCTGGCGTTCCAGGACTTGCTCCGGGCGTTGATCGCCTCGGAGCTGACCAGGGCCATTGAGCACCTGCAGCAGGCTTCGGCCTCGACTGCTTCGGTCTCGGTGGCCCCGCAGTTGGCGACCTCGGCCTCGGGTACCGGGGCTTCGGCTCCCGAGGCGCCGACGGCCTCGACCTCGGCATTGCCCTCAGACCCGGCTTCGCTGGGACAGCCGGAGCGTAGCGTGCGCCCACGCGACAAGGTGCGCCGGGTGCGGCGGCTCTCGTCTTCGTCCTCGGAGTCCTCGCGAGGTTCGTCGCCTTCGGGCAAGCCTCGGGCGAGGCGCCGTCCGAGGAAGGCCAAGCGGTCTCAGGCCTCGCCTCAGAGGCGTTGTCGCTCATCGCCGGCCGGGGGCGATACCTTGAGGGTACGGGACCTCCGTGTGGATAACCCCAGCCTGTTTCGGTCCCCTGTCAGGGAGAGTTCCCGTGCTTCCTCGCCGGGGCGGAAGGGATGGGCTTCGATACCCTGGACCCCGGGGGGCTCCCCCAGGGGTTCCTTTAGACAGACTCGGTCTCCGACCCCTTTGAGGTCACGGGACTGTGCCTCATTGGGATCGGGATCGGGTAGGGAGCCGAGGTACAAACCACGCGCTAAATGAAAAATACTAATGCAAGCTCTATGGAGGCGCTAGCGTGTGCGGCATTGTAGCATGCGTTAAAACTGCTAGTGCACCTTAGTAAAAGGAGCCCTATATCATTCTCTTCTTGGTTGGGCTGAGAACTTTTCAGCACCCCCTTGTACTCCTCTTCCCTTTTTCCCTTCCTTGTCTACCCTGGTCTTTGATATTGATCTTTTCCTTTAATCTTTTCTTCCACTTCTGCCTCTCTACTTAGATTTTATTCCTTATTCTTCCCTTCTTTCACTCTCCAGTCGCTCTCTTTTCACCTATCAGCCTTCGTCTTATTTTATCATGTTGCCGGCTTTTGTAGCCCACTTTATCCCCACAATCGAGAGAGGGATAACAATAACTATGAGACCGATCAAAATTGCCCAGTTGGGATAATACAATAACACAATGCATGACAGAAAAGACCTTATTATAACATTATATAAATAGATTTTGCGAAAGCCTTTTGGTTCTAGGCGGTTTACAGGAAAAAGGTTGAAGAAAGTCAGCGAACTACAACAGTTGAGAGAATATTAAAATGGTATAGAACACATAGAGGGAAATATTATAAAAGATACTTACAAAGCAAATATGTCTTTAAAGTATTTTCATAATTGTTCATGAGCAATGCAATAATACTAATGGAGTAGTGTGCGGCGCAGTGGTTGGAGCTACAGCCTCAGCACCCTGGGGTTGTGGGTTCAAACCCCGTGCTGCTCCTTGTGACTGGGCCAAGTCACTCAGGCCTCCATAGCCCCAGGTACGTTAGATAGATTGTGAACAAATGGGACAGAAAGGGAAAATGCTTGGGTACCTGAGTGTAAAAAAACGCTTAGATAACCTTGATAGGCGGTATATAAAAACCTAATAAACTTGAAAAACTTGTACTAATAAAAATATTTAACGATAATTGCTTACAAAACCTAACAAAAGAAGAACTTAATCATATTTCCTGAAGTAAGGAATTCATTCTAGATCTTTAAAAAGAATTTTCAAGAAAACTTTAAAGTCTTAAACCTTTCATTGGAGGCCACATTATAAAAAGGATGTGAAGAGAATGGAATCGGTTCAGCGAATGGCCACTAAGATGATCTCAGGACTCAAGGATCTCCCATATGAAGAACGTATAAGCAGGAACGCAGAGAGAGGGGATACATGATAGAGATGTTCAAATATCTTACAGGCTGAGCTGAGGTGGAGGAAGATATCTTTTTCCTTACAGGTCCCACGGCAACAAGAGAGCATCCACTCAAACTCAAGGGTGGGAGACTTCATGGCGACATCAGGAAGTACTTCACCGAAAGGGTGGTTGATCGTTGGAATGGTCTTCCATGCCAGGTAGTCGAAGCCAGCAACGTGCTCGACTTAAACAGACGATGGGATAAACATGTGGGTTTGCTCCGGGAAAATGCTTAGGATAGGGTTCTTTTAGGGAGAGGGTTCTTTGAGTGGGCAGACTTGTTGGGCTGCCAACCCTTTTCTGCCGTCATACTCTATGTAATCTATGAGGGAAAACCCAAAAGAAGATGATCTACACTGTGACAGGAAGAACCTAAGCATAATAATCGCAGAGGAAGACAGAATCTCAGAAGGATATCCTTCTAAAATTTTATAAACCAAACTTCATTGGTTGCTATTGGAAGCTTGTTTTTTGATTACAATAACAACTTATGTTAATAAAATACAAGCTTCCAATGGCAACCAGTGAAGTTGCACCAATAAAAGAGACATATAATCATGTTTTAGCTTTTTAAATATTAGTCAAGCAACTGTGTTCTGTATTAACTGAATTCTCTTTGTTAATTTACATAGAAACATGATGGCAAATAAAGGCCAAATGGCGCATACAGTCTGCCCGTCTGCAGAACCCACTATCTCCTCCTCTCCCTAAGAAATCCCATGTGCCCATCCTATGTTTTCTTGAATTCATTTTAATAGCCTTCCTCTGAATTGACTCCATCCTGTTTATCTCTTTTTGAAGGTGTGGTCTCCAGAATTGTACAATATTTTAAATGAGTTCTCACCAGAGTCTATACTGAGGCATCAATACCTTCTTTTTTCTACTGGCCATACTTCTCTCTATGCACCCTAGCATCCTTCTAGCTTTCGCTGTCACTTTTTCAACTTGTTTGGCCACCTTAAGATTATCACATACTATCACACTCAAAGCCTACTCTTCTTGTACCGTTGTACTATTGTACCGTTTCCTCATGTTTTTGCAGCCCAAATGTATGACCTTGCATCACATCAGGGATATCTACTATATTGCAGATTTTGGTATCATCCGCAAAGAGGCAAACCTTACCTAACAGCCCTTCAGGTTTCAGGTTTATTTAAAATTTGATTATATTGCTTATAATACTTCTTTTTTTGTTGTTGTTAATTCTTTATCTTATTTGTTACAATTAAATAACAAATATTCATGAATATCAACAGAACTTCAGCATACACAGATACACTTAAAGATGAAAAATAAATCATCAATGATCTAGTCCACATTATGGTGGTCGCCAGTTCCCAATCTAGGAAATTAAATCTATTTATACATTACCGTCATTGGCAGGCATAAATTGTGGCTTACTTTACTATGTCACAAAACATCCTCCCACATTGAAAAATAAAAACTTAAGCTTTCAACAAAGGTTTATCCCTAATAAAAATCTTCCAACTGGGCTGGATCTAAAACACATATTTATCACTTGCATACAAGATAAGGCATTTACATGGAAATTTTAAAAAGAAGGTCACTCCGACTGCCAAAACCTTTGGCTTAAGCAGTAGGAACTGCCTCCTTTTAAACTGAGTCTGTCTAGAGCAGGGGTAGGGAACTCCAGTCCTCGAGAGCCATATTCCAGTCGGGTTTTCAGGATTTCCCCAATGAATATGCATTGAAAGCAGTGCATGCAAATAGATCTAAGACCATAAGAAGTTGCCTCCGCTGAGGCAGACCAGAGGTCCATCTTGCCCAGCGGTCCGCTCCCGCGACGGCACATCAGGCCTAATTGCCTGAACAGTGTCCCTGACTAATTTTGTAACTGCCTCTAATCCTATCCCTATAACCTACCTCTACTCCTATCTGTACCCCTCAATCCCTTTGTCTTCCAGGTACCTATCCAAACCTTCTTTGAAGCCCTGTAGTGTGCTTCTGCTTATCACATCCTCCAGTAGCGCGTTCCATGTATCCACCACCCTCTGGGTGAAAAAGAACTTCCTGGCGTTTGTTCTAAACCTTCCCCCTTTCAATTTCTCTGAGTGCCCCCTTGTACTTGTGGTTCCCCATAATTTGAAAAATCTGTCCCTGTCTACTCTTTCTATGCCCTTCATGATCTTGAAGGTTTCTATCATGTCTCCTCTAAGTCTCCGCTTTTCCAGGGAGAAAAGCCCCAGCTTTTTCAGTCTGTCAGTATATGAGAGGTCCTCCATACCCTTTATTAGCTTAGTTGCTCTTCTCTGGACTCTCTCAAGTACCGCCATGTCCTTCTTGAGGTACGGCGACCAGTACTGAACACAGCACTCCAGGTTACGGGCGCATCATTGCACGATACAGTGGCAGGATGACTTCCTTCGTCCTGGTCATGATACCCTTCTTAATGATGCCCAACATTTTATTTGCCTTCCTTGAGGCTGTGGCGCACTGCGCCAACGCCTTCAATGATGTGTCTACCATCACTCCCAGGTCTCTTTCAAGGTTACTCATCCCTAGCGGTGATCCCCCCATTTTGTAAGTGAACATCGGGTTCTTTTTCCCTACATGCATGACCTTGCATTTCCCTATGTTGAAGCTCATTTGCCACTTTTTGGCCCACTCTTCCAGCGTTGTCAGATCATATTCATTGGGGAAATCCTGAAAACCCGACTGGAATACGGCTCTCAAGGACCGGAGTTCCCTACCCCTGGTCTAGAGACATCAGGAAAAATTATTACCCATTGGCTGCAAAACAGGCCTTGCTTTTTCACAAAATATAACCTCAAAATAGCCTGTTTCTCTAACTCTGTCTTGAAAACCACCAGGAGTGTTGCCCGTTTATTTATTACGGGCTCCCTTTACTAAGCTGCAGTAGCGTTTTTAGCGTGCACTACAGATTAGCGCGCGCTAACTCCCGCGCTACACGGAAAAACTAACGCCAGCTCAATGGAGGCGTTAGCGTCTAGTGCGCACGGTGCTGTAGCGCGCGCTAAAACCGTTAGTGCAGATTAGTAAAAGGAGCCCTATGTCTTTTGAGGATTCAAGAAACTGTGATATATTCAAACTATCAGGTGAAACTAATTTATCCATTTCACCTTCCTCTGCTAGTTCCTTAGCAGCTCTTGGAATGTAATAGAGGTTATCGGGTTCAAAAGTTTCCATATTAGGATATAATACTTCTAAGCGATGTACACTTTAAAATGGGGTACATTATTATAAAATAAGAATACATCTCAAATCATACAAAGACCAACATGATACAACAGGGAAAGGGGTTGAACTACAATAGTTATAATAAAGAAAGGAGTCTAGGGAAGCACATAAAGGGTTGACAAGGGGAATATTGCTTAGAAAAATGTTTAAAAGAACAGGCCTAAGAACCAAACCTTGAGGCACACCACTTTGGAGTCCATACCAAGGGCACTCAGGCTTTGTGGAACACTGTCAAAGTCTTTACTAAAATCTAAATATACCACATCTAGTGCTCTTCTTCTATCCAATTCTCTGGTCACCCAAAGAAATTGATTAAATTTGTCTGACAAGACCTAAACAAAATTAGGTTTTTAAAAGAATTCTAGAACCATTACTTTTGAATGAGCCTTCTATACAACTGTCTTAATATTAAACCACACCATGCGGTGATTACTGAATGCCAGATGGTCACCCAAAACACTTTCTCCATTTGTAAGCACTAAGGCCCAAATTCTGTAACCAGCGCCTAATCTTTTCTGAATAGATTATAAACCAGTATAACTATATCCCAGTCATGGTTCTTCATGAACCATGTCTCTATGATTGCCACTAAATCCAATTCAGTCTCTACTGAAACCCAGACCAGAGTCTCAGCCTGTCTGTCCAACATTGCCACCTGGATGTCTCACCGCCATCTTAAATTGAATATGGCTCATATTTCCGCCTTAACTTACCTCTCTGCTTCCTTTATTCTCTGTCTCTCTGGACAACACTCTCATCCTTCCTGTTTTGTTTGCTCATAATCTTGGGGTCGTCTTTGACTCCTCTCTCTCTTTCACCACCCAGCTACAACATATCACTGAAACCTGCCGCTTCTTCCTCTATAATATTACCAAAATTCGACTCTTCCTTTCTGAGCACACTACAAAAACACTTATCCAATGCCCTCATCACCTCGCGCTTAGACTACTGCAACTCGCTACTCTCAGGCCTTCCGCTTAGCCATCTCACTCCCCTCCAATCCATCCAGAATTCGGCTGCATGACTCATATTCTGGGAAAGCCACTTTACCTCTCTTAAAGTCATTTCATTGGCTTCCCATCCGTTTCCAAATCCAATTTAAGCTCTTCTTACAAATGCACCCACTCAGCTGCCCCTCACAATCTCTCTTATCTCCCCCTATAATCCCCCCCAAGAGCTCCGCTCAGCTGGTAAGTCCCTCTTAACTGTGCTCTTCTCTTCAACTGCCAACTCCAGACTCCATCCCTTCTACCTTGCTGTGCCATATGCTTGGAACAAGCTGCCTGATTCCCTATAGTGGGCTCCGTCTCTGGCAGTGTTCAAGGCCCAGTTAAAAGCCCACCTCTTTCAGAGTGCTTTTGACTTCTAACTCCTTTCACCTTACGTTTTGCATCCCCAACCCTGTATGTCAAGTCTGTCTGTCCAAGTTAGATTGTAAGCTCTTCCGAGTGAGGACCATCTATAAATGGCAAAATGTACAGCGCTGCATACGCCTTTCAGCCCTATATAAATGATTAGTAGTAGCCTCTAGATCCAGAACCTTGTTTCCCATACTTCAAGCATTAGTATATAGAAACATAGAAATAGACGGTAGATAAGGGCCACGGCCCATCTAGTCTGCCCACCCCAATGACCCTCCCCTACCTTTCTCTGTGAATAGATCCCACGTGTCTATCCCATTTGGCCTTAAAATCAGGCACGCTGCTGGCCTCAATAACCTGAAGTGGAAGACTATTCCAGCGATCAACCACCCTTTCAGTGAAAAAGAATTTCCTGGTGTCCCCGTGCAGTTTCCTGCTCCTGATTTTCCACGGATGTTCCCTTGTTGCCGCGGGACCCTTGAAAAAAAAGATATCTTCTTCCACCTCGATGCGGCCCGTGAGATACTTGAATGCCTTGATCACGTCACCCCTCTCTCTGCGTTCCTCGAGTGAGTACAGCTGCAACTTATCCAGCCGTTCCTCGTATGGGAGAACCTTGAGTCCCGAGACCATCTGGGTGGCCATTCTCTGGACCGACTCCAGTCTCAGCACATCCTTACGGTAATGCGGTCTCCAGAATTGCACACAGTATTCCAGGTGGGACCTCACCATGGATCTATACAATGGCATAATGACTTTAGGCTTATGGCTGACGAAACTCCTGCGTATGCAACCTATGATTTGCCTTGCCTTGGATGAAGCTTACTCCACTTGATTGGCAGTCTTCATGTTCTCACTGAAGATCACCCCTAAGTCTCATTCTGCTTCAGTTCTTGTTAGGATCTCGCTATTAAGGGTGTAAGTCTTGCATGGATTTTGGCTGTCCAGGTGCATGACTTTGCATTTTTTGGCAATGAAGCTGAGTTGCCAGGACCTAGACCAGCGCTCCAGTAGGAGTAGGTCGTGCATCATGTTGTCAGACATTGAATTTATGTCTGTTGTGCTTTTGCCCACTACATTGCTTAGTTTGGCGTCATCGGCGAATAATGTTATTTTACCTTGCAGCCCTTCTGCCAATTCTCTAATAAAGATGTTGAATAGGATCGGGCCCAGGACTGAGCCCTGCGGCACTCCACTGATTACCTCCGTCATTTCGGAGGGGGTGCCGTTCACTACTACCCTCTGAAACCTACCTCCAAGCCAGTTCCCAACCCATTTCGTCAATGTGTCACCCAATCCTAAAGAACTCATCTTGCTCAGCAACCTGCGATGTGGTACGCTATCGAATGCTTTACTGAAGTCCAGGTATACAATGTCCAGGGACTCCCCAACATCCAGCTTCCTCGTCACCCAGTCAAAGAAGCTGATCAGGTTGGATTGGCAGGATCTCCCCTTAGTAAATTCATGTTGACGGGGATCCCGTAGATTCTCCTCGTTCAGGATCGTATCCAATTGGCGTTTGATTAGAGTTTCCATTAGTTTGCACACTATTGATGTGAGACTCACCGGTCTGTAGTTTGCTGTCTCCATCTTGGAGCCTTTCTTGTGGAGTGGAATGACGTTAGCCATCTTCCAGTCCAACGGGACGTTACCCGTACTAAGGGAGAGATTGAAGAGCGCAGATAGCGGTTCCGCCAAGACATCACACAACTCCCTGAGTAGGTTGTCAAGCCCCATTGCCTTGTTAACCTTAAGCTTTGACAGCTCGCAGTAGACACCGCTGGGTGTAAACTCGAAATTACTAAACGGGTCATCGGCGTCAACCCTTGTCTGTAGCTGAGGGCCGAGTCCTGGCGCCTCGCGGGTGAAGACTGAGCAGAAGTATTCATTTAACAGTTGGGCTTTTTCCGAGTCCGCTTCTACATAGTCTCTGTCTGGTTTCCTAAGACGTACTATCCCGCCTGAGTTCTTATTTCTGTCACTGATATACCTGAAGAAGGATTTATCTCCTTTCTGGATGTTGTTCGCTAGAGACTCCTCCATGCGGAATTTGGCCTCCCTAACTGCTGTTTTGACGGCTTTTGACTTGGCCAGATAGATTTCCCTAGAGTCCTGTTTCCCTGATTGTTTGTAAGAGATGAATGCTTTTTTCTTCTCCTTGATGAGGTCCGAAATCTCCGCAGAGAACCACTGTGGCTTATTGTTCCTTCGCCGTTTACTTACTGATTTAACATAGCGGTTTGTTGCTTCTTGTATGGTGGCTTTCAAAGTCGACCACATTTCTTCCACATTATCGGTTTCTGCTTGGCTTTGTAGTGCCTGGTGAATGAAGTCTCCCATTTCTTTGAAGTTTGTGTCCTTGAATTTGAGGACCTTGGTCAGTATGTTAGATTTAGTGAAACCTTTCCTGAGATTGAACCATACCATGTTGTGGTCACTGGAGGCCAATGTGTCGCCCACCGAGACCTCTGTGACACTTTCTCCATTGGTAAGTATCAGGTCCAGAATTGCCTGATCCCTTGTTGGTTCCAACACCAGTTGCCTGAGTCTTGCTCCCTTCATAGAGTTTTATAGCCTCCTGCTGCTGCCGGAAGCAGAGGAAAGCGTGTCCCAATCCACATCAGGCATGTTGAAGTCACCTAACAATATTGTGTCCCCACGCCAGGTGATATTCTCTATATCTTCAATTAATTCCATATCTAGGTCATCCTGTTGTCTTGGGGGGTCTGTATATTATGCCAAGATACAGGCATTTGTCCTTCCCTCTGGCCAAATTTACCCAAAGGGATTCCCCAGTGTAGTGGACATCTGTGATTCTGGTGACCTTAATGTCATCTTTAGTATATAATGCTACACCTCCTCCCATTTTGCCCTCCCTGTCCCGGCGAAGCAAGTTGTAACCCGGTATGACCATGTCCCACCCATGGGAGTCCGTGAGCCAGGTCTCAGATATCGCCACCACATCCAGGTCGGCATTCCTCATTTCTGTTTCTAATTCCAGGATCTTGTTTCCCAGACTGTGGGCATTTACGTACATAGCCCTCCATGTTGTATGTTTGTTATGTCTCAGTGGGGATGTTCCCGCTTGAGCTACTTGGACACCTTTTGCATTATTCGCATGTTTTGTACTTTCCCTAGACCCAGAGTTACAACGTGCACCTATCCCGGACTCCCCAGACCCAGAACTACAGTGTGTTCCTATCCCAGACTCGGAAATGTGTGTACCCTGTGTGGGTATTCCCACTTGGGCTACTTGAACTCCTTTAGTACAATTTGCAATGTGTGTTCTCTCGCTGGACCCAGAATTACAATGTGTACTCCCCTTAGATCCAGAATTACAATGTGACCCAGAATTACAATGTGAGCCAACCCCAGACTCGAAAGTGTTTATACTCTCCCCTGACCCAGACCGGCGTTTACTTACCTTAGTCTCAAAAAAGTATTGGCAGCTTAGCTCGCCAGGTAGGTTGTTTGTGCCCATACCCTCCCCCAACTTACCTAGTTTAAAGCCCTGTGTAGTAGGCGGGCTAGATGGTGTCCAAGGACGTTCTTCCCTCTTCTGGTCAGGTGTAACCCGACTGGTCCCTGTAGTCCTTGCAATGCCTCTCCATGGTGCAAGAACCCAAAGTTCATCTCCTTGCACCATCCCTGCAGCCAGTCGTTTGCCCCTTTTTCCCATTTGTGTAGAGGTATTTAGTGATTCACTTAGCTGAGGGCTTATACTTACTTGGGGCCTTTGACCACCCTGCTCCAACAATTCTAGTTTAAAGCCCTCTTAGCCAGTCTGCTGCTGAAGACACTTCTTCCCTTCTTTGATAAATGCACACTAACCCCGATCAGCAGCCCTTTAAGTGAGATACCTGAATATAGAGAGCGGCAGTAATCCAGTTGCAAAAGAATCAACAGTAAAGTGATCATTAAAAAAATATGAATTAACTAACTTTCCATTGCCCCCATGTCTCTCTCTGCTTTCCAAGCCTCCTATTCCCCTTCTCTTTCATCTACTCCCTTGTTCTCCACGTCCAGTTTAAGTATCAATCTTCCTGCAACTCTTACTCCAACATTTATCCCCATCCAGCCTCCGCTTTCCCTCTCTTTCACCTGCTCCCATTCCCATTTCCAAAGCCTCTAGTTTCTACAGTGCTTCTCAACCATTTTCTAATCCATTCAGCTCCTCTTTACCATCTCATCTCTACTCTTCTCCCTATTTACCCCTCCCTCCAGATCAAGGGCTGGCAACCTGTGAATTTTATGTTGCCTTCAAGACCATGGGTTGGGAAGTATTCACAGAAAACATAATTAAACAGAGTTTTAGCAATTGTAGATACTGTATTTCACAAATAGCCACTCCAGCAGTTTGTTTCCACTGTTTCTAATTAACTTTTTCTTATTTATCTATCACAAAAGGTCTATGCATTTCTGTTTCCAACGTTACATAATGTTGCAGTCCACTAGAGATAGTACTGACATCCATGCAGCCCTCTATAAAGGTTGCTCTAGATACTTTCCTCTGTGTGGTCTCTACCTCCCTATTATATTATCCTTCCCAGTACCCTTGCCATTTCTCACTTCCATCCTCTTGACACACTTTCCCCTTTGTTACCCCTCCCGCCATTAAAAGAGACTCTTTTTTCTTTCCTCCTAATTACTCCAGGCACTATATTTCCTTTTTCTCCTTTCTTCCGCCCTCCAGATACTATTCCTCCTTCACACAGCATCCCCTCCCCTCCATCCTTCCTTCCCTCCTCTTAAAGGTTCTTTCCCTTTTTAATCCTACCTCCCTCCAGACTGTCTTCTCTTCTCACCCTCCCTTTCTTCTCCAAATGAATATTCCTCCTTTCTTACCCAGTCCCACCTAGGCCCTTCTCCTTTCTCATCTTTCTTCCTGCTTCACCCAATCCAGGTGCAATTTTCCCTTATCAATCTTTTCCCTAATGCTCTCCTTCCCTCAACCCTTTCCCGCTATCCACAGTGCAGATAATCACATAACAGTGGCACCACTGTTGCCTATCCTCCTTCTCACCCTCAGACCCAACAACAGGAGACACATGTAATCACATATCATCTCCCACTGCCATGGGGCTAATATCATGATAAGATTTTAATAAATGAAAATTATATTAAACTTCCAAATGAAGACAGATTGAACCATTGCATAAATACCTTTCAGATGTATTTGAAAGTGCTAAAAACTATACTGTAAACTAGCATAAAAATATGCTCCTTCCCTATCAGAAATATCTGTCTTGTGCACAGGAGCAAAAAAGAGTTGGTCACAATGACTTGTCTGTCCATCAGTCTTCTGAAGGAGGCAGATGAGCTGACATTGCTTCTCGTGCTGCTGAGCAAAAGGCAGATGTACCCTAAAGCAATTGGATAGGAAACCAGATTTTAGAATTTGTACCTGCTGCTGGCTTCTTGCACTTTGCTGTATGGTAGACATACCACCTTTATTCAACATAATAGTTGTAAGGATATAAAAGTAAATTAAAAGACTAACTCCCCCTTTTAACAAGCTGCGCTTACCAAGCAGCACAAGCTAAATACTGAGCGGCTTGGCATTTAGCTTGCACTGCTTGGCCGTGCTGCTAAATAAAAAAAGTGTGTGTGTGGGGTAAGAATATAATGTTCTCCAACATGAAAAAATAAATACATTTATTGTTGGTGCTGTCTTTTTTAATATGCTTGAATTTAATTGATCTAAATTTAAATTGTGTCCACAGAGGTAGCTCCATCTTGCTTGTCATTTAACTGAATCCTGTTTACTGTTATCAGATTACAACTGTATCTGATATTCACATCACTGTTCAGCACCTAATGAAGGCAAAGAGATTAGAAAAATATAACAAATCTAAATAAAACACAAAGGGGTCCTTTTACTAAGGTGCACTAATGGATTTAGGAATATAATGGACTGCATGGCATTTAGTGCACACTAATCATTAGAAACATAGAAATAGACGGCAGATAAGGGCCACGGCCCATCTAGTCTGCCCACCCCAATGATCCTCCCCTACCTTTCTCTGTGAATAGATCCCACGTATCTATCCCATTTGGCCTTAAAATCAGGCACACCTTAATAACAGGACCCAAAATTTAGAAAAGATTACATGCAGTAAACCTGCTCAGCCAATAGGTGGCAACAAAAATCAAACGATTTTGAAAGATTTTTTGGTTTTGGATACTTAAAAAATGATTTGTGCAATGATTAAAAATTTATGAGATATTTTTGGCTGACATCATTAGTGCTGCTTTGTAAAAGGGGCCCTTTGCTGTTGAACATTTCTGAATTTGAATTTAAAAATCACAACTTAGGTATTGGAAGCTATTTTGTGGAATTTTGTTCTTGCTGTATTTTAATTATTGTGATAGTCACTTAATCCCCCATTGCCCCAGGTATGTTAGATAGATTGTGAGCACACTGGACAGACAGGGAAAAAATGCTTGAAGTACCTATAGTATATGCAAACTGCTTTGAATGTGGTTGTAAAACTACAAAATAGCAGTATACAAATCCCTTTCCCTTCTTCCCCCATTGCATGGGAACAGATTTTGCTATTTGTGTACAGCAGATTACATTGTCCATATGTAAAAGCATTAAGTTATGTATAATGAAATACCTGGAGAATGCAGTCCTTCGGAGATGGCCCTCTGAGCACCTGTGCTCTGTTCCCAGCGCTTTATGGAGCCATTCTGGTTTGACTGACTGCCCTATACATCCTATAAGAAAAGATTCCCCCCCATCAAATGCCTGAGTAGCAATCAAAAGGTAATGTTTAAGTTGTACCCTAACTAGATTTGTGCGTACTGCAGGTAATAAATGTTTTAAATAAATAAATGCATTTTTAGTTTATAAGGGCATTGGCTTGGAATACTTCTGAAATAAAACTGAGTGGCATTAATCAAAGCAGGAACTTCAATCAAGCAGAAAATCTGAATAAACTACTTACTGTGTTAATTGATATGTTAATACAGTAAGGGGTCCTTTTACAAAGGCGCGGTAGCGGTTTAATGCGTGGAATACTGCACGTTAAACCGCCTGCCGCGCGTGATGAAATGTACGACGCGCTAACCCTGTAGCGCGCCTTGATAAAAGGAGCCCTAAGTATTTTATTTATTTACAAAGGGCTACTTAACCACCAATCAGAAGCTATAAGTTTATCAAAGCAGTTTACAGGTTAAAGTAGATCTTTTATTGGGGAAGCTCTGAACTTGTGTAATATACTACTATCCTAGATGAAAGAGCTGCTAAAGCAATATGACTAGCAAGATTTCAATGGACACAGTTCAATTATGTTTAACTAATAACTCTCATTCCTTGAGTCTCACTAGATCATTGGTCTCCAACCTCTTTCATGTAAAGGGACGCAGTGTGAATACGAGAAAGCTCTGAGAGCTACCATAGATTTCAAGCTTACCCATATAACTCATTTTATAAACTGCCTTGATCTGCTTGTTCAACTGGGTATTAACAACCAGTGTTCAAAATCTTTGTTTATTTCTTCAAAAGGCTAAAACACTGTCCACATTTGTACAGAGCGGACCCAAAACGGACCATGTTTCGGTAGGACACCTTCCTCAGGGGTCCAATGATGTAGCTAGCCAAATGTAGAGATAAGACTTGGCACTGCTGCACATTGATTTGCAAAAAACTGTGACAGAGCATTAGCTTTTTTTTAAGATAGTTAATAGTCATACTGCAGTCTGAATTTGAAGGCTTGGGATTTTGCTGATTTTATTTCTAACAGTAAAGCATGTTCTTATGTGAGCTCCGCAATCCTGGCCCTATGTCGCCGAAGAGCCCGAGGCTGAAGGGTAGCACAACGAGGAGAGGAGTCCGAGGGGTGATCCGCACCCAAACACCAAATACACTAGCGGTGCGGGTCTGTAATTGAAATAACCCGACCGCACTGGGGAGCACTTCTTAATCCCGGTAAGAGGCCGGGACATAAGGTACAAATGGCCACAGCCACTCGAGGCCAAGCGGCCACGGCGAACCAGGAGCCCCCGGTCGCTGAACCGAAAAAACAAAAAATGAAAAACCAAGTAAAACAAGAAATGTACAACTCGCACAGCGATTCCCGAGTAAAACAAAGAAGCCAAGGTGCTAGAAAGGCACTTAGAGAACGCAGAGAAGAGAGACAGGGCTTACTGGCTCCGCGGAAAACTAAGAACTGAAGACCACGAGGAGGGGATGCCCCCTCTAGTGGAGCAGGAAGGCACACACATGTGTGGGCAGCACTAGCAAACTTTGAGATCTTCAATCAAGTTTGCTTGAAAAGCTGTCCGCGACGGGGCTCCGTGGATGACGTCACCCACATGTAGAGAATATGCTGCCTGCTTGTCCTGGGATAATCTATTTTATCTTTTATTTCATTTGTCTGTTGTTCCTCTACTTTCATTTCTATTTTCATTTATTTCTTTTTTATCTAATATGCATTTTTTATTCAATATGTACTTTTTTTTAATTCAATATGTACTTTGCATTTTGTCTTATTATTACTTTTCAGTATGATTGTTTTATGGATCGTTTTGATGTCATCAGTTTTATAATAAATGTATTAAGCCATGTATATGTGATATGATTGTTTATATGTTGTTTTATTGTTTATGATTTTTAGTTTCTCACTAGTCCCCTGAGGAAGGCTTGTGTCGATTTGCATACATTTGATCGACAGCCAAGAGGATGAAGGGTTCATTTCTTGTGGGCCTGGAAGCTGCTCTTCCTCCCTCTGTCCAGCACAAGGTGGCCCCTCATCTGGGCAGGATATGAGGGATCTCAGACGCGCACAATATTAGAGCGAAATAAACTCAGACTGTGGGGCTCTAATACTGTGCGCACCAGCTTCCCTTCTCCTCCCTCCCCCTCATGATGTAAATTCCTGTTTCAGAGGAGAAGGGAAGCCCGCATGCACAATGTTAGAGCCCCATGACCTGGGTTCAGTTTGCATACAGACGGCGGGCAAGAGGGCAGCAAGGGAGTGGGAGGGAAGCTGACCTCACCTTACCACACTAGACAGTTGGGGGGGGGGGAAGGGGCATGCTGCTGCACCCAATTGGGGAGAAAGAGGGAAGGAGGGAGAAGGAAGACCAAGGAAGTGAGAGGAGAAGAGAGATGCTAAGACCATGTGAGGGAGGGAGGGGAGAAGGAAAGGAGATAACAGACATGGAGGGGAAGGGAAGGGAAAGAGACAGATGCAAGACCAGGGGCAAGAGGGAAAATGTCAGATAATGGAGGGGGAGGGAGAGATAGAAGAGAAGAGCAGAAAGATACCAGGGCATGGGGGAGGGAAGAGAAACTAAGGAGACAGATACCAGATCTGAGGGGAGGAGGGAGAGATGAAAGGGAAGAAGACAGATGCCACACCATGGGGGGAGTGGAGAGAAGTAGATGGATGCCACACCATTGGGGAGAGAGATGGAAGGGAGAGGCAGACAGTTTCTGGAAGAGGCATAGAAAGAGAGCAGATGCCATATGGAAGAGGCAGAGAGGGCAGACAGTGGATAGAAGGAAGAGACTGATGAGAAGTTGAGGAAAGCAGAAACCAGACAACAAAGGTAGAAAAAAATTTATCTGCTTTATTTATTTATTTTTGCTTTAGGATAAAATATTATTGTAGCTTTATTGATAATCATTTATTAATAGAAAATGGAAATAAGGCGATCTTGTTTATTGGACTAATTGTAATACATTTTTTTACTAATTCAGAGACCATAGCTCCTTTCCTCAGGTCAGGACAGGGATACTGTAATAGCAGTATAATTTACTGACCTGAAGAAAGAGGTTTTAACCTCTTAAAGCTAAGTTAGAAATGTATTAATCCAGTAAAATGGCAGTCACTAAATTTTCTTCCCGCCATGCCCCAAGCCTCCTACCCAAATGCAAAATATAAATTGGTGGGCTTCCCAAAGCCCTGCCAGCTGAAGATCTCTTCATCTAGGAAGGAAGGGGGGATTTGTTGAGAGATGTTTAGAGGTTGCATAGAAGAAAAACTGTACACTGCCACGTAATCTTTGTTGTTTGTTTTGAATTTTAAAATCAAAGAAATAAAGTGGAAATAAAGATGTAAATAAGAAAATGGGTAAATAAATGGGGGCAGGGCAGGGTGGGGTGCCCAGTGGACTTGTGTGCCTAGGGGCCCTCAACTAATTAATCATGCCCTGATGACAGTATCACTATGCTTACTTTGTATGTTATATTTTCTAAAGTTACAGTTGTATTTTGGCTGTTATAAAATGTAATACCCCCCCCCTTATTTTACAAAACCGCAATAGCAGTTTTTAGTGCAGACCGGTGCACTAAAAACTGCTCCCAACGCTCATATGGTAGCCCTATTGCCCAACTCAGGATCAGCTGCTCCGCAACCCTTACTGGAAGAGGGGGAGAACTTGCAGGTGGGGCTCTGTCTTCCCTTGTTCTTTCCACCTCCTTCGAACGATCTCTCCTAAACGACTATCTCAATCCAGCACTACGAGAACCACAACCCTCCCCTCCAGCCTTTTAAGAAACTACTGTATGGTCTCCTTTGAGCCGGTGCGTGACGTCAACTTCCGTTCCTGCGCACTGACCCGAAAACCCAGTCAGACCGCCTGGGTGCGTAAAATGACGTGCGCGCTCCGGCTCCTGAGGCTCCGCACCGTCCCTTGCCCGTTGGCAACTGCCTCCGGCAGTGAGCGTTCGGAGTAGCGGGTGGCGGGTCTCTGCCGAACCGCCAGCGCCCCACCTCTCCGCTCGGTCCCCGCCCGGTCGCGGCGGGGACCTCCCCCCCCCTCCTCCTCCGCCGACCTGCGGCAGTAAATGGTTGGGCCGGAGGATGCTGGAGGGCGGGCGGAGCTGAGGATGGTGGGAGGCTGCTCGGCTGAGGAGAAGCAGCGGAGAGCCGGCGGCGTGGAGCGAGGCCGCCCGTGTCCGTCCGTCCAGGCCAAAGCTGCCCTGGCCGGGTGCCGCGCCGCCGATGGGCGGCGGCCCAAGCCCGCTGCGCTCGGCGGCCCGGCGGACGAGAAACTCAGCAACGGAGACGTGGACTATTGGCGGGATGAAGAGTACGGGCGGGAGGTGGCCGCAGCCGGGCAGCGGCGGGAAGGGAGGATGCCCAACGGCGGCTTCGCGCTCTCCAACACTTGTTGCCTGCTGGCCCAGGAGGTGAACGCCAACAGAAGCGAGCACAAGTGCTGCTTCCCGGCCCTGGAGGTTCAGCGAATAAGCTGGAATCGGAGGGAGGCCGGGGCGGCTCAGGAGGAGCCCGGCAGATGCTGCTGCGCGCTCTCGGAGCCGCCGGGGACTAGCGCCCAGGACTCGTCGCGAGGCTGTGAGAAGGCTGCCCAGGGCGCGTTGCTGCTGAACAGGGTTCGCGCTGCGCTCTCGCAGGACAACGCGTTCGAGCCCTCGGATGGTAGGACTAACGAGCGGGACAGCCCTTCCTCGGCGAGCAGCGCTTCGTCTCCTGCTAGTGCCCGCGCCGTCTCCGCTTGCTTTGTGGCCGACGAGACGAACAGAATCGCCTACATGGACGTTAATCTCAATTCCAGGAACTCTTTTGAAGTCAGCCGCCGCCAGAGTGCCCCGGAGAATGTGCCCGACGGGCTGACGTTATCCGGGGATTCTTCGGGTGATGCTGGGCTAAAGCCCAAGAAACTGGGCTTCGCAAACTTTTTTGCAAGGTAATATTTATTTGTCTTTAGAACGGTGGTAACCATTGCATTGAAAGCGAATCTCATCTGCTTTAGTGGAAACTCTAAAGCTTTGATCATTCACGTTGGCTGTTATATACAATATGCTTATAGAAACGTATAGGTCTAAAAATGGGCACATTAACACTTTTAAAGAGAGAAAAATTAAGGCTCAGATTTACAGGTGGCTTACTTTCAGATATGAGCCGATTGAATTATTTGCCTTCTCAACATTGGTGTTTTAAAGTCACTCATCAAAAGAAAAGTTCTACTAAAATGTTAGTATAAACTAAAGTAGATCATGTTTGGAATTAGTGTCGTCTGCTGAAGACGAGCAAATTGATGTTATGTAAACTGTAAAATTTATCACGATTTTAGAGTGGGTCTACCATACACAGACTGTATGCAATGCAGGTGTTCTTACAACTTAATTTAACCAAAATCTTATAGCTGCTTTTAGACAAATGCATAAACTGGCTGTGTATTATGTTTTTGTTTTTTCTTTTATTATTTAAAAACCTGCATCCTCTCAAAAATGAATTAAGTAGAGCACATTCACACCCATCTCAGAGGATATAAACTTGTTCCTTATACTGTGCTTTTAGTACAGTGGTGGTCTTCATCAGTTTTTAAGCTGGGGCCACTTTGATTTCTAATGAGCTGAAGGAGAGCCACAAAATATTTTCCCATGGAGGATGACACTGCTGACATCCATCCCTATAGCCCACTTTCAGACTTCATTGAGTAGTATTCTCAAGGTTGTGACTATTTCCACATGCATTCTCTTGTCTATTGAGAAATGTCTTGTCCTTCAAGCAGGTGCTCTTATCCCATCTATCCCCTCTCTGTTCTGAGCATGGGTAGAGAAGCAGAGTAGCAGGAAAAAAAAATGACCAGAAAGGCAAGGGCAGCCAAAGAGGTCTCCGGGGGTTGCCATTGGCCCCCGGGCCTTGCATTGAAGAAAACTGTTCTAGTACATTTTGTTTACTTGAAGCATGTATGAGTGTGAATCATTAGTTGTGATTAAAAACAGATGTATGTTTCGCTGATGTTTCTGCATTTCTGCAAATTCTGCTGATTTGGGGAAAAATGATTCAAAAGCTGTTGTCACTTGTGAAACACTGTACTCTACCAGTTCTAAAATATTAAAAATGTATTGAAAAATGTCAAAGCAGCTCTGCTAAGTCTTTGGGAGCAAATATTCTAGATCGAACAAGTGTATTTGTAATTTTTGATTGCTGTAAACCAGTCAGGTCTCACTTCACGTAACAGATTTATTCTGCTACTCCCATTTGTTTAGAGGTATTGTGGATAACTAAAATATTAACAAATTATTTAAAATGGAGAATTTTTATTTATCTTTATTTTATGCATGTACTGTGAGGCTTAAAATATTACTATATGATACAGTATAGTTGCATTGTTAGTCCACTTAATAGATCGAAATAAAAGTTAACAAGTACCGTAGTTGGTGATTTTTGGTTGTTTTTTTTTTTAAATAACTTTTATGACTAGCTTTTGAGTACTAAGCTTCCTTTTATGTAAGCTAGTGTTGAAAGGAGTCATAGCTCTCAAAAACTAGTCATAAATGTATTACATTTTTTATTGGACTAACATCACCTGCACATTATTTTAACATCTAATTTTGAAGTTAAAATATAAATCCTAGATGCTGAATGATATTAGCACAGTGCATTTTTTTACTTACTTATACAGTGTATGCCTCAGGTGCCCTTCTTAAAATCTCTCATATTCAAAAGCACATCTACCAGTTAGTACATATGTGTAGTGAGCATTGCTAAATGGATATAGAAACAGAAAAGGGATATGATGGCAGAAAAGGGCCACTGGCCCAACAAGTCTGCCCACTCTAATGATCCTCCCCCCTAAGTTCTTCCTTGAAGTATAGAAACATAGAATAATGTGCTGGTAAGCAGGCTAGCTTAATGGCATTAAATTTAATCCATCTGCCTGTCTTGACACTATCTGAATAGAGCTAGGATGGTCCAGGAGCAGAGCTTGGATGCAGCTGGAGGATATCCAGTCAGCAATAATATTCTAACCACTTAAAAAACAATCTTTTTGCTGTCCTAGTTTTGGCTGATTGGCTATCTGTTAGCAGTTTCAGTGTCGCCATTAACTGGATACTAATTCTGGTCAGCACAGATTATGGATATTCAGCATCAGTATCATGATGCCAGAATATGTGGTATACTTTTAACAGTGATCAATGTTTTCAAAAACTCTGACCACCAAGGACAGAATTTTGACCACCAAGGACAGAATTTTGGCCTCTAAGGCCCTGAAACTCAAAACATAACACGGCTCTAATGTGCATAGGATGTTTAGTAGGCACTAGCACAGGAAAAGCACAGTTACTTACCGTAACAGGTGTTATCCAGGGACAGCAGGCATATATTCTCACACATGGGTGACGTCATCTACGGAGCCCCAGCGCGGACAGCTTTTCAAGCAAACTTGATTGAAGTTTCAAGTTTGCACACTGCACCACGCATGTGCTAGCCTTCTTGCCCACTAGAGGGCGCATCCCCACCTCGTGGTCCTCAGTTCCATAGCAAGCAAAGAAGCCATCCCCGGGGAGGTGGGCGGGTTGTGAGAATATATGCCTGCTGTCCCTGGATAACACCTGTTACGGTAAGTAACTGTGCTTTATCCCAGGACAAGCAGGCATGATATTCTCACACATGGGTGACCTCCAAGCTAACCAAAAAAGGGCCGGTGGGAGGATGGCAATTCATGAAAACAGGTTACGTAACACCGACTGGCCAAACCGGCCGTCGCTTCTGGACAAAGTGTCCAGACAGTAGTGGGAGGTGAACGTATGAACCGAAGACCAAGTGGCAGCTTTACATATGTCCTCCATAGGAGTGGATCGGAGGAAAGCAACCGAAGCTGCCATCGCTCGGACCTTATGCCCCGTGACTCGACCCGAGAGCGGGAGACCAGCCTGAGCGTAGCAAAAGGAAATACAAGCAGCTAACCAGTTGGACAAGGTGCGCTTGGAAACAGGATGTCCCACCCGATTAGGATCAAAGGACAAAAACAATTGAGGAACCTTCCGATGAGACTTAGTACGTTGGAGATAAAAAGCCAACGCCCTCTTACAGTCAAGCGTGTGAAGCGCCGCCTCACCAGGATGAGAGTGGGGCTTCGGGAAAAATACCGGAAGAACAATGGACTGATTGAGGTGGAAATCAGACACAACCTTAGGCAAAAATTTAGGATGGGTGCGGAGAACCACCTTGTCATGATGGAACACCGTGAAAGGGGGATCCGCAACCAAAGCCTGCAGCTCGCTTATCCGACGAGCGGAGGTAAGCGCAATCAAAAAGACCACTTTCCAAGTGAGAAACTTAAGGAGAGATTTGTCTATGGGCTCAAAAGGCGGCTTCATCAGTTGAGCCAAGACCACATTAAGATCCCACACTACAGTAGGAGGTTTCAGAGGAGGATGGACATTCACAAGACCCCTCATGAAACGAGAAACCAGAGGATGTAAAGAGAGGGGACGACCCTCGAGATGTTGATGGAATGCTGCGATAGCGCTAAGATGTACTCGAATGGAAGTCGTCTTCAGACCAGAATTCGACAGATGCAACAGATATTCCAGCACCGAAGACACGGGCACCGAACTCGGGTCCAGGTGGTTCGAGAAGCACCAGGATGAAAATCTGGTCCACTTCTGGGAATAACAAAGTCTAGTCGAGACCTTCCGCGAGGCCTCCAGAATTTCCCGTACTGACTGAGAAACAGGAACCGAAGTCAAGGGGAAAGGAACCAAGCCGTCAGATGTAAAGACTGAAGATTGGGATGCAACAGCGAACCCTGACTCTGAGACAGCAGAGAGGGAAAGACAGGCAGAAGCAGAGGTTCCCGGACACTGAGTTGAAGCAGCAGGGAAAACCAGTGCTGTCTGGGCCAACGAGGCGCAATGAGAATCATAGTGGCTCCGGTTAATTTGAGATGCACCAGCGTTCTCAAGATCAGGGGAAACGGAGGGAACGCATAAAGGAACCTCCCTTCCCAGTCGAGAAGAAATGCATCGGCCTCGAGGCGTTCCCGGGAAAACATCCGAGAACAGTAGAGCGGTAGTTTGTGAGTCTCGGGTGAGGCAAACAGATCCACCTGAGGAGTCCCCCAACGGTCGAAGACCTCGCGTAGAACCCGGGAGTTCAGCGACCACTCGTGCGGCTGGAGAAGACGACTGAGCTTGTCTGCCAGACAATTCATCTCTCCCTGAATGTAAACCGCACGCAAGAAAATGTTCTGAGAGACTGCCCAAGTCCACAGGCGCAGGGCTTCCTGGCACAGAGGCCAAGAGCCCGTGCCCCCTTGTTTGTTTACATAATACATGGCCACTTGGTTGTCCGTCCTGACGAGCACTATTTGATTGCGCAGGAGATGCCCGAAAGCTCGAGCAGCCAGGTAAATAGCACGCAGCTCCAACACATTGATGTGACACCGACGGTCCGCGGCCGACCATAGGCCCTGTGTGCGAAGACCGTCGACATGTGCCCCCCACGCATACTCCGAAGAGTCCGTGGTCAGGACTGTGCGATGCGGAGGAACGCGAAAGAGCAAACCCCCGGAAAGATTGGAAGAGTTGGTCCACCAACGGAGCGAGCGTCTCAAAGAAGGAGTCACCGTTATTAGGCGAGACACCGGGTCGCGATCCTGGCGCCACTGCGAGGCCAACGTCCACTGAGGGAGCCTCAGATGCAAGCGGGCGAACGGAGTCACCTGGACCGTCGAAGCCATGTGACCCAGAAGCACCATCATGCGCTGAGCCGACACGACAGGCCTCAGCGAGATCTGCCGACCCAAGCGCAGCAGAGCCTCCAACCGAGGAGTTGGGAGGAACGCTCGGAGGAGAACCGTGTCCAGCACGGCTCCTATAAACTGCAGCGACTGAGTCGGGCACAATTGAGACTTGGGAAAGTTCACTTCGAACCCTAGACCCTGAAGAAGTGAAATAGTCTGTTGGGTCGCTGAAATAACTCCCTCCCTGGTCGGGGCTTTGATGAGCCAATCGTCCAGATAGGGA
The DNA here is from genome assembly GCF_902459505.1 of Geotrypetes seraphini. Taxonomy (NCBI): domain Eukaryota; kingdom Metazoa; phylum Chordata; class Amphibia; order Gymnophiona; family Dermophiidae; genus Geotrypetes; species Geotrypetes seraphini. The sequence continues at coordinate 258,879,058 of NC_047087.1, forward strand.
AAGACCTGCAACCCCCGGGAGCGCAGGGCAGCCGCGGCCACCACCATGCACTTCGTGAACACCCGAGGGGACGAAGCCAGGCCGAAAGGGAGGACCCGGTACTGAAGGTGCCACTCCCCCACTTGAAATCTCAAGAATTTGCGAAAGTCGGGATGCACCGGAACATGGGTATACGCTTCCTTCAAGTCCAGGGAGCACATCCAATCCCCCTCCTCCAGGAGGGGATACAGAATCGGAAGCGATAACATACGGAACTTCTCCCGGACCAGGAACTTGTTGAGCTTCCGAAGGTCCAAAATGGGGCGCAAGTCCCCGGTCTTTTTTGGGACCAAAAAGTAACGGGAGTAAAACCCCCGACCCCTCTGGTCGCAAGGAACCAGTTCGACTGCTCGGAGGCTCAACAAGGACCTGGCTTCCTCCTGGAGAAGGGCCAACTGGCTCCGATTGGGCGGGCAAGCCCCGGGAGGCATGTCCGGAGGCTGCCTGGAGAAGTTGAGCGAATAGCCCTCTGAGATGGTCCGGAGCACCCATGCGTCTGACGTAACTTCCGTCCAAGCTCGGGCAAAAGCCGAGAGTCGACCCCCGATGGGAAGGGAATGTGGCAGAGTTGCGGTGAGGGCCCGCCCCCAACCGCTCATCCCGTCAAAAGGACGGCGCGGGCTTGGACGCAGCCTGCGTAGCGGGCTTGGAGGGACCTCCCCTACCCTGCTGGGGTGGTCGTCGGGGCGGAGGCCTAGAAAAGGCTGGTGTCGTCTTCTGAGGATACCGCCTCGGAGGCTGCCGAAAAGGCCTTTGTTGCGAGGCCCTAGGCTTGGGGCGGACAAGGGACGCAAGCGAACGCTCCTGATCAGACAGCCTCTTAGTCGCCGCCTCTAAGGAGTCGTCGAACAACTCCGACCCCACGCAGGGCAAATTTGCCAATCGCTCCTGCAGGTTGGAGTCCATCTCGAGGGTACGCAGCCACGCCAGGCGACGCATCGCCACCGCGCAGGCCGATACCCTCGAGGCGAGCTCAAAGGCGTCGAATACCGCATGGAAGAGGTAGAGGCGCAGCTGTGAAAGGTTCGACATAAAGGTGGCGAACCTGTCCTTGTGCGAAGCCGGGATCACCCCCTGGAATTCAGGCATGTCCTTGACCATAGACCTTAAATAGGACGAGTATGAAAAGGCATAATTAAGGACCCGCGTCGCCATGAGTGAATTAGCATAGAGGCGACGGCCAAACTTATCGAGGGTCCTACCTTCCCTCCCAGGGGGGACCGCAGCAGACACCCGAGAGGGTTGTGACCTCTTAAGGGCCGACTCCACCAGGATTGATTGGTGCGAGAGTTGCCCCTTCTCGAACCCCTTAGGCGGAATGGTCCGGTATTTCGCCTCCATCTTGGTGGGCACGACCGTGACTGTAAGAGGAGCCTCCAAGTTTTTCAGCAAGGTCTGATGTAAGACCTTGTTCAGCAGGAGGCGAGGAGATTCCCTCTGGGGAGTGGGAAGGTCCTGCTCCTCCAAATATTCCTTGGAATGGTGGGAACCCGCCGATAAGTCCACCCCTAACGCCCCCGCCATGTCATGGACGAACTTCGTAAAAGACGAAGTTCTGGCGGGAGGAGAAGGAGTCCTAGATCTCCCCGCCGAGGCAAAGGGAGAAGCCTCGCGGGAGTACCTCGGCTCCCTGGCAGATCCCGAACCCCACGAGGCACGGTCCCGTGACCTCGAGGGGGTCGGGGACCCAGCCCGCTGGAACGAGCCCCTGGGGGAACCCCCCGGGGTGCGGGGAATCGAGGTCCGTCCCTTCCGCCCCGTCGAGGAGGCACGGGAACCCTCTCTGCACGGGGACCGAAAAAGTTTTGGATTATCCATTCGGAGCTCCTCGACTCGCAAGGACTCGCCCTCGGGAGGCGATGAGCGCCCGCGTCCGCGAGGCGAGACCCGAGACCGCTTGGCTCTCCTCGGTCGGCGCCTCGCCCGAGGTCTACCCGAAGGCGAGGAGCCCCGCGAGGACCTCGAGGACGAGGTAGAGGAGATCCGCCGCACTCGGCGCAGCTTGTCCTTGGGCCTGACGCTACGCTCAGGCTGTCCCATCGAGGCCCGGTCCGAGGCCAAAGCCGAGGTCGAGGCGGCAGGTGCCTCGGCGGCCGAAGCCCCGGTACCTGAGGCCGAGGTCGCCAACTGCGGGGCAGTCGAGGCCGAGGCAGTCGAGGCCGAAGCCTGCTGCAGGTGCTCAATGGCCCCGGACAGCTCCGAGGCGATCAAAGCCCGGAGCAAGTCCTGAAACACAGGGATGGACATACCCTGGGGCAGCACCTGTCGATGCTCCACAGAGGGCGACCTCGGTCTCGAGTATTCCCTCGGGGCTATCGATTTAGACACCCTGGGCTGGGCGGAGGCAGACCCAACCGCCGATGAGGCGCCCGAGGGTGGCTTCTTGGATCCAGGAGCTGAGGAGGGAAGTGGAGACTTACCCGAGGCCTTGCTGGACGAGGCAACCTGCTTCGAGGGCACCGAGGGTCGAGGCGAGGCAGGAGGGCCCGATGTCGAGGTCGAGGCCGAGGCCGGGGCCGAAGCCGAGGCCGAGCTCGAGGCCATCCCCGTCGGGACGTCGGGAGAAAAAAGTTCCGCCATGCGGGCAATGCGACGCGTGAGAGCCCTTTTTTGAAAGGTCCCACACTTCAAACAGGAGTCGGTCGGGTGATGGGGCCCCAAGCACCGCAGACAACGCCTGTGGGGATCTGTGATCGACAACAGCCGGTCACAAGTGCCGCACTTTTTGAATCCCGTAACGGGCCGGGACATAGGCCCAAAAAGGGGCCGGGAACGAACGAGGTTCCTCGGCCGTGGCTACCGGGAGCCCCCGGAGCGCAAAAAATATAACACGTTTTTTTTTTTTTTTTTTTTGAAAATCAAAGAGAAGCAAATTAAAGAAGAGAAAAAACGCAGCGACCGCGTCGAAAAAACCTACACAGCCGCGGCGACAGAAGGCAAAAGAGCACTAAAAAATCCACAGGGCTTCTGGCTCCGCGGATGAATTAGAACTGAGGACCACGAGGTGGGGATGCGCCCTCTAGTGGGCAAGAAGGCTAGCACATGCGTGGTGCAGTGTGCAAACTTGAAACTTCAATCAAGTTTGCTTGAAAAGCTGTCCGCGCTGGGGCTCCGTAGATGACGTCACCCATGTGTGAGAATATCATGCCTGCTTGTCCTGGGATAACAAGTGTGTGCCAAAGACGGCTGAAAATCATATTCAAATGTAGTCAAACAGATGTTAATTATAGCCATGTGAAAAAATTAGGACACCCCATGAAATATTCAGTTCTTTCTTAAGAAATGTTCACATATCGATGTCAAATCTTTTTTTTATTTATCTCTGGAAAAGAAAGTGATGTAATTGCAGGTAAACAACAAAATTTTTCTTGACTTATTCATGAAACAGGAAAGTATGGCCCACTCCTCAATGCAAATTTCTTTCAGCTGTGAGATGTTTGAGGGGTTTCAAATCACCCAACAGCATCTCAATGGGGTTAGGATCAGGGCTTTGACTCGGGCACTGTAGAACTTTCCATTTCTTAGTTTTCAGCCAGTCCTTGGTGGATTTACTGGTATGTTTTGGGTCATTGTCATGTTGCAGGGTCCAGTTCCACTTCAGCTTTAATTTTCTTACAGATGGTCTCACATGTTCCTCAAGCACCCTCTGATACATGGTAGAATTCGTGGTGGATTCTATGATGGTGAGCTGGCCAGGTCCTGCTGCAGCAAAGCATCATTAAACTATGACACTTCTACTTCCATGCTTCACAGTTGGTATGAGGTTCTTTCCTGGAATGCTGTATTTGGTGTACACCAAACATGTCCTCTTTTCTGGTGTCCAGATAATTCAATATTAGACTCATCTGTCCATAGAACACTATATTCCAGAAGTTTTGGTGTTTGTCTATGTTCTCTCTGGAAAACTTCAGTCTGGCCTTGTTGTTTCTCTTATAGAGCAAAGGTTTCCTCCTTGAACATTTCCCATGCAAGTTAAATTTGTGCAGTCTCTTTCTGATTGTAGAGGCATGCACTTTCACATCAACAGTAGCAAGAGCCTTCTGTAGGTCCCGTGATAACATTTTAGGTTTTTTTGAGACTTCTTTTAGCATCTTGTGATCTGCTCTGGGAGTCAGCTTGCTTGGACGGCCAGACCTGGGTATGTTGGGGTTTGGCATGTTGAAGAGGGTGTGAAATTGGAGGAGTGAGGTTATCTAGAGCAGAGTATGGGGTTATAGGAGAGGACAGCTTCATTGATAGTCTTGTGTGATATAATAGTTGAGGAGAGGGCTCCAGGGTTAATAGCCTGAAGGTTCCTGAACATATTGGTGGTAGTTGGCTGGGTCTGGGGGTGGGGTGATGAATTGTGAACATTAATAGATAATGGTCAGAGAGGGGAAGGGTGGTGGTGCAAAATTTGGTGGTCGAGCAGCTGGAGGAAAGGATTAGGTCCAAGCAGCGGCCATTCTGGTGTGTAGGGGTGCTAGTGTACAGCTAGAGATTGAATGAGGATGTTAGGGCAAGGAGTTGGAGGGTTTGTCAGCATGGATGTTGAAGATGCCAAGAATGAGGGAAGGGGATGAGGGATTGAGAAAGGAGAACCAGGAGTCAAAGTTGGTAAGGAAGGAAGAGTGGGATGTATTGTGGGAGGGGGGCGGTCAGTAGATGACTGCTACTCAGAGAGATAGGGGAGCGAATAGACAGATGGAATGGACTTCTAAGGAGGGAGAGCGTTGAGATTTGAGGTGGGAGAAGGGGTTGAAATTTGTAGGAGGATATGAGTAGCAGCCCAGTACCACCTCCTTGACCAACCAGGAAAAGCGTATGTAAGAAAAGGTAGCCTCCATGACACAGGGCAGTAAAAGTCATTAGGGCAGATCAAGGTCTCAGTGAAAGCAGGTAGAGAGATCAAGAGATGAAGAAGTCAAGGATGTAGGCAAGCTTGTTAGGAATGGAACAGGCATTGCATAGGTCACAAGATAAGGGCAGGGAGGAGGGGGGAAGAATAGAAATAATGTTGGTGATATTGTGGTTTGATCTACAAGAGTAAGGTGGTCTGTAAGAGTAGGGTGGGAGTTGGTGGAGAGGACTGGGATTGGGGTTGATGTCTCCAGCCGAGAGCAAGAGAAAGTGGAAAAAGATATGGGTGAAAGTAGGGGAGGTGTGCGGGGACTTGATGACGTGACGTGGGTGAGGTGTACCAGGGAGAGTGGGGATGACCAAATGAGAGGGAGAAAGTTTTGGATCTTTAGAGTGAATGGGTTTGAAGAGTAAGTGGTGTGGTATTAAGGGTTCAATGGCTTGGGGAGAGATTGGGGAAGGTTAATATCATCAGGAGGGGGAGTATGGGAATCATAGCAGTGGAAGGAGAGAGGGGAATCCAGGAAGAAACTTGGTAGTGGTCTAATCTAGAGAGCAGAGGGGTCACGTGTTAGGGTCAGTGTCATAAAGAGGCAGCAAGGTTGAGTTGAGGTGTGTAAATTGAGGTGTGTAAAATGTTCTCACACTTTTGGCGTGAGCAATCTCCATCACACTCAAAAGGACCAGTCCTATTTAATCACCTTGACATGTGATCCTTGGTGGAGGAGGAGGTAGTTCAGGTATGCTAGGGGTTTCACAGCTAGGCCAGCAGGGGTGCCTCACAGAAGAGGAAAAACTTTTAAATCCCCCCCACCACACTCAGAGCAAGAGAGATTTAGAACTCTGCTCTGCTGCTAAAGAATACACCAGCCCTCCCTCTACCCCCCAAGAAAAAAGAAAAGTAAGATTGATGGAGAACATCCTAGAACCCTGGGTTGAAAGATAGAAAAGGTGAATAGTGCCTAAAGAAAGTGTACTGGGTCTGGTGCTTTTTAATAAAAGCCTCAAATAAATTTATCTAGGAGCCAGACTGTACCAAATTGAATTATTTATTTATGCACATTTATAAATCACACACTCCTAATGTGATGTACATATTATAGTAGTAAAGAAGTGGATAAGAGGCTGCTGCTCTACCTATTGCCCAAAAGTACAACAGAAGAGGCAACAGATGTCTGAACCAACCTGTCGTTACATTTATTCAAATCACTAGATGTATAAACAGTATAAAAGTCCTAGGTCTTTAAAAAGACCATTTGAAGTCCCAGGTGAATGGGATCCTAGGAAAGTGGTCAAATGGTCTTTTTAAAGACCTAGGACTTTTATACTGTTTATACATCTAGTGGTTTAAATAAATGTAATGACGGGTTGGTTCAGACATCTTTCTTGCCTCTTCTGTTGTACTTTTGTATTATTGCCAAGGCTAGTTTCCTTCTTTTTCCTTGTTCTACCTATTGCCTACCCACCTGCAGCATGTCTGGCAAAGGTGAGAGGCTTTAGGATGTAGTTGCTGGAGCAGTGGAGAGAGACTAAATCTGGGGTTGGCAGATGGTACACCCACTCACACACATACCTTTAGAACCTCCAGAAGCTACAGCCTTAGCCTTTCTCCACTGCTCATTTCCCCTAGTAGCATACAGACACTTACCTCTCTCTCTCTTCTCCACCCAGTCCTGTAGCACCCTGATGATCAAAAATAGAGGCAGGAGGGATGCCCACTCCCTCCTGCTGCCGTGCTCTCCCCCTCCCACTAAGCTCAATCAATTCCCCCCCCCCCGACTGCCTGCCCCTAAAAAAAAAAAAACCCAGCAGGAAGAATGCCTAGTCTCTCTTGCGCGCAGACCTGCCACTACAAAATGGTGGGCCTTCCCCTTCTCGGTGCATCCTGGGATGCACAGGAAGGTGCCTAAGGCTCTGGCTCAGACGTCTAAGGCCAATTGGGACCTTAGGCCCCTCCCCTTACATCCAGGTACAGGAGGTGTAGAGGGAGCTTGGGGGGCGCTGAGGCAGACTGGAGTGGGCATCCCTCCTGCCATTTTTTTTTTGTAAGGATGGGCAGTTGAGGGGGGGGGTCAGTTGGGTTCTGCGGGTGGAGTTCAGCAGCAGGAGGGAGTGGGCATCCCTCCTTTATTTTTGTTTCAGGGGGTCATCGTCGGGGTGTGTGTGTGATGACATGGCATTTTTTTAATGGGGCAGATATTGTGTGTTCACCATCTGTGCCCATAGTAAAAAAAAAAAAAAGGAAAAATATGGCAGACCTGTCTAAGCTACCAGCAAGAACTACTATTTTTTTCAGGTCGGTTTTACCAGTTGGTGCATGCCTTTGTGATATTAGGCCAATGATCAGATGGCTCATTTTAATATTAATGAGCTTATTTTAATAATAATGAGGTTGGTTGCATGCCAGTCGGAGATTGTACAACCGCATTGAGAGAGCCATTTTGAAAATCGGGTCTGCAAATTTCCTTTGGTTGCTGAACCAGTCAAACTTTTTTAGCGACCATTGGCACACAATTGGAGTGTTTGGTGCATCTAGGTGAGGTCGTTTTTTCACCATGGTGATATGGCACCTGAGGTTTGTTGAGCCCTGTTTGATCATCATTTATAAATGATCTGGAAATGGGAACAAGCGAAGTGAACAAATCGTTGCAGATAACACAGTTACACTTCTCCCTCAGTATTCGCGGGGGATGGGGCAGATCCGGACCGTGAATGGAGAAAAACCGCAAATATCTTCTGACCCATCCCCCTCCCGCCTTCCCCCCGGCATCCAGGCCTTACCTGGTGGTCTAGCAGGCTTTCGGGGCAGGAGCAATCTTCCTAAGCTGCCCCGTGCAGATTGCCAATAGGAAATGACTGCTGTGAGTTCCTGTAGTTTCTCAAGACTACGACAGAAATTCACGGCAGCCATTTCCTATTGGCGATCTGCATGGGGCAGGAGCGATCTTCCTATGCTAGACCACCTGGAGAGAGGCGTGAACGTAATAAAATATGATTTTTCCCCCCTCCCCCCCCAAAAAAATCTCGAATTTGTGAAACTGCGAGTGTGGAAACCGCAAATGGGGAGGGGGAAGTGTATTCAATATTGTGAAAATGATTGAAATTGCAGAAGGACCTTGTGAGACTTGGACTGCTGGGTATCCAGATGGCAGATTAAGTTTTATTTGGACAATTGCAAAATGATCCCCATAGGAAAAAAACCCCAGCCCAAATTTTATAGCTATAAAATCCTAGGTTCCACATTAGGAGGGAAAGGGAATGGGGACTTGTATACTGCCTTTTTGTGGCTTTGGCATTCAAAGCTGAAATTCAAAGCGGTGGGCACTGGGGCACTGAGTGACTTGCCCAGGAGCAGCACTGGAATATGATCTCACAACCTCTGGGTTCAGAGGCAGCAGCTCTACCAGTGAGGCACCACCGAGGAAAGATCTACACATCATTGTGAACAATACATTTAAATCTTCTGCTCATTGTATGGACATAAAAACAAATATTTGAAACTATTAGGAAAGGAATATAGAATAAAATAAAGAATATAATGCTTCTTTAGCATGCCTTGGTGTGACCACCTTGAGTATTATGTGCAGTTCTGGTCCCCCTGTTTCAATATAGAAAAAGTGAAATTGGAAAAAGCACTGGGAAAGTTGACCAAAATGATAAAAGGGATGAAACAACTTCCCCTGAGGAAAGGCTTAATAGAATAGGGCTCTTCAGCCTCGAGGAGAGAGATGATAGAGGTCTATAAAATCTTGAGTGGAGGAGGACAGCTCTTTAAAAAGTTCAGACTAGAAGACACATGTGAAGTTAGTAGTAATTTAAAACAAATAAAGAATTTTTTTTCACCAACACATAATTAAGCTTTGGAATTTTGAAGGATGTGGTAAAAGCAGTTGGCAAACCTTTTTTAAGTTCAGCTATCTGCTATTCTGTCCTTGAGCTAAGTCTATGCATTCTATTAAGGTAGACTTGGGGAAAGCCACGCCTTAAAGCTGTTGGTATCACTGGATTCTTGCATGTTTTCGCTCCTATTTTGAAAACCGATCTGCTACTGTTTCATTCAATAACAGGACCTCAGGATAAATCACCTCAAATTATGGAATTCCTCAAGGGTCCATTCTCTCGCCACTCCTGTTCAATATCTTCCTTGCGCCTTTAATGACTCTTTGCCAATCTATTGGATTTAATGCATTCTCGACATTCAACTTTTACATCCGCTAGACACCGAGGAACCTTTAGAAGCTTTTTCTATTACCAAGAAACTCGAACAAATCCATCAAAGGCTTCTACCAATAGACTTGCTCTTAATGTTACCAAGTCAAATGTAATGCTTTTCCTGTGGAAAGAAGGACTTAAATTCGACTCCCTCATCACTCTTACAGATATTATTATCCTTCAGGCAGTTACTACTATTAGAATTTTAGGGGTTATATTTGTTCAGAGACTGTCGTATCATGATCATATCAGCAGCATAGTAAAATCAACATTTTTCAGACTACAGCAAATTTGTTCAATTTCAAAATGGTTAGAACCCAAATTTCTAAACATATTGATCCATTCGTTGATCATCTCTAAAATTGACTATTGTAATGCCCTATTTAAAGGTATTGTTCAAAAGGAGATCAAGCACTTACAACTAATTCAAAATGCCTCTATTAAAATCATCATGAAAGCAAAGAAATTTGATTGTTTCACCACTTCTCAAAAAATCCCACTGGCTTCCATTGTCTCATAGAATAATATGTTTGTTATCCCTTAAGGCGCTGCTCTACAAATCCCCAGCTTTCATCGATAGGGTTCTAATTCCATATGCTTCTACTAGAATACTTCAGTCCATTGACCAACATCTGCTGACTTCCTTCACTTAAAACCATCTATACGCGTAGACAATATATCTTTTCAGTTACAGCTCCACAATTGTAGAATTCCTTACAAATTTATTTAAGGGAAGAACAAAATACTGAATGCTCAATACTGAGAAGACAAAATTTTTTGTCGCTTCACCGCGCCCTCATGACACCAAAACCCCACTAGACATCAACAAACATAACTACCCCAAACAGCCCACCATTAAAATACTGGGTATAACTCTGGCCCAATGCCTCACCATGAAAGATCAGGTGGATTCCCTAATCAAAAAGAGTTTTTTCACCCTCTGGAAACTTAAATCCATTAAAGCATACTTTGATAACTCTGCCTTCAGAATCTTGGTACAATCCCTCGTACTAAGTCAACTCGACTACTGCAACATCGTCTACTTAGCAATCCCCCAAAAGAATTTGTGACGATTACAACTAATGCAAAACACTGCGGTCAGACTAATCTTTGATCTAAAGAAGTTCGATCATGTGACACCATACTTCAAACAGCTACACTGGTTGCCGATGGAAGCTCGTGTAAAGTTTAAGTTCGCCTGCATCTGTTTTAAAGTTTTTTACGGTCTAACCCCTAAATACATCACTGACCTATTCTCCTTCTCAGCCAACAAACTCAAGAGAAGCTCCCACTCGCACTTCGTTTCTCCCCCGGTTAGAGGATGCAAACTAAAAAAACACCATGAGCATCTTCTCTCACATCAGGCTGCTCTATGGGGTAAAGACCTAGAGCAACTCCTATTACCACCACTTATGAGGTATTCAGGAAACGCCTCAAAACCCACCTATTTCTGAAATACCTAGACAGCTGACCCACTTCCCTCTTTTCCCTCTCTTGCCCTTTCTCCCCATTGTTCCCACATCCCTTAAATTAATTCAACTTGTACGTCAACTCAACTTGTATTCCACTAATCTTTTGTAAACCGCATAGAACTTAACGGTATTGCGGTATATAAACTGTTATTATTATTATTATTATTATTAAAATATCAATAGATTTAAGAGCAAGTTAAAATGCTTTCTTTTTAAAGATGCTTTTAACTGCTAGACATCACAAATTAGGACCGAACACATCAGTTTAAACCCCTGATCCCTTCAACCCTGCTGAAGACTTGATTTTTTAAAAAAAACCCTTCCTTTTGTAGTTTCCTTTAATTGTCTCATTTGCTTTCAATTATTGTATTTCTATCCCTACATTCCTTATTGGTTCTGTCTGTCTGGTAAGTCATTTTTTTGGTGTATGAATTTTTGTTTCCTTGTATGTTTTCATAAATTGTTTTAGAATTGTGTATCGCCTTGAATGTATGATTAGAAGATCAATCAAATTTTAAATAAACTTGAAACTTAAATAAATTTGCTTATCCCTGGAGATAAGCAGCATGGAATCTTGCTACATTTTGGTATAATGCCAAGTTACTTGTGACCTGGATTGGACACCTTTGGAAATGAATAGGCTAATGGGTTTGATACACATTTTTGCTACATTTTGGTATAATGCCAAGTTACTTGTGACCTGGATTGGACACTTTTGGAAATGAATAGGCTAATGGGTTTGATACACATTTGGCCTGGCCCACTATAGCAATATGTATGGATGTTTGTGTATATGTATGTGCAAAATGCAGCAGTTTGCCTACTGAAAAATCTGCATGTTTGCGATCCCGTCACTCTAGCACTGGCCTCTGTGCACTGGCTGCTTATTCAAAACGCTGAATCTTCAAAGCCCTGACATTAAATTCATTGGTAAGATTGTATCCATCTTATATGTCAAGAGAAATTATGTTTGTTTATTTAAGATTTGATATACCACTCCTGTATTTTACTGACCTAAGCGGTTTACAATGCATCAAACTAAACTGAAATTAGGACCTAGAGAAACACTATACTATATGTCCCGAAGGCTCACAATCTAGTAAAGTATCTATCTATATCTGTAAATTATCTACCTATATCCCAAACCAACCTCTAAGATCACAAGGTGAAAAGATTGACTATACCTTCAGCACAAACCCTTTGACTAGAAAACAGCCGCAGACGTATTTACTCTAATTTTTTGCTTAGCTTATGGAATCAAATACCGCAGACTATCGGATCACTGGTAGGAATACTAAATTTCAGGAAAGCTGTGAAAACCCCTTTTTTGTAACTTAACAATGTCTTCCAAGGGAGTTCCTATCCCCAAATCAATACTGATCAGATTCTTCATAAATGCTAACCCGGGAATCATCTCTACTAAGTTATAAATAACTATTAAGTGATAAAGTGAAGTAATCTTCTTAAATATTCTGAAGAATTAGAGACAACGGCATTACGCCACTAAACTGTTCTTTCAACTTATGAAGCACCTTTTTGTCCACATCACTCAACGTTTCTCTGGCATTTGAAATTACTGATCCCTCTCTCTTGGGTTCCTTGAAAAAGATTCCGAAACATGGTCCATGTCGGGACCTATTAACACACTTTCAATATAAGTAGGATTTAATTATCCTTTTTGCCATTGAAAAGTTTTTGTTCAATATTTAAGAAGATTACTTCACTTTATCACTTAATAGTTATACACAGTGATGGGACGGTGGGTTCAGCTACAGGAGCAATGACTCTTGGCTGGGCTACACATATCTGAGTGTATGCTAAAGTGTAGTTACCTTACCATATTTGAATTTCATTCAAATTTTTGTTTGTCCCTTTATTCTGAGAAGTCTTTCTATTTGTAATAGTAACCACATTTATCCGGCATCTGTCAATCCCCATGGGTGCCGGTTAACAGAAAGTCTTCTGTATTATGTATGTAAACTTGTAACCCATTCTGGGCTCTTATGGGATGACGGGTAAAAAATTGAGTGAATGAGTGTACACATGCTTCATTATTTTTCTTTAAAAGGAGGAATGACTACAGTTAAAAAAGGGGTATTTGAGGCATACAGTCATTTCTTCAAAATATGATCTATTTTTATATTATGATATTTTCAAGAGTTTTACTGTCATAAATATTCTTCAGTACATTTTAGGCTACATCTACTAAAGTACATTACCATGTTAGCTTATGCTATGTACCATAGGTCTCATTTTATGCAATGGGACTTAATTACTAAAATGTCAATTAACATGGTAGCACACTTTGGTAAATCTAGTCCTTTTATGCTGTTGCATTTGTGGGTTCATTCTCTAGAAATTTTCAGACTGGCCAATTGTATTTGCTGCATTAAGCATTTTTGGCTGCTATATTTAACTCACTGATGCATGATTACATGTCAGCTAAGTAAAAAAAATTAGCCCCAGATTTTGTTTTATTCTTGACTTCCTTCCCAAAATATGAGTAAGAAGTATTTAATATTAAGAATTTAATTTTGTACTGTACTATTACAAGCAGAAAATATCTAGATAACTTGGGCAAGTTCTTATAAGGATTACTGTTTTCCCCCTGGGGTTTGTTTGTTTTTTCCCCCAGGATTTGTTTGCTTTTGTTTTTCTGTTATTTTCTCTTTTGGATGTTTGGTCTTCCTGATGTATTTTAAAATGAATTACTTTTTAGCTGTGTAATTTGTATTCACTTTTTTTTCCTTCTAGCTTCATTTCTTTAGCAACTCTGCTAAGTATATAGCGAACAGCCCCATGCCACAGTGACAGTTTTGAGTATCAGGTCAGCAGTAGTGCCTCGGTCTTCAGTAGGCATCGGAAGCCTGACATTAATCTATTTCCAATTATATAAATTGCATTCTCAACCCTAATTGAAAACAAAAGGGATAATCTACATGGAGTCGCAATACTCTGACCACCTTATTGTGTATACTGGATGGACCATTTCACTCTTATTTGTTCTGTTTTTTTATAATACTTGAATACAGTATTTCGGAGTAGTTTTGCAACAGTGCTAGACTCACTAGAACTTTTCTCTCATCTGTGTGGAGTAGGTGTGGAAAGCAACTTTTTTCCCCCCAATTGATTAGATTCTAAAAAGTAAGTACTGTACTTAGAATTCAGCCTTTGCATTGCAATGAAAACATTGCATAACCTAATGAGTTTGTTGAAGAATTCTAAGTTAAAACTTTCAGGGCTTATTTGGGCAAACCATGTTAAAGGTATTTTCACATAGCATACAGAATTATTTTCACGTAGCATACAGACATTTATTTTGAGCTGCTGATCTGAGGTAATGGTCCAGTTGTAGAACAATCTTCCTGCCAAGTCTTTTGAGAAGAGGAAGCCATCTCTGAAGTGGCTAGTATGATATGACTGTTAATGTGCTTGGCTTCTTTAAAATAAAATTGATGCAGAGTATATACAAGAGAGGGATAGGAGGATAAGTATAGAGCAGAAGTAAGAGCCAGTTTCTGTCCAGCCCATTCGTTACTAGTCAAACCAGAGAAAGGCACATTGAACAGAGGAACGGTTAATTTTCACTGCTGGTAATTAGGTTTCACTGAGATGTTCCCAAGGCTCAAAAAGTGGTCCAGAGATCACTCATAGGGCTGAAGTATTCAGCTCAGAATATGAGTTATTTAGCTTAGATCAGTGGTCTCAAACTCGCGGCCTGGGTGCCACATGTGGCCCACCAGGTACTATTTTGAGGCCCTCGGTATGTTTATCATAATCACAAAAGTAAAATAAAACAGTTTCTTGATCATATGTCTCTTTAGCTATAAATTACAATATTATTATTAAGACTTAGCCAAAAGGAAAGATTTATAAACTCTAAAGTTTTACCTCATGCAAAATTGTCATTTCTTTAATAAGACATTAACTATTTTTTTCTGAGGCCCTCCAAGTACTTACAAATCCTAAATGTGGCCCTGCAAAGGGTTTAAGTTTGAGATTTAGATCATCATTGTACGTGTGATCTCACTAGCTTAGAAGAACTGAATCAAAGACTGCACAGAATCAAGATTTTGATAGCCAAACAAATCTTTGGAAAATTGACTAGCTTCCTATATCCTATTCTGTTACAAACTATCAGCTAATACTCCTCCAGCCAGTAAAGTCAGATCTTACCAAATCTGAGCCACAGCAGCTACTGTACACTCCTACCCTCATGGGCATTAGACATTCACTTACAGAACAGCCAAATCGGTTTAGTAAAAAAACAAAAAACTTTAACTGTTAACACCATATCATATAATTCAACATCTTTGGAAAGTAGTACAGTATATAGAATGATTGATCAATCAAATCACAAGAGCCTGGATCTGCAAGTTTTATCCAAATAATCCTCATGTTCACTTCCAGGGTTAATCCCTCTGTGTAAAAACAGCATGCTCTTTTAATGCCTCATCTTCATCTTATCAACACATGACCTCTGTCTCCAGCTGTAAAAACAGGCTTTGTGCTACTAAATTAATAAGAATGAGAGCAGCTTCAAAGCAGCAAGCCAGATGAAAACAATGAAAACCAGGCACTACTTGGCTCTATTGATCCTCTTGTTCTACCTCTTCCCTGAAGGCCAATTGGTGTCTGAAGTAGAAGAGAGCTACAACGGAGCCAATGAGTCATCTACAGAGCTGCTCTTCTTATGACTACTCAGTGGCAGCACTCGAGACTTCACTACGAGGGCCAGGACAAGAAGCTGAAACACATACCGGTAATTCTGTGTAGTGCAAAAGAAACTTAACAAACCATATTAAAACTTGCACGGAATCAGATGTGACTCAGAGTACAATGCCCACCCTTGATGTTACTAGAATTTGTACTGTAATCTCTCCAAATTATAGCCATATCAATTATCAGTAACGCGGCAGAGTGAATTCACAGGCAGACAAGGCCGAAGCAGCTTATTTAGAGTGCTGCCGGCCCGACGCTGCTTAGGGAGGTATGAACTAAGGCTCGCTCGTGCTTGGCAGGGTTCGGATGGGAGGGAGAGAAGGATGGGTGTTCGGCTGCGTGGCGGGGGCGGTTCTCGCTCAAGGGTTCTGCTGCACGAGGGACGGAAGGGGAACTGCCGGCGAATCCCGGGACTAGGGTTTATTTTTGGGGTAGGGCTTATATTAAGACCTACCCCGAAAATCCTGCTAGGTCTTATTTTTGGGGTAGGTCTTATTTTTGGGGTAACACGGTAGTACCTCGGGTGGCATGCTCCACACCTCTCCAGCATACTCTTCTCTCTAGCATGCAGAAGGATGGTATTTTCCATGCTCCTGAATTCTTCCCTCCAGTTTAGGCTCCCATTGCTATTAGCCTTGGTGGTAGCCTAGGAGGGTTTGGGCCTTTGAGCCTTGAGGGATATACCTAGGGGAGCCAGGACAATACATCCCCCCTCCCTCCACACACACTTCTTCTCTCTCCCTATATCTGGCTAACAGACAATTCATCCAGGCTCCCTCATGTCAAAAAAAAAAAAAAAGACAGAAGAAGATAAGGTAAATTCTTGTTTGCAGATATTTCCTTTTGACAAGGCAGTGCTTTCCGCAGGTGTGCAGCAGCCTGGAGTTTTTCCCTTGCTAAATCAGGGGCGGCAGAGTGAGCCTTCTCATATACTATGGGGAAGGGGGGCTTGGAGTGAGCAGTGCATGTCGTGAGCGCAGTGGCTGCAAGTATGGGCCGCGGTTCCCCTTCCTCGGGTGAGTCTCTTTGGCTGCCACGGAACAGGAGGCAGGGTGTAGCACATAGCTTTAGTCCGGTGTTTTTTTCTGATGGCAGCACAATTGGCTGGCACTATTCAGTTTCGCAAGCCGTGGTTTGTTGAGAGGAATTGGCCCATCATGAACCCTTTGGAGACCGCGGCTTACCTCGCTTACTAAGCATTTAAACAGCACAGTTGGCTGACCCCTTTCTGTCTTGCCTGCCACGGGGTGCTGGGTGGAGACGTGCTGCAGTCTACCTCCCTCACACTGTGTGGCATGTGTTCATGCTAAAATTCATGTCCTATGGATTTCTATTTTTAGGAAGTTATCCAAACCTTTTTTTAAAACCCTGCTAAGTTTAACTGCTTTAACCACTTACTCCAATAATGAATTCCAGAGTTTAAATTACACATTGAGTAAAATATTTTCTGTGGTTTGTTTTAAACTACTACTTCCTTAGCAACAGCAGCAGCAGATGAATCCAGAGACTAGTGGGATAGTGCACATCTACCAGCAGGTGGAGATAGAGAACTGATTTGCAGGTAGTCCTCTTGGATGAAACCTCTCCTGGCCAATTAGTATGCTCTATCTTCAGCAGGCAAATGGATGCCATTCCTCTAGCTCATGGCTTTACTTGCAGTTAAGTAACATTTCCCTACTGTTACTAAGGCTTCAGTGAGTGCAGGGGTGTCTGGCTGAGTTGTGCTAGCTTTAGGGGTTACATCTGGGCCCTCCCAGGTCCCTTCCCCACCTTCCCTCCAGGGATTGAAAGGTTTCATTAGGTCTCTGTGATTTTTATTTATTTATTTATTTTTCTTATTCTTTCTCATTGGGTTGAAAAAAAAAGACCGTTTAGAAGGTTTAGTGCTGACACTATCCTTCCCAGGCAAGCTGCTACTACTGCCACTAACAGAAACTGCTGGGATGGCTGGTGATAATCAGGTTTGAACGAGTGAGTCCTTTTTCAAGTGAGTGTGTGTGTCCGGGAGCTGTGTTTTGTGGTTGACGGTTTTAGTCAGATCATGACGGCAGAGGTTATTAAATGGTGTTCGCACAGTGGGAAGCGGCGGACACTGTTGGGCCTCTGCACGGTGGGCTGCTCGAATGGCACCCTTGAAGAGAGCAATATGGCGGAGGTAGAGATGATAGTTTCCTGTGTGGATGATGCAAGTTTGCTATTCCCGCCCATGCCAGCAGGGCAGTTAGCGCCACATGCATTGTCTCTATGCAGACCTTGAGGAGACCGCGACCAACATTTTGGCAGATTTGTGAGTGGCTATGGGGCAGAGCAAGTAGGATTCAGCGCTGTTACAGGCTAGATCTCTGATGATGCCATTTTCCCCTGAATTTGTTTTACTGATGCATAAGGCGTTTCTCTTGCAAGGGTCCATGCTGACGCAGCCGGAGTTAGCTTAATGAAAAACTCTTGTTCAGTGATTCAATAGCCAGGGAACTCTGGGGTCAGGGCTCAGGGTGTGAAATGCCACAGGATGAGGTCTGTGGCTGGGGAAGACTCTACTTTGGATCCAGATATGTCTTCTACTCTAATGGGATCCGCAAATAACGGTGATTTGCATGACCTGGATTTAGGGGAGTCTCTAGCCGGGGAGGTGGACAATCCCATGGCCCTCCGTCTTTTCCATAGGGAAGAACTTCCCGCATTTATATCTAAGGCACTCCAGGGGCTTAATATTTCACGTGAGGGGCCACAATCTGCTATGTCCCCCAACCCCCTCATGGCTGGCATGAGAAAGCCCTCCAAGGCCTTTCTGATCCACGAGGCCATCTAGGAGCTCATTGCAATTCAGTGGGCTATGCCGGAGGCGGGTTTCAGAGTGGCAAAAGCTATGCTGCAGTTATACCCAATGGCTCCTGATGAGATAGAGATGTTACGCTTGCCAAAGGTTACTCGTGGCGGTGGTTACCAAAAAACCCACCCTGCCGGTTGAGGATGGGGGTGGTATTGAAGGACACTTGGGATAGGAAGCTGGAGGTTTCGGTTAAATGTCCTTTGAGGTGGCAGCTCTGACTTTACAGATGGCCATGTGTAGTTTTTATGTGACTCGAGTTTGTCTGCACTGGGTGCAGCATATGATAGATGAGATGGTGGAGGCTGGAGCCGTCCTGCCTCCCGAGTTTCCGGATGTCGAGTCAGGTTTGGCATATCTGGCGGTTGCCTTGTACAATATAATTCGGGCTTCAGCTAAACAGATGTCTCTGGCTGTAGTTTTTCAGCAGTTGTTGTGGGTTCCCCATTGGGCGGTGGATGCTGCTTCCAAGTTGAGACTGGTTTGACTTCCATTTAAGGGCCGCTTGTTGTTTGGCAAGGACTTGGAAAAATTGTTTAAGGATTTTGGTGATTTTGGTGATTCCAAGTCCCAGCGTTTGCCAGAGGATAAACCTAAGAGCTCGTTTAAGGCTCAACTGTCCCGCCTGCATTTTAAGGATATTAAGTGTTATAGGCCTGGGAAGCCATCGTACATTTCCTCTTATGGATCCTCTTACAATTCCAAGCCAAAGTTTTTTCAGAAGAGTTCCTTTCGGCCTGCTAAAGCCTCCAGCTCTCAGCTGACCCGTCCTCAAGCCTCCCGCGCTTCCCAATGATGGGGTCTCAGCCCCCTCTGTTGATCTGTCCTTTTTTCTAATGGAGTGAGCCAAGATCACGTCTGACCAGTGGGTTTTAGATTTTATTCAAGATGGTTACAAATTAGAATTATCCTCTTCCATCACAGATTCTTTCTTTATGTCCCTGTGTTTGGGCGCTGCCAAAGTGGCGTCGGTGAGAAGCACCCTCGAGGTTCTCCTGAACATGGGGGCGGTGGTTCCTGTTCCTCAAGAGCAGATGGGCCAGGGAAGGTATTCCATTTACTTTGTGGTGCCAAAGAAAGGGGGGGTCAGTCAGGCCGATTCTGGATCTCAAGAGGGTCAATCGATTTCTCAATGTCCGGCACTTCATGATGGAGACGGTGAAATCAGTTATAGCCGTGGTGTAGCCAGGTGAGCTTCTCATGGTGTTCGATCTCAAGGAGGCATACTTGCATATTCCCATCTGGCCCCCGCACCAGCAGTATCTTCACTTTGCAATTCTCGGTTGTCATTATCAGTTTCGGGCTATGCCCTTCGGCTTGGCCACGGCTCTATGCACATTTTCCAAGGTAATGGTTGTGGCCTTTCTTCAGAAAGAAGGAATTTGGGTTCACCCCTACTTGGACAATTGGCTAATCTGAGCTTCTTCCCATCAAGAAAGTTTACATGTAACTCCAAGTGATTTCCCTGCTACAGTCGTTGGGCTGAGTAATCAACTTTCCGAAAAGTTTCCTAGTTCCTTCTCAGTCGTTGGAGCATCTGGGAGTCCTGTTTGATACAGCCCAGGAGAGAGTTTTTCTGCCAGGGGACAGAGGCGAGAAGTTGCAGTCGCAGGTTTGCTTCCTGCTCTGAGAGCTGCTGCCGAGAATTTGGGATTATATCCAGGTTCTGTGCTCTATGGTGATGGTCCTGGAAGTAGTGCCTTGGGCCCATTTTTGTATGAGGTTGCTGAAGCAGTCTCTTCTCTCCAGGTTATTGCAGGATTAGTCGCCGCTTCAGGTGGACCCTCCAGACCTTGCACAGAATGGATTGGTGGCTGGACAATGCCAATCTGTTCAAGAGGATACCTCTAGCATCTCCGGACTGACTAGTGGTCACAACGGATACCAGTCTGACCGGCTGGGGGGTGCAGTGTATACAGTCCTCGGCGCAAGGCACATGATCTCCAGAAAAGGCTTAGTGGTCTATCAATCTGCTGGAATTGAGGGCGATCAGGCTTGCTCTGTTGGCATTTCAGATGCTGGTACAGGGTAGGCCAACCAGAGTTCTGTCAGACAGTGCCATGGTGGTCGTATATATCAACCAGCAAGGGGGCGCAAAAGCCTTCAACTGGCACAGGAAGCACAGATTCTTCTTGTTTGGGCCAAGATGTATCTTACGCTTCTGTTGGTGGCTCACATTGCAATGAAAGACCAACGTTCAGGTGGACTTCCTCAGCAGAAATCTTCTAGACCCAGGAGAATGGGAGCTATCTCAGGAGGCATTCCAACTCATTGTTTGATTGGGGGCTTCCAGAGTTGGATCTCATGACCTTGGCTCACAATGCCAAACTTCCTCGGTTCTTCAGTAGGCATAAGGAAAGAAATTCCAAGGGGGTGAATGCGTTAACTCTTCTGTGGCCTCCGGAAAACATTCTGTACATTTTTCTCCCCTGGCTGATGATAGCTGGTTGTTGCATTGCATTGCCTGCTTCCGGGGGTTTGTAGTTTTGGTGGCTCCAGATTGACCTCACCATCCGTGATATGCAGATCTGATAGGACTGACAACGGAAGTATGTCTCCGGCTGCCAGTGACACCGGACTTGTGTGATGCAGGGTCCAATTAGAAAATAGAAACATAAAGGCAGATAAAGGCCAAATGACCCATCTAGTCTGCCCATCCTTTAGACACAGCAGATGAATCTAGAGCCACACCCAGTCTGGATATCTGCTGTTGATTCCCTCATGGGAGGTTTGCGTTTCTATAGGCTGCGAACTATAGACCGGTGAGTCTCACTTCAATAGCGTGTAAACTCATGGAAACACTAATTAAGCATAAATTAGATACGGTCTTGAATGAGGAGAATCTCCGGGACCCCAGTCAACATGGATTCACCAAGGGTAGGTCCTGGCAGTCCAATCTTACCAGCTTCTTTGACTGGGTAACAAGAAGGCTGGACTCGGGAGAGTCCTTAGACGTCGTATACCTTGACTTCAGCAAGGCTTTTGACAGCGTCCCACACCGCAGACTGCTGAACAAGATGGAATCGATGGGGTTAGGAGCAACACTAACTGCATGGGTTAAAGATTGGCTAAGTGGCAGACTTCAGAGGGTGATGGTTAACGGTACCCTCTCCAAAACGTCGGAAGTGACCAGCGGAGTGCCGCAGGGCTCAGTCCTGGGTCCACTCCTCTTCAACATATTCATTAGGGATTTGACTCAAGGGCTTCAAGGTAAGGTAACCTTATTCGCTGATGATGCCAAACTATGCAATATCATAAACGGCTACAATCTTCAGAATACTATGGAACAGGACCTCCGTACTTTAGAAAGTTGGTCCTCTGTCTGGCAGCTGGGCTTCAATGCCAAGAAATGTAAGGTCATGCATCTCGGAAATGGAAATCCATGCAGAACTTACACCTTGAATGGAGAAACTTTGACCAAGACTACAGCAGAACGAGACTTGGGAGTGATCATCAGTGCAGACATGAAGACTGCTACTCAAGTGGAGAAGGCTTCATCTAAGGCACGGCAGATGATGGGTTGTATCAAGAGAAGTTTTGTCAACAGGAAGCCTGAGGTCATGATGCCATTATACAGAACCATGGTGAGACCTCATCTAGAATACTGTGTGCAATTTTGGAGGCCACATTACCGTAAAGATGTGCTCAGAATTGAGTCGGTTCAGCGGATGGCCACCAGGATGGTCTCGGGGCTAAAGGGTCTCTCGTACGAAGAGAGACTGATCCAATTGCAGCTCTATACTCTCGAGGAGCGTAGGGAGAGAGGAGACATGATTGAGACATTTAAATACATCACGGGACGGGTCGAGGTGGAAGATGATATCTTTCTTCTCAAAGGACCCTCGAACACAAGAGGACATCCGCTCAAACTCAGGGGAGGGAAGTTTCGTGGAGATGTCAGGAAGTACTTCTTCACAGAACGAGTGATAGAGCATTGGAACAAGCTTCCAGTACAGGTGATCGAGGCCCGCAGTATCCCAGACTTCAAGAATAAATGGGATACCTATGTGGGATCACTGAGAGAGTCATACCAATGGGTCGCTAGGATATAGACTTAATAGAGCAGGTCAGTAGAGTTAAGGGGGCCAGTAGACTTAAAAGGGGGTCAATGGTATGGGCAGACTTGATGGGCTGTAGCCCTTATCTGCCATCATCTTTCTATGTTTCTTGTTATGGTTAGTTGTTATGGTTTGATTTTGACTTTGTTTATGGGAAATAAGTTTTTGTATATGCAGTTTTGCAGTTCTTGATGCTTGGGCAAAGAGCGATACTAATTGTCCAGGAGAGGTTCCATCCAAGAGGAGCACCTGCAAATCAGTTCTCTATCTCCACCTGCTGGTAGATGTGTGCTGTCCACTAGTCTCTGGATTCATCTGTTGTGTAAGAGCATAATTTTCCCTTAGTAGCTTCATTGCATGCCCCTAGGCCTAGTATTTTTGGTAAGAGTAAACAAGGACTCGCATCTACCTAGCTCTACTTAGGGCTCCTTTTACAAAGCCGCACTAGCGGGGTTAACGCGTGCGACTTTTCATCACACACTAAGCCCCGCGCTGGCCAAAAACTACTGCCTGCTCAAGAGGAGGTGGTAGCGGCTAGCGCATCCGGCGGTTTAGCGCACGCTATTACGCGTGTTAAACCACTAGCGCGCCTTTGTAAAACGAGCCCTTAGTATTTTATGGACCTCTATCATGTCTCCCCTGAGCCGTCTCTTTCACAGCTGCTTTAGCCTTTCTGCAAAGGGAAGTCATCCCATTCCTTTTATAATTTTTTTTTTTTTTTTTTTTTTTGTATTTAAGTATTTTTATTGATTTCAATATTATATCAAGTAAACTTGTACAGAAAGCAAATTTAACCAAAGCATATTACAATCATATAAATCCATACTTAACAATGTTAAGCAATACAAGAAGAACTATTATGGTAAAACTAGTCTTTAAGCCCGTTAGATTAACGGGTGCTAGAACATATGTGTGTGTGTCTGTCTTTTTTTCTCTCTCTCTCCTTAGCCGCTTTCTTTCTTTCTGCCTTTCTTTTTCCTTGGCTGTCCATCACCACCCCTTGCCTGCTCCCCCTGTCCATTTTCCCTTCCTTTTACCTCCACTGTGTCCACCACCACCCCTTCACTGCTCTCCTTATGCAGCAGCAGCCCTTCTCCCTTTGTTTTACCTCCCCCCTGTCCAGCAGCACCTCTTTCCTTCTCCCCCTGTCCAACATTAGTCCTCCGTTATTTTTTCTTCACCTCCCCTGTCCATCAGCATCTCTTTCCTTCTCCCCCTGTCCAGCAGTAGGCATCCCTTGCTTTTTTATCCTCCCTCCTCCTTCTTATCCCTATGATACTCTTACCTTGCTCTGCCCCTGATCAGAGGTTCCCGACAGCTGCCCAGTTGCACCCATTGGAAAAGTTCCCACTGCCGCATCCCGCACCCCTCCTGACGCGGCTCCCACTGTCCTTTCTGTCTGTCTCTGTCCCTGGCCCCCTTTGCCTGTCTGTCTTTCTGTGTATCTCCCTGACCCTGTGTCTTTCTTCTTTCCTTTCTGTCTCCCTTCCTCCCTCTGTCTGTCTGTCCAAAGCAGCATTCCATCCCCCTCCCCCCACACCAGTTCCCTGTGCACCTGCCCCTGTGTCTTTCTTATTTTCTTTGTGTTTCCCTTCCTCTCTCTGTCTGTCCAAAGCAGCATTCCATCCCCCTCCATTTCCCTCCCCCCACACCAGTTCCCTGAGCACCTGCCCCTGTGTATTTCTTATTTTCTTTGTGTTTCCCTTCCTCTCTCTGTCTGTCTGTCCGTCCAAAGCAGCATTCCCTTCCCCTCCATTTCCCTCCCCCCCCCCACCAGTTCCCTGTGCAGCAGCATTAGCGTTTCCTCTACCCGCCCCTGTCCCTTCCCCTTCCCCTTCCCGCGGGCCGGACTACAAAGGTGGTGATTCCAGCAGCGCTTTTATCAGTCTCCACACGCTGCTTCGGGCCCTTCTGCCCTGATTTACTCTGGCACGTCCATGATGTCATCATCAGAGACGCGGCAGAGCAAATCAGGGCAGTAGAAGGGCCCGAAGCAGCGTGTGGAGACTGATGTACACGCTGCTTGAATCGCCATTCGGACCCGCGGGAAGAGAAGGGGGTGGGCGGCAAAGGAGAAACGGAGATCGGCGGCGGCGACAGGAGAAACGGAGAACGTCGTCTGGCTGCGGTCCGGCTTGTGGAGGCGATCGGGTGGTGACGTATTCGCGCGCATGCGCACTCCTTCGGCCACAGACCTACAGCGCACGGAACACGAAAATAGGACTGCGCATGCGCGAGTTAGCCTTTTATTATATAGGATTATCTCAAGTCCTCATTAGATCCAAGAATTAATTGTGAGAACATAAAGAAACAATCAAAAAAATAATGCTATTCCTATAGATCGGGAAGGAAGTTTACTATTTTCTTTTAGAGCTCAAACTTGAGTTTTCTCCTTGTCCAGGCGGGACATCGCCAGAAAATTAGTCAAATGTTGGGGCTCAAAAGAATATATATTTAGTTGAGTGATACCAGACAATGCACTTACGAGGATGTCTCAAATAAAAAGTAGCCCCCAATGAGATGACCCCCGGTTTCAAAAGAAGGAAGTCGCGTCTACGTTTTTGCGTTTCCCTTGTAACATCAGGGAACATTTGAATTTTACAGCCAAGAAATTCCTTTTGTTTATTCTTTAGAAATAGTCTCAATAACCAAGATTTATCAATAGAAAGAGCCAAAGGGGCTACTAATGTTGCAGGTGTTACCACTTCCTTATCTGACTTCTCCAGAATCTCTGTAATATTCATTACTTGTCCTTCACTAGGCTCAGGTTGCTGTTGGTGCAGAATTTTCTGGGGAGATAATAAATTTGGACGAATGGTGGAAGATTGCCTTCTGGAACTTCCAAAATTTCTAATAAATATCTCCTGAGCATATCTCTAGGTGTTACCATAGTTATTCTTGGAAAGTTTATCAATCTCAAATTATTACTACGTGCATGATTTTCTAGTGACTCCACTTTTCTTCTAAGATTCAAGTTGTCTTTAATTATAGTTTCCTGGAGTTGTTTTATTGAAACCATAACCTGCTGAGTCTTTAGAAGAAGTCAAATCCAATTTTAATTTTTCTAATTCTTCTGAGTGGTGGATAAGTTTATTTTCAATCTGTTGGAATGGGACTAATTACATTACATTACATTACATTACATTAGGGATTTCTATTCCGCCATTACCTTGCGGTTCAAGGCGGATTACAAAAAGGTTAGTTTAAGGACATAATTACAATGAATACAGAATTACAGAGTTACAGAATAACAGAATTATATGAATTGTAGAGAATAGCTTGAGAGGTAATATGAAGATATTGAGGGCTTTTAGTGGTCGTGTTGTTATTTCTGTTTTAGGAATTTCTTGAAAAGTGTGGTTTTTATTTCTTTTCTGAACGTCTTATAGTCTGGGGTGGTCATCAGAAGGTTGGAGATTTGGTTATCTAGTCTTGCAGCTTGTGTGGCCAGGAGGCCGTCATGTAGTTTTGTTCTTTTCACTTCTTTGGATGGGGGGGGTATGAATGGGGAGTGCGTTTTTCTGTGTCTGGTGCTGGTTGCTTGGATGAGGCGATTGTTCAGGTATGATGGGCTGTCTCCGTGTAGTGTTTTAAATAATATGCAGTAAAATTTAAATTGGATTCTTTCTTGGATTGGGAGCCAGTGTGAGTTGATGTAGGCTTCAGTGATGTGGTCGTGTTTTTTCAATGAATAGACGAGTCTTAAGGCTGTATTTTGGATTGTTTGGAGTTGTCTTATCGTATTTGCCGGACATGGGAGAAAGAGAATGTTACAGTAGTCCAGTATTCCTAGTATTAGGGATTGTACTATAAGTAGGAATTGTGTGCTTTCAAAGAATTTTCGGACTTGTCTCAGGTTTCTCATGATTGCGAATGATTTTTGAGTTGTTTTGTTTATTTGTGGCTGCATTGTGCAGCATCTGTCTATGGTCATGCCTAGTAGTTTTATGGTTGTTTGGATGGGATATTTGGTTGCGTTTATGTCAAGGATGGATGTGGTTTGGATCTTGTCGTTTTCTAGGAGGATGAATTTGGTTTTGTCTTGATTGAGTTTAAGTTTGTGATTTCCCATCCAGGTTGTGACTGCTTCCATTGTTTGGTGAAGTTCCTCTGTCATGGTAGGTTTGGAATGATCGTATGGGATGAGGATGGTGATGTCATCCGCGTAGCTATAGGATGTTAGGCCTAGATTATTTAGATGGGTTCCTAGAGAGGCAGTGTATAGATTGAAGAGGGTGGGGGATAGTGGAGATCCTTGTGGTACGCCGCATGGGTTTGACCAGGATTCTGATTTTTCTTTGTTTGATTTTACTCTGTAGGTTCTGAGTTTTAGGAATCCTTTGAACCAGGAGTATACTTTGTCTGTGATGCCTATTGCATCTAGTATCTGTAGAAGGATGTTGTGGTCTACTAGGTCGAATGCTGCCGATAGGTCCAGTTGTATGAGTAGCATTTTTTTCCCTATACTAAGTTGTTGTCTGATGGTATCCATGAGGGAACCTAGTAATGTTTCTGTGCTGAAATTTGTTCTGAATCCTGATTGCGTGGGGTGTAGTAGGTTGTGATCCTCTATGTAATTGGTGAGGAGTTTGGCTACTAGGCCTTCTGTAATTTTGACATATAGCGGAATTGAGGCTATAGGTCTATAGTTGGAAGGGAGGTTTTGTGGTGCCTTTGGGTCTTTTTGGATTGGGGTGATGACAATTTCGCTGAGGTTGTCAGGGAATGTGCCCTCTGTGAGCGTGAATTGGATCCATTGTAGAATTATGGTGCGGAACTTTATACTAGAGGTGGTAAGGAGATATGAGGGGCAATGGTTGAGGTCACAGGAGGCATGGCTGTATTTTTTGTATAATTTGTTAAATTCTGGCCATTTTATGTTTGGGAATTGAGACCAAGTTCTGTCTGCTGCGATTGCCTCTTTTCCTGTGGGGTGGATTGTGATTGGATTTTGGTTGGATGGGTTGAGTATGAGTGTGGCTCTGGTGTTGGTGATTTTATTCTTGAAATGTTCTGCTAAGATGGTGGATGATGGTGGAGGTGTGTTGGTGGTGGTAGTGTATGGTTTGGTGTCTGTTAATTCTTTTAGTATTTGGAAAATTTTTTTGGAATCTTGTGTTTCTGTGCCTATGAGCTTGGTATAGTAACTTTTCCTCTTGTCTTTTAGTAGATTTTTGTATTGTTTGTTGATTTTTTTCCAGTCGGTTTTTGTTTGTTCTTGATTCTTTTTTCTCCATTTTCTTTCTAATCTTCTACACTGTCTTTTGAGTTGGAGTAATTCGTTATCAAACCATTGGTCTGATTTCCTTCTGATTCTGGTTTTGGTTTGTAGGGGTGCCAGATTATCAAGTATGTTGGTGGATACATTTTTCCAGTGGTCGATGAAATTTTTTGGGTCGCAGTCTTGGATGGTTTCGTCTACCTTTGACCAGAAGATGGTTGGGTCGATATGTTTGCGTGAGGTATATGTGGTTTTTTTTTGTTTGAGGTGTGTGTTTGGTTTTGGTCCAGTTGATGTTGAAGTTGAAGATGTAGTGGTCTGACCATAGGGATGGGGACCATGTTCCGTTAGGGGTTTGGATTTCTTGATTGGTTGGTTGGTGATTCATGAATGCTGCAATGTCCAGTTGATGACCTTTTTCATGAGTGGTTTGTGGGTTTAGGATCTTGAAGGATAATGCATTGAGGAAGGATAAACAGTTGTTTGCTGGTGTGGAGGTTTGATCTTCTAGGTGTAGGTTTAGGTCTCCTAGTATGAGATTGTAGTCAGCTGTTAGTGAGTTTTGGTAGATGAAGTTTTCAAATTCGGGCTTCACTGTGGTCCAGTTTCCTGGTGTTATGTAGCAGAGTAGGCAGTTTAGAGAGTTTTTTAGTGTTGTGTTTGTGAGTTGGCACGCTAGGAAATCCAATTGTGGAGTGGATACTTTCTCGAGTATGTTTAGAGTTATGGTGTTCTTGAATATTATTGCTAGACCTCCTCCTCTTTTTTTCTCTCTGCAGGTTACTGTTATTTTGTATCCCGGCGGGCATACTTCTTTTATTCTAGGGTCTGTGTCTGAGGTTAGCCAGGTTTCAGTGAGGAATAAGCAGTCAAGTTTTTCTGTTGTTATCCAGTTTTTTATGTTTTCTGTTTTGGGTCCTAGAGATCTGATGTTGACATAGGCACATGTGAGGGAGGTCGTGTTGGTCTGCGGGATGTAAGTTGTTTCCGGGTATATGAGTGTTGTGGTAGTTGTTTGAGGTTTTGTTTTCGGGGGTGTTGGTCTTCTTCTCCGGATAAC
The DNA here is from genome assembly GCF_902459505.1 of Geotrypetes seraphini. Classification (NCBI taxonomy): domain Eukaryota; kingdom Metazoa; phylum Chordata; class Amphibia; order Gymnophiona; family Dermophiidae; genus Geotrypetes; species Geotrypetes seraphini. The sequence goes on from NC_047087.1 coordinate 258,907,508, forward strand.
AGTAATGGGTTGTTGATTGTTGGTGTGGTGGTTTGGGTAAGTTGGAGTGAGTGTTCTTCTGTTGGGGGTTTGGAAGTTGGTTGTGCTTGTGGTTGAGGTTGTGGTGGGTAGGTTGTTAGCTGTTGTATTCCAGCTAGAGATGAGGAGGATTATCAGGATGGCTGCTATTTTGTGTGTATTTCGGGAGGGCTTCATGTTTGATGTCTGGTTTGGAGTGTTTGGGTTGTTAGGTAGAGGGAGTGGTTCTCTCTTAGAGTTCTGGCTGGAGTGGGAGGAGCGGGGGATCTTTCGCTCCTTACCTTATGGTGGAGGTAGGCAAGAGGTCTGGTGGAGTGGTCTCCGAGGTGTAGGTGTTCACGTCTCTAAGGTCCGTTGGTGCTTCTCTCCGTTGCTCCTCTCAGGTGCTCCACGAAGGCGCCCACTAAGGCGCATGCGCCTTTGTCGTGCGCCTTCGTCGGCACGCCGAACGGCGGCGCGCCGTTGGCGCTGTTGCTTTTAAGTGTGTAGTCCTCCTGCTGGATCGGGGGGGCGGAGCAGGGCTCCCACGCCGGCCCGGTCTGGCTGGTAATGGCGGCGCTGTGGCTTTTAAGTGTGTAGTCCTCCTGCTGGATCGGGGGGGGCGGAGCAGGGCTCCCACGCCGGCCCGGTCTGGCTGGTAATGGCGGCGCTGTGGCTTTTAAGTGTGTAGTCCTCCTGCTGGATCGGGGGGGCGGAGCAGGGCTCCCACGCCGGCCCGGTCTGGCTGGTAATGGCGGCGCTGTGGCTTTTAAGTGTGTAGTCCTCCTGCTGGATCGGGGGGGCGGAGCAGGGCTCCCACGCCGGCCCGGTCTGGCTGGTAATGGCGGCGCTGTGGCTTTTAAGTGTGTAGTCCTCCTGCTGGATCGGGGGGGCGGAGCAGGGCTCCCACGCCGGCCCGGTCTGGCTGGTAATGGCGGCGCTGTGGCTTTTAAGTGTGTAGTCCTCCTGCTGGATCGGGGGGGCGGAGCAGGGCTCCCACGCCGGCCCGGTCTGGCTGGTAATGGCGGCGCTGTGGCTTTTAAGTGTGTAGTCCTCCTGCTGGATCGGGGGGGCGGAGCAGGGCTCCCACGCCGGCCCGGTCTGGCTGGTAATGGCGGCGCTGTGGCTTTTAAGTGTGTAGTCCTCCTGCTGGATTGGGGGGGCGGAGCAGGGCTCCCACGCCGGCCCGGTCTGGCTGGTAATGGCGGCGCTGTGGCTTTTAAGTGTGTAGTCCTCCTGCTGGATCGGGGGGGCGGAGCAGGGCTCCCACGCCGGCCCGGTCTGGCTGGTAATGGCGGCGCTGTGGCTTTTAAGTGTGTAGTCCTCCTGCTGGATCGGGGGGGCGGAGCAGGGCTCCCACGCCGGCCCGGTCTGGCTGGTAATGGCGGCGCTGTGGCTTTTAGGTGTGTAGTCCTCCTGCTGGATCGGGGGGGGCGGAGCAGGGCTCCCACGTTCCTCTCTCAATGCAGGGGGTGCTGGAAAGAAGAAATCAGGCTCTTTGGTGGCAAAGTTTGTTCTGAAGTCGGCTCCTCTGTGTCGGGAGGGGGCGGAGCAGGGCTCCCACGCTCCTCTCTCGATGCAGGGGGTGCTTTGTTGCTTGGTGATTTTAAAGTTTCGATTCCATCTTTTTTTTTTTTTTTTCCTTTATTTATTGGATTATTCATTACAATATCTCCGTGTATGAATGTCTAACTTCTCTCTCTCCTGATTCCTGGGGGTCCTGGATATTTGGCTCACCATCTTGTTTAATCCACGATAACAGATCAGGACTTATCCTCACAAAGCCTAGGGAGATCAGAGTCTCATAATTCTCCTTCATCACCTCCCTGTAAAGCTCCTTCTGCCCTTCATCTAAATATTCCCACTCCTCCTGGGAGAAAGAGATAGCGATGTCCTCAAATGCCACCTGCATCTGAGCAGAAGCTCCTGCAGTCATTTCCCTCTCGGCTTTGGACATTTGGGGCTCTTCCTCTACATCAGGGACTGGAGGAGAGAGTAAGTAGAGCAGAAAAGATGGACGACTCAGCTTACTTCCGGCCACATACCTTCCCAAATTTTGCTACCAGGTCCCAGAGGGCTTCTAAGATCATCTCAGCAGGTCTATCCCAAAAAGTAGCTTGTATTGTAGTGCAGAGTCTCTCACCTTCCTTGGTTTGTTCTGGTTTCTGTTCCTTCTGGTTCAATCCTCCTCCGGGTGTTGTAGATCCCACAGAGTCTTCCCTGGAGGTTGCTTGAACTAGGATCTCCATTTGCAAGCTTCCCGGTGTTAAGTTGTCTGCCTCTGGGGAAAGTAATACCCCTTCTTCCGGGGTTTCCTGACCCCTGGTTGAGCTGGCCAACTGTGGTGGAGGAGGCGATGCTCTAACATCTGGGCTAAGGGTGGTGTCTGGCCCAAGAGGAGTCCCGTCAGTCTCACTCACACCCGGGATCCTCAGTGGGCTAGTGTTCGGATTCGCATGAGCAGCTCCCTGCATCCTCCGAAGAAGTTCTTCAATGTTGCCAATGGACGGCAACTCAGAGCGCCGTGAGGCGCCAGCAGCGCTCCTGCCTCTCCTCTTCGGCATTGTGTCGTGGAAACAGGTACGAGCAGGCCAGGAACTATAGTCTCCAGCCAAAAATCATGTAACTAGAAGAGCTTCTATCGGCGGCATGTACCCGATCACTTAGGCAGCGGCCATCTTGGATCTTCCTTTTATAATTTTTGCTTATTTACTCTTTCCAAAATTACTAGAAATAGGGCGCATGTGATGAAGGTACTAAGTAGGAGATTTAAAAACAGAGAAAATATTTCTTCATGTAACACGTAATTAAACTCTGGAATTTGTTTCTAGATAATGTGGTGAAAGCAGTTAACTTAGCAGGGTATTTTTTAAAAATTTGGATAATTTCCTAAAAGTCTATGGGGAAATCTGCTTATTCCTAGGTTAGACAGCATAAAATCTGTTTTACTCTTTGGGATCATGCCAGGTACTTCTAACTTGGGTTGGACACTGTTAGTCTGTCCCAGTATGGCAACTCTTATGTTAAGATATCTTTCACCCTGGTGCTAGGAGCTCAGAGGCGTCGACCTTAAAGAACGACCAATACTCTACCATCTCCTTAGGAGCAAAGATATATACTACAAGTAATCTAGTACTCTGGAGCCTCAGAGAGGTTCATCCAGCACTTTCCACTCTGCTATCATGCAGACAAAGGCCTTGTGCAGAGAAAAATGCTTGGGGAGCAATCCCCTCCTCCATAAGCAGACCGAACCATGGCCAGAGCAGTCACCTTTTTAATGAGACAATTCTCTCCAAAAAAGCAAGGTCCAAGGGGACTGAGCCAGAAGCTATGGCCAGTGCATTATCTAGTGCAAACTGGGGGCTGCCCAGAGCAGTCCTTAGGCTCAACCATGCTGTGTGGTCATGATCAGCAACCTGCCACCTGCTGAAGGTAGAGAAAAATACTGGAATCTTCTAGGGCACCATAGCTTATCCAGTGATGTCGCTATAGAATATAATTTTTACTCTACCTCCTGCTGTTAGGAGGAGATAACCCATGTTGTATTTTTTGATCCATAAGGCGCACTTTTTCCATCCCCAAAAAGGGGGTGGAAATAAGGGTGCATCTTATGGAGCGAATACCCAAACCCCTTCCGTTACTTTTTTGTAAATTCCGAGGCCCTCCCTCGCTGGATGTGGCTGCCTGGAGCACTGACAGCTGATGCGTCTGACGAGGCAGGCCCCCCACCGCCCGAAACCAATTATTAATTAGGCATGGCAGCTCCCGGTCTCCCTCCTCCCCCCCCTCTGCTACCTTTTTAAAATTCCGAGGCCCTCCATTGCTGGACGCGGATGCCTGGAGCACTGACAGCTGATGCAGCTTCCTCAGAGTATTCTCTTGCAGCAGAGCGGCGTACAAGGCTGCCAGCCTGGTCCCGTGCTGCTTCCCGCGAGCGTTCTTAATAGGAGAGTGTATGTATATATGTGTGTGTGTGTATGTATATATATATATATATATATATATATGTGTATGTATATATATATATATATATACAGTGGTACCTTAGTTTACGAGCATAATTCGTTCCAGAAGCATGCTCGTAAACCAAAATACTCGTATATCAAAGTGAGTTTCCCCATAGGAAATAATGGAAACTCGCTTTGATACGTCCCCCCCCCCCCTTCCGAGGCCAGCAGTGCTGCTTCCCCCCCCAAGAACCGGTATTGCTCCCTCCACTCATGAAGCCCCCCCGCGTGATCCGCCATTCCCCGCTCGTTTCCGCCCCCCCCCCCCCCGCGATCCGGCATCCCCCAGGCATCCACCCACCCGATCACATGCTCAAGGCCCAGCGCGAAGGAGGCAGATCTTCGGGCACCAGCACCGGCGTTGGTGCCAGTGCCAAACGGGGATAAGAAATGTGATCGGGTGGGTGGATGCCTGGGGGGTGCTGGTTCGCGGCGGGGAAGGGGTGCGACGCAAGCGGAGGGTGCCGGATCGCGGGGGAGAGGGTGCCAGATCGCGGGGGGGGGGGGAGGGGGCTCGTAAATCGAGGCACGCTTGGTTTCCAAGGCGCTGATTTTGCAAATGTTTTGCTTGTCTTGCAAAACACTCGCAAACCAAGGTAACAAAACAAAAACCTTCTCACCGGTTTGGGGATTTCCCGGGCTGACTCGGCACCGTCAAGAGTCGTCAGAAGTTCAATGTTTGACTCCTGCCTCAGCCTGACCTTTTTAATATTGCAGAGCGGTGCACAGACGGTGTACTGTGGCTTCGATCCCACAGCTGACTCCGATTCCACAGCTGACTCCGATTCCACAGCTGACTCCTTACACGTGGGCACTTTCAGCATGCAGGCCACCACACATACATACACACATACATACACACACACATATACACACACACACATACATACACACACACACACACACACACACACACACATACACAAATATATATATATATATATATTTATAGTTGAACATAGGGATATACTCGCTACCTTCCCATTTCCCTAATTGTCTTCTTTAGCTTTGTTGTTGATCCGCAGGTCTCGTGAGCCGACATCATGTGTATGGTACAGGCATTGCCTTAAAAATAATTTAAAGTGACAGCGCACTTGGTAGTGTCTGTACTGGGGGTCTGTGGATGACGTTGCCCACATGTGAGAATATATGCCTTAAGCTGAAGTAACTTTGCTTTCCTGGATATTTCAATCAAAAAAAGTACAGAGCAGAGTACAATATAAGCATTCATTATAAATTTTAAATTAAATTTCTTCTCCAACTTCAAATTGGGAAATTTGACCCCACAATGTTTTCTAGTTAAACAGTCCTTTAAGCAATGTCTGAGCATTTAATGTTTCTACTGAAGCAGACTGAGTCTCCAGAAGTGACTATCCAACTAATAAATATTGTACGATGTATAAACCACATTTGTATTTCCTTTCTTTCTGGCCAACTGCCATGAGTTTGCAGGCACTGTGCCTAAATTTAGATTGATGTGGAATCTATTATTAAAATATTTTGAAGACTTACATTTCTGAACTGTGGACAAGTAAACCAGTTATATTCATTACATTTGTGCAGCTAAATGTTCTGTACATGACGTAAACCCTCTGAATACTCAATATCTACAATAGAAAGGCTTTAAATGTAGTCTCTTAAATGCTATCTCCCTTCCCCTTTTGCGTTTTTCATGCATGCAAGCATGCCTGAAAACTGAGGTTCCATTAAAAACCATGAATTCTCTGGTTATAAAATAAATTGGAATAAATCAGAAGTTCTTCCACTAAATGTACATTGTGTAAAAGGATTATTTAATTCGTTTCAATTTAGTTGGAAGGAAGATGGAATGAAATATTTAGGTTTTTGGATAAAAAGTACATTGGAAGAAACAATGAAGGTAAATGAAAAATCCTTATTGTTGAAGGTTACGGAATGGTGTGAGCAATGGAATCCTTTACATTTGTCTTGGTGGGGGATAATTCAGACAGTAAAGATGATGATTTTCCTGTGGTTTGCTACCAAATGGGTATGTTGCCAGGGTCCTTTTACAAAAAAATTAAATAGTATACTGTCAAAATTTGGCTTGGGAAAAAAACAAGAATTGCTTTAATATCGTTACAAAAAACCAATTATGGAGGGTGGGGTAAATTTTCCCAATTTTTATAGGTATCATCAAGCCTATATAATGCGTCAAGGTATGTATTGGATCCTCCCTGAGCTTATGGAACATCAACCGGATTGGTTATATCTTGAATGGAAAATTATGTCTCCTATGTGACTATCTCATGTACTAAGTATCAGATTACCTAGATATGTTAAGGACAACATGATTTTATTGGATACGTGGAAAACAATTAAATGAATTGATTGACTAACAGAGGTTCCAATAATGAATTCTACTTTACAGTCCTTATGGTTAAACTCCAAGATTCAAATAGGCGGTGCTGGGATCGCTTGGAAGAATTGGATGCAGGCAAATATTAGGACATTAAATGACATTATATCTAATGGTAAACTGCTTGAGCACAACTGCAGCATTCATTTGGCATTTTAAAGTCTCAACAATATAGATGGTTGCAGTTGAAGCAGGCTATTCAGAGTGGGTTCCCTGAATGGAAAAATTTAAAAACTTATTTCAGTTTGCAGATCCTTTGCTACCAAACAGATTTAGTAGGACATCAGGTTGCCCAGTGGTACAAATTGATTTCTGGATTTTTAAATAAGAAGCCAAAAAATAGTCTTAGAAACATTTGGGGTTTTGAGATAAAACAGTATATTTCTGAATCTCGTTGGCCACAAATTTGGACTTGGAGGTTGAAATGTACAATGTTAGCATCTATGAGACAAACATGGTTATTTTTATTGCATAGGATTTTCTGGACCCCGGTTCGGTTAAATAGAATAGATAATTCTAAATCTAATAGATGTTGGCATTGTCATATTGATATAGGGATTTTGGATCATCTGATATATTTTTGTCCATTGATACTTAGTTTTTGGAAGTCAATTTGGGGACAAATTAATCTTATTCTTGAAGCATCTATCCCCTTGACATATGAGGCGATAATATGTGGAACGATTCTCCATGTTAAACCCACTTAAGATAAAAATAAAAGTTGCCTTTCAATGATTTTGACAGGGGGTTCAAATGATTACTGTATTTTCACTCAGAGAAAGGGCGGGACCGCCGGAAGAGGAAGCAGCTTAGACGCAGGGCTAAGAGAAGGGGCAGGACGACGGTAGGCAGCTTCTACATGATGGGGGGGGGGTGAGGAGGCTGTGGGGGTGCAAGCGGTCCTTCGGGGTGGGGGTGCAGGTGCGTGTTCGAGCGCGAGCAGTCCTTCGGGGTGGGGGTGTTTGCGGTCCTGCGGGGTGAATCGGACGTCGGGGGGGGGGGAACTATGTTTAAAAAAAAGGGGATAACGCGCTCACGAATATAACGCGCATGGTTATACTCGGTTTGTAAAAATCGTGTATAACGCGTGCGTTATATGCGTGAAAATACGGTACATACAATTGGAAAAATCATGATAGGATTAATTTCAATTTTTGGTGGGCAACTGTGTGTACAACGTATAAATATGAAAGGATAATGGCAGAACGTTTAGGTACTAGCAAGTCCTTTAATGAGGTATGGGGTCCATTGACTAATTTTATTACGTTATAATTAAAATTATGATTCTCTTTTTTTTTTTTTTTCTCATTAGATTCCTTTACACATCCAGGGAGGGTGGGGGGTGGAATATTTATTTGGAAGAGTAAAATTTTTTTTAAAAAATTATATTGATAGTATAATATATAATTTTATTGTTTATAATTAGGATAAGAAGGGGATAAAAAATTGTTTAATGTAATAATTATGATGATTACAATGTATTTTCATACAGTTTTTCTGATTCTTCAATTGTATACATTATAAAGTTTGAAATGTCAATAAAGATTTACAAATAAGAAAATAACATGAAATAGAAAATTAGGCTAAAATGGACTAGGGATTAATTGACAGTTGAATAAGCAGTAGATGAAAGGGTAAAGAGGTTAGAACGCTTCAGCTTGGAAAAGAGATGGTTGAAGGGAGATATGATTGCCATATCCCAAAAAAAGTAGAACAGAATTTAAAAAGTTTGTAAGAGTGACCAAAATGATAAAAGGGATGGAACTCCTCTTGTATGAGGAAAGACTAAAGATGATAGTTTTCTTCGGCTTGGAAAAAAGATGGCTGAAGAGGAATATGATTGAGATCTACAAAATCCTGAGTGGTGTAGAATGGGTAAAAATTAATCGCTTTTATTTTCACTCTTTTCAGGGGACATGCAATGAAATTACATGGAAATACTTTGAAATCAAATAGGAGGAAAAGTTTATAATTCAAAGAATAGTTAAGCTCTGGAACTTGTTGCTGGAGGATGTGGTAATAGAGGATAGCATATTTGGGTTTAAAAAAAGGTTCCTGGAGAAAAAGTCTTTTTTTTATCTTGACGTGTCATTTTTCCTGCATAAAGTTTAATCCTATCCCTTTTACAAAACTATAGCTTGGTTTTTAGCGCCGTCCGCGATGATAACAGCTCCGATGATTATAGGAATTCTCTGAGCATCTGAGATGTTACCACCACAGCTGGCACTAAAAACCACACTACGGTACTATGGTTTTGTAAAAGGGGGTAGGGATTAATTTTTCAGTTATTGTGCCTCAGACATTCTCAACCCCATTTTATGTGCAGTTCTTTCCAGGATGGATAAAAATCAAGATTAATAAAAAAATATTTTTTTATTTAAGTTTGATTTTTTTTTTTTTTTTAAATACAATGCTATTTTGAGGAAAAATCTATCTAGTTTTCTTTTTAAGGTACATTATAGCCTAAAAGTTATTCATCATGAAATAAGGATTTGTTTTTAATTATGTAGCTCTGGGCTGCCCATTTCCAGTCCTTGAAACCTACTGGCAGGCCAGATTTTCAGGATATCTACATTGAACATGCTTGAGAGAGATTTGCATACCAAGAAAGCAGTGCAGGCAAATCTCTCTCATGCATATTCATTGTGGATATCCTGAAAACCTGGCCTGCCAGTAGATCTCAAGGACCGGAATTGGGCAGCCCTGATGAAGCATAAGACTTTATATTCATGCAATATTTTACATGTTATTTTGGTAAATGAATTCCATTAATTCATTCATAATGTCAGAAGCAATTTTTCTATCTTGAAGATATCACAGGATTTGCATTTCTCAAAACTGTGAATTTGTCTCTGCAGAGATAGCATGCTTCTTCAAAGTAAAAATGTTATAAAATATTTAGAGTTGAGAAAAAGACCTTAGCTCCATTGTTCCTTTGGATACAGAATCAACCCCTTACCTCTTAAGTCCTAAGTTTATATATCTGCATAAGGAGCTAAGTGTGAGGAGGGAGGCAAGTTGTAAAAATAAAAGTGAATCCTTTTGTGCAGAATACTCCACAAGAAAGGGAATAAATCCTTCTTTAGGTATATTAGTGACAGGAAAAGAAACAAAGATGGGATAGAACGATTCAGGAAATCGGACGGGAATTATGCAGAATCGGATTCCACTAAGGCCGAACTACTAAATGAATACTTCTGCTCGGTCTTCACCTGTGAGGCGCCGGGATCTGGTCCACTTTTACGGACAAGGGAAAGCCAGAAAAACCTGTTTCAAGACTTCAAGTTTACGCCCAGTAGCGTCTACTGCGAACTTTCAAGACTCAAAGTAAACAAAGCCATGGGACCAGACAACCTACACCCCAGGGTGCTCAGAGAGTTGAGGGAAGTCCTGGCGGAACCATTATCTGTGCTCTTCAATCTCTCCCTAAGCACGTGAAGAGTTCTCTTGGACTGGAAAACAGCTAACGTTATTCCACTCCACAAAAAGGGCTGCAGGACAGAGACGGCGAATTACAGACCGGTGAGTCTCACATCCATAGTATGCAAACTCATGGAAACACTGATCAAATAGAAACTTGATACAATCCTGGATGAGGAAGATCTACGTGATCCCCATCAACATGGATTTACCAAGGACAGGTCCTGCCAATCAAATCTGATTAGCTTCTTCGACTGGGTAACAAGACAAATAGATGCCGGGGAGTCCCTGGACATAGTGTATTTGGACTTCAGCAAAGCTTTTGATAGCGTCCCACACCGCAGGTTATTGAACAAGCTGAAATTGCTGGGATTAGAGGAAACACTAGCTGCATGGGTTAAGGATTGGCTGAGCGGTAGACTTCAGAGGGTGATGGTAAATGGTACCCCATCCAGAACATTGGATGTGACCAGTGGAGTGCCACAAGGCTTGGTCTTGGGTCCAATCCTATTCAACATATTCATAAGTGATATGACCCAAGGGCTCAGAGGATAAATATCATTGTTTGCCGACGACGCCAAACTGTGCAACATAGTAGGTAAAAGCACTATGCCTGACAGTATGACGCAGGACCTACTACTATTGGAACAATGGTCATCAACTTGGCAGCTCAACTTCAATGCTAAAAAATGTAAAGTGAATGCACTTGGGTAAAAGAAATCTGTGTAGGACTTACACGTTAAATGGTGAGACCTTAGCTAGGACCACGGAAGAACGGGATTTAGGAGTAATCATTAGTGATGACATGAAAACTGCCAATCAAGTGGAAAAGGCTTCCTCCAAGGCAAGGCAAATGATGGGTTGTATCCATAGAGGTTTTATCAGCAGGATGCCAGAGGTCATAATGCCACTGTACAGGTCCATGGTGAGACCTCATTTGGAATATTGTGTTCAATTCTGGAGACCACATTACCAGAAAGATGTGCTGAGAATTGAGTCAGTTCAGCGGATGGCCACCAGGATGGTCTCGGGGCTCAAGGATCTTACGTATGAAGTAAGGCTGAATAAATTGCAGCTGTACTCACTTGAAGATGAAGAGAGAGAGGGGACATGATTGAGACATTTAAATATATCACGGGCCGTATCGAGGTGGAAGGGGATATCTTCCGTCTTATGGGACCTTCGTCCATCAGAGGGCATCCGCTGAAAATCAGGGGAGGGAAATTTTATGGTGACTCCAGAAAGTATTTCTTCACCAAGAGGGTGGTCGATCATTGGAATGAACTCCCATGGCAGGTGATTGAGGCCAAAAGCGTGGCAGATTTAAAAAATAAATGGGATATTCATGTGGGATCTCTAATGATGTAAAGGCAGGGGGTGGTGAGCAAAATCAAGGAGAAGGGTCACTATAGTGGGCAGACTTGATGGACTTTGGCCCTTTTCTGCTGTCATTTTTATGTTTCTATGTTTGTGTGTATAGCGTGAGGTTTATTATAATAATCTCTCCTTGGAAGAGAAAATCTATAATGGTAGCGGGCCCAGTTTTGGAATATTTCGATTAAGTTCCTCTACTTATGAGTAAGGCAGGCATATGCGCATAATGGAAACACTACAGCAAAAAAAAAAAATAAAAGGTCTAGTGGCCTGAATGAAACAGTATGATGAGAAGTGCTTGGATGAAGATGACAAAAGGAACATGTTTGAACAGGCAAGATCTTAAGTTTGGTAAATGTTTTGATTTCATCATTTTTCTTAGAGACTGCTTTTTGGAATTGTCATATATGAGCAAAAATATATTTGTTATTACAGTATGTTACTGTTATTTTGATACAGTTATGAAGAAAGAGATGGAACAAGCAAATATTCCTTTTTTTGGGCAGTACTAAGTGGCAGTGAATACAATAAGTACCGTATTTTCACGCATATAACACACGCGTTATACGTGTTTTTACAAACCGTGCATAGCCTTGCGCAGTATACACATGAGCACGCTATATAAAATTTTTTTTACATAGTTCCCCCCCCCCGACGCACCCCCACCCCGAAGGACCGCTCGCACGCACTCCCACCCGCACCCTCACCCTGAAGGACCGCTCGCACCCCCACAGCCTCCCGACCCCCCCCCCCATCATGTAGAAGCTCCTACGGGTGTCCTGCTGCTTCCTCTTCCGGCGGTTCGCCCTTTCTCTAACGTCAAGCCCTCTTGCCCCCCGACACGATCGGGGCAAAAGGGAGCCCAAGCCCTCTTGCCCCACCGACTCCCCAACTCCCCGACAATATCAGGCCAGGAGGGAGCCCAAACCCTCCTGGCCATGGCGACCTTCTACCCGCACCCCGCACTACATTACGGGCAGGAGGGATCCCAGACCCTCCTGCCCTCAACGCAAACCCCCCTCCCCCAACGACCGCCCCCCCACAAGAACCTCCGACCGCACTCCCCAGCCGACCCGCGGCCCCCCTGGCCGACCCCCACGACACCCCCCACCCCCCTTCCCCGTACCTTTGTGTAGTTGACCGGACAGACGGGAGCCAAACCCGCCTGGCCGGCAGGCAGCCAACAACAGAATGAGGCCAGATTGGCCCATCCGTCCCAAAGCTCCGCCTACTGGTGGAGCCTAAGGCGCCTGGGCCAATCAGAATAGGCCCTGGAGCCTTAGATCCCTCCTGGGGGCGGGGCCTTGGGCACATGGTCGGGTTGGGCCCATGTGCCTCAGGCCCCGCCCCCAGGAGGGACCTAAGGCTCCCGGGCCTATTCTGATTGGCCCAGGCGCCTTAGGCCCCACCAATAGGCGAAGCTTTGGGACGGATGGGCCAATCCGGCCTCATTCCGTCGTTGGCTGCCTGCCGGACAGGCGGGTTTGGCTCCCGTCTGTCCGGCCAACTACACAAAGGTACGGGGAAGGGGGTGGGGGGGTCGTGGGGGTCGGCTGGGGGGGCGGTCGGAGGTTATTTGGGGGGGCGGTCGTTGGGGGGAGGGGGGTTTGCGTCGAGGGCAGGAGGGCCTGGGATCCCTCCTGCCGTAATGTAGTGCGGGGTGGGGGTAGGGGTCGCCGTGGCCAGGAGGGTTTAGGCTCCCTCCTGGCCCGATATTGTCGGGGAGATGGGGAGTCGGCGGGGCAAGAGGGCTTGGGCTCCCTTTTGCCCCGATCGTGTCGGGGGTGCCGCGGTTGGCTGGGGCAAGAGGTCTTGAGCTCCCTCTTGCCCCGATCGTGTCGGGGTGCCGCGGTTGGCTGGGGCAAGAGGGCTTGAGCTCCCTCTTGCCCCGATCGTGTTGGGGAGTTGGGGAGTCGGCGGGGCAAGAGGGCTTGGACTCCCTTTTGCCCCGATCGTGTCGGGGGGCAAGAGGGCTTGAGCTCCCTCTTGCCCCGATCGTGTCGGAGAGTTGGGGAGTCGGCGGGGCAAGAGGGCTTGGGCTCCCTTTTGCCCCGATCGTGTCGGGGGTGCTGCGGTTGGCTGGGGCAAGAGGTCTTGAGCTCCCTCTTGCCCCGATCGTGTCGGGGGTGCCGCGGTTGGCTGGGGCAAGAGGGCTTGAGCTCCCTCTTGCCCCGATCGTGTCGGGGAGTTGGGGAGTCGGCGGGGCAAGAGGGCTTGGACTCCCTTTTGCCCCGATCGTGTCGGGGGGCAAGAGGGCTTGAGCTCCCTCTTGCCCCGATCGTGTCGGGGATGCCCCGGTTGGCTGGGGCAAGAGGGCTTGAGCTCCCTCTTGCCCCGATCGTGTCGGGGAGTCGGGGAGTCGGCGGGGCAAGAGGGATTGACGTTAGAGAAAGGGCGAACCGCTGGAAGAGGAAGCAGCGCAGGCGCAGGGCTCACGGAAGGTCCGGGACCGCCAAGAGAAAGCAGCAGGACACCGGTAGGAGCTTCTATATGATGGGGGGGGGGGGTCGGGAGGCTGTTGGGGTGCGAGCGGTCCTTCAGGGTGGGGGTGCGGGTGGGAGTGCGTGCGAGCGGTCTTTCGGGGTGGGGGTGCGAGCGGTCCAGCGGTGGTTGAATCGGACTTCGGGGGGGGGCGGCATCAGGCTTTCAGGGTGGGGACAGGACTTCAAGGGGGAGAGGAGAGTCGGGGCGGGCGAAAGGAGAGTCGGGGTGGCCAGAGGAGAGTCGGGGCGGGCGAAAGGAGAGTCGGCCAGCATGCGCGGTATAAGGGTTTGCGCGGTATATAAAAATTTCTGTACATAAATTTGTGTTTTCCGCGCGCTATACCCGTGTGCGCGTTTTACACGGGTGCGCGTTATCTACGTGAAAATACGGTAATACTAAATAAGTAGAAATGGTATGAATAATAAAATAACCATTAACTTTTTTGTTTAAGTGAGTCTATCATCAACTTAAAGGATTCTGGGAACTATTCACCTTGGAGATCACCATCTTCCTGTTCTACAGTTTTAGAGTTATCTGTCCAGTGTTTGTTGCATCATATGCATCACATATCCACAGCATCTATAATAATAAAATGCTAAGCGCGCATGCGAACTCTTATCCCGTGTTCCCTGAGTCCTGATCTGTCGGGATGTGGCCACAAGAGTGCGCATGCGCGCTTACCATGCATCGGGCTTGAACACTTGAAATTACCTGTCAAAGTTCATTTTTAAGCTCAAAGCCGCCACCGCGGCTACTCTCTCGAACCATACCAGGCGGAGATCAAGAGAGGAGCCATGGCGTCGGTTTTGATCTAAAAAATGAACTTTGAAAGCGGGCCGGGGACCGCTACCAGCCGCCGATCGGGTGCACTCTGATCGTTCCCTGTCCCTGCTGGGTTCTCTTGGGGAGTGGGAAGCCTGCATTCTGTAATATTGTATCTGATCTCTGTGATTCCTATTGGGGTGTCTCACTCTTAGGTCCCCCAGAGTAGGTTATTTGCATGTTTGCGCTCTGATCTGTTGTCTATCTCTGCTGGGTTCTCTCAGGGTATCTGCACTCTAACCTGCTGTCTGAGCATATGGATCCCTATCAGAGATGTCTGCATTCGGTGATCTGCCCTTTCTGTCCCTGCTGGGCTCCATCAGGGTGTGTGCACTGGATGACCTGCTCTCTGAGCCCTGTAAGTGCCTATCAGATTGCCTGATCTGCGAGAGGCATTTCTCAGCTGCTTGACATCAGTACTTGGGTGAGTTTATGCAGGACAAGGCATTCGCATTTGAGTTTTTCTTCCTCACCCCACCCTCTTTGTCAAAAGGAATATTGAGGTAAGGAAAGGAGTGTCCAGACCTCTGACCAGGGACCAAATAGGTAGAAGGCCTGGTGCAAGAGGCTAATGTGATGCCACTCCCTCCCTTACCACTCATATCGGCAGAGACATAAGGCATATGCCTGCTCCAATTTCCCCGGGAGGGGGGGGGGGGAACGGCGCGCGACGGAAAGGAGGGAGTGGGAGCAGGCCGCAGAGGCTGTCGGTGCTTGCAGGCTGCGGTGGCTTGAGGCGGATGTCGGTGGAAGGCAGACAAAAAAGAACGAAGATAAGGGTTGCTGCTGGCCATGGAAAGAGGTGCTGATGGAGGGGGGGGGCAAAAAAAGGAACGGGGGCCTACTGCTGGACAGGCGGAGCAGAAAAGAGGTGCTGCTGGACAGGGGAAGAGGTGCTGATGGAGGGGAGGGGGGGCAGAAAAAGGAAGAGAGGCCTACTGCTGGACTGGGGGAACAGAAAAGAGGTACTGATGGACAGAGGAAGAGGTGCTGATGGACGGGGGGGAAAGGAAGGGAGGCCTACTGCTGGACAGGGGGAGCAGAAAAGAGGCGCCGCTGGACAGGGGAAGAGGTGCTGATGGACAGGGGGGGACAGAAAAAGGAAGGGAGGCCTACTGCTGGACAGGGGGAGCAGAAAAGAGGCGCTGCTGGACAGGGGAAGAGGTGCTGATGGACAGGGGGGACAGAAAAAGGAAGGGAGGCCTACTGCTGGACAGGGGGAGCAGAAAAGAGGTGCTGATGGACAGGGGGGGACAGAAAAAGGAAGGGAGGCCTACTGCTGGAAAGGGGGAACAGAAAAGAGGTACTGCTGGACAGGGGAAGAGGTGCTGATGGACAGGGGGGAGTTAAAACAAAGGGAGAAGGGCTGCTGCTGGATAAGAGGAGCAGTGAAGGGGTGGTGATGGACGCAGGGGAGGTAAAAGGAAGAGAGAATGGACAGGGGGAGCAGGCAAGGGGTGGAGGTGGACAGCCGAGGAAAAAGAAAGACAGAAAGAAAGAAATATAGAAACAGGCTAAGGAGAAAGAGAGAAAGAAATGCAGACACACACACACACACACACACACATTCTAGCCACCCGTTAATGTAACGGGCTATAAGACTAGTATCATATAAAAGAGAGAAAAAATTTGACCATCCAGGAACCACCACAGATACGTTTGTGATAAAAACCAGTGGAATGGGGGAGGGTGTGGTACATTAGTTAGACCTACAGCCTCGGCACCCTGAGGTTGTGGGTTTAAATCCCACACTGTTCCTTGTGACCCTGGGTAAGTCACCTAATCCTCCATTGCCTCAGGTAACATTAGGTAGAATATGGGCCCAATGGGATACATAGGGAGAAATGCTTGAGTACCTGAAGGTAAACTACTTAGGTTATAAGTGGTATATAAATACTAAAAACGAATAAAAGATAATTTATGAAAATATTGCCCAGTTTATTAATGCGACAAACTCTTTTTTACAAAAACCCACGCTTCATTAATATGGTTCAATCACTGAGACTAGGATACAGTCCACCCAACAGAGCAGATGTTGCAGAGAAATTGCTGGATAAAGTATATGAAAGAGAAATGGAACAATGTGCAACAGGTCTAGAAGTAAAATTGTTAACGTAAGTCTTTATTGGTGGAGTAATGTCTACAACAATCCTGTTGTATGTGCTTGTATAACAGAAGAAGAGAATGTCTTGCAGAAACAATTGATACTTCAGGAAATGCACATTCAGTAGAATACTTACAGGAAGTAGCTGCAAAAGATATCATAATAATAATTTTATTCTTATATACCTCCATACCGAAAAAGTTCTGGGCGGTTCACAACAAGGTGAGCTAATACATGGGATACAGATAAAATACAAATTAGAATAATGGACTTAAAAACAGATAAAGACAGAAAGCATCTAATATAATAAAATGGTAAGCCGCGCATGCGCACTTCCTATGCGTGCGTCCGTTTTCCGTGAGCTGTAGCGACCCATAGGAAGTGCGCATGCGCGGCTTACAGACCGGCCTCACACGAGGCAAGACAAGTGCCATCCGTGCCCTTCCCTGCTCTCCACCGCTGCCGGCCACTAGCACCCCCTGCCCTCTCCGTCGCCTCCCGGCTCCAGTGGCGTAGGCAGCACTATAAACACGCTGCTTCGCGCCCTTCTCTGCCGATTTCCTCTGCCGCGTCTGTCTCCGATGATGTCATCAGAGACGCGGCAGAGGAAATCGGCAGAGAAGGGCGCGAAGCAGCGTGTTTAAAGTGCTGCCTATGCGGCTGCAGTCCCGAGGTTTGTCGGCGGTGGGAGGGTCAGGAGCAGGCCGGATGGACAATGCCAGTAAAAGAAGGGGGAGGGGCCGAACGGTGCAGGGAAGATAAGGTAAGAAAAGGGAAAGGGGGAGTGGGGGGAAATGCTGCTACTGCTTCTACACAGGAAAGGGGGGATAGGAGGGAAATGCTATTGCTGCTGCATAGGGAAGTGGGATGGAAATGCTGCTGCACAGGGAAATGGGGAAAAATGACACACAGACAGAGGGAGGGAGGGAGACAGAAAGAAAGAAAGACACAGGGGCAGGGAGAGGGACAGAAAGACAGACAGAGAAAGGGGGCCAGAGAGAGAGTCAGCGGGAGAGGGAAAGGGGGCTGCTTTGGGGGGAGGGGTGTGCTTGGGGCAAACAGCTTTGCTCTGGGGGGGAAGACAGAAGGGGCCATGGAGAGAGAGGGAGAGGGATATGGGGCTGCTTTGGGGGGAGGGGTGTGCTGGGGGGAGACAGAAGGGGCCATGGAGAGATAGGGAAAGGGGACAGACAGCTTTGCTCTGGGGGGGAAGACAGAAGAGGGCGAGAGACATTTGGGGGGGAGGTGGGTGCTGGGGGCAGACAGCTTTGCTCGGGGTGGAGGTGGAGACAGAAGGATACAGACAGCGGCCAAGGAGAGAGAGATAAAGAAACACAGACAGACACATCTATTCTAGCACCCGTTAATGTAATGGGCTTAAAGACTAGTTTCCAATATAATGCAGAAAATACTGGCATGGCAGGGCAAGAAGTAATACATAGAACAGATAAAATACATCAAGTTGAATATAAGGAACTTGATTGAAAAAATGAAGCAGAATGCATTAAGATACCACCCTATCAAAGAGTTGAGTCTTTAACAATTTTCTAAAATCAAGATAGGAAGAGACCTCTAACATAATTTTTCTAAGCCATACATCCAGTTTAGCGGCTTGAAATGAGAGGGTTCTCTCAAGGAACTTCTTATAATGACAGGATTTTATGGAGGGATATGAAAACAAGTGTACTCTACGTGTGGTCTTTTTGGCGTGACTCAAAGAAAAATGAGACACAAGATAACCTGGTAACAAAACCGAAACTGATTTATAACAAATACAAGAAAATTTGAACAGAATTCTCGACTATTGGCAACCAATGGAGTTTAAAAAAAAAAAAGGAGTGATATGTTCCCATTTTTTTAAACCAAAAATGAGGCGAACAGCAGTATTCTGAATCACTCAATTTTTTGAAAATTTTCTTGTAAGCTTCTAGGTATATGATGTTACAGTAATCGAAAATACTTAAGATAGAAGACTACCAATAAATGAAAGGAAGTTTTGTCAAAATACTTCTTAATGGTATGAAGCTTCCAAAGCACAGAGATACATTTCTTATACAATAAATCCGTATGTTGTTCCAATGTGAGATGTTTATCCAGAGTCACACCCAATATTTTTATGGATTGTTCTATTTTATAGTCCAACCCATTCACATATAATGTTGTATCTTTAATCTCATTGTTGGGAGTTGCTAAAAAAAATTTAGTTTTTTCTGCATTTAATTTCAATTTATAAGCAGTCATCCAAATTTCAATCTGACATAAAATAATCGCTAAAAAATTTATGAACTCCGGTGACAGACAAGTTAATGGGATGACTATAGTAATGTCATCCGCATAAATGTAGAATTTGAGCTTTAAACTTTGCAACAAATTTCCCAAGGAAGCAAGATAAATCTTAAACAAAGTGGGGGACAGAGGTGAACCCTGCGGGACCCCATAGGAGTTTTCCCAATGATAAGACAAGGTATCAAAAATTCAAATGTCTAGTATGCAGTTTAGTCAGAGGCAAGATCATGAAGGGCATGGAGAAGGTAGAAAACTTTCAAGATCATGAAGGGCATGGAGAAGGTAGACAAGGATAGATTCTTCAATCTACGGGGAACCACAGGCACAAGAGGGCACTCGGAGAAACTGGAAGGGGACAAGTTTAGAACCAATGCCAGGAGGTTCTTCTTCACACAGAGGGTTGTGGACACATGGAACGCGCTCCCGGAGGAAGTGGTCGGGCAGAGTACGCTACGGGGATTCAAAGAGGGATTAGGTGTATTCCTGAAGAATAGGGGGATTGAGGAAAACAGATAGGGGTAGATAAGAGTATGGAAAGAGTATAGATAAAAACAAGGGGGCTATAGGGCTAAATCCGACAAAATGTTGTAAATCCAACAAAATGTTGTAAATCCGTGTTCAGATCGGATCTTAATTAATTGATGTGAACCGCCTAGAACTCATTGGGTATGGGGGTATACAAGAACATAATAATAATAAATCAAGATAACATGACAGGTCATGGACCTGATGGGCCGCCGTGGTTGCGGACTGCTGGGCACGATGGACCTCTGGTCTGACCCAGCGGAGGCAAATTCTTATGTTCTTACGTTATTAATGTTGCAAATGTATCCAAGATGAGAAGATATTTAGAAAAGCATGAAGAGAAAACCAAGCTAATCACATATGGTTGCAGTGCTCCTTTGCTGCATCTCCTAACCTAAGACTTGTGTCCCAGAAATAAAGACTAATGTTATTGAAATTGCTAAATACTTTCATAAACAATCCTTTTGCAGCAGCAGCTCTGAAAAGAATGGGTGGAACCAAGCTAAAGCTCCCACAAGATGTTAGATGGAACACTGTAGTAGACTGTTTTGAGCAATATTTCAAAAACTGGTCTATTCTGATGATAGTTTATGAACAAAATCAAGAGAAAATAGATGTCACTGTTTATGGCCAAAATCTTCAATATTGGGCATAAGAGAAATGTTGAAGATATTGCTGAGAGTCCTGAAAAATAGCAGTTTTGTTACTAATGCTGTTGAAATTTGGAAGGAACTAAATGAGCACTTAAAAACAACTACATAATGATAGAATTAAATTACAAACATTAAAAAACAAATGGGACAAGTGCTGTCTCCAGCTCATTTTCTTGAAAATACTGTAAATATTCGGTACCAGCCTGGTCAAACCTTAACTGAAGAAGAGAAGTTAGCTATAATATGGGTATCCAGGAATCATCCATCTGCAAGAAAGTCACACTGGTGAACTGGTGAAGGACACTTATTAAGTACTTGGAATTAGAGGCTGTTAAAGTAATGATTTTCACTTTTAACAGTAATAGCTTCTTCTGCTGGCATAGAAAGAATATTCTCTTCCTTTGGACTCATTCATTCCAAATTAAGAAATTGTTTGAAACCCGATTTAAAGCAAGAAAGCTTGTTTCTCTTTTCCAGATTATGAACAAACAAGAAGATGAAAATGATGAGTGAGCTACTGTACAGAAGACGGTATTTTAAGTTTTTCATGTGTTGACCTGGCTGATAGTCTGGAATACATATGTTGTAATGCTGGTCAAATAAAACTATTCAAATTGTTAAGATAGTTATATTTCTCCTGTCAAAAAATACATCAGAAAGGTTGTTCAAATATGAATGATTAACACACAGTGCAATAATTTCATAATTTATGTATTTCTAATAGTATAACCCAGTGTATTGAAAACTGTGTGCCGTGAGATGCCGGCAAGGAAGAGAAGCATCGGCGCCGGCTGACTGCTTACAGACATGCCTCTCGCGGTGAGAGGTGTAGTCGGTCAGCCTGCGCCTCTCTTCCTCAAGGGTGCCTCTTCTCTTTCTCCTCGCCTCTCCTTCTGCAGCACCCCCCTCTCCCAATGGCGGTAATAGGAGGCTCAGGACCGTGGCTGGAGGACATCTGCGCATGCACGGACATCAAAGTGGTGATGTGTCATATGCATGTGACGTCATCGCGTCAACGTCTGTGCATTTCCGGGTGCTCTCCAGCCGCAGCCCTGAGATTAGTGTTTCATGGCTTAAAAAGTTTGCAGCACACTGGTATAACCAAATCAGTAATTTTTTTGATATAACTAAAACTAACTTTAAAACTAATCTGAACAGCTATTTTTCAAAAAATGAAACCTGGTAGAAATCCATGGCTTAAATCATGTCTTTCTGATTAGTTATTTAAATCAAATCTACTCTGGGGCAAATGTAGGGGGGCAGAGCAAAAAGGTATATGGGAAGAGACATGCAGACTTAAATATATAGTTCCTAAAGAAGAGGATGGACAGCGTAGTTGTTATATAGACATTTAAATACTTGAAAATTATTAATGAGCAAACGGACCTGTTGCAAATAGGGGAGGACTATATAACTAAAGGTCTTAAAAGGAAACTGAGACAAACAAAAGTAATATCAGGTAGATGCCTAGAATGCTCTTCCATGGGCGGTGATAGGGATAAAAATGGAAACAGAATTTTAAAACTGTGGGTTAAACACACATACTCTCTCTATATAGCGATAGGATGGAATAAAAGTATGAAGAGGGGTTCTCAATCCAGTCCTCGGGACATAGCTAGTCAGGTTTTCAGGATACCCAGAATGAATGTGCCTGACAGATTTGCTTGTATTACCTCAATTGTATGCAAATCTATCTCATGCACATTCATTCATTATGAGTATCTGAAAACTTGCTTGACTAGATGTGTCTCAAGGACTGGGTTGAGAACCCCTTGTATAGAGTAGTTTCACTCAAAATAAAGGCACAAATGACCTTCAAACACTTTTTTTTTTCTTTGGGGGGGGGATAATCTGCACATAGCAGCACTTACAACCCTAAGTACAAAGAAGGTGAGTGGTATCCTACATACAGTGGCAGGTACAATCCTGACCACCTTTCCGAGCAGACTGGATAGACCATGCTGCTGTTTACCTGCTGCCATTTACTATGTTATCAAATAAGATTTATCTTAATCAAAGAGTTGCCCAGTTAACTTTATCTACCCCAGTTTAAATAATTAGAAATGCAGTTAACTGTGAAGAGAGTTATCTTGCTTTAAATACAAATCCACTTGTTCAGTTGAGCTGTTTTAATGCTACTTTTGGCACACTTCAGCCATTTAATAAGTGAATTTGCAAAATAATGCTTTACAGAGAAATATATAATTGGTTAAAAAAAACAACTCTTTGCACCATCTCCACTAGGCTATCATCCTAAATGCAAGTAGTGTTTGTCAAAGGAAATAAATGATTTTTGCTTTTCTAGGCATACAAAGCCTACTTAAGAGACTTAACTAAGTATTAAAAAATGAAGAGGACAATTGGTTTATTAAAGATCCAGCCTATAAATGTAAAAATAGATGAAACCAAACATTAGAAAAAAAACAGAAGAGAGAAGAACTATAGTAAAGAGAAAATACTGGTTCTAAGAAAGAAAAAGAAAGCATGAATTTTGAAGCTTCACTATGTTGATTACCAGCTGGAAGCTCTTTTCATCTGAAAAATTTCTGTGGTTAGGAAAGAATGTAAGGAATCTGAGTCATATCCGTTACCTAATCATTCCAGTACAATAAATATAGAATTCTGGAATATGCTGTAAATCTTCACACACATTCTACATTGACTTTGTAAAAAGTCACAGTTGATATACTAATATAGCTCTAGAATACTAATGCTAGGCAGTTTGCATTGGAATCCAATTTGCTATCTATAAACTGCTAAAATAACACTTTATATTTTTCATTATTAAAAAAATAGATAATCTTGTTCTACATTAATGGTTCACATGAGCAGTGCTGGATGGGCAGGTCTATTCATGGTAGAATGGATGTAGCGGTAGTTATCCCAGGATAAGCAGGCAGGTATTCTCACAAGTGGGTGACGTCATCCGACGGAGCCTCGATGCGGATGCCTCACAAGCAGACTTGCTTGAAGAAACTCGAAGTTTCGAGTCGCCCGCACCGCGCATGCATGAGTGCCTTTCCGCCCAGTGCATGGCGCATCTCCTCAGTTCTTACTTTTCCGCGGAGCCGAGAAGTCCGTCTTCGACTCTTTGTGTGAAGTGTTTTCACTTGTGCCTTCTTTAGATTGCGGTTTTGTGTTCTTTTTCTCACGAATCACTGTTTTATTCTTTGTTTTATTCTTTTCTTTAAAAAAAAAAAAAAATTTCCGTTCGTTCGACCGGGCAGGCCTCGTGGCTGCAGCCCCGCGGCTTCGATCTTGCTGCGGCGCTTTTTCGGCCCATATCCCGGCCTGCAACTGGTTTTAAAAAGTGTTCCAAGTGCCAGCGCGCGATTTCCCTCACGGACCCTCATCGACGCTGTCTTCGGTGTCTTGGGCCTCAACATCTCCCGAAATCGTGCCGGCCTTGCTCAACACTTAAGTCTCGTGCTTTCAAACATCGCTGTATCCTGTGGGAGCAGCTTTTCAGCATGGAGTCTTCGATGGAGCTTTCGACCTTGAAGGGTGCTTCGCTCTCGACCTCATCCGAAGCTCTTACGGCTTCCACAGCTTCTACTCCGAGCCTCATCAAACCTGCCTCGTTTGTACTGGCTCTGTCTTCGACGCCTGCTGCGATGCCTTCCTCTGTCTCTTCAGGTCAGATAGGGCAGCAGCCCATTCCCCCGGTGGTGCTTAAAGTGCCTAAGGCTTCTAAGTCCAAGCACTCTCACACTGCCTCGAGGGAACACTAGGCCAGTGTTCCCGTTGGAGACGTGGATCCATCCTTGCCGGCTTCGTTCCAGACCTTGTTAGAGAAGCAATTCATTCAGCTCTTTACTACCATGGGGCTGAAGCTTCTCTTACAAATCCAGCCTGGGCATACTGAGGTCTCCCGCAAGGTTGAGCCGCCTCCTATGTCTCAGTCTTATGCACACTCTTTGCAGGGAGCAGAGTCTCTGCGAATGTCTGGTCTGGCATCTAGGCATGGACAGCAAGGAGCAGATTCTTTGCCAATGCCTCCATTGGAACCCTCACACTCGAAGCAAGGAGCAGAGTCTTTGCGAGTGCATCGAGGTTCCTCCTCTCAGCCTCCACTGCTTCGTTCCACAGCCTCCAGCCCTATCCATTCTCTGGGGGCTTCGACTGGGACACGTTCTCCTTGATTATCGAGGCCTGCTTCAAGACACACCTCTCATCACAGATCGAGGCATTCTTCGAAGCATTCATCCAGGCATGCATCGCCTCATCGCAAGCAGCCTTTTCTTCAATTTTGTCCACTGCCTACATCAACCCTTCTGCTTCCGGACCTCGAGGACCCGGTGGGTTCTTTTTCTCCATCCAGGTCTCCTTCTTCGCTGGACCAAGCTGCCTCGATATTCTCGAGTCCCTCTCGAGGCCAGGCTTTAGCAGATCAGCTGTTTTTTTCATCTTTTCTGCATCAGATGGCGGTTGACTTGGATATTCAACTTGATACGGGCTCAAAGTTCTCCAAGGAGTATCTTGAGACCATGCATCTTCCTCAACCTCCGGCTGAATCTCTCAAGCTTCCTCTCCACAAGCTTTTGGATCAAACCTTTGTCCGCTGTCTGGAAACTCCTTATTCCATTCCAGCTGTTCCAGGCAAATTGGACTCCAGATACAGGACAGTACATCATAAGGGGTTTGACAATACTCAATTGTCTCACCAATCCCTTCTGGTTGAATTTTCTTTGAAACGTTCTCACTCTTCTCAGGTGTATGCCACTGTTCCTCCGGGAAGGGAAGGTAAAACGATGGACAGATTTAGTCGTCGCATCTACCAGAATTCGATGATGACCTCCAGAGTCCTCAACTATAATTTTAATTTCATCACCTATTTGAGTTCTTTCTTTCCATTCTTCTAAAGTTCATGCCTTACCTGGATTCTCGTGTGCACTTTGAATTCCAAGAAGTCCTTGCATCTTTGTCACAACTCCGGCTGCAGCTTCTTCAGTCGTCCTATGATGCTTTCGAGCTGTCTGCTCGAGCTACTGCTTGCTCTGTGGCCATGCGACGTCTGGCTTGGCTCCGTACTATCGACATGGATCCTAACCTACAGGACCGGCTGGCTAATGTTCCTTGCGCTGGCAATGACCTTGATGAGTCTATAGAGGCAGCCACCAAGAAGCTCTCGGACCATGAGAAGTCTTTTGCATCCATTCTCAGACCAAAACTGAAGCCAGCTCCTCCTCGTCCTACATGCCCTTCTCAAATCTATCAGCGGCGTTTTCCTCCAAAGCAGGCTCCTTCTACTCGTCAGCCTGTCAAGAGGCAGCATCCCCAGAAGCAACAAAAGCCTCAGCCACCTGCTGTACCTAAGTTGCCAACTCTCCCACCATCCCACTTTGGTTAGCTTGGAGGTCACCCACTTGTGAGAATACCTGCATGCTTGTCCTGGGATAAAGCACAGTTACTTACCGTAACAGTTGTTATCCAGGGACAGCAGGCAGCTATTCTCATATCCCACCCAACTCCCCGGGTTGGCTTCTCTGCTAGCTATCTGAACTAAGGAGACGTGCCCTATGCTGGGCGGTTAGGCACTTGCGCATGCGCAGTGCGGGTGATTCGAAACTTCGAGTTTCTTCAAGCAAGTCTGCTTGTGAGGCGTCCGCATCGAGACTCCGTCGGATGACGTCACCCACTTGTGAGAATAGCTGCCTGCTGTCCCTGGATAACAACTGTTAGGGTAAGTAACTGTGCTGTTTGGAACTACAAATTTTAATAAATTTAATGCCTTTGGGTCTTTGGTAAGCCATTGGGTTGGTTCTCAAGAATGGTCTAGGCCTTCCCCATGAATAGGCCCATAGCCTTAACCAACCTTTTTCACTAAGCCTCAGACGTAGAGGGACAAGGCCTTACACATACTAAACCAGAGCTTCTCAAACTGAGTCGGGACCTCAAATTGGGTCATGGCTTGGGTAGGCTCTTTATAGGTGCATCATTATTCTGTGCCTCCGGGGAGGAGGGGGGGGTCGTCGCACAGTTATATTTGACCACTATTATGGAGTCACCAGGAAAATGGTCTGTTGCCAAAGATACTTTTCATGATCTTCTTTTTTTGTAATTTTTTACTACATTAGGGGAAAAATTGTAATTCTTTACTACATTAGGTGAAATGATTTATTCTTGGAATAAGTTTCAAGAAGATTGGTTTGAGGTTGATTTCAATATGTTTCACTGAGGAATGGTTAAAGTTTGAGTCAGCTTTGAGATTGCTCCTAACGATTGAAGAATTATTCCTCTTGATAGAGCAGGGGTAGGGAACTCTGGTCCTCGAGAGCCATATTCCAGTAGGGTTTTCAGGATTTCACCAATGAATATGCATTGAAAGCAGTGCATGCAAATAGATCTCATGCATATTCATTGGGGAAATCCTGAAAACCCGACTGGAATACGGCTCTCGAGGACCAGAGTTCCCTACCCCTGTGATAGAGCAATGAATGGTTTAATGCAGGATTAAGTATAGAGCAACATTGTTGCAGATTGCAGATATAGAAGTTTAAAAAGAAATGTAAATGAGCTTTTCATAAGTATAATGAAGCTTTAAAATTAGAGGGGAGCTTTCTGTTCAAAAAAGATTAGCTTGGATGTTCCTAATACAAAATTTATAATTAGTTACACAGTAAAAATGCACAATAGGCCTTAAGAACTGGAATGTAGGACACTTATACTACTGAACATGATCTGTATTTTAGCTTAAAAACAAACATATAGGGCCAGGTTCTCAAAATGTTGTGAAAGTTAGTTGCCTAACTTAAGTATTTTAATTAGTTTTAAGCCAGGGGTCTCAAAGTCCCTCCTTGAGGGCCGCAATCCAGTCGGGTTTTCAGGATTTCCCTCATGAATATGCATTGAAAGCAGTGCATGCACATAGATCTCATGCATATTCATTGGGGAAATCCAGAAAACCCGACTGGATTGCGGCCCTCAAGGAGGGACTTTGAGATCCCTGTTTTAAGTGGTGTGATAATAGGTCATGCCATTAAAAACCAATTAAAAACTCAAAAAAAAAAATTGGTGTCCTCTGGGACTGATGCCTGGCTCCATGACAAAGCCTGGAAGTGGGCATGTTTAGGGGTAGTGACATTGACATTAGAAGGAAACTATCGATCATTATTCATCGTAGTAAGTGGGTTGGGAGCCAGTATTAAGTAATAAGCATCACTTAACTGGACAGTGCTGCTGAATATTGACTCTGACCATAATGACGTTCTCTGGTTGGTTAATAATGAGCCATCAGCATCAATAATTGTGCATTAACAATCAGTTATTAGCACTAATTTGCAGTAGTTTGCAATTACACATATATCTTGCCATGCAGAAAACTGTATTAAAGAATTTGGGGAATTGGTGTCTGGTGTAAGTCCTTGGACTAAAAAGTTTGGCGCTATATGCTATTCAGTAGAAGGTAACAATAGGTCCATTTGCTAATGTTGAACAGGACAGCTTTCCTGTTGTAGTTTAGAGTTGTGATATATTTCCTCCTTTGCAAGTCATGTGTTTTACTAGAACAATCAAATACAGATTTTTGCCTAGGAGGACCTTAATAGCTGACTGTTTCTGTAGAATTCAGACAGATTCTGGTCAAAGCTGTACTGACATTCGGAACTGTGTTGAAAGGTGTACCTTCAATGAAAAGCATGGAACTTACCGTACCCTTGTACTGTCGGCTAATGGTTAACACATTAGCCTTAAGACACAACAGACCTCAGTTTGTCCCATTGCAGCAGCTGATTACCCTACACATCTCATCCAACTGTATACTGTGCTGGGTTTGGCTACAGTAAGGGCAGAAAGGGTTCTGTACCAACTGATGATGGTACAGATTTTTTTTTTTTTTAGTGCACACTCATCCCTTTGAGAAATGTGTGTTTTGGGAAACTCAGCCTGTTATGTGTCTTGGTGTGGAGTGTGGGGGACAAATGTAGACTGAGCATAATTAATGCTGTGTGGGAGTTATTCTGTAAGAGGCCTCTAAGAAAACAGCGTAACAGTTTGCCATACTGAAATCTGTCTTTATGGAGACCAGTGGTGGGAAGGGAGATGGAGAGGGAAGTTGAATGGCAGATGTTTCACAATGCTACTTAGCTATAAACAGTAGGGATTAACATTACCATGTTAAGATTACTCCTCCTGCGACAACGCCATATGCTGCAGTTCAATGTAGATTCCCATGCTGTTATCTGTATATTTGAACAAGGGAGCACAAAAAAACACAAGTTTCGGGCAATTCTACTTTAATGATGGACCCGACATTGGCCATGATCGTCGGTATCTCTGCCTGTGTCAGGATCAGAATGTCTTGTAACTCAGTCTAAAAGATCAAAATACTGAAGTTACAATGAAAAAATGATGCTCAAACTGGTGGAAAAGAAATATGCTCAGTCTAAAAATTAAACTACGCATATACGTTCTGCTATGCAATTCAAAACATTTGTGTATTTGCCTCATGACATGAAGGAAGAGGCGGTTATAGTGGCTTTGATGTTCTTATTTCCAGGACAGACAAATGGCAATGGCAATTTTACACTGTGACATAAACATGCTGCCTTCCTAATGGATCTGTACAGATACCCAACATGTTGTAGGTAGAGTGGAGTGGAAAGAGTAAACAAGAATTGGCATGGATAAATAGTGACGTGAAAGAGGCTATTGAGCCAAAAGAACATCCCATTAAAGAAAGGAAAAAGGATTCAAATGAAAAAAATAAGATGCAACTTAAGAACTGGCAAGTTACATGCAAATGCAAAGCATTGATAAAGGAATATGAAGAGAAACGGTGGTGGTGGCTGCCGTTCCTGGAAGAGGGTGGTGTCTTTCTCCACTGCTGCGGGGAAGGGATGTTGTGATGCAGTGGAGAGAATGGGCATTTCTCCTGCTGCATCACAACACAGGGGTTTCTAATAGTCTTGACACTGACCAGCAGCCCTAGACCAGTCGCTTTTTTTAGCCACTAAAAGGCGTTGCCACTTTTTAAAAATGGCTCGGCATTTTTTAAGAATCCACTGGAGGGCTTATTTCAATGTTGGCGAGCCCATTTGCATGTCAGTGTCAAGAGTCTGCTAGAATCCTCGCTAAAGAGGGAGATAATCTCTTTTGATAGTCTGTCGTTAAACTGCGTACAGGCTAAATCGCCGGAAAACAGTTTAGCGACAGTGTTAAAGTTTTGAGAATCTGGGCCTCAGACTTAGAAATCCCATCAAAAATGCCCCTCCATGTATGCACCCAGCAGAGCTGGATATATATGTTAATTTCAATACCACTTTTTTAATTTAAAGAGTGACTGACTGCCACTACTGAAAATTATCCTCATTGATTAAAAGAGGCTACTTCCAAAATTGCCTCTTTATCATCAAGCAATTATATGTTCATTTGTAATAAATGTTTTAAAATCTGTGGTAGTTCTTAATAGTATCATTCTACTGTACTGTAGCCAAAATAATTTTCTAATATTTTCTCTCTTTAAACAGATTTTCTTTACTGTTCAAATTTTCACAGCTTGTTTTTTTTCCTTTAAATTTTTTTGCCTATTCTGCCCTTTTTTCTTTATCCTCTTTTTAAATCATTTTCTCTGAAAGTATGCGTCTCTTCTCATCCTCTCTATGCTCTTGTCATATGCTGTAATTTTCCCACATTTAATTCAAAAGTGCATTGGCAATACCAAGTTCCAAGTTTATAAAAAATTTGATAAAACGCTAATCATAAATTCTAAGCGTTTTACAATAAAAAATTTAAAAAGGGGTCCAGTTAACAAACTTTTAATGACATAACATTACTTACATGGAACAATAGGGTGGTGGGAAGAAATACAATTTAAAAGAAAGAGAGAACCATTAAGGATAATAACATAGGTTATAAAATATTGTACCAAGACTACATCATATTTAACTACATGTATGTGGTAGCCATAATGGCAAAATTGCCAACCAGTGTTTAAGCATGAATGACTAACCTATAATGGCTACACAGAGTTGAGGGTGTAGCTTTGCTCTGTTGGACAGACTGGATGGACTGTGTGGGTCATTATCTGCCATCTTTTTCTGTGTTGTGTTATAATATTTATGTTCTGTGACATTTCCTCACAAGCACCTGTTGGATTACAGAGTACCAACAGAAAACAACTCTAAAATAAAATGAAACAAAATCATATCCATAAAATACAATCATAATCAACTAAAAAGTCAATATAAATTCATTCTTATTGTCCCCTTGTTTCCAGTAGTTCTCTTAATTGCTATTTTCTGCCTGCAGGTTCCCAGTAGTGCTGCTCAATTCGCCAGTTCGAATTATTTCACTGATTCACTTCGGTGAATCAATTAAAATCGATTCATTGTCCAAGAAAATTGGACTCGCTGATTCAGCAACCATCCACCCAGTGAGACCTGCCATACTTCCGAGGCCTCCTAAAGCATCAGTAGCGGTGAACAGTCAGCAGGAGCATCACTCTGAATTTGGCTGCTCTGTAGCCTGCCCTGCTAGGGCCTTCCCTGTTTGTGTCACTGATGCAACAAAGGAAGCCCTAGCAGGTCAGGCTGTGAGTAGCCCATTCATAGCAATGCCGTTGCTGACCATCCAGGAGGTCTCGGAGGTATGTTGGG
Organism: Geotrypetes seraphini; assembly: GCF_902459505.1. Taxonomy (NCBI): domain Eukaryota; kingdom Metazoa; phylum Chordata; class Amphibia; order Gymnophiona; family Dermophiidae; genus Geotrypetes; species Geotrypetes seraphini. The sequence continues at coordinate 258,938,152 of NC_047087.1, forward strand.
TCTCATGATGAAAGAGTTGGTGGGGTGCTGCTACACAGTGGGATGAGAGGGAGAGACGGATGAAAAGCTGCTACACAGGTGAATGGATGGGAGGGGAAGAAAGATGTTGCAAATGGGAGGAGAAAGGAGAGAGGAAAATTGTTGTGGTGGAGGAGATGAAGGGAGAGAAGATGTAGAAAGGGGTGAAAGGGAGAAATCCTGCATATGGTAGAGGAGAGGGAGGCATGCTTGGAGAAGAGAAGGAGAAATGTTGGACATAGGATGGAGAGCAGGAAGAGATGGTGCATGGGGACAGAAAGAAATGTCGCACATGATAATAGAGAGAGAAAGGGAATGATGCAGCATGGAGGGGAATAGAGAGGTTTGATCCCAGGACACAAGGCAAGGAGAGAGAGAGAGATGGTAGACAGTGGGAAAGAAACAAATGTTGGAAATGGCAGTGGAAGGTATAATTTTTTTTTTTCTATTTTGTGATTACAATATGTCAGTTTTGAAATGTGTATCCTGCTGGTTTTAGCAAGCGTGAGCTAGGAGAGAGGAAAATACTTTTTTTGTTTATTTTGTTCACGTCACAGTGTTGGCATGGGGTTGGAGAGGGAAAAGAGGAGTGGGGGGAGGATGGAAAAGCTACAAAATAAATCCTCCAGGACTTTTGAAAAAACAACAACACCCGATTGGGAAGGAAAATTGAATCAGGTTAAATCGAATCAAAAAATGTTCCCTGACTCGGGCAGCCCTAGTTCCCAGTAAGGAAGTTCTTCTGGAACGCTCTTCTTGAGTCTGTTGTAGGGGAAAACACTCTCCAGGGTTTCAAGGCTAAGTTGGACAAGTTCCTGCTAAACTGGGATGTACACAGGTGAGGCTGGACTCATTTTTAGAGCACTGGTCTTTGACCTGGGGCCGCCGCGTGAGTGGACTGCTGGGCACGATGGACACTGGTCTGACCCAGCAGCGGCAATTCTTATGTTCTTATGTAAATGCTTGTGATGTAATGCTAATGTCAACTGACACTGAATTTTGACAATAGTATACTTATTGGATTCTGCAGTTAATAAACAGATAATCTTGTGAATCTATGCTTGTTGTGGAGGTGATCTTGCATCATGTAGGGAGCAGGTTGGGAGGATCTTGGGATCAAATAGTTTGAAATGAACCTGGCTTAGTTGCTATCAAAATTTTAAATTCAGTTATGAATTAGAAATCTCTCTATTTTCAGTATGAAATTATATATAATACCTTATCTTTTCTGTTTTTCAGGAACTTTTTACCTAAAAAAGCAAAAGAACTCAACCCTTCTGTACACAGTGTACCTGGCTGGAAGTTATTTGGTAAAGTCCCACCAAAAGAAAATTTTCAAAAGGACTCTAAACCTATTCAGCAGGTTAGACTTACCAATTTAATGTAAATCAAAAGTATATATTTTTGTTTTGGGAATAGTGAATTAAGCCTTTTTCATATTGGCTTTATTTTTAATAAGCATGTTATGTAAGTTTATAGGATATCATCTAGCTTTGTTTATCTAGTTTTATATCACTTTCAAGATAGTTTTTGAGAGAGCAGAGCTAATCATCAGAGCATCACCATACACTGACAATTAAGACAAAAAGCTTTTCATCTGAATGTAAATGCTCATTAGTCATGAGGAGGAAAGTTGGCTTCTGTATCAAATGTACTTTCAGTCTAATGAATTCTTTAGTGGTGTTGGCTGACTACACCTTGTATTTAATTATAAGAGACAAGATCTACTGGTTTTTCAGAAATGGAGTACAGTGACGGATTTTCAAAAGCATGATGAGATCATCTACTTTGAGTTGATATGCTGCTCCTTTTTCTAGGAAGTAGTTCATCATTAGTGACTGTGTCCTTCTAGATGATCATTTAAGTAAAGGGTGATGTGTAATGTTTTAAGGTCCATGCCATTTGGAACAGATGTAGCTCATATCATGCATATGTTTAAAAGAATACAATCTTTGTGTGTATTTTGTTTTATGACCCCTAACTGGGCTCATCATCCTATCCCTTTCTTTGCTAGTATCATACTTTCACATTTCAGCGTGCAAGTCTTCTCTTATCTGTTGTTTTTTTTTTCCCTTAAAATACTTCTGCCTTCATTTGATTTCAAACAGCTTTGCTGTGACTTTACTAAAAATATTTCATGAAATTGCAGATATATATATATATATACTAGTCTTTAAGCCCGTTATATTAATGGGTGCTAGAATAGATTTGTGTGTCTGTCTGTCTTTTTTTCTCTCTCTCTCCTTGGCCGCTGTCTGTCTGTCTGTCTTTGTTTTGGTGTCTGTCTCTGTAACCCCTGTCTTTTTTTTCTGTTTGTCTCTCCTTGTCCAAAATTTGTTTTTGTTTTTTTATCTTTAAATCTGTCTCTTTAATCCCCTGTTCTTCTGTGTGGTTTTTCGACTGTCACCTTCTGTCTATTTCTTTGGCTGCTGTCTGTATTTCTTACTTTTGGTCTCTCTGTCTGTGTTTGTTTTGGTGTTTGTCTCTTTGGCTGCTGTATGTGGATTTTTTTTTTTTTCTGTGTCTCTCTCTCCTTGTCCACTGTTTTTTATTTGTTTGTTTCTTTCAATCTTTCTCTGTTGCTCCTTGACTTTAAGGTTTTTTTTCCCCCTGTGTGTCTCTCTCTCATTGTGTGTATGGAGGTATATCTGTCACCTACCTTTTTTTTGTGTAATAACGGAAGTTTCACAGAGTAAGTTGTTTGAATTATTTCCCCTCCATTTCCCTCCCCCCCACATTACTTCTCTGTGCAGCAGCAGCATTTTCCCTACCCCCCCTTTCCTTCTTGCGGTCTTGACAAACCTGCGACTCCAGCAGCGTCTGCAGCACTCTACACATGCTACTTCGGGGCCTTCTACTGCCCTGATTTACTCTGCTGCATCTCTGATGATGTCATCAGGGACGTGCCAGAGTAAATCAGGGCAGTAGAAGGCCCCGAAGCTGCTTGTGTACAGTGCTGCAGGCTGCTGGAATTGGGACCGCGGGAAAGGAAGGGGGGGCGGGAAGGGCCTAAGTGAGCCGGTCGGATCGTGGGAAGGAAGGAGATACTGATTAGTCTGTACTGCCGATTCTCTGCTGTGCTGGAGCTGGATGAGCCTGAAGCTGCGAGTGTGGGGCTGTTTCTGCAGCTGCGAAGTGGAGAGGTGGAGAGCAGGGAGGCTTGTCTGGCACGCATGCGCACTCCTACAGAACAGGGATCAGGGAAGTACGCGGTGAGAGTGCACATGCGCACTTAGAATTTTATTATACATATAGATATATAGCAAGAAATAAGAGTTTAGTAACATGTTACTGCTAGAAGATTTTCAGGTTTAAGTAAAGATAATTTTCCCTATCAACTACAACAGCCAAATCCGGACGGACGGGTTATATCCATTTACCAGCAGGTGGAGATAGAGAGTGCTGAATTGCTTGCTAGATACCAGATGGCACACTCCCTGGCACTTCAGTATACTCTGTCTCTAGCAGGCGTGTGGATGGCCATTCCTAACTCCTGGCTTCATGATTGTATAGGGGTACTGTAGCTCTGGGCTTGCTCCTGGAGCGTGGGATCAGGCGACTGGGTACCTGTTGAGGCTATATCTGGAGACTCTAGCTCTCTGCCCGTCTCACCAGCCTTGTTCAATTTCCTCTGTTCTCCTGGACTCCCTCCTCATTAAAAAACAAAACAAAAAAACATGAGTGTATTGTATTTCCTCCATTTCTTCAAATATTTCGATATGTTATATTTTCTAATTTTTCATAGAGTCTTCAAAACCATCTTAATGTATTATGTTAATATATCATAGGTTCTGTTATTTGATGTTGTATTAGAACCCTTATTGTTAGCAATACAGCAAACGAGGGAGATACAAGGTATTCCATATTCAGATATGGAATATAAAATTTCGGCTTATGCGGATGATATTTTGCTTTATTTGAGAAACCCAGAGTCTACCTTATCTTCTTTATTGGAATTAATTGATAAGTTTGGCAAATTTTCAGGTTATAAAATTAATTGGAATAAATCTGAAATTATACCCTTGAATGTTTACTGTGTAAAAGGATTATTTGATATTTTTCCATTCATATGGAAAGAAGAAGGATTTAAATATCTAGGCATTCAAGTTAAAAAAACAATTGAAGATACTGTAAAAGAAAATGAAAAATATGTATTAAAAAAAGTTACGGAGTTATGTGAACAATGGAACCCATTACATATTTCTTGGTGGGGAAGAGTTCAAACTATTAAAATGATGATGTTGCCTGTAGTTTGCTACCAAATGAGTATGATACCTATTTATTTTCAGGGGTCCTTTTATAAAAAGCTTAATAGAATTTTAACAAAATTTCTTTGGCTTGGTAAAACACCTAGAATAGCTTTAGTAACCTTACAAAAATCAATTAAGGAGGGAGGGGTAAATTTTCCAAATTTCTATAGGTACCATCAAGCCTATATTCTACGTCAGGGTATGTATTGGATCCTCCCAGAACTTATAGATAATGCACCAGATTGGTTATATTTGGAATGGCGCCTTATGTTTCCCCTAAATTTAGTTCATTTACCAAGTATCAATATACCTAAAAGATACAGAGAAAATAAAATAATAATGGATACTTGGAAAACATTGAGATATATTGATAAATTAACACCCATCCCAATATACAAATCAACTAATCAATCCATATGGATAAACTCCAAGATCAAAATTGGCGGAACTCAAATCCTTTGGAAGAACTGGATTATTGCAGGCATTAGATCTCTAGACGATGTTATTTCAGAAGGTAAACTGCTGGATTTTTCACAATTGCAACATAGATTTGGTCTTAATAAAACACAAAGTTTTAAATGGTTGCAATTGAAGCAGGCCATTCAGGTTGGGTTCCCTGAATGGAAATCATTAAACAATCAATATAGTTTAAAGTTCTTATGCTTTAAAGCAGACTTCCTAGGACATCAAGCCGCATTGTGGTATAAATTAATATCTGGATATTTAATTAAAAAACCAAAAAATGGTCTAAGAGACATTTGGAGCATTGAGATTGGACATCAAATTAATGCATCTCAATGGCCACTAATTTGGTCTTGGAGAATGGGATGTACAGTGTCAGCGTCTATGAGACAAACATGGTTCTTTTTATTACATAGAGCTTTTTGGACCCCTACTCGTTTGCAAAAACTAGATAGTTCTAAATCTAATAGATGCTGGCACTGTAATCTAGAACCAGGGACATTAGATCATTTATTATATCATTGTCCTTATATTAAAACTTTTTGGAATTCAATTTGGCCACAAATTAATAAATTAATGGAAAATCATATTGCAATATCATATGATACAATTTTATTTGGAACAATGATGAGAAAAAAAAGTCAAATTTCACCAGAAAATAATAAGCTTTTATTAATTATGACAGGGGTTGCCATTCAACATATAACTAATAATTGGAAAAATTACAACAACCTAAATTACACATTTTGGTGGAATACAATATGCCATATTTTTAAAATGGAAAGAATAATAGCAATACAAAAGGGGACATATAATAAATTTATAAAAATATGGGGGCCATTGACAAAATACTGTAATGAATAAATAATAGAATACTTTTTCTTCTTTTCTTCTTTTTTTTTTTTTTTTTTTTTTTTTTTATGACACACATATAGGGGGGGTAAGGAAAATAATTTATATATAATATATTATAATATATGATACAAAATGTAACAAATGATTAAAAAATAATAGAAGGGTGGGGGGAGGGAAAATGAATAAAATTTATCCAGAATATATTGTATTAGATATAAATATGTTATTGAATAATTATCAATTGTATTCTAATATGTTGTATACTTTTATAAAATTTGAAAATTAAAAATATTATATTAAAGCAATAAAAGGGTGGGGGGAGGGTGAAGGGGAAAATCAAACTCAGACATACATTGTGTTAGATAAAAAAGTGATACCATGCATTTATCAACTGTATATTATTATTATGTACACTTTTTGTAAAATTTGAAAATAAAAATATAATGGGAAAAAAAAAAACAAAAAAAAAACAAACATGAGTGATTAAACCCAGTAGGAGACAGAGTGCTAGAGCGAAGGAGAGAATCAGCACCCACAAAGGGTGGACAATCCGTACTTCAGAGCTGTGAGTGACTTTCTTTTTCCTTCTGGTTGGGTTGTTGGGATCCACAGGTAGGAGGTGACATAGAGACTGGGGAAGTTGACTCTGGAGGTTCTCAGCAGCATGAGATTTTTTCCCCCCCCATGCCCGGAGTGCTGTAATTTCCCTTCTCTTTGCTGGCACCATTTTAGCCAGTCCCATGGTACTGGGACCTACCTTGTGGCATTGGCATTTGGAGCGCTCCTTTCTGGAGAAGTGTGAGGATTTGGGCTGAAGGCAGTCGAACTTCTCAAATGCTGCTTCCGCTGTGGGAAGCGGAGAGCAGCATCTGGTGCAGGCTTGTGCTGTGATTTGGTTTTGGAGATGCTGGGGGGAGGGGGGCTGCAGTGGTGGTTTTGTCCACAAATTTATCCTTAGCAGAAAGGCTCAGTGGGACACTGGAAAGTGTTGAGGAGATCAGGTCTGAATTGCAGCAGGCTCAGCGGGCCAGTGATGGTCTCGGGGCTAAAGGGTCTCCCGTACGAAGAAAGACTGAGCAAATTGCAGCTCTACACTCTTGAAGAGCGTAGGGAGAGGGGAAACATGATTGAGACATTTAAGTACATCACGGGACGGGTCGAGGTGGAAGATGATATCTTTCTTCTCAAGGGACCCTCGACCACAAGAGGACATCCGCTCAAACTCAAGGGAGGGAAGTTTCGTGGAGACGCCAGGAAGTACTTCTTCACGGAGAGAGTGATTGAGCATTGGAACAAGCTTCCAGTGCAGGTGGTCGAGGCACGCAGCATCCCAGACTTCAAGAACAAATGGGATACCTATGTGGGATCCCTACGAGGTCATGCCAAGGGATAGGGTCACTAGGACTTGAATGAGCGGGTCAGTAGAGTGACAGTATAGTTACAATTATACTTTAGGGGGTCAGTAGACTTAAGAGGGTGGGTAAATGGTGTGGACAGACTTGATGGGCTATAGCCCTTATCTGCCACCATCTTTCTATGTTTCTATGTTTCTAAATGCCTTCTCAGGGGAAACAGGTGACTCCGGATGCCTTTTCCTCAGAATTTGTTGTATTGATGCATCAGCCCTTTCTGTTAAAAAGGTCTCAGGTGGCCCGGAAAGGGCCTTCTTTTTCTGAAGAGATACTAGGAGAATTAGTTACGAAGAGACACCGGGTCTAGCAGCCTTCTCTGGAATAATAATAATAATAATAACTTTATTCTTCTATACCGCCACAATCTTGCGACTTCTAGGCGGTTTACAATCAAGAGAGCTGGACATTCAGCGAAACACAATATGCAGATATACATAGGAAATACAGATAGCATAGACTTTAAGAAAGCAAGAATATAGAAATACAATTTGCTTAGCAAGAGTATAAGATGTACATTTTGGTAGGCAATGTCCGAGAGGACCTGTTTGGAATAAGCCGCATGTTTTAGAAAATAACAACGAAAAATTACGATATTATAAAGATAATAGTTTATATGTATCACAGTTCCGTGAGATTCAGGTGGACTAAGGAGGGGGGGGGATAGAGGTAGGGGGTGGTGGGAAGAGGTAAGGGGGGGTAAAGGTAGGGGTAGGGGAGATTGTTCTTGGGGAGAGAGAGGGGAGAGCTGGTCAATTGTTTAGGTATTTCAGGAACAGGTATGTTTTTAGGCGCTTCCTAAATTCCCCATAGGTAGTGGGCGAAAGCAGTTGATCTAGGTCTTTACCCCATAGGGCTGCTTGGTGAGAGAGAAAATGTTTGTGGTGTTTTTTTCAGTTTGCAACCTCTAACTGGAGGAGAAATGAATTTTGAGTGTGAGTTGCTCTTGCGTTTGTTGTTGGAAAATGAGAAAAGGTCTGTTATGTACTTGGGGGCAAGTCCATAAAGTACTTTGAAGCAGATGCAGGCGAATTTAAACCTTACTTGTGCTTCTGTTGGCAGCCAGTGCAACTGCCGATAGTAAGGTGTCACGTGGTCGAATTTCTTCAGCCCAAAGATAAGCCTGACCGCAGCATTTTGCATTATTTGAAGTCGTCTCATATTCTTTTGGGAGATTGCTAGATAGGCGATGTTGCAGTAGTCGAGTTGACTCAGTACGAGGGATTGCACTAGGATTCTGAAAGTAGATGTATCGAAGTATGATTTAATGGATCTGAGTTTCCAGAGTGTAAGAAAACCCTTTCTGAATAGGGAGTCCACTTGTTCCTTCATAGTTAGGCATTGGTTTAGAGTAACACCTAATATCTTTATGGTGGGCTGGATAGGGTAGTTGAGTTTATTGATGCATAGTGGGGTTTTATTGTCAAGTGGGTGAGGGGAGGCAATGAAGAATTTTGTTTTTTCTGTGTTAAATTTGAGCTTGAAATCTGTCATCCATTGTTCCATCTCATTTATGGCATCGGATGCCTTGGGAATGGTTTCCGAGATAGAGTTAGCGAATGGGATGATGATTGTAAAGTCATCTGCGTAGCTGAACAGTTTTATCCCCAGTTGGGTTAGTTTCACACCTAATGAGGACATGTAGATATTGAAAAGCAGTGGGGAAAGCGGTGACCCTTGTGGCACTCCGGAAGAGTTGCTCCAGGTATCGGAGTGATCGTTGTTAAAGCGTACCTAGTAAGAACGGGATGTGAGGAACCAGTTCAGTACCTCAGCCCTGATACCGATGGCGTCTAGGCATTGTAGCATTTTTTTATGGTCTACCAGGTCGAATGCAGAGCTCATGTCGAATTGCATGATCAGGGCGTTGAGGCCCTTGCTAAATAATAGGCGCAGGTAGTCTAGGATAGCAGCGATTACTGTCTCGGGAACTGAATAGGGGTCTAAAGCCGGATTGAGTTTCATGCAGGAGAGAGAATTGATTGAGATATTCCATTAGTTGGGTGTGAACTAATCCCTCCATGATTTTTACAATGAATGGGATAGATGCTATGGATCTTTGATTGGTTATTAGCGCTGTTTTGGTCTCTCCATTGGCTTTGGAGCCAGTGGAATCTGTAGCTCTGCATCAGCCTCTCTCATAGATGTACTAGAAGAGGGAAGTCAGATGACCTGAATGTGGTGTGAGCATTTCTCAGAGAGGAGCTTCCCTCTCTTTTATAGTCAAGATGTTGGAAGCTCTTAATATTTAAGATCAAGAGTCAGTGGATCAAGAGTCCTCTTCTAATCTCAAAATGGTGGGCACTAAGAGGCCACCTAGAGCAGGGCTGCCCAAGTCCGGTCCTTGAGATCTACTGGCAGGCCAGGTTTTCAGGATATCCACAATGAATATGCATGAGAGAGATTTGCCTGCACTGCCTTCTTGGTATGCAAATCTCTCTCATGCATGTTCATTGTGGATATCCTGAAAACCTAGCCTGCCAGTAGATCTCGAGGACCGGACATGGGCAGCCCTGACCTAGAGCATTTCCTATGCATGAGGCCACTTAGGAGCTGGTCTCAGCTCAGTGGTCCTCTCCGGATGCTAATTTGTGGGTGGCTTGGGCTATGTCTTGCCTTTATCTACTGCCGGGGGCAGAGCTGGAGGCCCTGAAGTGACCTAAATTGGATGCTTTGGTAGTGGCGGTCACCACAAGGCCTATGCTGCCTGTTGAAGGGGGCATTGTGCTTAAGGATGCGCATAATCACAGACTTGAGGCTACCTTGAAGGTTGTCTTTAAGGTGACATCTCTTTCATTACAAGCAGCAGTATTCAGCTTGTATGCGGTTAGAGTCTCTCTCGTGTGTCTCACTGGGAGGTGGACATGGCAGCAGAAGCCACCTCGAACCCCATTGGGAGGGCTCCCAAATATGGAGTTGGGGCTGGCATACTTAGCAAACTCCCTATACGACTTGGTCAAAGCCTTGGCAAAGCAGATAGCCTTGTGTTGGTTATGATGAGGCATTTGCTCTAGCTTCGGAACTAGGTGACAGATGCTACATCCAAGCAGAGGCTTGCGGAGCTGCCCTTTAAGGGATGGATGCTTTTTTGGTGAAGATCGTTAAGGATCTCAGAGAGTCAAAGGCACAGTGCCTTCCGGAGGACCAGTCTAAAGGGGTAGGTCGTCAGGCACAGCACTGCGCCCGTTTTCGGGATGTGAAGCTTTACCGGCCAGGGCGGAACCAGGGGCCTTAGAGAGACTGGTTTAAGCAACAACAGTCCTTTTGTCTTGCAAAGTGTGCTTCTATGCAGCCCACTTGGGCAGCACAGCAGTCTAGTAATACATAATGATGGTCAGCCGGCCCACTCCTTGGAAACCAGGATAGGGGAACGGTTGTCCCTGTTTGCTGAGGAATGGGCCAAAATAACCACAGTGGGTGCTCAACATTGTTCGAGACTGCTACAAACTCAAATTGGTTTCATCCATTGCCAAGGCATTTTTGGAATCCCTGTACCATGTGCCAGGCAAGAGTCAGGCTGCACTGGGTAAGCTGCATGCCCTGCTGGCAATGGGGGTGGTGATTCTGGTTCTACCAGAGAAGGCCAAGTTGGGCAGGTACTTAATTTATTTCTTGGCACCCAAGAAAGGGGGCTCCTTCTGTCCAGTGTTGGACCTCAAAAAGGTTCTTGAAAGTGTGGAGTTTTCATATGGAAATGCTATGGCAGTACAACTGGAAGAGTTTCTCACTGTGTTGTACCTGAAGGAAGCCTACCTACATATTCCCATCTGGTCTCCTTATCAGCAATTTCTCCACTTTGAGGTGCTGGGCTGCCATCGGTTTCAGGCTCTGCCTTTTGACCTGTTCAAGGCCCCAAGGACTTTCTCCAAGGTGATGGTGGTAGTGGCGGCCTTCCTGCAAAAGAAGGATGCTCTGTACTGGGCTGAAGGGCCTTGAGATCTGTGCATGTTCAAGGCTTTCTGGACTCCCTCCGAGAATCCTGGAGAGGGCGGGAGCCAGCAGACCTTGAGCATGCACAGATGCTCAAGGCCCTTCAGCCCAGTACAGAGCACTGGCGTCAGCTTCCAGAACATCAGGCCTGCAAGTGCAATGTCGGTCTGGGGAGTGGAGGATAGGAGTGCCAGTCATCAGGGGGAGGGGAGGGGAAGAGATAGCAATGTCAGTCATTGGAGGGAGGGATAGCAGTGTTGGTCATCGGAAAGGGGTGGAGGATAGCAGTGCCGGACATCTGGAGAGGTGGAAAATAGCACTGTTGGTCATTGGGTGGGGAGGGGAGGAAAAAAGCATTATCATCGAAAGGAGGCTCCAATATAAACCAAAACCCCCATTTTTAGGCCATTTTTTTGGCCCCAAAATCTCAATTTATATTTGAGTATACATGGTAATTAGTCATACCAGGAAAATAAAGAAAGGAAGCTATTCTCACAGATATCCACACCTTTGTTTGTCTAGTGCTATGTTAACCAGGAAACTCAGCATAACCTGAAAGCTTTTTCAAACTAGTAAGTTTTCAACAGGGCCCAAAATGTAGTACAGGTACTTGTCGACTTACGACCTATTCAAGTTATGAGTGTTCGACTTTACAATGCGTTTACTACAGTTACCCCACCAGCTGTTAGCAGCCCCAGTCTCCCGCACTCCCAAGTCTCGCTACGCAGCAGTAATAATATAAAGAGGAGGAGGTGCCACAACGAATGTTCACCACAAAGGGATTGTGCTGTGCTTGACTTAGAAAGTAAGAAAATGTTGATAAAATATTACTTTAAGATGATTACAATATCATTACCCAGTCTAATACAGTATTCTTACCTTAGTCTAACATAGGCCGACTTACGACCCGATCAACTTACGAACTGTCAGTCGGAACCAATTACGGTCATAAGTCGACTAGTACCTGTATACATCTGTTCTAAGCATAGCAATCACATATCTGGTTGATACACAAGTAGCACATGTGATTTGAGGCTACAGAACACTAATTCAATATTTGCCTCAGGATACATCAGCCACTATATTTAATACTGTATTTTACCCAAAGCAATGCAAAAAGATGGTTTGTAATTTCTCTGGGGAGAGGAGAGTGTACTGTGGGTATTTTCTAAGCACTGCAGTTAATAGAAAGTGATTTTGTGCATACAAATTTAATATGAGATAATCAGCTTAATTAATAGAAAGTGATTTTGTGCATACAAATTTAATATGAGATAATCAGCTTAATTAATAGAAGTCTCATTTTGGTGTCATCCAGAAAATGCATAGTCCTCTGGCGTACTTCATTTGTAAATGAGCCAAGGTAGACAGAGTTTCTGTTGTTCAGGTTTTTTTAAAGCCCACTCATTCCTTAACATGCAGCTGTTGGCTTTGCCATCTTACTGACTCTTTAAGTGCCTTAGGAGGATGTGATTAAAACCAAAGCTATTTTATTAGACACTAACTGGGCTTCCTTCCTCTGCTTCAAGAGGGAAGCAATCTTTTATATTTTCCTGTGAAAGTGCATCTTTGTGATTTTGCTGAAAAGTTGTATTGAAATTCTTGAAATGCCTATTCTGCCTATTAATAAGGTATATTATTTTCCATCTAGACCTGTGACTAATGGAGTAGGTCATGACTATAATTTTGATCAAAGTTAATACCAGGATCAAGCTCAAGAAGATGCTAATATCTTGGAAGATTTGTCACAGTTTTAGTCTTCACTTGTTGAAGTATCGGATAGAACATCTTTGTTAGTATCTTTAGTTTTTGAGCAAGATTTAAACTCAATAATGAAACTATACTTTAGTAATTCTCAAAACTTTTTTGTGGTCTCAAATTATGGATCTATTGTGACATTATGAAAACAATTCAAGATAGAAGGAAAGAATTCCTAGCAATGACAGAAGAAATTAAGAGATTGAGAGACTCTTTTCTAGTATTAGCTTATCTGTGTAAAATGTATGATACAGTAGCTGGGTAATAAATGTTTTTGGCTCCTGACCGATTGCGATCTTTTTTTGACCTTAAGTAGATTTCTCGGGGGAATGCTAGTGATTTTAATTAGTGTGTAATAACTTAGCTATGGTTAGTCATGTTATATACCTTCTCATTGGGTTTTTTTCCCCTTCTCCCTTAAAATTAAGCCACTTCTCCCACTTATGGTGGTCTAATGAGAAGTTGATATATTTTCTAGATTTGTTTCTTGCTACTCATAAGATTGTGCTTTTGACTTTGCTTTTTTTTTTTTTTTTTGGACAAGTGTACTGCTTGTTATGATAGAGTTTTAAAATATATCTTTAGTTAAAAGCAGCTTCTAAATTATAATAAAAAACTAACATTTTAATGGCTCTTATTGCATAATTTTGCAAAATAAAAATTCCAAACCTAACCCTCCCCCCTTCCTTTTTACAAAAGTGTGGAAGAGGTTTTTAGCGCCAGCTGGCGTGCTGAATGCTCTGAGCTGCTCAGACAGTCATAGAGTTCCTATGAGTGTCGGAGCATCACAGAGCATTCAGCGTGCTGACCAGCGCTAAAAAGTCTTCTGTACTTTTGTAAAAGGGGGGAGGGGTAAATCAACTACCATATTTGTTGACCATCTTATTCATTTAAATCGTTAACCCTCTTTTAAATTGTCTCTGGAGCTCTGTGACTTCCATATACTGTTGGATGAAAAAAATTCAGACACACAACATTCTTTAGTAATGGCAATAATTTTGACAATTTCATTTTTTGAAAATGTTTCCTACCTATTTTGTGTTTTAAGAATACACTATCCAGTTAATTAGCAGGATAATGTCAAGAATAACATTGTGAGTGAAAGTTTTTTCCCCATTAGAAGTAAGTTGTGAAAGTACAGAAGAGTTTTTTTTACCTCTTAACTTAATTGGTAATGACATTCATTTAATATCACTTCTTTTCCTGCTTGAGTTTAGTTTGATAATAGGTATAGTTTAATTTGTAGCAGAAGAGGGACTCTCAGGTTTTATTGAACCAGGGTTTTTGATTTCTGTGCCAAGAGGTAGAAATATGTTCCAGGGCTGTGTGATCAAGATGCTTTTCACATTGTTCCCATATAGGTTTCTGATCCAAGAATGAGTAGGATTCAAAGTCAGATGGAAACAGCAAACAGAGCAATTGAATAAAGGAAGAGTGTATTTAGATTTTAACAAAGCCTTTGACTGTGTTCCACACAGGGGTTTAATAAATAAATAAATTGAGTGTCCTTAATAAGGGTCCCAAATAGAGAGCTGCACGGGAACGGGGACGACGGGAATCCCGCGGGACCCGCGGGCATCCCGCGGGTTCCCCCTTTGGGTCACGGGGATCCCGTGGGGACGCCCCCTAGGGTCGCGGGGATCCCGTGGGGACGCCCCCTAGGGTCGCGGGGATCCCGTGGGGACGCCTCCGAGGGTCGCGGGGTTCCTGCGGGGCTGGATGTACTCAGTCGCGCGGCTCTTCTCCCTACCTTCTCTGGTTGCAGCACAGAGCCGAACGGAAGTCTTCCCGACGTCAGCGCTGACGTCGGAGGGGAGGGAGGGCTTAAACAAAGCTGGATGTACTCAGTCGCGCGGCTCTTCTCCCTACCTTCTCTGGTTGCAGCACAGAGCCGAACGGAAGTCTTCCCGACGTCAGCGCCGACGTCGGAGGGGAGGGAGGGCTTAAACAAAGCCCTCCCTCCCTCCGACGTCAGCGCTGACGTCGGGAAGACTTCCGTTTGGCTCTGTACTGCAGGCAGTGCAGGTAAGGAGGAGAGTAGCCTCGCGGTTCGAGTGGCTACCAAGGGAGGGGGCGGTCCGCCCCGCCACACCCCGCCCCGGTTGCAGCACAGCCGGCCAGGTCCCCTTACTTTTGTGGCACTTCCCCGACCGACCGACAACAGCCCCGGTCCGACAATCCTCCCTGCCCTGTAGCCGCGAATCTAAATTATCTTCTTACAGCAGCTGTAATAAGGTAATTTAGATTCGCAGTTAAGGGCAGGGAGGTTTGTCGGACCGGGGCTGTTGTCAGTCGGTCGGGGAAGTGCCACAAAAGTAAGGGGACCTGGCCGGCTGTGCTGCAACCGGGACGGTAGAGAAGGAGTGGGGAGAAGGACGCTGAAAGGCCATGGGGAAGACGGGAGGAGGGGGGGAAGGACTCTGAAAGCACTTGAAGACAGAGGAGGGAGAAGGACGCTGAAAGCACATGGGGAATACAAAGGGGTGGAGAAGGACGCTGAAAGGCCATGGGAAGGGCGGGGGGGGGGGGGGAAGGACTCTGAAAGTACTTGTGGAAGACAGAGGGGGGAGAAGGACTCTGAAAGCACTTGTGGAAGACAGAGGGGGGAGAAGGATGCTGAAAGCACATGGGGAAGACAAAGGGGTGGAGAAGGACGCTGAAAGGACATGGGGAAGACAAAGGGGTGGAGAAGGACGCTGAAAGGCCATGGGAAGGGCGGGGGGGGGGAAGGACTCTGAAAGTACTTGTGGAAGACAGAGGGGGGAGAAGGATGCTGAAAGCACATGGGGAAGACAAAGGGGTGGAGAAGGATGCTGAAAGCACATGGGGAAGACAAAGGGGTGGAGAAGGACACTGAAAGGACATGGGGAAGACGGGGGGGGTGGAGAAGGACGCTGAAAGGCCATGGGGAAGACAGAGAGGGAGAAGGACGCTGAAAGGACATGGGGAAGCAGAGGGGGGAGAAGGACACTGAAAGCACATGTGGAAGACAGAGGGGGGAGAAGGACGCTGACAGGACATGGGGAAGATGGGGGGGAGAAGGACGCTGAAAGGAAATGGGGAAGAGAGAGTAGGGAGAAGACACTGGCAGGGAAGAAGACAGATGCCAGACTATGGGGGAGCAGAGAGAAGAAGATGGGTGACAGACCAATTTGGAAGGGGGAAGAAAGGGAGAGGCACAGTAACAGAGCAAATGGAAGATGCAGAAGGAAGAGAGACAGTGGATGGAAGGAATTGAATGAGAACATGAGGAAAGCAGAAACCAGACAACAAAGGTAGGAAAAGAATTATATTTCTTTTTTTTTATTTTGCTTCAGGATAAAGTAGTATATTAGTTGTGTTGATAAAAATTTATAAACATTAGAGGCTCTGGTAGAAACCCATTTGCAAAGTATGTATTCTTCCCAATTAATATTTTCAAATTAATAAAGTCTTTTTGCTTATTTGTAAATGGGTTTCTACCAGAGCCTTTAATTCAGTAGCATAATTAAATGAAATAACTATTTCTGAAGTTTATATGGACGGGCGGGGACGGAGGGGATTCCTCGCGGGGACGGGTGGGGACGGGTGGGGACGGAGGGGATTCCTCGCGGGGACGGGTGGGGACGGAGGGATTCCTCACGGGGACGGGTGAGGACGGGTGGGACTTTGGCGGGGACGGGTGGGATTTCTGTCCCCGCGCAACTCTCTAGTCCCAAAGTGACAGACTGGGTCAGGAACTTGTTGAGTGGAAGGTGACAGAAGGGTAATGGTGAATGGAGCTCACTCTGAGGAAAGGGGTGTTACCAGCGTCTTCACTATTCTGTATCGTCTGCAAATTTAATCACCTCACTCGTCGCACCTATGTCCTGATTGCTTATAAAGATGTTGAAGAGCATGGGTCCAAGCACCGAGCCCTGCGGCACCCCACTAGTGACGCTTTTCCAGTCTGAATATTGTCCATTTACCCCCACTCTCTGTTTCCTATGCTCCAGCCAGTTTTTAATCCACGTAAGTATTTCACCTTCGATTCCATGGCTTGCAATTTTCTGAAGTAATTGTTCTTGCGGAACCTTGTTGAACGCCTTTTGAAAGTCCAGATATACAATGTCGACTGGGTCACCCTTGTCTATCTGCCTGTTTACTCCTTCGAAGAAGTGCAGCAATAGTACTCTTGTCTCCAATGGCATCCAATGGAGTAAACGATAGTATGGGCTGATGTGGCCATTCTTTTTTAAACCAAAAATTAATCGAACAACCGTATTCTGGATTAACCCTAGTTTCCTTAAAATTTTCTTGGGAGCTCCTAAGTAACTGATGTTACAATAATCCAAAATGGTTAAGATTAATGCTTCACCAATAGTCTGAACAATAAAGGGTCAAAATATTTTTTTTATGGTCCTTAATTTCCACAATGTAAAAAAGCATTTATTTACCACTGAATTAGTATGTTCCGCCAATGTTAAATGACGGTCTAATGTGACCTAAATGAAGCATTGTTTCTCATCTGTAACAGTTGTTTTCCTTAGACAGTGGGATTGATTAGGTACACAGTCTTTCCATCCTCCTTAAGAATTGCACTTACATATGTTGAATTTATCCAAAGCCTTAAAAGATCCAGTTTTTTCTGTATCACTTGATGCAGAAAAGGCTTTTGATCGTGTTGAATGGACCTTTATCTATCAAGCGATGGAATGGTTTGGTATTGGCTCGGGATTTATACAAATGATTCAAGCATTGTATAGCTCCCCTATTGCTAAATTATATATTAATAATAATTTCTCAGAAGATTTTAGGCTGCAAAGGGGGGTTAGACAAGGTTGTCCCTTATCTCCTATGCTTTTTGATATTGTATTGGAACCCTTGTTATTAGCCATTCAGCAAACAGAGGAGATACAGGGTATTCCTCATAAAGATAGGGAATATAAGATCTCGGCTTATGCGGATGATATATTGCTCTATTTGAGAAATCCTGAGAAAACCATTCTTTGCTTACTTGAAATTATTGAGAATTTTGGAAAATTTTCAGGATATAAGATAAATTGGAATAAATCAGAAATTCTTCCACTCAATGTTCATTGTACAAAAGGTTTGTTTGATTCTTTTCCCTTTCTTTGGAAAGAGGAGGGAATAAAGTATTTAGGCATTTGGATTAAAAATACATTGGATGAAACAATGAAAATAAATGAAAAATCGTTATTACATAAGGTTACGGAGATGTGTGAGCAATGGAATCCGTTACACCTTTCATGGTGGGGAGAGTCCAAACTATTAAAATGATGATTTTACCTGTGGTTTGTTATCAGATGGGAATGTTGCCGGTATATTTTCAAGGGTCCTTTTATAAAAAATTAAATAGCATTCTTTTAAAATTTATTTGGTTGGGTAAAACTCCTAGAGTGGCTTTGGTATCCTTACAAAGATCAATTTCGGAGGGAGGGGTAAATTTTCCAAATTTTTATAGGAATCATCAAGCCTATATTTTGCGCCAAGGTATGTATTGGGTCCTCCCAGAACTCATGGAAAAACTCCCTGACTGGTTGTGGTTAGAATGGCAACTCATGTCTCCTTTGCGTCTGTGCCATGTACTCAGTATCAAAATGCCTAGCTATAGTAAAGATAATAGTATACTAGTAGATACATGGAAAACATTACGATATGTAAGCAACCTAACAGCTATTCCAATTTATAAATCTATAAAACAGTCTATATGGGTAAACTCCAAGATCCAAATTGGCGGGGAGAGACTAGTCTTGAAGCAATGGATGATAGCAGGAATACGAATATTGGATGATGTTATTGCTAATGGTACTATGCTTGAGTTTTCACAGTTGCAATATAAATTTGGTCTTAAAAACTCAGAAAACTTTAGATGGATGCAGCTGAAGCATGCCATTCAGGCGGGGTTCCCTGATTGGAAAAACCTTAATAAACATAATAGTATGGAGTGTTTTCAGACAGACTTCTTGGGTCACCAGGCCGCCCAGTGGTACAAAACGTTAAGTAGATTTAATAAAAAGAATTTAAAAACTGGTCTAAGAGATATTTGGAGTATTGAGATTAAGCATGAAATTACTGCATCTCAATGGCCACGAATTTGGTCTTGGAGGATGAAATGTACTGTGTCAGCATCTATGAGACAAACTTGGTTTTTTCTGTTGCACAGAGCGTTATGGACCCCTGTTAGATTACAAAAAAATAGATAGTTCTTTGTCTAATAGATGTTGGCATTGTCATTTAGAAGCAGGAACTTTAGATCATTTATTGTTTCATTGCCCATTTATTATGAATTTTTGGAAACCAATTTGGGACAAAATTAATAATTTATTAGATAACCCGGTGGCATTATCCTATGATACTGTGATATTTGGTATGGAAATGAGAGCAAAAAGTCAGATTTCTGCAAATAACAATAAATTATTACTTATAATGACTGGAGTTGCCATTCAGCAGATCACATTTAATTGGAAGGATTGGAGGAGATTAAATTATAGCTTCTGGTGGAACTCTTTATGCCATATATATAAAATGGAAAGGTTTATTGCAGTACAGCGGGGTTATTTTAAAAAGTTTCAGGATGTATGGAAACCATTAACGAAGTATTGTAAAGATTAATTCAAAATTGGTTCCCTTATATTTATTTGTTAATTTAAGGTGCAGGGAGGGGGGGATTTTATTATTACATGTTTTATATGATAATGGAGGGTGGGGTGGGTTGGGATAGGGATGGGGATAAGAAATTGTGAGATGTGTCAATGATTATTTCTAAGTGATGTATTTATTGTTTATGTGATTGAATATATTTTAACACTTAATGTAATCTTGAAAATGAATAAAGAATATATATATAAAAAAAAGAATTGCACTTCTTAAGTTATAAAAGCTGATGAGGGACTAAGGAGATCATGTGTGTGGGAAGGACTATACTTGCTTAGAATGTCATCTTAGTTTGAGTTGTCGGACCTAGTGCCATCAGTTGATGTCACCCTTTTATGTGCCTTATAATTTTGCTGTAGCAGGAACACTGTTAAGGTTTCAAGTTTTATTAAAATTTGATGTACACGCAATATCAAATATTTCAATGTGTATTACAAATTAAAAAGGGTACAAACGATAAGACAATTTATTTACAAAATAAAATATATACATACAAATTTATTACCGATACAAAAGGAAAGGGGGTTGAACTACAATCATTAAAGAAAGAGGAGAAACATTTATGGATAACACATCTGGAGGGGGCAATAAATGAAGATAAAGAAGAAAAAGAGAAAGAAGGTGAAAGAAGAGAGGAGGATTTGAGTCCTGTGAATAAGGACTGATTGAGACTGAATATAAGTGCAAGCAAGTTAACTTAACTATGTCTTTTCAAAAGACCTTTGAACTTTTCTAAAGAGGGCTCAGTACGCAAATAATTTGGAAGATTATTCCAGAGCTGAGGAGCTATAACCGAAAAAAATAGTAGATCTCCTAGTACCTAGAAATATAATGCTTTATCATTTTATAATCTAGATTGGGATAGAATAGGATCATTTTGTTTGCTAAAGGATGTCTTTTAACATATCCATTAAAATCTTAGAATATTATTGTAGAATAAATCAGTTCTAAACACCATAAACACTATATAGCTTATGAATTTGGGCAGTGAGAGATTAACCAAGCCTTCTAGTAGAATGCATGTCCCTTGAGTATCAATTTAATTGCATTAGAAATAAGCTAGTAAAGTAAAAAAAATATTTTGCAAATTCTATTTTTGTGTATAATATGGTTTTCTTTTAAAAAACCCTTTCACGATCCAAATTGGCGGATGGACTGTTTGGCTGAGAGCTTCGCTGCAGAGTGTTTGCCAAATATTGTCTTTTTCCTACAATAACTGACCTGCAGTAATGCCGAAGCGGAGGAGCCGTAGCGCCGTTGGAGCCTCACAGTGTTTGGGCCCGGCTGGTTTCGGCATTATAGATGAACTTCTGCGTCGAATGCAGGATGTCATGGCGGTGGCGGCACGCCCACAGGAGACTTGCCGTGGTGAGATGGAGGCGTTCTCCATGGGCCTGGAAACCACCCTGTGCCCCGATGCCAGAGCGCTTCATTCTCAGATCACCAGCTCCCCGCGGGTGAAGGAACCATTGGAAGGGGGTGAGGGACTCTCCCCGGAGGCCACTGAGAGCAAAGAGGGGAGTATGGAGTTGGATCCCCTGCCTTTACAGGGGATCCCGTTGGAACCTGAGGATTTTGCATCGCCGCAGTTTGCCCGTGAGCAGGAGAGCCACACTAGGAGGGAACATCGGTTGGTGAGAGTTTTCTTCTTAAAGAACCTCCTTTTACATTAAAGAAACCCCAAGAGGTAACTCTTGAGGCAATTTGGGACCTCGTAGCGGATCTAGCTAAATCAATTAAGCCCCAACTATTTCAGCTGGAGCATAAGATTCATATCCAAGAAAATGAAATTAAGAATATTAAAGTAGACTTGCAAGATTTAAAAAATTCAACATTGAATTCATCCCAGGAAATGAAAGTTTCTAAACAAATAACTGAAACACTGGTGAGAGATAATATTAACTTAAGGAGAAAATTGGAGTCTCTAGAAAACTTTTCTCGTAATAACAATCTTAGATTAATTTTCCCAGGGTTGCGGCTGTAACTCCTAGAGACATGCTAAAACGTTACTTCAAGGAAATCTTAGAAATTACCGAGGAACTATTTCCGCCATTCATTCAAGTGTAATACTTGCCCACTAAAAGGGAAGAAAAATCAAAAGAAGATGATCAACAATTGCTCAATATTTCTACGATCTTGGAACTTTCGGATCAGGAAGTAGCAAAGCCTGCAACACTTCTTCTTACAGTTGCCTTAGCACCTGATAAGAATTAGTTATTGAGACTTTTCTTTAAAAATAAACAGAAATAATTTCTTTGATACAAGATTGGATGGATTGGATGGATTCCTGAGGGATAGAGGGATCGTGGGGTACTGAGTAAACCAACCTGGTCGTGCATGTGCAAGACCGGAGGGCTAGGACTTCGATAGGAGGGCAGAACTTAAATGGGAAACCAAGGTGGCAGGGGAGCCCCTTCTGATGATTCAGACAGGCCTTGACCTGTTTTTGGCCACCGCGGGAGCGGACTGCTGGGCAGGATGGACCTGTGGTCTGACCCGGCAGAGGCACTGCTTATGTTCTTATGTTCTAAGATACAAATATTCCCAGATCTGTCACGAGATACACAAAAACATCGACGTGAATTTCTACTGTTAAAGCCAGGAGTTATTGCTCTTGGGGCGATCTTCTTTCTTCGGCACCCATGCAAATATGTGATATTGCATCAAATGCAAAAATATGTATTCTTTGATCCTAGCCAACTTACAACCTTCTTGTCAATGGCTTCCCTGAAAAAAGGAGGGGAAATATGGGTACTCTTTGATTGTTTGATCTCCTCTCTCAGCCTATACAATCTTTAGTTCTCTATTTTATAGTTCCTTAATATATATTCTCGCTGATTCTACATCTTGGTTTCTTTATTTTTGAGGACTTGAGTTAAAGTTAAGCTATATATACATATATTTTCTGTTAAGATAGCAGATAATAATCTGTTTTTGTTTTGTATTGTATTTTATTTTCTGCTTAACTTTACCTTTCAGTACAAGTGGATACTTGATATGTTATTGAAAAATGATAAATAAATAATTAAAAAACAAACAAACAACCCTTTCACTAAGGCTTGAATTTTGTTTTTCTCATTAGGATGACAGTTCTGGCAGTCTAACATCAGTATCTACGCCAAATCTGTTAAACACCGGGGTATGAAATTTCTTATATTTTTATCTAGTTGCGTTTTACATGCATGGTACTTTTCAGCACCCATTTAAGAATGAATTGCACATTATATTGTCACACCCAGGGCTCCTTTTACTAAGCTGCGATAGCGTTTTTAGCGCGCGCTTAGTACATTCTTAGACGCTAACGCCAGCATTGAGCTGGCGTTAGTTCTAGCCGCGTAGCGCGGGTTTAGCGTGCATGGCAATTCTGCACGCGCTAAAAACACTCTCGCAGCTTAGTAAAAGGAGCCCTAAGTTGTCATGACGCCAAGCTGTCATGAAATTATCATTAAGTACAATAAATCAAAAACCAATCAATCATATTAGCATAATCTTAAACTAAACTGCAGCCTACGTTTGATTATGGTAAAACTAATTTTATTTTTTTAAATGAAAGAGAACATAACACCAAAATTTTTTTTTCTGCATACACAAAGTGCATGCTGCTTGCCACAATGGAATGGTAACTTGATAAAGGAAAGTGTAGTTTTACTTTTTTAATAGGCTAAGCATTATAATTTGCCATTGAATATACTTTGCAGAATGTTGTATGTCTTCTGCTCAGCTAAGGTATAATTTATAACATTTATATTTACCGTATTTTCACCCATATACCGCGCACCCGTGTGAAACGCGCACATGGGTATAGCGCACGGGAAACACAAATTTATGTAAAAAAAATTTAATATAGCGTGCACACGCGTATACCGCGCATGCTAAAACCTCCTCCCGTCTACTCCGAATCGGCATCCTCCCCCCCCCGCTCGCGTCACCCCCCTCCCCCGCGATCCTACATCCCCCCCAGCACCGCAAAACATCTCTTACCTGATTGGGCACCGGCACCAGCACCAATGCACAGGATGTGCCAGTGCCCGAAGATCCTCCCTCGTTGGGTTGGGTTGGGCTGGGCTGGGCTGGGCGGTGCGAGAGAGATCCTCCTTCTTCCTGCGCCGGGCTGGACTAGGCTTTGAGCATTTGATAATCTCGGAGAGAGTGAGACCAGAGGCTTTGAGCATGCGCAAATGCTCAAAGCCTAGTCCAGTCCGGCGCAGGAAGAAGGAGGATCTCTCTCGCACCGCCCAGCCCAACCCAACCCAACGAGGGAGGATCTTCGGGCACTGGCACATCCTGTGCATTGGTGCTGGTGCCGGTGCCGGTGCCCAATTGGGTAAGAGATGTTTTGCGGTGCTGGGGGGGATGTAGGATCGCGGGGGAGGAGGGGTGACGCGAGCGGGGGGGAGGATGCCGGTTCGCAGGGGGGATGCCGGATCGGATTGAAAAAAAAAAGTTGGAAAATGTGCTCACACGTATAACGCACACGGTTTGTAAAAATCGTGTATAACGCACGCATTATATGCGTGAAAATACGGTAATGGACAGCAGAGCAAAATTTTAAGACGTGCCAAGTAAATCTTAACTACATTTCAGATTTTACAACTTAAGTACTCATTGTTATGGCTTATCCTGTTCATTTGTTAAGTTTATATGTATCCTAACATTTAGGGCTCCTTTTATGAAGGTGCGCTAGGGGCTTAACACGCGGAATAGCGCGTGCTAAATTGCCACGTGCGCTAGCCGCTGCCGCCTCCTTTTGAGCGGTAGATTTTTGGCTAGCGCACGCTAATCCAGTGCGTGCGATAAAACCACTAGTGCACCTTTGTAAAAGGAGCCCTTGGTTTAATTCTTAGATTAGCAGCTTTTCAAAATCTGTTTGCATTTCTTAATTCAGGGGTTCTTTTATTAAGGCACGCTAAAGATTAGCGTGCGCTAAATGCTAAGGCATCCATTATATTCTATGGACACCTTAGTATTTAGCGTGCGCTGATCTTTAGCGCTTGGTAAATCGGTTAGCGAACCTTAATAAAAGGACCCCTCAGTCTTTTACTTTGGTCTTATTCATGGATTTCCTTTTGACTTATTCTAAATATTTTGTGTTTGAAGAATTTTGAAGGAATGAATTATGACCGTGTTTCTTGTTTTATCAACTTATTCCTCCTAAAATAATTTTAGTTCACTAGGCATCATATCAATTTGGCAATAGCACAAATTTTATCATAGCAGTATTCCTGTGGTTGTGAGTTTGATTCCCATTGCAGCTCCTTGTGACTCTTGGCAAGTCACTTAACACTTCATTGCCCCAGGTACAAAATAAGTACCTGTCTAAAATATGTAAACCACTTTGATTGTAACCACATAGAAAAAGCAGTATATTAAGTCCCATCCCTTTTACCCTTCCATTTGCTAGACCTGAATGCAGAGCAGCAGGCAAACTAAGTAGATGGAGTTTTAAAGTTTCAGGCATTTATTTTACCTTGGGGTATGATAAATATAAATGTGAATTTAAAATATTATTTTTTGACTATGTTTCTAAAATTGTTTTAGGTAGTATGTGAGTTTATTGAACATCCAGATAATCTTTTGCTTCTTGAACTCATAGGCGGTGGCCTAAGGTAGCACTTTCCAGGAGGTGGTACTTTTGGCACCTCTCTTTCCATTCCCGTTCCCTCCCCATACCAAAACATGACCGGTGGTGGCGGTATACAAGCAGTGCCCTGCAACCGGCCCTGGAGTCTTTGCGGCACTGTGTCCCACCCTCTCATATAACTTCCTTCTTCCTTGGAGGTGGGACTCAGGGCAGGTGGATACTCCGATGACTCCTCTGAGGGCTGGCATCAAGAACTTCTTCCCGGCAGCAGCAGCGTTCACAAATTCATTGCTTTTGTTAGCATTTGGGCCTTCTTCTCTGCCAGGTCCTGCCTACTTCCTTTTTTTCGCAAAGGCAGGACCCAGCAGAGAGGAAGACCCGATGCCAACAAGAGTACCGAATTGTGAACGTTTTGCTGCCAACTGGAGGGTGACAGACAGGGAAGGAGAGGTAGAGAAATGCTGCACCTGATTGGGGAGGAGGAGGGAGGGAGACTAAGGAAGGGAGAGGAGACAAAAGAGAGATGCCAGACCATGAGGAAGGAAATAAGATGCCAAGGCATGGGGGTAGGGAAGGGAAGCAGACAGATGCCAGAGGGAGGGAAAGGAGAGGAGATGCCAGAGCATGGAGGAGAGGGCGAGATGGAAGGCGAAGAGAGGAGAGAAATCCCAGGGCATGGGGGAAGAGAAGCAGATGCCAGACCATGGGGTGAATTGGGGTGGAAAGGAGGGAAGGAACGGAGAAGAGAGAGATTCCAGAGCATGGGTGAGGAAGTGGAAAAACAAGAGAAAAATGGAAGGGAGAAAGAGGGTGAATGCTGGATGAAATAGAGAGTGAGGAAAGCAGAAACCAAAGATGACAAAAGCAGAAACCAAAGATGAGGAAAAGTAGAAAAAAGATGCTTTTTGTTGCTTTAGAATAAAGTAGTATTGTAGCTGTATTGATAAACATTTATAAATAGAAAATGGAAATAAGGTAATCTTTTTATTGGACTAATTTTAATACATTTTAAACTAATTTTTGGATACCAAAATCCCCTTCCAAGGCAGTGGCATACCAAGCGCACGTTTGCGCATATCCTCCTGGGTAAAATTGATGACAGACGCCAGCCTTTTCAGAAGGGGAGGCCTTTACAATGGGCATGCTGTTCATAGCTGGTGGTCTCCCGCTTACAGAAATGGTCCATCAATCGTCTGGAGCTATGAGCCATTCGTCTGGTATGGCAGATAGGGAAAAATCCCTGGAAAGAAAGGCAGTCTGAGTGTTCTAAGATATTGCCACAGCAGTAGTTTATGTAAGCTGGCAGGGAGGCACCAGGAGTGCTCCCTTACATCCAGAGGCCCAGATGTTATTCAGTTGGGCAATAGCCCACCTACTTGCACTCTCACCAGTGCAGGTGGCAAGAGTAGGGAATGTACAAGCCATGTATCAGCTAGCAGACCTTGGATCCAGGTCATCATCCGAAGAGGCATTTGACCGCATTCTTCAGTGTTGGGGGTGACTGATAATGGATCTCATGGCCTTGGCCATAAGCAAGAAGGTAGATTGCTTCTACAGCCGATACTTCAAGCCCGGAAGTGCCAGATTGGATGCTCTGGTTCAACCGTGGCTGGAGGAAGGGATGTTATGCATATTCTGTCCAAGGCACAATTCATCTGCAGAATAGCGGATCACCAGGGCTGGTGATCCTAGTGGCTCTGGATTAGGGACTTGTATACCACCTTTTTGTGACTTTGGCATTCAGAGCTGACATTTAAAGCAGTGGGCACTGGAGAATTGAGTGACTTGCCCAGGGTCACAAGGAACAGCACTGGGATTTGCAACCTCTGGTTGCAAAAGCAGCAGCTCTACCAATAAGCCACACATTTCCACCTGATGAGATTTGCAGGACAACTAAGTGGTCTACTCTTCATACATTTACAAAGTTTTACAGAGTGGATGTAGCAGTTGATGTGGGCACCGCCTTTGGGTCCTTGATTTTCAAAATAGGCTCATCTGTCCAACCCTAGTCACAAGAGACTGCTTTGGTACGTCACCTATCATCCGGCATTTCTTGCACCATAAAGAAAAATTTAGGTTCTTACCTCGCTAATTATCTTTGTAGTGGAAGGGCAAAGGATTCTGGACACCCTGCCCTGTACTCTTTGGGGCACTGAAATTCGCTTTCACTTGGAAAGCGAGTTTCAGTGCCCCAAAGAGTGCAGCGTTCTTCCAATATGCTTTTACCTGGTTTCTAAAGACTGTCTTATAGCAAGATATTATATTGTGTCAGGGCAGCCAGGAAGGAGGGGTTCAGCTGCAGTGTAGTTTCCCTAGAATTTAACTATTGAATCCATGTAATTGTACATAAATCTGGGGTAGTTGTTTAAGGTGGTGTCTTTGGTTTTTTTTAAATGATTATTATTATTGCTTCATTAAAAGCCTAAAAAGTGTAAGAAATTAATGTCTGTAGTATTTTAGAAATCACTGTAATATACACTAATGAAATGTAATGAGATCTGGCATATGAAGAATCCATAAAATATATATGTTTAATAACATTTTCAGGAATATGAAGCCCGAACAGGAAAAACATGTAAGCCTCCACCCCAATCCATAAGACGTAAAAAATATGAATTTGAACCACTTTCAACCACAGCCCTTATACTGGAAGATCGGCCTGCGTGAGTATTTTATATCTTGAAGTTAAATACACTGTTTTAAAGTTTGAGCCTGTTAGCTTTATAAATGGTACATAAAAATAATTTGTTAATGTTTACAGAGGAGATGAGCTTTATGTCCATAAATTGACCAGTTTAAATCATTGGCTTTGAAATGAATGGGCAACAAAATTAGAGTGAAAATAAGTGTTGTGGGACATAATGATATAATTTCTCTGCCTGTTAACATTTAGGCTATGTGAATGGGATTCCCTTAACCCTGTCTGATTGAATTTTTTTTTTTGCATTTAAATGAGAGGAAATTCCAAAACTTTTTCCAGTGGACTAAAATATCGGTATATTCCAAGATGCGGAGAACTGAAAAAAAAAAAGATCATTTACAGTATAAAGGTTAAAAGCAATTAAATAAAACTCATTTCAGAACTTGTTAAGTACCTTTGGTTTCCTCCAGCAAATAGGTAAATTCTATAGCAGATGCTGTAGCAGATCTAGTTTCAAGTTTCTTTATTTTTGATATACCGTTTATCATACAGGTATCTAAACCAGGGGTGCCCACACTTTTTGGGCTTGCGAGCTACTTTTAAAATGACCAAGTCAAAATGATCTACCAACAATAAAATTAAAAAAAAAACACAGCGCACACTGTACGCATAGAAAATGTTAATTATCATTCCTATTCCAGGGTTTTTCAAAGAGGTCAAAGCAGATGACTATCACCTCAATAACAACCATACAAAAATAGACAAATATACCCCCCTCTCTTTTAACTAAACCACGATAGCAGTTTTTAGAGCGCAGGGAGCTGCGCTGAATGCCCAGCGCTGCTCTCGATGCTCATAGGCTCCCTGCGCTAAAAAACTCTATTGCGGTTTAGTAAAAGGGGACCTTAGTGTAAAATATAGACAGCAGATATAAATTCAGACACATTAGACCAGATCATGACAGGAATGTGAGCTCCACACCTCCTGCAGTCCGCTAGGAAGATCAACTGCTTTAACACCTAAGTAGCAGCAAGACCAGCTGCCTATAATAGGAGCCCTTGCCCCGATCCAACCAGGCATGTGAGCTCCTCCCCCTATATAACATAAGAACATAAGAACATAAGCAATGCCTCTGCTGGGTCAGACCTGAGGTCCATCATGCCCAGCAGTCCGCTCACGCGGCGGCCCAACAGGTCCAGGACCTGTGCAGTAATCCTCTATTTATACCCCTCTATCCCCTTTTCCAGCAGGAAATTGTCCAATCCTTTCTTAAACCCCTGTACTGTACTCTGCCCTATTACTCCCTCTGGAAGCGCATTCCAGGTGTCCACCACTCGTTGGGTAAAGAAGAACTTCCTAGCATTCGTTTTAAATCTGTCCCCTTTCAACTTTTCCAAGTGTCCTCTTGTTCTTTTATTTTTCGAAAGTTTGAAGAATCTGTCCTTCTCTACTCTCTCTATGCCCTTCATGATCTTATAAGTCTCTATCATATCCCCTCTAAGTCTCCTCTTCTCCAGGGAAAAGAGACCCAGTTTCTCCAATCTCTCAGCGTATGAGAGGTTTTCCATCCCTTTTATCAAGCGTGTCGCTCTCCTCTGAACCCTCTCGAGTAACGCCATATCCTTCCTAAGGTACGGAGACCAATATTGGACGCAGTATTCCAGATGCGGGCGCACCATCGCCCGATACAATGGCAGGATAACTTCTTTTGTCCTTGTTGTAATACCCTTCTTGATTATGCCTAGCATTCTATTTGCTTTCTTAGCGGCTGTTGCGCACTGTGCCGTCGGCTTCATTGTCATGTCCACCATTACCCCCAAGTCCCTTTCTTGGTTGCTCTCATTCAATAATATCCCTCCCATCGTATAGTTGTACCTCGGGTTTCTGTTTCCAACATGCAATACTTTACATTTCTCAACGTTGAACTTCATCTGCCATCTCGCCGCCCATTCCCCCAATTTGTTCAAGTCCCTTTGCAATTCTTCGCATTCCTCTTTAGTCCCAGCTCCACTAAATAGTTTTGTATCGTCCGCAAATTTTATTATCTCACACTTCGTGCCTGTTTCTAGATCATTTATGAATATATTAAATAGCAGCGGCCCGAGCACTGAGCCCTGCGGAACACCACTCGTGACCCCCATCCAGTCCGAGTAGTGGCCCTTCACCCCTACCCTCTGTTTCCTACCCGTCAACCAGTTTCTGATCCATCTATGTACGTCTCCGTCCACTCCATGGTTCTTCAGTTTCCGGAGTAGACGTTCGTGAGGCACCTTGTCAAAGGCTTTTTGGAAATCAAGGTATATGATGTCTATGGGGTCTCCTCTGTCCATCCGTTTGTTAATTCCTTCGAAGAAGTGCAATAAGTTCGTTAGGCACGATCTCCCCCTGCAGAAACCATGTTGGGTTGTTTTCAAAAGTTCGTTTCTTTCCAGATGTTCATCGATGTGTTCTTTAATCAGTGTTTCCGTCAGTTTCCCCGGAACCGAAGTCAAACTCACTGGTCTGTAGTTTCCCGGGTCACCTCTTGATCCCTTTTTAAAGATGGGCGTGACATTGGCTATCTTCCAATCCTCCGGGATCATGCCTGTTTTCAAGGATAGGTTGCAAATTTGCTGCAGTAGTTCCGCTATCTCCTCCTTTAATTCCTTCAGAACCCTGGGATGGATTCCGTCCGGACCCGGGGATTTGTCAGTTTTAAGTTTTTCTATCTGCCTGTGTACATCATCAAGGCTCACTTCCATGGATGTTAATTTTTCTGCTTGATTTCCATTGAATATTTGTTCAGGTTCCGGTATGTTGGTTGTGTCTTCGTTTGTAAATACAGACGAGAAGAACATGTTGAGTCTTTCTGCGACTTCTTTCTCCTCCTTCACCGCTCCCTTCCTGTCTCCTTCGTCCAGCGGTCCTACCTCCTCCCTAGCTGGCTGTTTCCCTTTAACATATCTGAAGAACGGTTTGAAATTTCGTGCCTCCCTGGCTAGCCTCTCTTCATACTCTCTTTTGGCTTTTCGAACCACACGGTGACATTCTTTTTGATACTTCCTGTGCTCTTTCTGGTTCCCTTCAGTTTTGTCCTTTTTCCATTCCCTGAATGAATTTTTCTTATTGCCTATCGCTTCCTTCACTATTTTAGTCATCCATACTGGGTCTTTTGTTCGACCCTTTTTGCACCCCTTTCTGAATCTGGGGATGTGCAGATTTTGTGCCTCGCTCACTGTGTCTTTGAAAAAAGACCAGGCATGTTCTACTGTTTGCCATTTTTTGGAAGTGTTCCTAAGTTTCTTCCTTACCATTTCCCTCATTGCTTCATAGTTTCCTTTCCTGAAGTTGAAAGATGTCGCTATGGTTCTCTTTCCGTTCGGTATGCCTACTTCAACCTTGAACTTGATCATATTATGATCACTGTTTCCCAACGGTCCCACTACTTCCACTTCCTTTGCAGGTCCCCTTAGTCCATTTAGGATTAAATCCAGAGTGGCATTTCCTCTCGTCGGTTCTCTAACAAGCTGCTCCATGAAGCAATCTTGTATAGCCTCCAGGAATTCTGTCTCCCTAGCGCATCTTGAGCTTCCAAGACTCCAGTCTATCCCAGGATAGTTGAAGTCTCCCATAACAACTGTGTAACCACTTTTGCATTCTCGCTTCATCTCGGCATCCATTTCTTTATCGCTATCTCCCGCTTTATCCCGTTTAAGAGATCAATCTACCTGCTTTAAATATCAGCAGCAGTAGAAAAACAACTGCTTTTACATACAAGCAGCAGCGAGACCTACCGCAACCACCAAGAACCCACAGACCCGATCCTGCCAGGAGTGTGAACTCCTCCCCCTGCAGTCCATTGGAGAGATCAATCTGCCTGCTTTTAAATATCAGCAGCAGTGGAGATCAACTGCTTTTACACCTAAGCAGCAACGAGACCAGCCACAACCACCGAGAGCACACAGACCCGATCCTACCAAGAGTGTGAACTCTTCCCCCCATGCAATCCGCTAAGAAGATCGACTGTCGGCTCCGGGCGGCTTTCCCGCAGAGGAGAGAATCCTGCATTCACCGTGGGCCTCATCTGGGGCAGCCTCCTTGGAGCGGCTGGGGCACGAGCAGTGTGTCTGGGAGGGAATGCATGGATGGGAGAACATCGCAGGGGAGGAGACATAGGCATCCTGGGACTGTCTGCCAAGTCTCTTCCCTGAAGAAGCCCTTTCTGGAAACTTCAATCGCTCCTCCTAAACTTACTTGCTCCACTTCATCACTGACGCTGAAACCGTGGATTGAAGACAAAGTTTTATTTTATTTTTCTTTCCAGCTTATGATTTATCTTTAATCTTATCTATTGTTTTGCCTTTTGTCTTTGTTTTGTTCTATTTCTATCATTTAAATTTCTCCAGAATTCTACTGTTCAACGGCTCCCCCTTCTGCTTCTATTCCTTTCTCTCCTCTCTTCTACCTTCCAAAGTATTTAGATCAATGCTGTCTTGTTAAAATGTTTATTTTATTTTTATTTTTCCTCTAACTCTACTTTTCACTTCTCTATTACCCTCCAGGTACTTTAGTTAGATTGTGAGCCTTCGGGACAGTAAGGGAATTTTTCAAGTACCTTTCTTATTTCTAATCTTAATGTATATTTTCTGTAAACCGCTTAGAACCTAACGGATGTAGCGGTATATAAGAAATAAATTACATTACATTACATTACATTTTGATCATTAAATTTAAAATAAAATCATTTTTCCTACCTTGTCTGGTGATTTCATGAGTCACTGGTTGCACTTTCTTCTGACTGTGCATACAATCTTTCTTCCCTTCTTTTAGCCTGTATGCTTCCTCTCCTCCAGACCTCGTTCCCTCCCCCAACTTTTCCTTCCTCTCTCCCTGCCCTTTCTTTCTCTCTGCCTCCCTTTCTTTTTTTTCTGTTTCTCTTCTTTCCTTCTGTCTCCCTGCCTGCCCTTTTTCTTTCTTTCTCCCTGCCCTCCCCCAAGCCACTGCCATCTAGGACCAGGACCCAAACCGCCACCAATAACAGGCCCGAAAGCCGACGCCGCCCCAAGCTCTCCCTGCTTCGGCCGACCAGCATTCCTCTCCCCGACGTCAATTCTGCCGTCGGGGAGAGGAAGGCTGATTGGCCCAAGATCGCGATCAACCTATTGGGGGAAATGCTGCCGGGTCCTGCCTTCGCGGAAACAGAAAGTAGGCAGGACCCGGCAGCAAGAAGAGCAAATGCTTCACTAACCTGTCTCCCGCCTTAGCTTCAGGGCTCTCAACATGTGCGTGCCGGCTTCCCTTCTCTCCCCCCCCCCAGACACAACTTCCGGTTTTGGAGAGAGAAGGGAAGCCGGCATGCACACGTTAGATCCACGGAGCATAAGTTCGCTACGGGCTGAAATGTCCAAGCCGTTTTTTTTTTAATGTTCAGCAGCGGCGGCAGCAGCAGATGACAGCTGGGCGGACCGCCCAGCTAAAAGGCCCTAGAGAGAACACTGGAGAGGAAGGCTGATCGGCCTGGTAGATCAGGACGGCAACACGAGTCTATCACGGAGCCCAGGATGGGCTCTGTGATCGACTCGCGTTGCCTTCCTGAGCTACTGGTCGATCACGATCGACGTGTTGGGCACCCCTGATCTAAACGGTTTACAATAATATGTAGTAAAAGTTAGAAAAAGAATAAAAACTTGGCTAAACTAAAAAAAAAGGGGAAACATTTATGCATGAACGTACATGATACATTAGGAAAGGATGGGAAGGAAAAGGTAATAAATACATCGAGATGAAAATAAGAGGGGACTGGGAGAGGGAGGTACAATTAGGCTGGGGAGGTCGCTTCTAAAAATAAGCGTTTTGGTTGCCTTAAGAATTTTGTAAAGGAAAATCGAATTTCAAAGGCAATATTATTTATAAGGTGAAGGCATCTTTAAAGAGGAACATTTTAAGTTTGGATTTGAATTTATCTAAAGAGCTTTCTAGATGAAGATCAGTGGGAAGAGCATTCCAGTGTGGGAGTTGTGACAGAGAAAATGGATTTGCGTGTGGTGTCGTAAAAGAGTTCTCTTATTGGAGGAATAGTGAGCAGATTTTGATTACTAGATCGGAGAGTTCTGCAAGATGAATGTGGAATTAACAGTTTATCAATGAAGGCTGGTTGATGCGTGTTTTTTGTTTTGAAAGTAAGAAGTAATATTTTATAGGTAGAACGGTGAGTGGGCAGCCAATGAGCTTTGCGGAGAAGGAGAGTAACGTGATTGTATTTCTTTGGGTGGTAGAGAAGTTTAACAGCAGTGTTTTGTATTAGTTGGAGGTGATAGGTTTCTTTCTGGGTTATTCCTTGGTAGATGGCGAGTGAATGAATCAGTATGTTGATTGAAGGGGGGTTGAGGAGATAGAACGGATTACCGTATTTTCACTTAGATAACGTGCACCCGTGTAAAACGCGCACACGGGTATAGCGCGCGGAAAACACAAATTTATGTACAGAAATTTTTATATACCGCACACACTCGTATACCGCACATGCTGCCCGACTCTCCCGTCGCCACCCGACTCTCCTTTCGCCCGCCCCGACTCTCCTCTGGCCACCCCGACTCTCCTTTCGCCCGCCCCAACTCTCCTCTTCCCCTTGAAGTCCTGTCCCCACCCTGAAAGCCTGATGCCCCCCACCGACGTCCGATTCGCACCCCCACCCCGAAGGACCGCTGCACGCACCCGCACCCCCACCCTAAAGGACCACTCGCACCCCCACAGCCTCCCGACCCCCCCCCCCCCCCCATCATGTAGAAGCTCCTACCGGTGTCCTGCTGCTTCCTCTTGGCGGTCCCGCCCTTTCTCTGACGTCAAGCCCTCTTGCCCCGCCGACTCCCCGACACGATCGGGGCAAGAGGGAGCTCAAGCCCTCTTGCCCCCCCCCCGACACGATCGGGGCAAAAGGGAGCCCAAGCCCTCTTGCCCCGCCGACTCCCCAACTCCCCGATAATATCGGGCCAGGAGGGAGCCCAAGTCCTCCTGGCCCTGGTAACCCCCCCCCCCCCCCCGCTAGTTGTTCAGGCCAGGAGGGAGCCCAAACCCTCCTGACCACGGCGACCCCTACCCCAACCTCGCACTACATTACGGGCAGGAGGGATCCCAGGCCCTCCTGCCCTCGACGCAAACCCCCTCCCCCCAACGCCCGCTGCCCCCAAGAACCTCCGACCGCCCCCCCAGCCTATCCGCGACCCCCCCCCTGGCCAACCCCCACACCCCCCTTCCCCGTACCTTTGTGTAGTTGGCCGGACAGACAGGAGCCAAACCCGCCTGTCCGGCAGGCAGCCAACAACGGAATGAGGCCGGATTGGCCCATCCGTCCCAAAGCTCCGCCTACTGGTGGGGCCTAAGGCGCCTGGGCCAATCAGAATAGGCCCGGGAGCCTTAGGTCCCTCCTGGGGAAAAGGCCCAGCACAGGAGGCAGATCTTCAGGCACCGGCACCAACGCACAGGACATGCTGGTGCCGGTGCTGCTGCGGAGGCTACAGCAAAGTAAGAAGAGGGTTCGGGTGGGTTGGGGGGACCTCAGGTCGTGGTGGGGGGGTGCCCGATGGCGGCGGAGGGGGGGGAGCAGCGCTG
Organism: Geotrypetes seraphini; assembly: GCF_902459505.1. NCBI lineage: Eukaryota > Metazoa > Chordata > Amphibia > Gymnophiona > Dermophiidae > Geotrypetes > Geotrypetes seraphini. Next base: position 258,973,279 of record NC_047087.1, read on the forward strand.
CTGGCCTCGGGGGGGGGGTGGGAACCTATCAAAGCGAGTTTCCATTATTTCCTATGGGGAAACTCGCTTTGATAAACGAGCATTTTGGATTATGAGCATGCTCCTGGAACGGATTATGCTCGTAATCCAAGGTACCACTGTATTTCTCTTTTTGTTCTTTTAAAATTTAAAAAAAGAAAAATTAATATTAGCATTGGAAAATACTTTGTAAAATTAGTTGCATTTTCCAGGAGTCTAGAACAATCTTTTAGAACAAATTAATTTTTCTGTTCACCTGTAGTAACTGAATAATTTTTTTTTCCTTATAAAGCAGGTTGTTGAAAAAGCAATATACAATGCAGACTGCTAAACTGTTGCAGATTCTCAGACAATATGAATCTGCCTAAAATTTACCCACAGGTTCTTGCACATTTTTAAAGTATTGACAGTGGTAAATAGAAATGTAGTGGAATTTAAGTTTCTAAAATATACAGTATATGACCTATAATTATTATGTGTTAGTAACTCTAATTGTAAAAAGATTAAAAATATGCTAAATTTCTGAAAGGAAAATGTCTTGGCAAAAAATCCTGTTATGCAATGAAATTAATATAATATTTGAATAGTGCAATTATAATATCAGATTTTGTTATGGAAGGAAATAGTCTATCTTTAGAGAGGAGGGAAACTGAAACAGGATAGTCAAGTATAATTATGGTGTGTGTCAGTATGGGCTGCACTGTATCCTTTGTGAGTGTGTATTTGAGATCATAGTAAGACAACAATTATAACTCCTGTCAGGCTTCAGCATCTGACATACCCATGTTTTGTTTTGTTTTTACACATGTAAACCACATTCCACCAGACACTTGCGAACTTCCTAGTATTCCTTTCCCCAAGATAATTTAGTTACATTAAAGCTTCAAATTTTGAATATAGATAGAATCTACAAGGCTCTTTTTCAAAGCATTTGTGGGTGGGGGTGGGTATAAATTTATGTTTTTAAGATGATGTTAAAAGAAATACAAGTGATGTTTTTCAAGGTTTAAATGATGTAATATTGTGTTCTTGATGTAAGATGGAAAAATGAATAAAGAATTGAAAAAAAAAAAAAAAAAAGCACTTGGTAACCTAAGGAACTTTGTGTGTCTATAATGAAGTATGAGATTGTGCTAGGAATTCTCTATTTAACAGTACTAGTTTATGATTTTCTATGTGGGGTGTATGTGATTTAAATTTTTTTTTTTTTAAAGAAATCTTCCTGCCAAGTCAGTTGAGGAAGCTTTACGCCATAGACAAGAATATGATGAGATGGTGGCAGAGGCAAAAAAGCGAGGTATGATATTTAGCTAAAATGAACAATTTCTTACTTATCTTGTTTAGCAGTATTTACTATACTGCTTTATTTGACAAGTAGGGCAAAGCATGCTGAGTAAGAAGATATAAAAAGGAACTCAATATTAAAATAGGAAAGGCCATCACACAACCATAGGCACCTGTACAACAAGACAGAAGAAGAGAGCATCTATAAACATCTAACAAAATCAGAACCAAACGGAACAAGTCCAGAGACTTACTAAAGGACACATCAGCTACAGGACCTATTTGAAGAGCCAGGTCTTCACTGCCGTTTAAATGTCTGAAGTGACAGTTCACTGCAGATATCAGGAGGAAGATATTTCAAGAGTCTGGTGCTAGGAAGGGAAAAGCCAAGTGTCTAGTTCATTCTAAATAGGCAATTCTTAGATATGGAGGACTAACCAGTGAGCAGTAGAAATCTTGATGTATGATGAATGGCCAAAATAGACAGGCATGAGTCTTGAATATGAGAGTCAATATCTTAAATTGTATTCTGTATGCAAAGGGAAGACATTGGTGTTGCCTCAAAAGAGGGGGTCATATGATGTACCTGTGAACATGATAAAGGAGATGGATTGCCATGTTCTACAAGGTCTGAAGTTTTCTCATATTAGCCTAAGAAGTCCCTGCATATGCAATATGCATATAGAGTAGTCCAGTCTAGAGATCAGAAGAGCATACAACCATCTGATGATCAAAGTAGTTACATATAATGCAAAGTTGACGCAGAATGAAAAACCCAGATTTCATAACACTTGCAACCTGGGAAGAAAGAGTTCATAATCTATAAGGACCTCCTCATAGCAAAATGACTCAACTAGAGTACCAGAAGTTTCTAGCAATTAGACATCTTTATTGCCCCTCTGTTGATCTTAGTTATCCAACATACCAAGGTTTTATCAGGGTTAAGGTTAAAACAACGGGTGTGAAGCCATTGAGAAATTGAATTTGGACAAGCCTACAAGGGAAATATTGATAATCAGGGTCCACATAAAAATGAAGTAAGATATCATAAGCATAAGAGTAAGAGGAGACAGCAAAGTTCTGAAGAACTGAAGCCGGAGGTCCAATAAAGAGATTGAAGAGCATCGGAGATAAAATGGGCCCTTGAGTTACTCCACAATATGAGTGATTGAAGCCAAGATTAGAGCAAAGATAGATTTCCCTAGAGCTGGTGCAAGGGTAGTTTCACCCTAGATGAACCATCAGCCTTATACCCCCTTCAATTTAACTTTCAAGAGCTCATCCTGCAGCTCGGCTCTCTGCCTCAGGGTTTTGATAATTAATCCCAACAGTCTTGATCATCACTCGAAAATCCTGTAGACATGCAAGTTAATTAGGTGCCAGTTGTTTTGTGTGGCTATCAGGATCTGTGATTTTGCTTTGACAGTAGCTGCCATTCTACTGTAGGTAACCACTTAATCTTGCTTAATGGTTGGGCCAGTTCTGGATTTTCCTCTGGTCTCTAGCAAAAGAAAGTATTATAGAGTTAATTCATTGCCTAAAAAAAGAGTACCAGAAGCTTCTGACTTGATGTGTTGCTTGGGCATATTGCAGAAGGAGGCTTTCTTTGGAACAATGCAAGCATTAGCAGTGAATCAGAGAAAAGATTTATCTCCAGTATACCCTGGCATGAGGTGGCAATGGCCTAGTGTTTGGTTCAATGGAATATGAACCAGGAAACTAGGGTGACTTCCTGCTTTTATCACTGATCGTTTATGTTACCTTGGGCAAGACGCTATCTCAGCTTCGATATAAACTAGGCTAGGCTTGGTACCACTGCTAACAGGTATCTGTAGTGTCACTGAACGTATATCAAAGTATTCTCATTAATGTAGTGTAATGCACAATACTTGGGTCTTCAATTAATTTTTTTGACACCATTAGCAAAAGTGCTAAAATTTGAGCAGTGGACAGTCTTTGAAGAATTGCTAAGTCATGTTATCCCCGATGCAGCTGAATAGCAAAACAGAGTCACTGTCTGATTTGCAGTGATAGGGGATGGAAATTTAGATTACAATCTGAACTGAACATGAAGGGAATTCTTGGATCTGTGACTGCACTTTTTTGGTTTCTTATTTCTTATAGAAGAATTTTTTTTGATAAATAATTGAACTTTGTCCTTATGAGGCTGAAATACCTTTTAGTGAGGTAAATTAAAGATTATGAGGTCTTTGCTTATAATTTTATTTTTTTGTGGATATTCTAACAATGGTCACAAAACTAGCCCAGTTTATATCCAAGCTGAATTTTTATTCTTGAGTTTTGGTCAGCTTGTTCTCCTTCATGTTTGCAAGTCACTATCTCCCATTGCCTCAGGTACCCCTTAGATCAGGGGTGTCCAACCTTTTGGCTTCCCTGGGCCGCATTGGCTGAAAAAATATTTCTGGGGACGCGCAAACGCTGCATCAAGACAGAGGAGGGAGCCGGCAAGATGGTAAACAGCCGGGGCAGCAGAGGAAAACACTGCATCACCTTCGACCGGGGCCGCACAAAATACTTCAAGGCCCTCGGGCCGCAGATTGGACACCCCTGCCTTAGATAGTAGTTACCTGGTACTTTGGAGAAGGGGCATATTGAATACTTATCAACTTGTATAGCATTGAATATATCTAGTAGTGCTGAACATGAGAGATAGTAGTAGCAGCATTCTCATAATGATATATTTAAAATTAACTCATTTGGAGACATTACTTTGTGAATACCTTAAGACTTACTAATCAGTTCCCAATTCATGGCAAGTACTTTTACCACTCTGTCTTTACATAAGAACATAAGAATAGCCATACTGGATCAGACCAGTGGTCCATCTAACCCAGTATTCTGTTTCCACAGTGGCCAATCCAGGTCACAAGTACCTGGCAGAAACCCATATAGTAGCAATATTCCATGCTGCCGATCCCAGAGCAAGCAGTGGCTTCCCCCATGTCTTTTCTAAATTTGTGCTTATTTTTAGTTAGAAAATAAAGAATGGCCCTTTAATATTTCAGGGTCTTTTTACAGTTTCTCTGAAGCTAAAGCACCTAAAGGGATTAGATGGTTTGGGAAATTTTATATTAGTCTTTGTAAAATTTAACCTCTAGATCACCAGTTCAAATCCAGCTCAAGTCAGGCATGTCCAAAAATTATTACCATAAAAATGCCATTTAGTGGGCAGTTCTTATAACAATGAACTTATATTTAGTGCCTATTCTGTAAAATAACTTGGGTGCTTACTTTCCTTTATAGAATATTAGCATAATAGATTACATATGTACTTATAATTTATTTGATTTGATTTCTTATATACCGCTATACCATGAGGTTCAAAGCGGTTTACAATGAAGATAGATTAAAGATACATTAAAATAAAATAAATAAAAATGGTACTTTGGATTTCCCTAGCTGTCCCGAAGGCTCACAATCTAGCTAAAGTACCTGAGAAAGCAATAAATAAAAATAAATGAAATGAAATAAAGTAAATTCCAGTCAGACAATAGGATCTGATGTTAGAAGTTCATAAAGACGATATGTCAAGGAGCGAAAGCTGGTATGCTCCTTGAGCCCTGACGTATGCAGCCAAGCCAACACACAAAATGTTGTCCTGTCTGCACTTTCATAATACCTGTAGCTTTGAATGCTAGAGTACTCAAATCAGTGGTTTCAGGATTAATTTGGGAAGGAGTTAAACCAACCCATGAGCCTGCTTTCCCACTTTTCTCAAATTATTTGCCAGTCTCTCAGCACTAACACAAGCCATAGAGCTGATGTAAATGCTCATGTCTGAATTGCTTAAACTTGCCTAAATTATAGTATGCTATAATTTATGTATGTAATTATATCCAGACTCCACCCATGTAGTAAAAGGACCCCTATGTGCTATTGCATGTAGGCGCTATTTTATAGAATAGCCCATAGTCAGAATATTGACATTAAAGAATTAGCTCCTTGATGACCAGCATAAGGTGAGAGTTTTTCATGCATTACCTCACATAGGTGTCCACTTGGCTAGAAATCATCATGGCATTTATTGCTAAAAGGGCAAGGATTACACAGGTGCACAAACTAAATTTTGCTTATACAAAGCACATAACTTGCAAATTGAAAATTTGTTTATGTAAGAAAATAGATTGTGTTTATTTAGCTTTCTAAATTAGGGTTGCAGTGTAAACTTTTTGTAGATGAGCTGAGATGAGAGAGAAAAGATCAATGAATAAGTGTTTATTTTTGTTCCTGTAGCTTGAAGTTGTTTTATATTTAACACAGAAATAAAGGAAGCTCAAAAAAGGAAGAAAATAATGAAGGAACGATACAAGCAAGAGGAGAATATAGCAAGTGCCATGGTGATTTGGAATGCTGAAATTCTTCCAAACTGGGAAAGCATGTAAGAAGATCTCAAGTCTCCAATATAAACTATATGCACTTTATGTTAGAGATTTATAATTGTTTGTTATCCAAGGACAAGCAGGCAGTTTATTCTCACATGTGGATGATGTCATCCGCAGAACCTAGCACAGACAGTCAAAAAAGTGCACTGTCACTTTAAAACTTAAGACCACTTGTACTATACATATGCTAGTACCTTCCTGCCTAACATTGGCTTGCGGGCCCATCAATTTTCAGTTTTCTGCAGAGCTGAGAAGCTATTCTTTAGAATTTCTCTAAGTACGTAAAACTTGTAAATTTTTTTGTGCCATTTCATTTTTCCCTGTCTTTTAATTACATTTTTCTATTTCATTTATTTTTCTTTCATGCAGTTTAAAAATTTTGGATTTTTTAATTGATTTTCTTTTTAGGGCCTTTGTGCTCTTTTCAACATGTTTATAGGCCAGGAGAGCCGATGTTTCTTCGGTATTTCATCTATTCAACCTCCCTGGATCATAGAGTCCTTTGACCTCATGTCGGCAGTTTTTCCATTGATGTCAAAGGCTCCTAGTGGCTTCAAATGGTGCACTTGGTGCCACAGGGCTATATTGGATACAGACCCGTATAATTGGTGTGTCCAGTGCCTAGTTCCTGACCATCAAGACAGTTCTTGCACACTCTGCTCTCATTTGCAGAAGAGGTTGCTTAAAGCCAGGAAATTGCAATTCAAGAAGCTTTTCGGGATAACTTTGCATACATTGACTAGGGCAGGAGACTGCAATGTCGATGCTCAACCTTGAACTACTCAGAATCAACACCAGGACCGATGGCATTGACGATCCATTCCACCTTTTCATCGTTGGAGGAACCTCATAAGAAAGCTAAGAAGCATAAACATATCTGCCCATCTAAGCATGCATCGGCATAGTCCCAAGCATCATCACTCTCGATGCGTTCTAAGCATAAACGCACTGATGCTGGATTGCTATCTCTTCAGTTGGTGTCTCCTCTGAGGTGTGCCTCGACACCAAGGTCCCCAGTGCCTCAACACCTTATGCAGCCAGCACCTAATGTATGCTTGTCATATTGGTACCGGTGGCATATCTGCAAGAACAGCTTGGAGGGTAGATAGAACTAGCAGGCATGTTGCATTCGCACTCTGCAAGTTTCTGCATTTACCCACCCAGTCTCAGCCCAGTTCGAACACCGCCTTCAAAGGCATTGATCTTGGATACCACGAAGTTGAACATCTAAGTCAAGAAGACATCCATCATCTTCCAGGAAGCACAGTTCATCATCTCGACATTCCTCTCGATGCTCTCCTTGACAATCTACATCTGCAAGGACTGACATCAAGGAGTATGATTCAGACCTGTTGCCACGCTCTTTTAGCAACTATCCTGACTTGTCTGCAGATTAGTCCTATGGGATTCCTTCTAATCCATCTCCTTCATCTCATCGTCGAAGGTGGCCTCTGTCATTTACAAAGTTTATCAGACAAATTGGGCAGGCACTTCCAGTTAATATGGAATCTGAGTCAGATCTCAAGTAGAACTCATGAATGTTCTTGCCTATAAAGAGTGACTGCATAAAGGTTCCTTTCCACAATCTTATGAAGGGAGCTTTATTGGCACTACAAAAATGGATACTCTTTACAGAATCCAAGCTTGCCCGGCTTTGACAGTCCTTTTACACCACCAGTCCTTGGTCATAGAGTCTGCCTTAAAGCAAGCTAACAGTTCCAGAACTAATGCAAGTACTCCATCAGGCAGATAGGGCAGAACATTAGATAAATTTGGTTGAAGAGTCTTTCAAGGCGCCATGCTGGCTAACAAGAGTTTTAAACTGTAACTTCTACACATTTTATTTGAAACCACTCATCCAAAAAGTCATCTTTTTGAACAATATGTATCGTCAGAATATCTGAATTCTTATCAAAGCCTGACAAATGATCTACTAGAGAATAGAAAGTACATAATGGCTTCTATTTTTGATGCTTTTGATCTCATCTCTCGCACCTCCACAGTCTCTGTTGCCATGTGTAGGTAAGCATGGCTGTGAATTTCAGACCTAGATGCCAGTGTAAAGGACCAACTCTCCAACATTCCATGTAAAGGAGACAATTTATTTGGAGATTGCATAGAAGACGTGACACAGAAGATCAGAAGAGATAGGAGAAAACTCTGGACCAAGGACCGTTCAGAGTGGGAGAATCAGAAGACATATTGACTGCATGACCACCTTGTCATTCTCCAAGTCAAACCAATCTCAAGCACTAAGGAGATATTCTAATACCTCCATGCACTCCACCTACTATTCCAAGCAGAGATATAACCAGCCGTATACATCTACTCACTCATCAACTCATAGGTAATCCAGGCAACAGAGATAAAAGAAAGAATCAACTGCAGCCTCACTCTAAGCAACAGCAGTCCTTTTGACTCCATACTAGAGAGCATTCCAGCATTACTCAACCTTTACCTCAGATTCTATCCATGGGTGGTTGACTCACCCACTATTATCATAAATGGTCCCTTATAACATCAGATCACTGCGTCCGTCAAGTGGTGAGTTAGGGCTATGCCCTTCATTTACAGAAAAGACCTCTGAATCATTCCCCAAGAGAGTGTCTCTTCAACTCCCTGCAAAAGGACCCTCCGTCACCAGGAGCTCACAGCCCTCCTCCAGCACAATGTCATAAAACAAGTTCCTCTGCAGGAAGAGGGGCTGAGGATTCTACTCAGTATTTCCTCATACCAAAAAAGACCGGAGGTCTCTTTTTTGTATTTGTATATATTCTTCATTAAAGTATTTCAAAATACAAAGCTTCAAAATCATACATCATAACAGCCATATACATCATTATAATAATAAAAAAATAACATTTTCCTTCCTTCCAAATTATCCCCAACCCATTCACTATTATAATAACTTAACAATAAAGAAAAAATAAAGATAATACTACTCATCAAAATCATATTCTTTCCTATTATAATTATCCAAATTATTAAAACCAAACCCTCCCATCAGCTTCCCTCCCCCAAACCACCACCCCTCCCCTTAGGCCAGACGGTGTCAAAAACGCTATAAATTCAAACCATTGTGATCTATTCTAATATAGCAGAATCTTCCCAGATTTTATATTTAGACCATATTTTTTGAAAAGTGGATATTTGGTTTCTTCTCATTGCAGTTAGTTTAGACATGTTATAAACAAATTTTATCTTACATTGTACTATCTTAATTGATGGTATATCTCGCCCCCCCCCCCCCCCCAATATGCAGCTAATACCATTCATGCTGATGTCATAACTAGCCCAATCCATTTCCTAAAATGATGTAATATTTCAAATGTGATCATATTCAATAAACAACATTCTTTAGTTTTATACACCTGAATACCTAATATCTCTGATACAAAACTCATTACTTGTTCCCCAAAAATTTGTACCTTGGGACAGTTCCACCAAATATGGATAAAAGAGCCTTGAGCTCCACACATTCTCCAACATTCATCTGTACCTTTACCAAACATAGCTTTTAAGCATACAGGAGTATAATACCATTGATATAGCATTTTATATCCATTCTCTACAATATTACTAGAAATAGATACACATAATAAAGAGCCTAATTGTTCATTTTGTTAATAGGATTTTCCAAGTATCTCATCCCAAGCTGACTTATAAGAAAGAAAGACAGACAGACATATTCTAGCACCCGTTAATGTAACGGGCTTAAACACTAGTTCTATATATAAAAGCCTTTTCCAGTAATGTAGGCAATTGAGTTAGTTCTTGTAATACTCTTGTTATAGAAATCATTTATTTGTCTATAATGATATAAATCTCTATCCTCCATGCCATATTCTAACTTCAAACAGTCAAATAAGATTAGTTTTCCATCCTTTATTAATTGGCCCAGGACCTTAATCCTTGTTTTTCCCAATAATGAAAAACCTTATCTATTTTCCCAGGGGTAAAGAAAGGCCCATATCTTATAGATGATTCATAGAAAAAGTTTTGGTGGCCCATCAGTTTAGTTCGTATCTTAATCCATAGTATCAAAGTATGTTATAATAGGATTAATATTAAGGGCTAATTTTTTCAGGCTCTCATTAGGTAACCATGGAATTACCCATAAGGGAGTTTCCTCTATTAAACTTTGTTCCAGAATTAACCAACTTTTGGGGGGCTCGCTTTTCCAACTAATCAGATATTGCAACTGGGCTGCCTGATAGTGGAATCGAAAATGGGGAACCACCATTCTACATAACTTTTTTGGTTGATATAACATTTCTTTGACCCCCTAGGATGTCTATTATTCTAAATATAAATAAAAAGTTTTTCTCCAACCCTTTAAAAAAAGAAGATGGTATTGAAACCGGGATTGCAGAAAACAGATACAATAGCTTGGGAAGAACAATCATTTTGATGGAATGAACTCTTCCTAACCAAGATACATTTAGATGTTCCATCTATTCAGATCATACATGATATTATTAAGTAAATCTAGATAATTAGCTAGGTATAGTTCAAATATTGTTCTAGTAATATTCTCCCCCAGGTATCGCAAATAGTGTTTTGCCCATTCAAAGGGGAACTTTTGTTTTATATAAATTTTTTCCTTCTCCTTTAAGGAGAGATCCAGTATTTCAGATTTATTTATGTTAATTTTAAATCCTGAAACCTGAGCAAATGAGTCTAACACCGCATAACTACCGAAAGAGAGTCCACAGGATTTACCAAAGTAAAAAGAATATCATCAGCAAATAATAAAATTTTTTGTTCCACTTTACCACATTTTATACCATGTATATCCGGATGATGACGTATCAGTTGAGCCAATAGTTCCATTACTAAGGAAAATAGTATAGGAGATAAGGCACAGCTTTGGTGAGTCACTCGTCCTAATTGAAAACTTTCCGAGTGTGTTTCATTTATCCTTAAACAAGGGGGAATAAGTAAAGTGCTTGAATCCACATCATAAAGGTCCCATTAAAGCCCATTTTTTCCAGAAATTTAAACAAATAAGTCCAATAGACACTGTCAAAGGCCTTTTCAGCATCTATCCCTAAAATTAGGGCTGACTCTCCTGAATGCTGAACTTTCCATAATGAATGACACACTCTACGGATATTATCAACTGTACGTCTCCCCCCTGATCATCTTTCATCAACTGAGGGATATATCGTTGCAATCTGTGTTCCAAAATTTTTGTAAAGATTTTATAATCTACTCCTAGGAGTGATATCGATCAATATGAGCCACAGTTCGTTGGATCTTTTCCTGGTTTCAAAATTAGAGTAATTCCAGCCAATCTCCATGAATGTGGTAGAAGAGAACCGTTATCCAAACCATTAAAGAAGGCTACAAGAGGTTTAACCAGATAACTTTTAAACACTTTATAAAATTTTGTTGAATAGCCATCAAGGCCTGGTGATTTTCCTATTTTCATATCCTTAATGGCCCATAAAACCTCCTCTTCAACAATTGGCTTAGTTAATTGTTCAGATTCTCCTGTCGACAAAGAAGGAATACTCAACTGTTCAAAAAATTTAGATAAATTATCTATTGAATCTTCATATTCCGAAGTATACAATTTCTTATAATATTTAATATTGAACAAAGACCTTTTGCATGTGGTGAGATGTTGTACATCGCTTACCATATTGATCAGTTATTTTAGTAACATAATTCCTTAAAGCTTTCTTATGCAATTTTTGTGCTAGCAGTTTCCCCAACATATTTGCTGATTCAAAATATTCTTGTACTAACTGTAATTTTACACTAATATCTTCCAAATTCATCTCTTGTAAATCTAGTCTCAATTGTTTAAGCTTCTCTAACAGATTTATATCTATAAACTCTCCTTTACTAATTCTATTATTGTTCTTATTTTTTTATATTCTGATTCCAGTTGATATATCTGAGAAAGTAGATCCCTCCTTTTTTGAGTTCGTGATTTATAAATATAGGATCCCAAAGATATCAGTTTTCTCCTTAAAACAGCTTTCAAAGCTTCCCATATACCTATCGGGGATGTAATCCCATCTACATTAATCATTAAATTATTTTGCAATTCATTCCTCATCTGTTCTACAATTTGTTAACAATAAAGAGTCATCCATTTTCCAGTATTTAACCCCTTCTTGCTTTGTAGAATCCGAACAACAATATCAATTGGAACATGAGCCGAGCATGTTCGAGTAGCAATATTTGATCTATCTACCTGAGAAACAAGTTCTTTACTCACTAACCAAAAATCTATTCTAGAAAAGGTGTCATGGGGTTCTGAATAGAATATGTACTCTTGATCCAATGGATGTTGAAAACGCCATATATCAATTAAATCCCAATTCTCCAAAAACTTTTTCAGATGTGTAATCTTTTTTGCCATACATAGCAATACGGGAGGAACTATCTTTCTCTGGGTTAAGGGTCAAATTAAAATCTCCCCTGTTATCAAATTACCATCTAAATGGGATTTCAATAGATCATTTAATTTTTCAAAAAAATTTCCTTGATTAGAATTGGGGGCATATAAATCTAAGAGTATATAGTCTCCCACCCATTTTCACCTTTTAATAAAATAAATCTTTCTTATCTCTGATAACAAAATTGCAACCCCATTTGTTTTAGATTTAATTCTGTTAGAGGCAAAATAAATTTGAGAGAGATTTTTATGTGAGAAAAGTTTTTCACAGCTTGAGAGAAGATGAGTCTGTTGGACAAAACTTATTGACTTATGCATACATTCAGCTTCTTTAAAATAAAGTTGGCGTTTCCTTGGAGAATGTAATCTACGAGCGTTTATTGAAACAAAGTTTTGATATTTAAAAGACATTATTTCTTTAAATAAAACAACTTATCCATTCTCATTTCATTCATACCACTCTCCTCATTCAATCCCTACCATTCACACCTGTTACCACCTGGCTTATCCTCCCCCATCCCACCCACCCTATACAAACCCAAACACCTAGTCCCAAAAAACAGGAACAAGGTTCAACTTTGAATAACATAACCGAACAGTCAAGATGTCCCCACTTCACATATCAATTATATATCCCCAATCCAGCCTTTATCATTCTTTACCAAACCCACTTATAACAAACTTATTAATTAGCCCCAACCATCCATAGATCAGTTGCAATTACTCCAGGTGTCTCTGTAGTTGCTTTTTCTGATCTATTCTGTGCCATCTCTGATTAGAAACTCCTATAGCCAAGGAATGTGATTGATCTGTCTGTTGTTTTTTTTCCCTTCAACAGGCCATAATTTGGCCTGTAAAAGTATCTGCTGGACTTCTAGTGCTTATGTTGCCTTATGTTGCTTATTTTCCAGCATAAAGGAAATCCCAAATGGGTAGTGCCACTTGTAGCGAATGTTGTTTTGTTATAAACACTTAGTAACTTCTTGGCAATCCCAGTGGCGTTTTAAAGTCGCTGCGGAAATATCCGCGAATAGTTCCACCTTCGCATTATTCAACATAAGGTGTCCAACTTTTCATGCTGACTGTAGCACTCTCTTTCTGTGGAAATCGTAAGCAGCATACTTAAGGTAGGGTAGGGGAGTGTGTGGCATAGTGGTTAAAGCTACAGCCTCAGCACCCTGGGGTTGTGGGTTCAAACCTACGCTGCTCCTTGTGACCCTGGGCAAGTCACTTAATCCCCCCCATTGCCTCAGGTACATTAGGTAGATTGTGAGCCTGCTGGAACAGATAGGGAAAAATGCTTGAGTACCTGAATAAATTAATGTAAACCATTCTGAGCTCCCTTGGGAGAACGGTATAGAAAATTGAATAAATAAAATAAATAAATAAAAAATATTAAATCCCTCGGCTTCTCTACTTTGCGAGGGCTCAAGGCCCGATGGACTCGTTCAAATTCTATAGTTGATAAATTTACCTCAGGGTCTTCCACTTGTAAAAACCTATGACACAAAGCCATTGGGTCTTTAATCTCCTGTCTCGGGAATTCCACGGAATCTTAAATTATTTCGTCTTGCCCTATTTTCTCCATCTTCGATTTTAAGAAGTAAATCCTCCATTGTCGAATCCAGGTGACTACAATGTGTTTGAAGTTCAGATATTTCTTGGTCATGTGATATGATCCGCTCTTCGAATTCCTGAAGATTCTGACTCGTATCATCCATTTTTTTATGTAGTCCATCAATATTAACTTTAATGTCAGATGTAAACACTGCTAGAGAAAGTTTAATATCTCCCATTCATTGTTGTAAATCATCTTTACTGGCCAATACTGATTCCATTGGGGATATTTCCAATATTTCTAATGATTCTTTTCCAACAGCATTTTGTTCAGGCATCTTTTCCACCGGTTCTCCCGCACAGAAGGCAAAGGCTTTAAGGTCTGATCTTATTTTCTTATTTGCCTTATCTCCCAGTTTATCTCAATAGAGTCTAACTGTGATATCCAATTCTAAAAGCCCAAGGCAGAGGAAACAATTTTACCCTGAGAAACAGTCTTAAATTAGTCAATAAGTTTCTCTGTAGAGGATTGTTTCCAACAAACATACAAATTCTCTTCTTTCTTTTCTCGGTAATAGCGATTCACTCAGAGAGAAGCAATAGACATGGTCCAATAGGAGACAGCTGCCCACTACACCATACACATATACCACTCTCTCCAATTGGTGATTCTTTTATCACAAATTGTTCTCATCTCTCAGTTCAGTTCTTATCTAGCAGGAGATTCCACCTCTCACTTCCAAGGCCCCAGTATACACACAGTTCTCCACCAGGATAGAGCACTTCTCTCCACCCTTGCTTCAACAGGGTCTCACTGGGAGATATAATCAATTTACTGAAAACAAACACTTACTGCAGGGTGTCCATTTATAGTTTCCTTGTTCACAAACAACAGTCACAGATTGCCAGTCTGGAATCCAGGAGTGATCTCTCACAGGGCTAGTAAAAAAAACAAATCTCCATCAATACTCCAAGTTGTTATTCTTCAGCTTCACTACACCGGCCCCCCTCCCCCACAGGCGGGGCAGCCAGAACTCAGCATGGGGCGAATATGGCTATCAGGCAGAGGCAAGGTAGAGGAGAGGAGGGGAAAAAAAAGGTAAAATTTGTCTACACAGATTGCTTCACTCTCCTCGTTTCTCCTCCCAGCAGTTCCGATTGAAATTCAGTGGGGTAGAAGTCTAATTACATATCTTCTAACGTGGAGCTGACTCTAGCTCACACGTTTTCCAACCATTCGCTTCCGCTATGTCACAGGAAGTCGAGACTGGATGTCTGTCCATTTTTGGACCTCCATGCTTTCAACAAAAACTTGGTGAAAGCAAAATTTCATATGGTCTCTCTGCTAACCCTGCTATGACTGTTAGAGAAGAATGATTGGCTCTGCTCTCTAGATTTCAAAGAAACATACACCCATATTTCCATCCTACCTGCTCACAGGAAATAGCTTCACTTTTGAGTGGGAACACATCATTTTCAGTACAGAGTACTACCATTTAGACTGGCATCAGCACCCAGAGTATTTGCAAAATGCTTAATGGTAGTAGCTGTGCTCTTCCTCTCGTGCAGTTTTCATGTGTTCACTTACATGGATGACTGGTTAATCAAGGCCTCAAAGACTCAACAAGCTCACCAAGCCATGAATGCAACAGTTTGTCTATTGGAAATTCTCGGACTTGCTGTCAATTTCCAGAAATCCCAGCTACAACCCACTCAAACTCTAGAGTTTTTATTGGGGTACTTCTAGACACAACTCAAGCTCAAGCCTTTCTATCTCAACAGCGACTCAACACTGATATCTGCAAGGTCTCCTCTCTCCACTGCATCACTGCATGTCAAATGATGTGCCTTATTGGCCACATGGCATATACAATTTATGTAACTCCATTTGCCCGTCTACATCTCGGGGACCCTCAGTGGTTACTCTCAACCTAGTGGTCTCAAGTCACCGGAGCACTATCCCAATGATTCTGAGTGACCTTGGAACTTCGTCAGTCCCTTCAGTGGTGGTTATCACTGGCCAGTCTTTCCAGAGGCCTTCTATTCCACACTCCACCACATCAAAAAATATTAACAATGGATGCTTCCATGCTCAGTTGGGGAACCCACCTAGACAGCCTCCATACTCAAAGGCAGCTAGAATCCTCACAAGAAAACGCTTCACATCAATCTTGAGTTTCGAGCAATCTGCAATTTCCTACACACATTACAAGATCACTTCCACAATCAAGTCGTCCTCATATAAACAACCAGGAGGCACAGGGTCTTGCAGATTATGCTAAGAAGTAGTCCAAATCTGGTCATGGGCGATTCCTTGTAAGACTTTCTGAAAGCGGTTTATCTAGCAGGAAAACAGAATGTCTTAGAACTATATTTCTCAACTCTGTCCTGGAGTACCCCCTTGCCAGTCAGGTTTTCAAGATATCCACAATGAATATGCATGAAAGACATTTGCATATAATGGAGGCAGTGTATGTAAATAAAGTTTATGCAAATTCAATGTGGATATCCTGAAAACCTGATTGGCAAGAGGGTACTCCAGAACCTAGTTGAGAAACACTGTCTTAGAAGACAAGTTGAGCAGACTCCTACAACCTCACAAGTGGTCACTCAACTCAACCTTATGACAGATATTCTTGGATTGGGGGACTCCAGAAATAGACCTCTTTGCTTCCCCCCAAACCACAAACTTCTAATCTTCTATTCCAAACTCTACACTCCCAATCGTCTGGAGTTGGATATTTTCTTCCTCAACTGGCAGGGCAATTTTCTTTATGCTTTCCCTCCAATTCCTCTAGTTGGGAATACTCGTACTTTACCAAGAATAGACCACCATGGTTCTCATAGTGTCTCGGTGGCCATGTTGACTATGGGTCCCTCTCCTACTTTGTTGTATGAGAACCCATAACACTTCATATCTTCCATCGTTGCTCACACAGATCAAGGGTTCTCTTCTCCACCCCAGTCTCCATTCATTACCACTCACAGCATGGTATATCTCTTCTACTGAGTAGATTCTTTCGCACTATCTGCACCAGTGTCAAATATTGAAACCTCTAGAAAACCTTCCATAAAGCATTGCTACGTTTCAAATGGACTCACTTCACAGTCTGGTGTAATCTCCACACACCAGACCTGGTCACTTTTCCTCTTCCATTGGTTCTAGACTTTCTGCTGCACCTTTACAACTCTGGTCTCAAAACTACTTCAGTCAGAGTTCATCTCAGTGCTATTAGTGCTTTTCATTCTCCATGGGACAAAAAGCCATTGTCTGTATATCATTTGGTTTCCAGATTCATGAAAGACCTTTACCATACCAAGCAACCCCTAAAGATGCCTCCTGTGACTTGGGACACTTAATGTTATATTTTCCACCCTTAATGAAGCCTCCATTTGAACCACTCTTCACTTCATCTTTCAAGCATCTTACTCGGAAAGTAGTCTTCCTCATATCTCTCACATCTGAACTCCAAACACTTGTGTCAGATCCACCTTAAACAACATTCTACAACAATAGAGTAGTTCTCTGCAAACATCCAAAGTTTCTCCTAAAGTCATATCGGAATTTCATCTGAACCAGTATAAAGTTCTTCCTTTCTTCTTTTCAAGACCACATTCTCACCACACATTGAACTGTAAACATGCTCTTGCTTATTATTTGGATAAGACCAAACCCCTCAGAACTTCCACATAAGTGTTCCTGTCATTCAATCCAAACAGGCTTGGAGCTCCTGTCACCAAGAGAATCATATCCACATGACTGGTGGACTCCTTTTGCTATGCTATTGCTAAGAAAAAAAACGTTTACAAATAATTCAAAATATTGCAGTCAAACTTTTACACAATGGTAAAAAGTATGACCATGTGACTCCTTACTTGATCGAGTCGCATTGGCTCCCCATTACTCATCGCATTACGTATAAAATTTTGTTGCTGATATTTAAAACTCTATCCACAAATGAACCATCATTTATAAATCGGATGCTTATCCCATATAATTTATCACGCTCTCTTCGATCTTTAGCACAAGGATTACTGGCAGTACTTCTTTAAAAGTGGTAGGTACCAGACGTCATGACATGTTCTCAATTGTGGCTCCCCAGACTTGGAACTCTTTGCCACAATACATAAGAGATGAAAAGGAACTCAGTCTCTTTAAAAATAAATTAAAAACTTTTCTTTTTAAAGATGCTTTTAGTCTTTAATACAAATACTTTTAATTATTGAAGTTGTCATCCCTCCTTATATTTTTCCCTTGAATGTTCCCTTTCTTCTTTTTAAAACATTTATTATGTAACTTTTCCCCTTTTATCATTGTGTTTTTGTTTTCGTCTGTTCATGAGTCTGTTTTTTACCTTTTACTTAATATTATTTGTATGTTTTTTAAAATGCTTATGTATCTTATTGTAAATCGCTTAGTAAATTATGGATAGGCGATTCATCAAATTAATAAAATAAACATAAAACATAAACATGCTCAGGCTAGGCCGACTCTTGAAGGCCATGTCATTGCACACAAAGTCTGAGCAATGGTGACTTCAGTAGCCCATCTATGTTCCACTCTCATTGAGGATATCTGTAAAGCAGCCACCTGGTCCTCAATTTATACCTTCACATCCCGCTATTGTCTGGAGAATAATTCCAGATTGATAGTTGGTTCAACCAAGCAGTTCTACAAAATTTATTCTTTACTTAGATGCCAAATTCCCTCCAACCCTTTTAGTTTTGCTGGGCTCATGGTAGTTGTCAATAACTTTTTTCTCAGAGGCATGATCCTTGTAGCTAGGGAGTCCCATTTGTGAGAGTATATTACCTGCTTGTCCTCTGATAGAGCATAGTTACTATCTGTAGCAGCTATTTTCTGAGGACAGCAGGCAGATATTCTCGCAACCTCCCCTAGTTGGCTTCTTAGCTTTGGACAATTTCCTGGCAGAAAAGTCCATAGTCTGTTGTTAAAAAAGCCACTGCTTGCCCTGGATCGGAAGCATGGAATGTTGCTGCTCCTTGGGTTTTGGCCAGGTACTAGGGATCTGGATTGGCCACCTAGAAAATGGGCTACTGGGCTTGATGGACCATTGGTCTGACCCAGTAAGGCTATTCTTATGTCCTATGAGTTGTCGAGTGGGAAGTTATCAGCATGCATATGATACGGGCAGCTTTAACATTTTAAAGTGACAGAACACTTTTTGACTGTCCGTGCCGGGTTCCATGGATGACGTCACCCACATGTGAGAATATTTGCCTGCTCTCCTCGGATAACACCTGCTACAGGTGAGTAACTATGCTGTATATGCTAAACACAAATCTCCTGCATTGTATTTTAGGAAGAACACGAGAAAGGTTCGAGAACTCTGGTGGCAAGGTCTACCTCCAAGTGTTCGTGGGAAAGTATGGAGCCTGGCTATAGGAAATGAACTCAATATAACCCCAGGTAAGTGTTGGTGTTCTAGTACAGTGTTCCCCAACACTGTCCTGGAGGACCACCAACCAGTTGGGTTTTTGGGATAGCCTTAATGAATGTGAAAGGCATGCAAATCTGCTCCATGCATATTCATTAGGGCTATCCTGAAAACCTGACTGGCTAGTGGTCCTCCAGGACAGGGTTGGGAACCACTGTGGTAGACTTAGGAGTAACATCAGAAAATACTTATTCACAGAGAGGTTGGTGGATTCCTGGAATGCCCTCCTTGGAGAGGTAGTAGAGGCAAAAATAGTGACAGAGTTAAAAAATGCTTGGGATAGACACAAAGGATCCCTAAATAGGAAGAATGATAATGTTGGCACAAAACTCGACAGATCAATAGCTATAACTTCATTTATAAAGCTCAGGAGTGGTGCCTAAATGGCAGCCCCAGCTTGAAAGCCAATGGTGGATGGACTTCTACTACAGTTTTTCCCGTATATAGCAAGATGAATTGGGATGAGCTGGAGTTAGCTTTGATGGCAACTCCAGCAGAGGGGCAGTGTAGCTGATGCCAAACGGACTTCTATGGTCTGTGTCCCTCCCATATACGGCAGGACAGATCAGGAGCAAGTTTGATTATTTTATACCAGAGTCATATCGTCTGAGTACAGGTCTTGCCTATATCGGGGGAAGGAAAAGACATCTTATTGTGGAACTTAGCAAATAGCATAGTAAATGACGGCAGATAAAGACCTACATGGTCCATCCATTCTGCCAAACAGTCACATTCATTGCCAAGGCAACGTTGAAAACTAACAATCCAGTAATTAAAATGAATAATTACTGGATTATTAGTTCAACGTTGCCTTGACAATGAATGTGACTGTTGGGTAGACTGGATGGATCATGGAGGTTTTTATCTGCCATTGTTTACTATGCTACTATGTTACTATTTCATAAGTAGAATCCAAAACAGCTTTTTCCAAGGTGAAACTCTGCCCTTTTGTACATTTATCAAATAAGTATAAAGTAGGTGCCTTTTTAGACATTTCACATGGAGACCTCGTTAAAAGAAATTATCCCCTTAGAGAGCAATTCTATACTAGTACACTTATATTTAGGCACTTATAGGGTATCTATTCTGTAATGGAAAGAAGCTGGTATAAATATTTGTGCTTAAATTCTGGAGATAAGCACATAACTTACTGTAAGTTAGAGTCCCATCCAAGTGTATGCTCAACGTCAAATATGCTGTATGTGAGATATGTGTATATTCACAAAATAGTGCTTAGAATTTTCAGTATTTAGGTGCACATGTGCTAGATTTCTATTTTTTTGTGTGTGTATTCGGTGTGTAAATGTTAGTGCCCACTTTAAAGAATTTCTCTGTTAATGGCTGGTCACTGTTCTTTTGATTAATATGTTAGCATAATACTTAATGCTTTTGGTGGGTTTGATTATGTTATCTCTCGTTTGCAAAGTTTGCTTTTGTTTATTAGCATTTCAATCTATTTTGCTTCACAGAGCTTTATGAAATCTTTCTATCCAGAGCTAAGGAACGATGGAAAAGCTTCAGTGATACAAGTTCAGAGAATGATACAGAAGGTGAGCTCCAAAAAATATGATTAACACCAGGCCAGGTGATCATACTGCCTAGAAATGTTGTCATGGGGCCCAGGAGTTTTGCACCACAGACTTTTTTTCCCTTTGTTTTTGCCCTTACTGCCAGCAGCAATACAGATGTTGTGTTCTGCTCATCACTACATGGCTTTCATTGTATTTGAGCTATGCAATGCCCAAACTCTTGTCGTGATCTCAGTCTTATAAAACTAGTATGGGAGTGGAACACTGAGTGGCTTACTTTTACTGAGAGCCAAATGGCACCAGACAGAGATCAAGCAATTGGTCTCCAGCAGTAGTCACAGATAGCAAAATATCTAGTTGGACTCTTGTGGATGCATCAAACCCATTAGATTTGAGTGGCTAAGGCTAGTTAGATTGAGGAAAGTGACTTGCCTAGAGCAGAGGCTCCCAACACACAGTATGCCTAACCCTTTGCTAGGTCGAGGAAAGAGGAAGTCGCATCATCGGAGATGGCCCAGCCAAGCAAAGGCTCTGAGGCTGCCTGAGAGAATCTCTGAGGTAACCCTGCAGCAGATGTGCAGGCAATTTGAAAAAGAGAGTCATTGCTAGGAAGGAGGGAGGGAGAGGTGCTGCTGGACCTGGGTGGGTGGGAGGAGGAGAGGAAGAAAGGTGCTGCTGGACCTGAGTGGGTGGGGAGGAGGTGAGAGGGACAGGTGCTACTGGAGAGGAAGGGAGAAGTGTTGTTGGACTTTGGTGCTGTGTGAGAGAGAGATGTGACTGCAGGAGGAGAGCAAAGAATAGAGAGAGAGACATGCAAGTGGACAGAAAGGAATGTAGAGGTAATACACAGAGTAGAGATGCTAGGCATGGAGGGAAGGATAGGGACAGAGACATAGAGGGAGAATGCTGGATGAAGAGAGGGAATGGGGGCACAGAAGGGCACTACCAATTACAGGAGTACAAAGGAACCAGGACACAAAGGGCAGAGTGGCTGAGGGCAGATGAGAATGTATGTGTGTGTGTGTGAGAGAGAGAGAAAGAGAGAGCGAAGGGAAGGTGGGATGTGTGAGAGAACTTGCCCAGTGACCAATCAGATTTCATGCTTAGTTTACCTAGAGAAAAGATGATATTGTATTAGCCACTAAAGGCAACTTTTGTGGAGAAATTCCTTCCTCTTGTTCTTATACTGTATATAAGCCCCATCTAAGTGTCATTGTTCAGTTTCACTCAGTTTGTAAAAATGACACACACCATTCCAAGTATGCCTTGGTCTGCATGCCATTTCCAGTGACATGTATTTGTTATGTATGCTGCCTAGTTAGTTACTGTTTAACAATAAAATGTCCATTTAAGAATCTCTGCTCGGTGGTACTCGGTTGAAAATTTTTCAGTCTAGGAAATACTTGGCTTGAAGAAGTTGGGAAACACTGGCTTAGAGTATGACCAGGACTGGCTGGGATAATGTGATATGGATAGAGGGTGATTGTTTGAGACAGGGAAGGGTAACGCAAAAGATAAGTAGAATAAGGTTGTTTATTTAATTTAATTTAAACTACCTTTATGAAGAGATTCCTCCAAGGCAGTATACAGCGAGTATAATTTGAAAAATGAAACTTCAAAGCTTCAGGATTAGCAATAGCTTAAAACTGTGCAATCCCATATGGAGTCTCATGTATTAGCTTCAGTTTCTCACTCAAAACAGAGAAAAATAGCAATAGAAAAAACTTCTCTACGAAGGAGTACTGAAAAGTTCTCAGCCCAACCAACTTCCTAAATTAAGAACATAAGAACAGGGGGCGTGGCTTTGGAGCGGAACTAAATGGCTGGGTAGTGGAGTTGCTCTGTGAAGACAAGCTATTTGACAGAGATCATAGCCAGAAAAAATTCAAATTTCACTCTGAAAAGTGAGGTAGAGGTGGATAATGGCTTCGGGAAAGCAAAACAAAAATTTGGCGGCGGGGAGCAGCTCAGGAAGCGGGAAGCGATCGAAACTTGATACGGCTTCACCGATGTCAGTTCCGTTGCCGCCGGAGGATGTAGAAAATAAAGACATAATGAAGGAAATACAGGCGGTAAAGGAAATAGTATTGGAATGCGCTAAAAATATAAAAGAAGTGAAAGAAGAAGTGGTATGTTTATCAAATAAACTGCAAGCAATGGAATTGAAACTGGATCAAATTGAGAAAAGAGTGGAAAAGTGTGAGGAGGAAAGTATAAAGCACATGGAACACAGTAAGGAAATTGAAGCACTGAAAAGGGAGCTGGAAGATTTGTCCAATAGGGAACGAAGGAGCAATTTAAGGGTGCTTGGGGTCCCGGAGGGAATTGAAAAGTCGGATCCGATTGGATTTTTGATTAATTTTTTGCCCAAGGTGCTCCCGATGCAAAACAAGTTTCCATTGGAAATAGAACGTGCACACAGGGTCCCAACGAGATTATCAAACAGCCAAAAAGGACCACGTCCACTGATCTTTAAGCTACTTAGATATCAACAGGTAGCTGAAATAATTAAATTAGCTAAAGATAATAAAAACTTAAAGTGTCAGGATTCAAAGATTTACATAGTGCCTGACTTTGCCAGAGCAACGGCACAAAAGAGAAAGCAGCTATTAGACCTGAGACCACAGCTGAGAAGTCTGGGAGCTAGATATGGGCTCATATACCCGGCAACTATGCGGGTCACTTATAAAAATAAAACTTTGAATTTTGATACTGCAGATAAACTTAAGGAGTTTTTGGAGCAGTGTGAATCACCAATGGCTACTTAATAGAGACTTGGATGGAAGTATTTGTGTTCTTGGTTGAAATGTTTATTTTTGTTTGGAAATTTCTATGTTAAAGGAAGAAAAAAGAAAAAAAAAGAGTTAATAGGATTCTGAAGGCATGGCTGCAGTTGGATTTCAAATACATTCCACATTCTATCTTGTCATGAGGCAAATGGAATGTAGCCTGCAAGAGCATAAGAGATGCAATATTACAGACCTTTTAAAGGACAGAGGTTAATAAGATGGATTGTACTAACTTGCTGTTTGGACAGACAGACTGAGAAACGATAAAGGATTGTGCAAAACAGATTGAAGGAAATAAGTTCTAAATAGTATTGAGAAGATATAAACTACAAGCAAGAGGACATTAAATAGAATGGATCTGCAAGCAAGATGAGAGTTAGACTGTGACTTTGTAAGCCTTACAATTTTCATTTGCATAAAAGGGGAAGTCAGCTGTGATATATGGAATAAGACATTGTAATGGAAATTCTCTAAATGCAGCAGAGGATTTTTTGAAGATGGTTCTGGTATATAGTTGGCCTGACCTTAAAATAAAAATGACAGAGCTACGATGGTCAAAAAAAAAAAAAAGGAACAGGGTTTGTATATGTAGAATGTGAAGGATCTATGATTGGCACCACAAGTTTGAAATTGTGGTCATTGTAAATCTTTATGCAAAACAATTGGAAAGGAGATTTAAGGTGGATCAAAAGATGAGACTGAGAATGTATAAACAGTAGTGTGAGAGGATAGAATTTGATATGGATCTGCAAGCAAGAGGAGATTTGAAATGAGACTTTATGAGACATATAGCATCTTATTACAAGAAAAGGAAATTTGTTGTTATGTATGGACTATAGTTTTAAAATTGCAAATCTATTAATGCAACAAGAGTCATAATATTGTTGTTTGGGATAAAAATTGGTCTGAACTTAATATAAATAATGTTGGATATACGAGGAGATTTAAAAAAAAAAAAAAAAAAATTAATTAGAAGTTTTGGTAAAAGCGAAGGATGTAGGAAAGTTTGGATGTTATAATATAAAGCATATGATATAAGAGAATGTTGTAAATGGAGTGGAAATTAAAAGGGTAGCAAATATGCTAGTGTGGAAATGGGTATGGAATGTTAGGAGGGTTATGTTAAAGGGATAAAAATTGTTGTTTTGGGGAATTATTGACTTTTTGAATAGGAAAAGTTAGGAAAAAAGATTTCCATTATATATTTAATAATATTTAAAAGTGATATTTAACTTGAGGGAATGTGATGTAATCTGACATGAAAGATGGATGTGGTTTGGATGAATGTAATTTTAAAATTTGGTGTGATTATTTATGTATTTCAATAATATCTTAATGGAAATGAATGAGTAGAGAAGGGAGGGTTCATGAGAGATGGGGGAAAGAAAAGGAAAAAAAAAAAAAAAGAGGTAATCCTTGATAAAGAAGTCTTGTGTGATAAAATGATATTCATTTTAATATGATAATGATCTGGCTAATGGTTTTAAAATTATAAATATAGCTTGTGGGGAGTTTATCTATTGCCTAGTCAAGGTGTGCGTTTCAAAGTTGGCAAGTAATTTAAGGGAGGGATGGGAGGGGGAGGGGATTAAGAATATGGGAAGGGGTATAGGGGAGGGGATGGGTTCTAATAATAATTTTAAAAAGGGGAAAAGAGGTTATAATATTGATGTGAAGAATATTATTGATTATTGTTTTGATTTGATATAATGACTTTAAAAATTTTTTCAATAAATGTTAATGGTCTCAACCACCCGATAAAAAGGAAAAAAGTATTGCTATATTTAAAAAAACAAAATGCGGATGTCTATTTCATACAGGAGACTCACCTTAATGGAGATGAATCAAAAAAGCTAATTGGTAATTGGGTGAGAGATTGCTTTTTTGCACCGGCGGTGGGGAAAAAAGCTGGGGTAGCAATTTTAATAAATAAAAAATGTTCAGCAGGATTTAATATGGTGAAAGCAGATAAATTAGGAAGATGGGTGCATGTGAACATGAGTATGGGCAATAATACTATGGCGCTATTTAATGTGTACGTACCTAATTCGAATCAAATTGAATATTTTAAAACTCTACAACCAATAATTTTATCACTGGCTGCTAATAATTTGATAGTAGCAGGAGATTTTAATGCTGTTGTGGACCCTTTATTGGATAAAAAACCTAGTAAAATTTTAAAATCTTTAGGGTTGGATAATTTTATAAATTCTTGCAATTTAAAAGATATATGGAGAATTCTTCATTTTAATGATCGAGATTTTTTGTTTTATTCACATGTTCATAAATCTTTTTCTAGAATTGATTATATTCTTGTTTCTGATGGGCTAATACAAGATGTTACACAAGCCTCTATAGAACCAATAATTTTATCAGATCATGGAGGAGTGTGGATTTCTTTAAATTTTAATGACCCGGATAATGGTAGGCCTGTATGGAGATTTAATAATGCATTGCTTGCATATCCAAAATTTTGTGAAGAATTTCAATTAAAAATGGATGAATATTTTCAAAATAATATTACAGAGGAAATATCTACAGAAATAATATGGGATGCTTTTAAAGCAACGATGAGAGGGCAAATTATATCATTTTCAGCTTATTCTAAAAAACAATTAAATAAGCAATTTACGGAACTGGAACACGAAATAAAAGATTTAGAATTAAAATTGATTAATAAGTGGGAGAATTCTACGTTGCAAACTTTATTAAAAGCAAAATATAAATATAATGAGATTTCTTCTAATTTGGCTAAAAAAAATATGTGTCAGCAAGCTTTGTATTATGGTAGTTCAAATAAGGCGGGAAGATTATTGGCTAATTATCTTAAAGTGAAAAAAAGAAAGATGAAATTGAATGCAATAAAAGATGAAAAAGGTGAAACTCATTTTCAGATTGGTCCTATTTTAAAACAGTTTTTAAATTATTAAAAAAACCTGTATTCTTCTGAGTCTTATTTAAATAAAGAAAAAGATGGTATAGTGTTTTTAAATAATATTGAAGGACCGAAGATTCCTGATCATATAAAGAGAAGTTTGGAAAATCCAATATCTTTACAAGAATTACAAACAGCATTGAAATCTCTTAGAGTAGGGACCGCTCCAGGTGGTGATGGTTTTACGGTAGAGTTTTATAAAGCATTTCAAAATACTCTTTTACCTCATTTATTAAATTTATATCAGAATCAACTAAAGAAAGGTTGTATATCAGGCACTATGGCAGAATCATTAACTATTGTTTTGCCGAAGCCAAATAAAGATCCCATGTTGGTTTCAAATTACAGGCCTATTTCATTGATAAATGTAGATGGTAAATTATTAGCCAAACTTTTGGCTACACGTTTGGCAAAAGCTCTTCCTCACATAGTTGGTATGCATCAAACAGGGTTTGTTGCTCAGAGACACTCTTCTAATAACACCAGATTGGCATTGCAAATGTTATATTTAACAAAAGAAATTGGAGATCCGGCTTTTTTTGTGTCTCTAGATGCAGAGAAAGCTTTTGATCATGTGGAATGGACATTTATGTATCAGGCCATGGAGTGGTTTGGTATTGGTTCGGGATTTATACAAATGATTAAAACTCTGTATAGCTCTCCTGTTGCTAGATTATATATCAATAATAATTTTTCTGATTGTTTTAAATTGCAAAGGGGAGTTAGACAGGGATGTCCTTTGTCTCCTTTACTTTTTGATATAGTGCTTGAACCCTTATTATTAGCTATTCAACAAGAGACGGAGATACAGGGTATACCGCATATAGATAAAGAATATAAAGTTTCTGCATATGCGGATGATATATTACTTCATTTGAGGAATCCGGAAACAACCATTCCAAATTTATTGGTTTTGATTGAAAGATTTGGAAAGTTTTCAGGATATAAAATAAATTGGACTAAATCAGAAGTTCTTCCTTTAAATGTGCATTGCACAAAAGGATTATTTGACTCATTACCTTTTATTTGGAAAGAAGAAGGAATAAAATACTTAGGTATATGGATAAAAAACACGCTTGATGAGACAATTATAATGAATGAAAAAAGTTTATTGCAAAAAGTAACAGAGTTATGTGAGCAATGGAATCCTTTACATTTATCTTGGTGGGGAAGAGTTCAAACTGTCAAAATGATGATATTGCCTGTGGTTTGTTATCAAATGGGAATGATACCAGTTTTTTTTCAGGGGTCTTTTTACAAAAAGTTAAATAATATTCTTAGTAAATTTATTTGGCTGGGTAAAGCTGTAAGAATTGCTCTAGTGACTTTACAAAAACCAATTGAGGAGGGAGGGGTAAATTTTCCAAATTTTTATAGGTTTCATCAATCCTATATATTGCGCCAAGGTATGTATTGGGTCCTCCCAGAACTCATGGAGAAGCTTCCAGATTGGTTATGGTTGGAGTGGCAGCTCATGTCTCCTATCAGGCTTCGTCATCTGCTTAGCATTAAAATGCCTAGAATAAGGAAAACCAATAGGATATTAATGGACACATGGACAACATTAAAGTATGTAAACAACTTAACTCCTATTACTATTCAAAAATCTACTTGTCAAAATATATGGCTGAACTCCAAGATACAAATAGGCGGTTTTATGATTGTCTGGAAGGATTGGATTGAAGCAGGAATACGTACTTTAGATGATGTTATTAATGATGGTAAGCTGCTGGAGTTTTCACAATTGCAACATAAATTTGGACTTAATAAAAAACAAAGTTATAAGTGGTTGCAATTGAAGCAGGCTATTC
Organism: Geotrypetes seraphini; assembly: GCF_902459505.1. Lineage (NCBI taxonomy): Eukaryota > Metazoa > Chordata > Amphibia > Gymnophiona > Dermophiidae > Geotrypetes > Geotrypetes seraphini. Next base: position 259,001,476 of record NC_047087.1, read on the forward strand.
AGGCAGGGTTCCCTGAATGGAAGTCTTTAAACACTCATTTTACTCTAGAATTCTTATGCTTCCAGGCAGATTTTATGGGTCACCAGGCCGCACAGTGGTATAAAACATTATCTGGATATTTAAATAAAAAACCAAGGACTGTACTTAGAGATATTTGGAGCATTGAGATTAAGCATCAAATTAATGCATCTCAATGGCCACGTATTTGGTCTTGGAGGATAAGATGTACAATGTCTGCGTCTATGAGGCAAACATGGTTTTTCCTGTTGCATAGAGCACTCTGGACCCCTGTTCGCTTACAAAAATTGGATTGCTCTAAGTCTAATAGATGTTGGCATTGTCATCTTGAGGCTGGAACTCTAGATCATTTATTATTTTATTGTCCTTTTATTAATAATTTTTGGAAATTGATCTGGGGTCAAATAAATTGTATGTTAGAGAATCCTGTGGCCCTATCATATGACACAGTTTTGTTTGGAATGTCTATGAGGGCCAAAAGTCAAATTTCATCAAATAATAACAAACTGTTAATGATTTTAACAGGAGTTGCCATCCAACATATAACACATAACTGGAAAGACTATAGAGGATTGAATTATTGTTTCTGGTGGAGTTCGGTTTGTCAGGTGTATGAAATGGAAAAAACATTGGCAATCAAGAGAGGTTATTATAAGAAATTTAAAGAGGTGTGGAGACCATTAATTGAGTATTATAATAAATAAATAATTATATTTATCCCCATTAAATATATGTAGGGGGGAGGAGGGATGGGTGGGTTTTATGACATTATGAGGGGTAATATATGGAAAGGGAGGGAGGGGAGATAGTTTATGGTATAAAATGAATGTAGAGTTTCAAGTGAAGAATGTATAGTATGACTTGAATTATTGTACACTTGTTTGCATAATGTAAAAACGAATAAAGATATTTAAAAAAAAAAAGAACATAAGAACATATCATAAGAACATAAGAATTGCCGCTGCTGGGTCAGACCAGTGGTCCATCGTGCCCAGCAGTCTGCTCACGCGGCGGCCCTTAAGTCAAAGACCAGTGCCCTAACTGAGACTAGTCTTACCTGCGTACGTTCTGGTTCAGCAGGAACTTGTCTAACTTTGTCTTGAATCCCTGGAGGGTGTTTTCCCCTATAACAGCCTCTGGAAGAGCGTCCCAGATTTCTACCACTCTCTGGGTGAAGAAGAACTTCCTTACGTTTGTACAGAATCTATCCCCTTTTAACTTTAGAGAGTGCCCTCTCGTTTTCTCATCCTTGGAGAGGGTGAACAACTTGTTTTTATCTACTAAGTCTATTCCCTTCATTATCTTGAATGTTTTGATCATGTCCCCTCTTAGTCTTCTCTTTTCAAGGGAGAAGAGGCCCAGTTTCTTTAATCTCTCACTGTACAGCAATTCCTCCAGTCCCTTAACCATTTTAGTTGCTCTTCTCTGGACCCTTTCAAGTAGTACTGTGTCCCTCATGTACGGCGACCAGTGATGGACACAGTATTCCAGGTGAGAGCGTACCATGGCCCAGTACAGCGGCATGATAACCTTCTCCAATCTATTCATGATCCCCTTCTTAATCATTCCCAGCATTCTGTTTGCCCTTTTTGCCGCCGCCGCACATTGCGCGGACGGTTTCATTCACTTGTTGACCAGTACTCCCAAGTCTCTTTCCTGGGGGGTCTCTCCAAGTACTGCACCTGACATCCTGTATTTGTGTAAAAGATTTTTGTTACCGACATGCATCGCCTTACACTTATCCACGTTAAACCTCATTTGCCATGTTGCAGCCCATTTCTCAAGCATGTTTGTCATGTTGCAGGTCTTCGCAATCCTCCTACGTCTTCACTACTCTGAAAACTTCGTATCATCTGCAAATTTAATCATCTCACTCGTACCAATTTCTGTTTATAAATATGTTGAAGAGCACGGGTCCAAGTACCGAACCCTGCGGCACTCCTCTCGTGATGCTTTTCCAGTCCGAGTATTGTCCATTTACCCCCCACTCTCTGTTTCCTATCCGCCAGCCAGTTTTTATTCCACTTGAGTATTTCACCCTTAATTCCATGGCTCACAATTTTTCGAAGTAGTTGTTGACGTGGAACCTTGTCGAACACCTTCTGAAAATCCAGATATACAATGTCGACCGGGTCACCCTTGTCTAACTGCCTGTTTACTCCTTCAAAGAAGTGCAGCAAGTTCGTCAAGCAAGATCTTCCTTTGCTGAAGCCATGCTGGCTGGTCCTCATCAGATCTTGTCAAGTTTATTGTATATTTGATTAATCGCTTACTCAAATTTCTAAGCGATGAACATATCTTTTTTTTTTTTAAGTTATTTATTCATTTTAAAACTGACAAACAAGTGATTAATATTATAACATTACATTACTAATAAGATATACAACACTTGACATTCTTATACATAAGCGATGAACATATCATTTAAATTACATACAATTAAGGGGGCAGCAAAACAAACAGAAACTAAACAAACGTAACATGTTAAGGACTAACAGTACAAACATGTAAAAACGAGGGGAAAGGATGGGTAGAGAAATACAAATTGCTGATAGAAAAGAAGACAATTAAGGTAAAAAAAAACAATAGGGGGGAATAAAATGAACCTTAAAGAGGTTATGAAAATGAAATGAAACTCCTAGTCAAGTTTTTTAAAGTATCAAAAGCATCTTTGAAAAGAAAGCTTTTTAGTTTGCTCTTAAATTTATCTAAATTGTTTTCTTCTCTTAAGTAAATGGGGAAGGGAGTTCCATGTTTGAGGAGCTTGTACAGCTGGGTATGCAGAAGTAGTCAGCCAAGTGGGTGCCCAAATGTTTGAATGCTGATGAGAAATGATGTTGAGTGGATACTTCCAAGTTGATTTTGCTGCATTTTCAGTGAACTGGTGCCAACCTTTTGGAATGACTAGTTACTGTTGATGAAACATGGTTACACCACTATGATCCTGAGGCAAAACAACAATTCTTGCAACGGCGGCACTCAGGTTCTCCAAGGTCTAGGAAATTCAAGACCCAAATGTCAGCAGGAAAGATCATGGCTACAGTGTTTTGGGATCAGGAGGGTGTTGTAATGACTGGACTATCTTTCAAGGGGCCAAACAATTAATGCAGAATATTACTGTAATTTGCTGTGCTGATTAAAGGAGGCATGGAAAGAAAAAAGGAGAGGGAAGCTGCGAAAAGGAGTTCTCTTTTTGCAAGACAATGTAAGGCTGGCAAAACAATGAATGTTTTGACACAGTTGGGGTTTCAGTGCATAGACCATCTACCCTACTCACCAGATCTTGCTCCATCTGACTATTTTCTGTTTCTTTTTTTTTTTTGTATAAATATTTTTTATTCTTTTTTTTAAAATTCTTACATCAAGTGAAATACATGTAATACATTCAATTATACAAAAAAACACTTGAAATTATCATTAAATTTTCTTACAATGTGAATTAAATAAACCCTTTTCAGAATTTATATCATATTAATATTACAATAGTTTTCCCTCCCTACCCCTTCTATATGTTCTATACATGTGTTATTATATCTGATCAGTGGAATAAATTGTCAATGGTCTCCATATTTTATTAAATTTGTTAATATAACCTTGTTGTAATGCCAATACTTTTTCCATTTTATATATATGACAAATTGAATTCCACCAAAAAGTGTAATTCAATTTAGTGTAATCCTTCCAATTCTGAGTAATTTGCTGTATGGCTACCCCTGTTAAAATTAATAAAAGTTTATTATTATCAGCAGAAATCGGACTTTGTGTTCTCATTGCTGGTCCAAATAATATTGTATCATATGATAGTCCAACATGATTTTCTAATAAATTATTAATTTGGGGCCAAATTAATTTCCAAAAGGAATTAATGCAGGGACAAAAGAATAGTAAATGGTCTAATGTCCCCACTTCTATCTTACAATGCCAGCATCTATTAGATCTACTACTATCTAATTTTTGTAATCTCGTAGGGGTCCATAAAACTCTATGTAATAAAAACAACCATGTTTGACTCATAGATGCTGATCTTGTAGTATGTATTCTCCAGGACCAAAATTTTTGCCATTGAGATGGAGAAATTATCTGTCCTATCTCAATACTCCAAATATCCCTAAGTCCTGATCTCTTTTTTTTGTTTAAAAATTCATTTATTTTCTTATACCATTTTGCGGCTTGGTGTCCTAGAAAATCCGCTTGAAAACAAAGGATTGGTAAACTATATTGAGTGTTAAGATTCTTCCATTCAGGGAACTCTTCCTGAATGGCCTGCTTCAATTGCATCCATTTAAAATATTGTGTTTTATCTAATCCAAATTTTTGTTGCAATTGTGAAAAACTAAGCAGTGATCCATTTACTATTACATCTTTTAAAGTTCGTATACCTGCTTTTATCCATTGTTTCCATACTATTTTAAATCCACCAATTTTGATCCTGGAGTTTACCCAAATAGATTGATTTAAAGATTTAGTCAAAGGATCTGGTGTTAAATTGCTTATAAATCTTAGTGTTTTCCATGTATCTATTAGAATTCTGTTGTCCTTATATCTCCTAGGCATTGTTATACTGATAAAATGTTCTGGATGTAAAGGAAACATGAGGCGCCATTCTAAATATAACCAGTTGGGTACATTTTCCATGAGATCTGGGAGGATCCAATACATTCCCTGTCTTAAAATATAGGCTTGATGGTACCTATAGAAATTTGGAAAATTTACCCCTCCTTCCTTAATTGTTTTTTGTAATGATGCTAAAGCGATTCTTGGTCTTTTCCCAAACCAAACAAATTTTGTTAGAATATTGTTTAATTTTTTTATAAAATGACCCCTGAAAAAATATTGGAATCATACTCATTTGATAACAAACCACAGGTAAAATCATCATTTTAACTGTTTGGACTCTTCCCCACCAAGAAAGATGTAAAGGATTCCATTGCTCGCACATTTCTGTTATTTTTTTTAATAAAAGTTTTTCATTCTCTTTTACTGTGTCATCAATTGTATTTTTTATAAGAATACCTAAATATTTTAGTCCTTCCTCTTTCCATTTAAATGAATATGAATCAAATAGTCCTTTGGTGCAATGGATATTAATTGGAAGAACTTCAGATTTTTCCCAATTGATTTTATATCCAGAAAACTTTCCAAACTTTTCTATTAAATTAAGTAGATGTGGAATGATGTCTTCTGGTTCTCTTAAATATAATAATATATCATCTGCATATGCAGATAATTTAAATTCCCAATTAGAAAATGTGATTCCCTTTATTCCCTTAGTTTGATTTATTGCAATTAATAAGGGTTCTAGAACGATATCAAATAGTAAGGGAGATAAAGGACAACCCTATCTAACTCCCCTTAGCAAGTTAAATTTATCAGATAAATTATTGTTTATATTTAATCTTGCTCCAGGGGAGCTATATAATGTTTGAATCATTTTAATAAAACCAGGTCCTATACCAAACCATTCTAGAGTTTGATACATAAACTTCCATTCTACTCTATCAAATGCTTTTTCTGCATCTAATGATATTAGAAAAGCTGGATCATTCAAATTTTTTGCTATATTTAGAGAATGAAATGCTAATCTAGTGTTATGTGAAGAGTGTCTTTTAGCAACAAATCCAGTTTGGTGTATATCAATAATAAAAGGAAGAGCTTTTGCTAATCTTATAGCTAGCACTTTAGCAATTAATTTAGCATCTACATTCATCAAAGATATAGGCCTATAATTTGTTATCAATGTCGGATCCCTGTTTGGTTTTGGTAAGACAATTATAACAGAATCAGCCATAGTTCCTGTTATATTTCCATTATTTATTTGATATTGATATAAATTTAATAGATAAGGTAATAAAATATTTTGAAATGTTTTGTAAAATTCAACAGTATATCCATCTCCACCTGGAGCGGATCCAACTCTAAGAGCTTTCAATGCTGATTCTACTTCTTTTAAAGATATATGTTCTTCTAAACTTCCTTTTATATAATCCGGAATATTTGGTCCAATAAATGCCTTTAAAAATTCTATACCATCTTGTTCTTTATTTTCATAAGTATCAGAAGTGTATAAATCCTTATAAAAATCAAGAAATTGTTTTATAATATCTTCATTACTAGTGTGTGTATTGCCCTGTTTATCCTTAATTGCAATAATCTTAGATTTTCTTTTTTTTGCTTTAATAAAATTTGCTAATAATCTTCCATTTTTATTTGAATTTCCATAATACTGTACTTGCCGACAGAACATATCTTTCCTTACAAATTGAGAAGAAATCTCATTATATTTAACTTTTGTTTTTAATAATTTCTGCAATGTATCATGTTCCCATTTAGTAATTAATTTTTGTTCTAATAATTTAATTTCTTGTTCCAATTGTATAAATTGTTTTTTAAGTTGTTTTTCCATATATGCAGAATATGATATGATATTTCCTCTCATTGTTGCTTTATAAGCGTCCCATAAAATTTCAATGTTTATGTTATCCAAATCATTAAATTGAAAGAATTCATGCATTTTTTCTTTAATATTTTCTATAAATTTTATGTCTGCAAGTAAAGCATTTGTTAAATCTCCAAATTGGTTTAGAATAAACAGATATATCATTTTGTAGATCAATCCACACACCAGCATGATCTGATATGATAATAGGATCAATAATTGCTTTCATCACTTTTTGTGCTATGTTATTAGAAACAAATATATAATCAATTCTTGAAAAGGATTTATGGACCTGAGAACAAAAAGAATATTCTTGCTGTTGGAAAAAAAGCAGGAGTAGCTATTCTCATAAATAAAAAATGTATAGCAGATTTTAAGTTAATAAAATTTGATCCATTAGGAAGATGGGTACATATTAAAATGAATCTGAGGAATACAACCCTGGATTTATTCAATTTATATGCTCCTAATTCAAATCAAATGGAGTTTTTCAAAAATATTCAACAGATATTACTACCACTGGCTGCTTCTAATTTAGTAGTAGCTGGAGATTTCAATGCTGTAATGGATCCTATTTTGGATAAAAAACCAAGTAAAATAATGAAATCATTAGGATTAGATAATTTGATACAAACTTGTGATTTAGTAGATATATGGCGTATCCTTCTATTTTCTGTTTCTAAACTTTAAAAAGAGTTTGATAGGGCAACAATTTTTGAGTGATTCAGAGATGATTGCAGCAGTGGGGCAGTATTTTAGTGACCAGAGTGTTTTTTGGAAGTGTTACAGAAACTTCAGATATGATGTGCCAAGTATGTTAAACTTAGGGGTGAATAACTTGTAAATTTCATGGCTCCATATCATTCCCTTTTTGGTTGGGCTGAGAACTTTTCAGCACCCCCTTGTATATACTTTATTGGAGAAAAATCAACTGTTCCCAAAAATCTCATGTCTTACTCTAACATTGGTTATACTGCCCAGCAACCCAAAATATAATTCCAAAGTCTATTTTAAAGGTGGTCTTCTGTGTTGGCATTAACAACTTTGAAACTTATAGGGCATTTCTTCTAAATAACTATTATTCCTTCTTTACTGCTCCTTAAATATGGCTTTTCAAAACTCTTTTTCATTTGCAAACATCTTTCTATACATAATAGATGCCTCAGTGTTTTGATATTTGAAAATGATTTTTGTTGACTTGTAGATTCAGGAGTGTCTGTTGCTGATCGTGAGGCTAGCCTTGAACTAATAAAGTTGGACATATCCCGTACCTTTCCATCTTTGTATATCTTTCAGAAGGTAAGAGCTATGTGAACAAAACTAAAGGGAATCAGAAATAATTTTGCAGTGTTGGTGTAGAAGAGTTTTTGAAGACTACGAAGTGATTAATAAAGTCTGTTAGAATATTGAAAAGGTAATACGCATATTACAGCCAGAACCTAGGAAGAAATTATTTTTAGTTGGGGGTTTTTTTTTTTTAACTTCAATGACAAATATTTTTTTCTAAAAGATATCTTTTCTGTTTCCCTTTCTTTTAAGGGCGGTCCTTATCATGATCTTTTGCACAGTGTACTGGGAGCATATACATGTTACAGGCCTGATGTTGGATATGTAAGTATCATTTCCATCCTGGTGAATGTTATGAAGTTAGCTTTTATGTTTTTTTAAATCCAGGTTTTGATCATAACATGAAAAGTAGAAAGCATAAGAATTGACTGCTTGTACAGCTTTAAAAAGTATAGAAATTCTTGGAGTCTTTCACAGAATTTATCATTGAAACAAATTAATTCTTCTTAAAGTAAAAGTCCTCCTAAAGCACAAATGTGTATTTTTCATATCATGTTTATTCTTATATGGACTTCCCCTTCCCAAAAAAGGGATACAAAATGGTTTACATAATTAAAAAGATACAAAATCAAAACACAAAATCAATACGTTATTTTTGTTGACAGTTAAAATCATTAGGCATCAGCTTTTTTAATATTCTTATTTCCAGTGCAATAGGTGTGTCATTCTAGACAAGTGGGTTATCTCACCATGGCCATGAGCCATCTGCAGAAGGAACCCATTCTGGATTTTTTCTGTGTTCCTCCTACTTTACTATGAGTTCTACTGCCACCTGCAGTTTTTCCTTTCTACATGCAAGCCGGAAGGAATGTTTCTGTTCTGTTGGTTCTTTTTCTTATTGTGTTCAGTGTTTTCTGTGCTTGGAGCTTTCACCTTGATCACAGCTCTGTCTGCGAAGAGAAGAAGCAGACTTAAGTCTGCAGCTGACAGGCCAATCCCTAGTGGTACCAGCCTGCACAAGTATTTTTGGAGAGGGGGTCTGTGCATGCATTTATTTCTCACCTACTGCCTTGCAGGGATTTGAGCACAGGCTTTAGGGCACCCTTAGGAGGCTCAGCCCCCCCCCCTTTCTGTATACGTGTCCATCAGTCCGTGGGGGTATAGTCAGGTTCTGTGCCTGACTGGCAGCCCAAAGATCAGCATTGAAGAGGCATATTTCTATTTTCACAGACCACAGGAGGTTTCATGTTCTGGAAAATCATTCTTGATTTTCAACTCTGCCTTTTGGCCTGGCGACAGCTGTTCGTCCTTCACCTAAGTGATGGTTGGGGTAGCTGCTCACTTGTTCAAGAAGGGTCTACAAGTATATCCCTATCTGGACTTCTGACTGATCAGAGCCCCCTTGTTCTCTGAGGGGCGCTGCCACAATATATGTGATGCCTTGGCCAAGAGCCCGCATAAGTCCTCTCCAACATGCGTTGCTCTCATGCTGTTCTCCTCAGACGGACACATTACAGACAGGTCTACCTTGGATGCTGGAGGCTCGAGCCTGCATGAAGTGGTTGCTTCTTCCTCAGTCTTTCTCCAGGAGCCTGCCTCTGCAGATGGCTTCCTGGGTGATTGTAACAATAGATTCCAGTCTTCAGTGCTAGGGAGCCCATTGCAACCACCGACTAATTCAAGGTTTTATAATCTTGTTAATAGTGGTATATCAAATAAAGTAACTTTAACTGTAAGAGCTTTTGGAAGAGTCTGTAGTTTGGTACTGTTTTTAATATTCTGATAACATCTGCAACCAGTCTTGCTGCTTGGAAGGTCTTCAGTCCTTCTAGCAGTTTTTGTCTCTTTGCTGTCTTAATTGGAGGTTAGGTAAAGAGGTTCAGATCTCTCCTTAGTCTCATGACTTCTTTCATGTTAATTCTTTCATTCAGATAGACTGTTGCATAACCATATAACACTTTAAACAGAAGGCAATAAAATTTAAATAACATTCTGCCCTTCATGATAGCATCCTGTGGGGGGCTTACTGCCAAAGTTGCCTGGACTAAGAACTAGTCTATAAATCCTCTATGAGGCCTTCAGATTACAGGTATACCTTTACTTACCAGCTCAGTGGCAGTCTTAGCCTGACCCACAGAAATGTAGTGTCTTTGCTTCTCTCCTATTTTCCAAAGACACCACTGCTTCTACTTCTGGCTTCCAATCTAATGAAGCCAGAAGTAGACCTGGAGTGTCATAATAAAGGATATCACATCTGATTTGGTAAAAGATGTGCCGCCTTCTCTTAAATCCAGACAAGTCTAATGTTAGAGGGTATGACAGGGCGCATTATGTAAGGGCTATGCCAATGTTGGTTGCTGATCTAAGTTTGTCTCCACTGAGAAGATGTGCAAGGGTATGACATTGAGTTTAGGTCATACATTTAAATTCCATTACCTTCTGGATATAGCCTCTTTCAAAGATGTTGGATTTGAACTGTCCTTTCTTAGTATTCTCTCAGTGGGGCAGAACCAATTCCATCCTTCCCAGAGCCCAAAATAGAAAAAAAAAAATTTTCTGAGCAAAGTTTTATTGCTGTTCCCTTCTGTTCTCCCCCCCCCCCCTTTATGACCTTTAACTAGGGAATCTCACTTTTATGACTTGGAGGATCTGTAGTGCAGGAACTACCATGCATGAGCAAAGAAATACATAAGTATAGCCATACTGGATCAGACCAATGGTCCATCTAGCCCAGTTTCCTGTTTCCAAGAGTGCCAATTTAGGTCCTTACTTGGCAGAAACCCAAAGAGTAGCAACATTCCATACTACCAATCCCAGATCAAGTAGTAGCTTCCCCATGTCTTTCTCAATAGCAGACTATGGCCTTGCCTCCAGGAACTTGTCCAAACCCTTTTTGAACCCAGCTGTGCTAACTGCTGTCACCAGCTGTGCTAACTGCTGTCAATGAGTTCCAGAGCTTAAGTATTCTTTTTGAGAGGAAATATTTTTTCACCTATTAGTCTTAAAGGTATTTACATATAATTTCATTGAGCAACCCTTGGTCTTTGTACTTTTTTGAAAAAAATTGATTCACTTTTATCAATTCTATATGACTCTGGATTTTGTAGACCTAAGTCATTTCATAGCTAAGGGTGAAATGACTGAGGTCTACAAAATCCAAATCAACTATCTCCTCTCCAAGCTGACTTTAGTGCTTTTGGAAAGAGCTGGAAGATTCATGCCTTAAATGCTTAGCACAGTCATATGACTCAATTCTGGTGAACTACTGTCTTCAGAGAACATCTGTTTAAAAAAACAACAACATTTCCAGATTTGTACTCTTAATTAACATAGACACTATTTTGACGTTTCTCTACTAAATAATGTGTTTTGTTCCATTGAAAGGTTCAAGGAATGTCCTTCATTTCTGCAGTACTCATCCTCAACTTAGAAGAAGCTGATGCTTTTATTTCCTTTGCAAATCTCTTGAACAAACCATGCCAGCTGGCATTCTTCCGAGTGGACCATGGCATGGTAGGCATACAGATATGAACATATAACTTGCTATTATGTTGATTCTGAAGAATGTACTTGTGAATCATCTGTTTCTTGTATACATTATTGTCATATCTTATTTACTACCTTTTTAATTTGTGAATTTTTATGAATGAGTGGAATTTTATATGTGGCATAAAATGTTAGACTAAATAGATTAAAAATATGAATTTTAAATATGGCAGCATTTTTCAGTGGCTCCAGGGGTAATTGTAGTTCTCCGAGGACAAGCAGGCAGTATATTTTCACATATGGCGACATCATCCACGGAGCCCAGAATGGACATGTATCAATGTACTGTCCATTTTAAAACTTTAGTACTGTCCATACTGTTCGTGTGCCTTCCCACCCAACCTCAGTTCTTCATTTTCTGCGGAGTGAAGAAGTCGTGATTTTTCAAACTGCTTCAGTGTGCTTTAAGTTTTCTCCACTTTTGTGCCTTTGTGTATTTTCTTCATATGTTTTCTCTTCCTTAATTTTCCCCCTTTTTATCTTGTTAGAGTTTTGGGGGGTTTGGGGGCCTTCAGGCGGTTTTCTGCCTTCTGGCTCTGCCGGGAGCATCGACTCATTTTTGGCTTACAATTAAGCCCTTTGATTTTGTGTCAGCTGTATTTCCATCAATGTCCCCAACGCCTAGTGGGTTCAAGAAGTGTACTCGATATAATAGGACTGGTTATTCTCCTTTACTTGCAAGTTTCTAGAAGACATCATCTATCTTCTTCTCTTGGCTGTGCCTCCTGCATCTCAGGGCTGTGCCCCATCTCCTCAGTTTTTCCTTCTACAAGCGAGTTGGAAGATGACTTTCTGATCTGCTATGATTTAGACTTTTTATTTTCTGGTCTTCATTCGAGCTCGCAGGCTCGCGGTGCTCCAAATGTTCCCAGTTTGACTTGGACAGTTCTGCCTGGGAGAAGACACAGACTCTGGTCTGATGTCTATAACCAGGAGGGCAACCTTTTTAGAGGGAACCTGCCTGGCCAGCCTGTCCTAATGCTTTGGTGGCTTGGGATCTGTTCCCCTGAAAGCGCGACTCCCTCCTGGATTTTACCAGAGCTTGAGTGCAGACTGTGTGGCCCTGTGTCTGTCTTGGGGCTTTAGTGGGTGTCAGCTGCGTTTCTCCCCCCCCCCCCCCCCAAAGATGCATGAGGAGCTGTGGGGTCTGGGGTCTCAGATTTGTTCAGGGTCTGACTGGCAGCCTGAAGATACAAGCATTTGGAGTGCAATTTCATGATTGTCTGAGGTAACTTTCGTCTCCATTGTCCAACTGCAGTTTGAGCTGAAGCAGCCACAGCACTAGCATAACAGTGAGTACAGGCAATTATAGCCTTTGGGAGACATCTAGATGGTCTACAGATTGAAGTTTTAGTGATTATTGGGGCTGTTATTTAGGTCCCCCACCTCCAAAAACTCTTTTGTTGAATTTTTTTATGTTTTTATTTAGCTCTCTCGGGCCAATTTTTTGGTCACTATAACACTGCCACAATGGCCATCTTAGATTTCCTAATTTAATATTAAAAGCCTCTGTCTGTCTCAAAATGCCTCAGTTTTGCTTAAAATCATTTCAGATGAACTCTTCAGACTGTTTTAATGTGGATTCATGCCAAGGAGCATGTTTGGGAAGGGAGGCAGGAACACTGGGCTTAGCCCCCTCTGGTCCCTGCAGGGCATCCCACTCTCAGGTGGCTCAGTTTGGGGGTCAGAAATCTCCCATAGAGCCCTCAGGTAGCGTCTGGGACCACGAGGAGACAAGGTGTTATTGCAGGAGTCCTTGGGGTTCCATGTTCAAGGGTTTACTTCAGATTGTGTGAGTTTAATATTTGCAGCCTTAATAAATTATCAGGGGATGCAGGTACCATCTGGGGTTACACCTGTGATTGCGCAGGGACATTTACTCTCCCAGAGCACGGTTCTCTCAACTAAGAGTCATCTGCAGGGCACAGAGGTCCAGTCGGTGAAGGACTGGAAGGAATGGGGATCAGAGTCCTTGCCCTTAATACCCCAGTCTGAATCCTCAATCTTGGAGGATGCAGGGTCTCAGACGGGCCACCAAGGAGTCTGTGACAGTCCTGGATTAGGGGGAAGACCTGATGGTGTGCCGCCTTTTTAAGCAGGCAGTTCTCAAAACTTTATTCTGTCTTTAGAAGCCATCTTCCCTCTTTCCTCAGAGATTTCATCAGCCTCAGTACAGTTACATTTAACCCTCTTTCTAGAGGCATGAACCTGGCAGTTTGGAAGTCCCATATGTGAGAATATACTGCCTGCTTGTCCTCAGAGAACACAGTTACTCACCTGTAGCAGATGTTCTCCGAGAACAGCAAGCAGATATTCTCACAACCCTCCCACCTCCCCTAGCTAGCTTCTTGTTTTTTGGATGGAACTGATGGTCTCGTGAGCTGTGAGCTGACATCAGGCAGGAAGGCACACATGGTACAGGCAGTGCTAAAGTTTTTAAAGTGACAGTACACTTTAGTACATGACTATTCTGGGCTCCATGGACAACGTCACCCATATGTTAGAATATCTGCTTACCTGTCCCCAAACACCTGCTACAGGTGAGTAATTACATATGTTTTGTGTTAGTTTTTTTTTTTTTTTTTTAATAAATATTTTTTATTCTTTTTTTAAATTCTTACATCAAGTGAAATACATGTAATACATTCAATTATGAAAAAACACTTGAAATTATTATTAAATGTTCTTACAATGTGAATTAAATAAACCCTTTATCAGAATTTTATATCATATTAATATTACAATAGTTTTCCCTCCCTACCCCTTCTATATGTTCTATACATGTGTTATTATATCTGATCAGTAGAATAATTTGTCAATGGTCCCCATATTTTATTAAATTTTTTAATATAACTTTGTTGTAATGCCAATACTTTTTCCATTTTATATATATGACAAATTGAATTCTACCAAAAAGTGTAATTCAATTTAGTGTAATCCTTCCAGTTCTGAGTAATTTGCTGTATGGCGACCCCTGTTAAAATTAATAAAAGTTTATTATTATTAGCTGAAATCGGACTTTGTGTTCTCATTGCTGTTCCAAATAATATTGTATCATATGATAGTCCAACATGATTTTCTAATAAATTATTAATTTGGGGCCAAATTAATTTCCAAAAGGAATTAATGCAGGGACAAAAGAATAGTAAATGGTCCAATGTCCCCACTTCTATTCTACAATGCCAGCATCTATTAGATCTATTACTATCTAATTTTTGTAATCTCGTAGGCGTCCATAAAACTCTATGTAATAAAAACAACCATGTTTGACTCATAGATGCTGATGCTGATCTTGTAGTATGTATTCTCCAGGACAAAAATTTTTGCCATTGAGATGGAAAAATTATCTGTCCTATCTCAATACTCCAAATATCCCTAAGTCCTGATCTCTTTTTTTTGTTTAAAAATTCGTTTATTTTCTTATACCATTTTGCGGCTTGGTGTCCTAGAAAATCCGCTTGAAAACAAAGGATTGGTAAACCATATTGAGTGTTAAGATTCTTCCATTCAGGGAACCCTTCCTGAATGGCCTGCTTCAATTGCATCCATTTAAAATATTGTGTTTTTTCTAATCCAAATTTTTGTTGCAATTGTGAAAAACTAAGCAGTGATCCATTTACTATTACATCTTTTAAAGTACGTATACCTGCTTTTATCCATTGTTTCCATACTATTTTAAATCCACCAATTTTGATCCTGGAGTTTACCCAAATAGATTGATTTAAAGATTTAGCCAATGGATCTGTTGATAAATTGCTTATAAATCTTAATGTTTTCCATGTATCTATTAGAATTCTATGATCTTTATATCTCCTAGGTATTGTTATACTAATGAAATGTTCTGGATGTAAAGGGAACATGAGGCGCCATTCTAAATATAACCAGTCGGGTACATTTTCCATGAGATCTGGGAGGATCCAATACATTCCCTGTCTTAAAATATAGGCTTGATGGTACCTATAGAAATTTGGAAAATTTACCCCTCCTTCCTTAATTGTTTTTTGTAATGATGCTAAAGCGATTCTTAGTCTTTTCCCAAACCAAACAAATTTTGTTAGTATACTGTTTAATTTTTTATAAAATGACCCCTGAAAAAATATTGGAATCATACTCATTTGATAACAAACCACAGGTAAAATCATCATTTTAATTGTTTGGATTCTTCCCCACCAAGAAAGATGTAAAGGATTCCATTGCTCGCACATTTCTGTTATTTTCTTTAATAAAAGTTTTTCATTCTCTTTAACTGTGTCATCAATTGTATTTTTTATAAGAATACCTAAATATTTTAGTCCTTCCTCTTTCCATTTAAATGAATATGAATCAAATAATCCTTTGGTGCAATGGATATTAATTGGAAGAACTTCAGATTTTTCCCAATTGATTTTATATCCAGAAAACTTTCCAAACTTTTCTATTAAATTAAGTAGATGTGGAATGGTGTCTTCTGGTTCTCTTAAATATAATAATATATCATCTGCATATGCAGATAATTTAAATTCCCAATTAGAAAATGTGATTCCCTTTATTCCCTTAGTTTGATTTATTGCAATTAATAAGGGTTCTAGAACGATATCAAAAAGTAAGGGAGATAAAGGACAACCTTGTCTAACTCCCCTTTTGTGTTAGATTCAGGGTAAATAGAACATCAGATATGAGTTCTCAGGAATAGTAATTATGGAATGATGTGATTTTTGTGTGTATATGTTTTCTCTCTTCAGATGCTGAAATATTTTGCAGCATTTGAAGTATTCTTTGAGGAAAATCTCTCTAAATTGTTTCTCCACTTCAAGTCATACTGTCTTACACCTGATATCTACTTGATAGACTGGTAAGATTTAAATTATTGGTGTAATAATTATATAATGAATATATTTGTCACTCTCTGGACTTTGTTGGATTTTCATGGTGAAAGTACACACACGGTATTACGCATCATTCTTCTTACACCGGCAACCATATATTGAAAAGTATTATGGTGAGAAGAACAAAATCATGGTCTGTTGACAAGATGTATTTCAGATTTTGCTGGCTTTATTGTACTTCGATGTATTTCTTCTGATGATTTCAGTGGACATAACAGAATTTCAGCAGTGACCCTTTTATCTATCCTGCAGAAGTGATCTTGGTCTGATGAGGTGCACAGACTCCTAGCTCAATATATAGCCTTCAAAGGTTCTTTTTTATTTAACTTTTGATATTTGCATTTTAAAGATGATACACTCAAGTACAATTAATTTAATGCAGAGTATATATCCCACTAAATCATCACAATAGCTTTGAAGCAGTGTACAAGAAAACAAATAAAAACTCGACTTATACAATAGCCAAAAATCTAATCGGGTACTTTAAATAATTTCCCTCTCTGTCTCAGTGGGCTCACAATCTAACTGCAGTACCTATAAAAAGGAATGAACAAACAATTATCATCATACATAACAGACATAGATGAAGGCATAATAATAAAACAATAATTCAATAAAAAAATATAAAAGGAGAGAAAAACTCCATGAAGCAAAGTTACTGAATAGATAAATATTTAACAAATAGGTAAGTTTTAAGTAGTTTTCTAAAGGTAAGGTAATTAAGTTCTGTTCTTAAGGGTACTGGAAGGTCATCTTGATTGAAGAAACAAGGTATACATAGCTTAGAAACAATCAACTTGAAAAAAAATTTCCCTCTAATAAACAAAACCCCCACAATTATCTCCATAAGATCACGAATACATGGGGAGAGAAGATCAATAGACATAAGCCATGCAATAATTGAACATGGGTGGGCACAAGTTATAAAAGCCTAGTATTGCTGCATAAGCATCAAAACTTTTTTTAAAATTATTGGGGATGGTGGGAGTTGCATTATTAACAGTATATCTATTATCCAGGAAACTTCTTACTATTCCTTATCCCTACTGGACCAGTTCAGACAAGTCCAGCCCAGCTGGAGGAAGTAAACTTGAAGATTCCGATGATGATATAAGTATAACAGGTGGTGGACCAGGAACGTCCCAGTATTTTTCTGCCTTCAGCAAATAGTGCAGATGAACTAATATAAGTTTCTATTATTTTTCTCAGCTTTTGGGCCAGACTCCATGACCCTCAGTCTATAGCCCTTAACTTGTGATTGAAGTCTCACCAGAGGACTTATTTCCCAAGTTCTGCGCCATAGCAAAATCCACTGATTGAGGTGGAGGAGAGCTGTTAATTCCTTCTCAGTAGCCTGGAGCCTCGACCTATGGGTCTTTGCTCTAATGCTGGACTGCTTCAGGACTTGTGAAATCAAACATTGTTTGTTTCCCCTCACCCCCCTTCCCTGCTGCCAGGTCTCGGAGTGCTGGAGGAACAATACACACTGATACAAGGGACACCAGTCCTGTCTAGTCTTAGGCCGGTGATAAGCCTGTTGTAATTGGACCTAAGGAAACCAATTTTGCCTTTTGGGGAGCTTTATGTCTTCAGTTGTAGTTCTGTCCAGGTCTTCTGCCAGACTGACCAGCTGGAATTGTGGGATTTATGGGTCCTGGCAAACAAGTATAACAGGTTCCCCTGGCTGCAAGGCCTCCCTTCTTCTAGACTTTGGCCATAAGGAGATCCGTTTGCCCTATTAGGGCCCCTGTTCACCACCTTTCTGATAGTGTGTCCTTAGGCTTCAAGGGCTTCTCCAGTAGGGAGCTATCCCAGGGACCTCTAGCCTCTAGAAAAAAGTGGCCATGTTCCCCGGAGGTGATAGGAGTTGCTGGACCACTCAGGGTTTCTCCATCCTCTTTCATGGAGAATTTTTGGGGTGGATGAGTTTTCCAAATAAGAGTTTCCCTCAGGGACTCCTTTCTAGAGTTTAAAAGGTCTCTCTTAATTAGAACTGTCTGACAGTGTGGGGTTTTGTCAAGAGGAGTTGTCCTCTCTTATATAGCAAAAGCTGGTGACTCTTAGATTCCCTCAGGAGTGGCAGAGTCCACCTTGAAGGGAGATCTTATTTTGGAATACCTGAAGGTGCCTTCAAAAGCCCTTCACTACCAAAAAGGCTCTATGAGTGTTGGTGCTGGCAGAGTGGGAGACCCCAGATCTGATTCTCAAGGGGTCAAGATTGATGAATCAGTTTTATCCTCTTCCTCAGGTTGACCTGTAGTGATTGTTTAAGATTCATAATATTGATGCTTTGGTGATTATAGTCGCTAAGAAAACCATCATTCTGTGGAGGACAGTTCAACTGTTAAGCCCATGACTGTAAGATTGTGCTACTGCTTAAGCAACTTGTCACCTCTTTGGCCACTCGCCAATCTCAGGTTACTATGGACGATATTAGCAGCAGTTTACAGATCACAAACAGCAGATTGGCAATTTCATATTTGAGTTCTTTCAGTACCCTCAGGTATACCTCTGGTCCAAGTGATTTATTATTTTTTTAACTTGTCAGTTTGGCTCAGCACATCTAATAGGTTCAATAAGATTTCTTTCAGTTCCTCTGCATCACCCTTGAAAACCATTTCTGGTATGGGTAAATCTTACATCATCTTCTGTAAAGATCAAAGCAAAGAATTCATTCAGTCTGTCTGATATGTCCTTATACTCTCTGAGTGCCGCTTTTTCTCCTTGATGATCCAACAGTCCCATGGATTCCCTCATAGGCTCTCTACTTCTGATGTACCTGAAAAAGTTGTTACTATGAGTTTTTGCCTCTGTGGCAAGTTTCTCTTCATATTTTTTTGTATCCATCTTAATTAATACTTTGCATCTAAGTGGTCAATGCTTATGTTGCTGCTTATTTTTTTCATTCGGATCCTTTTTTCCATTCTTTGAAGGATGGTCTTTTGACTAAAAGCTTCTTTCCGGGGGGCGTGGCTTGGAGCGCGCAAAATGGTCGCATAACCAGCGGAGCTCCCCGAACCCAGACAACAAACAGAAAGGAAACAGCTGATTAAAATCGCTCATCCGCATTATAAATAACAAAAATAACTTCCGAAATGGCTACCACAAGGCAAGGAAAATCGGAGAAGCCGTGCACTTCCGGTGTATCGGCAAAAAGATCTAAAGTGACTCCGGTGTCTCCGTCGAGTGTCCCGATCCCGCTGGAAACAGAGGAATTCTCAGATAAAGCTGATATAATGGCTGAACTATTTAAAATTAAATTAATGCTGACAGACAATGCTGGTAAAATTTTGGAGGTAAAGGAGGAAGTGCTAAGTCTGAAGCAAGAGATCCAGACTGAAAGGCAGAGGATGTCTGTGATTGAAGAGAGGGTCGAACTGCTGGAAGCTGTCACACAGAAGTGTGAAAATGAAAGACAAACTGTGGAAAGCTTGAAAACTCAGCTGATAGATTTGGAGAACAGGGGGAAAAGGAAGAACATCAGAGTGCTTGGACTGGCTGAAAATCTTGAAGGGGGAGACACTGTACAGTTTTTTAGAGAACTTACTACCTAAACTGTTACAGTTAAACTCCAAGTGGCCGTTGGAGATAGAACTTGCACATAGAATCCCTTCAAAAAAACCAGTGAATCAGAGTGGCCCCAGATCCTTGATTTTTAAAGTTTTGAGATACCAGCAAGCTTTAGAAATCCTGGAAGTAACAAATTTCACTGTTCCCTCTAAGCTGAGCAGGTGTCCTCCAGCTGCATTGCTACCACTAGGGGGTGGAATATTTTCAGTCGCTAAGGACAGGTATGTTCCCTGGAGTCCTGCAAAACTTGCCTGTCCCTCACAATTGAAAATGTGACAGTAAAACAACACCCTCTGTTGGTGAGACTGTGGGTGGAGGACTCCTGCTCAGCTTAGAGGGAACTGTCACTCCCCAGACTTTGCAAAACACACTGCAAACATCAGAAAGCAGTTTCTAATGCTGAGGCAGCAGTTGAAAGAAAAAGGCTTTATGTACGGCTTGTACTATCCATCTACAATGCGAATATCTACTGGAAATAAATCCTGGTATTTTCAAGATCCTGCCAAACTTAAAGAGTTTCTATCAAAAGATGAACCGATGTCTACATAAAGGAAAATTAATTAAAGGAAAAAGAGAAAATGGAGAAGACTCATTTTGAAGAGAAGAGAAAAAAAGGAAGAAAGAAGGAAAAAAGAAGTGGATTGATATTGGACCAAGTTAATTTTACTGCATTTTATTGCATGTGAAGATCTTTTGACTAATTTTTCAATATTTTGAAGCTACTGATACATTCTTAAATTAATAAGAAATTAATTATCTATGAGTTATATATATATTTACCTAACTACTAATTACTACCCATTCTGAATAATAATAATTGATTAACATAAGGAAATAAATATATGATACTAAATATTGCAAAAAGGGATTATTAATAAAATAGGAAATAATTTTAGACTTTAATAAATATGAAAATATATATTTCATTTAAATATTTATTTATATTGAATATATTATGAATATTTATTTATAATGAATATATTATGAACATATATTTTATTCAATTATTTATTATATTGAATATATTATAAATGATTTTTAAATGAGAATGTTATAAATAAATTGGTTGAATGCTAGTATCAATAATATATTAACGCTATGACTGAATATATTTAATTTAACAGTGAATATTTTAATATACATGGAATTATAGTTAAATTTAAAAATGTTAACAAAATATTAAGATGGGATATATATTATTTTGGAAAGAAGATATATTTATAATCTATATGAATTAATTAAATAAGAATCTTAATATAATGATATAGTTCACCGGGATACTAATTGATATGAAATACAAAAATTATTAAATAAAGGGTTAAGTCTGGGAATTGGGATTTTTTTCAAGAAGAGATAATAAGGAGATAAAGAATTTTAAGATACTATTATTAATATGAATAATTTATATGTATGAACATGTATTTGAATATTCATTTTGAATTCATCACAGATAATTTTATGTAATTTGCTACAATGTAATTTCAATATTAATGATAATAATTATTAACTGAATGATTGAATATGTATAAATATAACTAATTAAATATTACATATGTGGGGGGGAAAAAGAATAGCTGAACTTTTTGAGATATGTTAATTCAATATGGAGGGGTATTAGTTGTCTGGGGGAGGGGGTTTAGGGTCTGCTATACCAATGTGTGTTCCAGGTCAGACAATGTTTAGGGGGAGGGAGGGGAGGGAGCATAGAGAGAGGGAGGGGGGTTCAGAGCAATAATATATTGATGAGGATTGAAAATGGGATAAATATAAAAATTGAATTTTTCTTTCATAATTTTATTTTTGGGAGGGGTAAGGGATGGGGGGATTGGATGCAGGAAATATATTTACTTAATGTACTGAGATCTGGTCATCTTTACTATTATAGAAGTATTTGCCAAAGTTTAATTATAAAATATATGTATATAAAAATGTATTCTATTAATGTCAATGGTTTAAATCATCCTATTAAGAGAAAGAAAGTACTAACGTTCCTTAAATAAGCAAAATGCGGACATATATTTTATTCAAGAATCGCACCTTTCTGATATTGAATCTAAAAAGTTATCTGGGGGTTGGATTTCTAAATGCTTCTTTGCACCGGCAATGGGGAAAAAAGCTGGGGTTGCTGTCCTGATAAATAGGAAGTGCACTGCTGATTTCAAATTAATAAACCATGATCCTTTAGGAAGATGGGTGCATATCAAAATGGTTCTGGGAAATACAACCCTGGATTTATTAAATTTATATGCTCCTAATTCGAATCAAATGGAGTTTTTCAAACAAGTTCAACAATTACTGCTACCACTGGCTACTTCTAATTTAATAGTAGCAGGGGATTTCAATGCTGTAATGGATCCAATTTTGGATAAGAGACCAAGTAGAATTATGAAATCATTAGGTTTAGATAATTTGGTTCAATCTTGTAATTTAGTTGATATATGGCGTATTCTTCATTTTAATGATCAGGAATTCTCTTTTTGTTCTCAGGTCCACAAATCTTTTTCACGAATTGATTATATATTCGTGTCTAATAGTATAGCGCAGCGAGTGATGAATGCAGTTATTGATCCCATTGTAATTTCAGACCATGCTGGTGTGTGGATTGACTTTAAGAATAATGATATAGTACATTTCGATCCAATTTGGAGATTTGATAATGCTTTACTTGCGGACTCGAACTTTCTGGAAGATTTTAAATTAAAGATGAATGAATTTTTTCAAATAAATAATTCGGACAATATTAATGCTGAGATTTTGTGGGACGCATTTAAAGCAACAATAAGAGGAAATATTATTTCATATTCAGCATTTATCAAAAAACAACTTAAAAAACAATATGTTGATCTAGAAAACCAAATTAAAGTATTAGAAAATAAATTAATTGAGAAATGGGAACATAATACATTACAAAATTTATTAAAAGTAAAAGCAAAATATAATGAGATTTCTTCTCAATTTGTGAGGAAAGATATCTTCTATAAGCAAGTTCAGTATTATGGTAATTCAAACAAAGCTGGAAGATTATTAGCTAATTTTCTCAAAGCAAAAAAAAGGAAATCTAAGATTATTGCAATTAAAGATACACAAGGCAACACACACACTAACACCAAAGATATTTTAATACAATTTCTTGATTTTTATAAAGATTTATATTCTTCTGAATCTTATGAAAATAAAGAACAAGAGGGATTAAATTTCTTAAACTCATTTATTGGACCAAATGTTCTGGATCATATAAAACGAAGT
Organism: Geotrypetes seraphini; assembly: GCF_902459505.1. Taxonomy (NCBI): domain Eukaryota; kingdom Metazoa; phylum Chordata; class Amphibia; order Gymnophiona; family Dermophiidae; genus Geotrypetes; species Geotrypetes seraphini. The sequence continues at coordinate 259,024,444 of NC_047087.1, forward strand.
TTAGAAGATCCTATATCTTTAAAAGAAATAGAATCAGCATTGAAGTCTCTTAGAGTTGGATCCGCTCCAGGTGGTGATGGCTATACTGTTGAATTCTATAAAACATTTCAAAATATTATCTTACCATATTTATTAAATTTGTATCAATACCAAATAAATAATGGGAACATATCAGGTACTATGGCTGATTCGGTAATTATTGTCTTACCAAAACCAAATAGGGATCCTACTTTGGTTTCAAACTACAGGCCTATATCTTTATTAAATGTAGATGGTAAGTTGATTGCTAAAGTTTTAGCAATAAGATTGGCAAAAGCTCTTCCTTTTATTATTGATGTACACCAAACAGGATTTATTGCTAAAAGACATTCATCAAACAATACTAGATTAGCTTTTCACTCTTTAAATTTAGCGAAAAATATGAATGATCCAGCTTTTATGATATCTTTAGATGCAGAAAAAGCATTTGATAGAGTGGAATGGAGTTATATGTATCAAGCTATGGAATGGTTTGGAATAGACCCCGGTTTTATTAAAATGATTCAGACTTTGTATAGCTCTCCTGGTGCAAGATTATATATTAATAACAATTTATCAGATAGATTTAACTTGCGTAGGGGAGTTAGACAAGGATGTCCTTTGTCCCCCTTACTTTTTGATATTGTTTTAGAACCTTTATTAATTGCAATTAATCAAACTAAGGAGATAAAGGGAATCCCATTTTCTTACTGGGAATTTAAACTTTCTGCATATGCAGATGATATATTATTATATTTAAGAGAACCGGGGAATACTGTTCCAAGTTTACTTAATCTTCTAGAGAAATTTGATTAATTTTCTGGATACAAAATTAATTGGAGTAAATCGGAAATTCTTCCAATTAATGTTCATTGTACCAAAGGATTATTTGATTCATATTCATTTATTTGGAAAGAAGAAGGTTTAAAATATTTAGGAATTATTATCAAAAATACAATTGAAGATACAGTCAAAGAAAATGAAAAACTTTTATTAAAAAAAATAACAGAAATGTGTGAGCAATGGAATCCTTTACATCTTTCTTGGTGGGGAAGAGTTCAAACAATTAAAATGATGATGTTGCCTGTGGTTTGTTACCAAATGTGTATGATACCAATATTTTTTCAGGGGTCATTCTATAAAAAGTTAAATAATATTCTTACAAAATTTGTTTGGTTTGGGAAAAGACCCAGAATTGCTTTAGTATCTTTACAAAGACCAATTGTGGAAGGAGAGGTAAATTTTCCAAATTTTATAGGTACCATCAAGCCTATATTCTAAGACGGGTATGTATTGGATCCTCCCAGATCTCATGGAGAATGTACCAGATTGGCTATATCTAGAATGGCAGCTCCTGTTCCCACTACATGTAGAACACCTAATTAGTATAAACATGCCTAGACGATATAAGGATAACAGAATTCTATTGGATACTTGGAAGACATTAAGATATATTAGTAATCTATCACCAGAACCAATTGCTAAATCATTAAATCAATCAATTTGGGTAAACTCCAGGATCAAGATTGGCGGATATAAAATCATCTGGAAACAATGGATAATTGCAGGTATACGAACATTGAATGATGTTATTTCAGAAGGAGCAATGCTTAGTTTTTCACAATTGCAACATAAATTTGGATTAAATAAAACACAATATTTTAAATGGTTGCAATTGGTTCCCTGAATGGAAAACTCTTAATACTCAATATAGTCTGCAGGTTCTATGTTTCTAGGCGGATTTTTTGGGTCACCAAGCCGCAAAATGGTATAAATTGTTAAATGGATTTTTAAATAAAAAAAAGAAAACTGGACTTAGGGATATTTGGAGTATTGAGATTGGTCAGACAATTTCTGAGTCTCAATGGCCACGATTTTGGTCCTGGAGATTAAGATCTACAAAGTCAGCATCTATAAGTCAAACTTGGATGTTTTTGTTACATAGAGTTTTATGGACCCCTACGCGCTTACAAAAGATAGATAGTACTAGATCTAATAGATGCTGGCATTGCAAAATAGAAGTTGGGACATTAGACCATTTAATTTTTTTTTGTCCCTGTGTAAATGCATTTTGGAAACTAATTTGGCCCCAAATTAATGAATTACTAGAAAATCATGTAGGACTCTCATATGATACTATACTATTTGGTACAGCAATAAGAACTCAGAGTCCGATTTCAGCAAACAATAACAAACTATTATTAATATTGACAGGGGTCGCCATGCAACAAATAACTCAAAATTGGAAGGATTATACCAAACTAAACTATACATTTTGGTGGAATTCAGTCTGTCATATATACAAAATGGAAAAAACAATAGCATTACAACAGGGAAATATTCATAATTTTAAGAAAATTTGGGAACCATTGACTCGTTATTCCAATGATCAGATTTCATAGCACATTAATAATGATTATATTAGAATGGGGAGGGGAGGGGAATGTATATTATATAAAAATAATAATAATAATAACTTTATTCTTATATACCGCCAACAATCTTGCGACTTCTAGGCGGTTTACAATAAAGAGAAGTGGTTTACAATATAGAGAAACTGTAGATACAATAAAGAGAAACTGTACATACAGCGAATTAAAGGGTATAGCATTGTACATCTGGTAATTCCAACATTAATAATATTAACAGCAGTTTGTGTGCCATGCTGCTTACACAAGATTAGAAATATTCCTTAAATTATATGGATTTTAGTATTGAAAAAAATGGGAGGGGTATATTTTATGTGATAAATGAATTATTTGTAATCACAATTTTTCATGTATTATTTGAAGTTTTTATGTATAATTAAAATATTGTAAGAATGAAAAATTTATAAATAAAATATTAAAATAAATAAATAAATAAAAGCTTCTTTCCCATCACTTTTTTAACATGTTGGCCGTTTGCTGCTCTTTTCACCTTTGTTAATAGATGGAATATATCTTGTCTGGACTTCTACGATATAATTTTTAAACAACATCCATGCCTGATTTAAAGTCCTAATGTGGCATATCCTTTTAGTGTCTTTTTAACAATTTTACACACTTTATGATAGTCACCCTTTCAAAAATTAAATGTTGCTACAATAGATTTCCTTAGTGATTTCACTCCATAAATCGGCTCAAATTTGATCATGTTATGATCACTGTTTCTCAGCTGCCCAACACTGTTACTTCTTGTGCTATGCCCTGCATTCCAGTAAGAATGTAGGAGTGAAGGGCCACTACTCAGACTGGAGAATGGTCACGAGTGGTGTTCCGCAGGGGTCGGTACTCGTACTGCTGTTGTTCAATGTATTTATAAATGATCTAGAAACAAGGACGAAGTGCAAAGTAATAAAATTCGCAGACTGAGCAGAATGATTGCACACATGCGTACATGGATTGTAAAATGAAATTAAAAAATTTAATGATGCAAAATATTTTCATAAAATCCAAAATCTTATTTTTTATTAGATATCAATATTAGGTCATAAGAGTACGCAATTAAATCAATTGAGTATCTTTTTGCATCAGAGAATTATTATAGAAGCCAAAAAACTGGCCTTTCTCATAACAAATTCTGAAATTCTGTAGCAGTTACATGTCCATATATAACTTTTGGTTTAGTGACATCATCAAGTCTGACGACCAATAACATTTCTATGGGTGGTCTTAAAGTTTAGACAAAGAAACATTCCTCCATGTTTAAAAGTCAGTCAAAGTTTCAGATGATTTCTGAATTAACATTAACATTCAAAAGAATTCACAATTATTAACATGGTAAATTCTCAGTCCTTCCATGCTGACAAGTTCTGAGCCTTAAAGGAAAAAAAACTCCTAAGCTGACAGATTCAAATTGCACAGCCTTACACAGAAATCTTACTCAGGAGAAAAAGGGGGGGTTAAATCCCCCTCTCCTCTTCCTGAAGCATGGGCTTCCAAAGCCCCCCTTCTCCCTATTCTTGAGACTGACTCTAATTACTTCCAGATGTTGTGCTCGAGATTTTTTTCTTAATGTTTATGCTTATAAAACCATTTATATTTCATTCATATTTCCACAATCATATCACCACATATTACATCCATGGGCCCCAAACATTCATAATTTCATTCATATTTTGGCCATTCATACTTCATACATTTTATATCTCAGTTTGGAATATGGAGTTTTCCTAACTAGCCTGAGCACATCTGTTTTCAATTAGAACCACGAGGCTAAAGGCGGGAAGCTGAACAAAGAACAGAAACTATTCACTGGCACAAGATGCTGGCCTAAGACAGGACAGTTATAGCACATACAAAAGAACCTAAAATGGATTCCATGTAATCCTGATTTCCACCATGATTTGGCTCAACAGCAAAGTACATACACAGATATTATTATGCTTTCCCTTATATTAATCCTTAGTATATTTTTCTCTGGCCTTAGCTACATTATATTTAAATGTTTTATTCACCTATTTTTCGTACGCTTCTATTTGGGCGCGGTCCTTAACTAACACAGATGTTTGTCTAACTAGAATTACCCAGAATCATACGAAAAACTGGCTTTTTGTAGAAAAAAACTCCACAAAAAATACTGCACTTATCATGTCCTAACATCCATTCTCATTTCCGTCCCATAACCAGCACCCCCTGCTGGCCACGAGCCACTACTCAAGACGACACCAAACTATTTAGTGGAGTTAAGAATATAGAGGACGGCGAAGATTTACAAAGGGACCTGTACAAACTAGGAGAGTGGGCGATGAGATGGCAGATGAAGTTTAATGTAGAGAAATGTAAAGTCTTGCATATAGGAAGCAGAAACCCGAAGTACAGCTATATGATGGGAGGGCTGGTAATGGGTGAAAGTACCCTAGAAAAGGACTTGGGGGTAATAGTGGACAGGACAATGAAGCCGTCGGCACAGTGCGCAGCAGCCTCTAAGAAGGCGAATAGAATGCTAGGTACTATCAAGAAAGGTATTACAACCAGAACAAAAGAAGTTATCCTGCCGTTGTATCGGGCGATGGTGCACCCGCATCTGGAGTACTGCGTCCAGTATTGGTCGCCGTACCTTAAGAAGGATATGGTGATACTCGAGAGGGTCCAGAAAAGAGCTGACACGTTTGATAAATGGTATGGAAAACCTTTCATATGTGGAAAGATTAGAGAAACTGGGGCTCTTTTCCCTAGAAAAGAGGAGACTTAGAGGGGACATGATAGAAACTTACAAGATCATGAAGGGCTTAGAGAAAGTGGAGAGGGACAGATTCTTCAAACGTTCAAAAACTGCAAGAACGAGAGGGCATTCGGAAAAATTAAGAGGGGACAGATTCAGAACCAAAGGATGGTAGACACCTGGAATGCACTTCAAAGGGTGTAATAGGACAGTGTACGGTATTGGGGTTCAAGAAGGGATTAGATAACTTCCTGAAGGAAAAGGGGATAGAAGGATATAGATAGAGGATTACTATACAGGTCCTGGACCTGATGGGCCGCCGCGTGAGCGGACTGCTTGGCATGATGGACCCCTGGTCTGACCCAGCAGAGGCACTACTTATGTTCTTAAGAACGATGCTTCACCTACTTCTTTCTTGACTTTACAGCTTCCATTGTCTCCTGTTGCATGTTTCCAGCCTCCACTCCTGAGTGCTGTGAGTTTAATCCCTAACAAGCCTGACTTTCATGGTATTTCTAACCATAAATATTCCATACTACTTTTTTGTTTCCTGCAGGATTTTATTCTGTTTGATTCTGTGCTCTCCTTATTGTATAGTGCAATCCCTCTACCACTTTTGATGTACCTTGTCAATATAGTTTATCTCCAAGTACAAGCAGGATAGTAAGTCCTCGCAGCATGAGGACTATATAGGAAAGCTCAATGATAGGGACCTATATAGGAAATCTTTTCCAGCTAAGTCAGGGGTGTCAAAGTCCCTCCTCGAGGGCCGCAATCCAGTTGGGTTTTCAGGATTTCCCCAATGAATATGCATGAGATCTATTTGCATACACTGCTTTCATTGTATGCTAATGGATCTCATGCATATTCATTGGGGAAATCCTGAAAACCCAACTGGATTGCGGCCTTCGAGGAGGGACTTTGACACCCCTGACCTAAGTGCTAGATAGAAACATCTGTGTTACTTCAGCAAATATGTGTACGAATTCCTGCCTATTGTTGTTGTGCAAGATCACAGCAATAATAGCAGTGTGGACGACAAACCAATGGCAAAGAATGTCCAAAGGCAAAGATAACAAAAAAGAGCCTTTGTTTAAACAATTTTTATTTAACATGAAAGAAGTTACAACCAAACGATCTGTACATAGATAGGTTCATTGGTTTTTCAAGTATTGCAACTCCCAATCCTACCCCCAAAAGCCAAACAACCCTTAGTCTAAACAATTCGCTGTAAGTGCCAAAGCCAAGCATCAGCTGGGCCAGTACAGCAATTAAGGGTACAAAGATAAAGACAATCCTTTCCTTCCAGCCTCCTTATTAAAACTAAACACCAGTGGCCTGGTTTCTTATGACCATCTGTGCATATCCAATAGCAAAAGTTTTAAGGGGAAAAAAAAGTTTGCAATACCATCCCTGCCCATCAGGTGGTTGTATTTGACTTTTGCAGTTTTCATTGTTTCACATTGTCTTTTTGCTTAAAACTTTAATAAACAATTATGGGGGGAAAAAAAGATCAAAGTAAAAATAAATAAATAACCACTGAGGAATCAGGTGGCACTGAGCAGAATATATGCTCTAAACCAAAGCATTTACTGGATCTATCGGCCCAGAGTTAGAAGCAGTAGTTACTGTGTTAATGTTGTTATACCAAGCTACAAAAGGCCTCCATAGCTTATCAAAGGTAGCACCATGTCTATGCTGTTTCATTGTTAAATTAGTAAGTTAATATGCTTGCCATAGCCAAGGTCTTAAATAAGTGATGGAGAGGACTTCTTTAGTGCACCACAACCTGACTACTTCTCTCCTTAAAACTACTTCACAGGAGGGAAATCCTGTATAATATCCTCCAATATACTGGTTGGGCGATACTTGTATTGAGGATGAACAACTTAGGATCTAGAGGAATCACCATCTGGAACATGTGAGAAAAATCTTGGCCCATTCAGACCAAAACAAAATGTTATTCGCACAGATCTGCCAAATTTTAATACTCTGAACGGGCAAGGGGGGCATTATCCCCTGAACATTTATTTTTAATATCAAATTGGCAAAAGAGTTATGTGGTAAATATAAGATCTGCTGTTTAGCCCTTCATATTTAACCAGGTAATTTCATTCCTTATCCTTAAAGTAGCACTCTGATGACAAAAGGCAGTGTGCAAAACTGGCCTTAGGTTTCCTATCTCTTCAGGTCACACTACCTCAAATTAGGTAACATCATTTTTGTACTTCACACTGCACTAAAATTTACATGCATTGCCTTTTTGCATGGTGGATATTCTGAAAATCAGAATGCCTTGATATGTCCCAAGACTGGTTTGAAAACCACATGTTTAAATTATTGAGCTGACTTGTCTGCTTTTTGAAATGTTTTATTCATTAATTGCTATTTTTTCATATTTTTGAGTTCTTGCAATTGGTAAGATGTTCTGCACTTAAGGATGAATATCTGGGGAGAAATAGGAAAGGGAGCAGGATATTATTGCAGATGTAGGAGAGATGTGCTTTTTATGTTTTTATTTTTTTTTTTACAGGGCAGGGATGGATGCTGTTATGCTTAGAGGCATGAGGAATAATTGTTATGTTTTTATTCCTGATAAATTGGGGTTTCCTTACCAAGTTTTCAGGTCACTTGCTATCTAATTTTCTGGATATTCACAATGAGTATACCTGAGAAATTGGCATATATTGCCTGTTTTGTTCTCAATCTAGTTTTATGAATTGTATAGTATGTATTTAACTTAGGTCACTGATTGAAATGGTTAAAAATGTTACTCTATTTGTGCAGCTTGTTCTGCTTTATTAGCCCCCAAGGCAGAGTGTAGAATGCAAGGGGCTGTTCAAGACAGTTGACCACAAATGCAAAAGTTGGTTCGGGGCATTATAACCTGCACAGTACCTGATATACTTTATATACTTGGGGCCAGATTCTCAAAACTTAAGGTTGCCTTTAACACAGTCACTAAACCAGTTTCAGCCGGTTTAGTGTGCATGTATTTTAGTGGCGGATTATCAAAACGGCTTACCGTGATCTTTTCTGAGCTTCTTAGCACTCTTCATTTCTGCCATGCAAATGGGCTCATCAGTATTTAAACGAGCACTTTGGCGGATTCTTCAATGTCGCCAAGTGATTCTCCAAGCGCGGTGTTGGCTTTTGGCAACCAAAAATCAGCAGTTGGTCCAGGATTGCTGCTACCTGTGAAAAGTGCATCTCTGATGTGTGTTTTGACTGTTGCTCATGAAAAAAAAATTATACAGTAAAACCTTGGTTTACGAGCATAATTCATTCCGAAAACATGCTTGTAATCCAAAACACTCATATATCAAAGCAAATTTCCCCATAAGAAATAATGGAAACTCAGATGACTCATTCCACAACTCCAAAACCTTAATACAAAATACTATACGTATTTGTATTACAAGACCTCGCTCGTTTAGAACAGTTCCTACACTCCCGCAGCGTCAGTGAGAGAAGAACCATCGGCTCAGTTGTGATGATGTGATGCGTGTACACTATATGTATGCATATTGCAAGACGTTGCTTATTTAGAACAGTCATTACACTCTTGCAGCATCAGAGAGAGAACCATTGACTCAGTTGAGATGTGTGACTTGGCAGAAGGGCTTCGAGGTAAAATAACATTATTCGCCGATGACGCCAAACTGAGTAATGTAGTGGGCAAATGCACAACAGACGAAGGTTCAGTGCCCGACAACATGATGCACGACCTACTCCTACTGGAGCGATGGTCTAGGACATGGCAACTCAACTTCAATGCCAAAAAATGCAAAGTTATGCACCTGGGCAGCCAGAATCCATGCAGGTCTTATACCCTTAATGGCGAGATCCTAGCAAAAACGGTAGCAGAACGAGACTTGGGGGTAATCGTCAGTGAGGACATGAAGTCTGCCAATCAAGTGGAGCAGGCTTCGTCCAAGGCAAGACAAATCATGGGCTGCATACGAAGGGGTTTCGTCAGTCGTAAAGCGGAAGTCATTATGCCATTGTATAGATCCATGGTGTGGCCCCACCTGGAATACTGTGTGCAATTCTGGAGGCCGCATTATCGCAAGGATGTGCTGAGACTGGAGTCGGTGCAAAGAATGGCCACCCGGATGGTCTCGGGACTCAAGGATCTACCATACGAAAAACGGCTTGACAAATTACAGCTATACTCGCTCGAGGAGCGCAGAGAGAGGGGAGACATGATCGAGACGTTCAAGTATCTTACGGGCCGCATCGAGGCGGAGGAAGATATCTTCTTTTTCAAGGGTCCCACGACAACAAGAGGGCATCCGTTGAAAATCAGGGGCGGGAAACTACGAGGTGACACCAGGAAATTCTTTTTCACTGAAAGAGTGGTTGATCGCTGGAATAGTCTTCCACTACAGGTGATTGAGGCCAGCAGCGTGCCTGATTTTAAGGCCAAATGGGATCGGCACATGGGATCTCTTCACAGGGCAAAGGTAGGGGAGGGACATTAAGGTGGGCAGACTAGATGGGCCGTGGGCCCTTATCTGCCGTCTGTTTCTATGTTTCTATACTATATGTACTTGTATTGCAAGACATTGCTTGTATATCAAGTTAAAATTTAACAAAATGTTTTGCTTGTCTTGCAAAACACTTGCAAACCAAGTTACTTGTAATCCAAGGTTTTACGTAGTCTCTTATTTGGGGGTGTGTGGGGGGCAAAGCACACTTCTTGAGTGTGTGTATTATAGCCGTGTCTTAAGTGTTTCTGACTGTGGTTCATGATAAAATTTGGCATTAAAACCAAATTACAAGATTTACATGAATTTTATAGCAGTTTTGGGGGTAGAAAAGGCATGTCTTATGCGCACTTGTTGAAAGCCAACTTTGCATCTCTCCTCCCTTCATCCAGTAGCTTCCTGCATACCTGTGATTGACAAACCGCTTAATGCATGGCTTTTCCCGGCACATGCGCACATTTACGCCTCTTTCGTGGTGTATTCTGCGCATGTGCCGATCACTATCACCAGCAACTCATCTCAGGTAGATTTGGTGAATCTTGGTTATTCTTCGCCAACCTCATTTGCATGCATGTTTTTTTGAGAATGATTTGTCTTTTTGAAATTGCTACAATGATGGGCTACAACAGTGGCCTATCGGTTTTGAGAATCTAGCTCTTAGTTCACTTCTAACTATTCTTCACTCTATGTACTGAAATTTCTGTTATCTCATTTTGTACATAAAGCAGACAGCAAAAAACTTTGAGCTGTTGCATCTACAATATCATAATTCAATTTTCATTGCACTATAACCTTCTCTTTTTGCAAGATAGCAGGCAAAATTGTCAGTGGTTATTAATTATTGTATAATTTATTGTCAGAGTGCTTACATATTGTTTTGCTTCTAGGATTTTCACACTATATAGCAAGTCGCTACCACTTGACCTAGCCTGTCGAGTCTGGGATGTCTTCTGTAGGGATGGAGAAGAGTTTTTGTTTAGAACAGCACTAGGAATTCTCCGATTGTATGAAGATATCTTGTTACAGATGGACTTCATCCATATAGCACAGTTTCTAACAAAACTGCCTGAGGACATCACATCAGAAAAGCTTTTTAGTTGTATTGCAGCTATCCAGATGCAGAATAGCAACAAGAAATGGGCACAAGTAAGTAATGATAATGCAAATAGAGAGCTGCATGGGAATGGGGATTGTGGGATTCCTATGTGGATGGAAGACATTACTATGGTGTTCTCATGGGAGTGCAGTCAGAATCTCTGGTGACTCCAGAATGAGGCTTGGAATGCACTTAGCGTCAGTTGGAGCACCAGAATGAAGCTATACCATCCCCTCTCAAAAAAAAAAACATTGGAGGCTGTTGGGGTTGGTTGGAAACAGAGGGTTGCGAGCAAATAAATAACAGCATCTACTCCTGCGAGTGCAGGTGGGGATGAAATGGATCTTAGTGTGTACAGGTGAATATGGGTTAGATCAGGTGGGAATGGGTGAAACTTATGACTTTGTTCAATTCTCTAAATGCAGTCTGAAATGAAAACCCTTAATTTTTTTCAGTGCACATTCCTTGATATTTCAGGTGATGTGTATTCTGGTGTGGGTTTTTTTTTTTGTTTTTTTTACTTTCTGAAGAAATGTAAGAGAAGTTTCAGGAAATTAGTGTGCCTTACTGAGTTATGATTGTTGAACTTTTGATTGAAAAAGGTCTCAGGTCACTTGCAAGTGAAAAGGGGCTGAGTAGATATTCTGAAAATGCTCAGGAGATTAGAAGTTAAGGGTGTTTGATTGTGCTTCAAGATTTCCCAGTGTAAACTAAAGTTCTTTGAGTATGGCTACTGATTCTGGTCCATTCTGCATTACTCCACAAGCAATTTTCCAGCTGTGTGCAGAACAAATATTGATTTTGTTTTTTCCTTTTGGGTGACTGTGAGAGCAGCATTTTTGTACTAAGAGGATGAAAAATATCTGTTTGCTCTACAAACACTCCTTACTAATCAGATATTATGTATAGTTGAAAAAACCTATTAAATAAAGATTCCTTTTTTATGCTGGGGTTTTTCTTTTATAATAGGTATTTACATCACTAATGAAGGATAATAAAGAAGGGGACAAAAATCCTAGCCCAGCACTAAAAAGCTGATTTCCTTTCTCGGTGTTTGAAGAGTTACTCTATAGAACCACTTGACTAACTACAAAAGTGAATCATTGTATCATCTTGCTTGAAAACCACTAGAGAAGAATCCAACTGTGAAAGAAAGAGTGACTTCGGATACGGTGAAACATATGGAAGACATGTCTACCCCGTGCCAGTATTAAGCAAAAATAGGTTTGTGAGGAATTTAGTTTCCACAGACCAAGCTAAAACAAAATAAACCAACCACTTGAGACTGCATAATAAAAATATATATCTATATCTATATACATGTATTTAAATATTAAAAAAACAAAACAGTTCAATGCAATAACATTTGTAATAAAACCTTTCTGGTACATAACATTTGTAAAATATTTTTATGAAAACCACAAAAGCACTTTCTAATACTTTTTTAAATTTTTTTTTCCTTTTACATTTTGTGAAAGTGCTAACTATTGTATCAGGCTTATTAGCTGCAGCATGAACCAAACCCTGGTACAGGTATTAGCTACTGAACTTGCAGATGCAGAAAAAGACCTATGTGGACCAAACAAGTTTTGTCTGTGGAGCTTGTTATTGGATGTGCCTTGACTTGGCCATTTACATTCATTCTTCAGTAGAGAGAAATGTGGTAGTTTGCTCAGGAACCAGGAGTATTGATTACAAAATGTGTGGCATTTAGGTTTTTCTCTGGCCTTTGTTTTCTTTTAAAACATCATCCTTGTATAGTAGGGACTTTTCACAGAAAAAATTATTGAACAGCAGGAAACCAGAACTGACATGATTGGACATTTCTAGATACATCAAAAAGCTTATTATTCCAGGACAAGCAGATAGTTTTAAATCTGACACTAGAGATGGTCTCTCTTTTTGGCCCTGTTCAGATATCTTTCATAATCAAAGTGCAGCCATGTAGTGAGACTTTTTCTGATAAATGCAGGTATTTGTAGCGTACAAGATTCCAAAACCTAAAATATTTGAATGTTCATATGGGAAGGTTTATTAAGAAACAGGACCATAAATATTTAATCACAGTCATTCCATAAAATGTTGTTGCTGCCAGATAAGTGTGTGTGTGTGTGTGTGGGGGGGGGGGGGGCTTAAGTATTTAATTACAATTAAAAAAAATGGGCATTTTTCTCCTTGATCATACTTAGAACACTAGCTGTACTAATGACCTGGAGGAAGCAAAATATGTCTTGTTAACTGGTTTTCAATATTAAAATGCTTTTTCAGTCAATGAACTTCAGAAAGTAGAAAGGAAATATAATTTTAGCTCACCCAAAAATTAAAGTCTTAAGAGATGATAGCTGTTATTTAGTTAACAGATTTGTGAAGATGCATATTTTGGGGGGACTATCTTGATTTTGGCTATAGAATGAACCTTAGAAATCCTGAAAACTTGCATCTGTAGTTTAATATCAATGTTATCTACTTAACTACTGCTTTGGTTATCCTCTAGAGAATTCAGTAAACCGAGTGATTGAAAGACAGAACCATAGAATGATTTTTAGAAATGTGTGTTCTATACTGTGCAATATCAAAAGTTCATGTCTTAGCATCACAGCTAGAAGACTAACTGTTTTATATAAGTAAGAACCTTTCCCACTGTTCTGCAGATATCTTCTGCATTCTGTTGCAAAGACATAGGATTCTGTACTGAAGCTGTTATCATCTAGTTAGGAATTTTGCAGAAGTGTGTCACTCATATCTTTTATAACTCCTCTCCTTCACCAGTGGAGAATAGCTCCCTCTTCAGTTTTTCCTTCTGCAAGTGAACTGAGAAGGTGAGTTCTGATCTCTTCTGCTTCATTTTATTATTTTTGAGTATTTTTGTCTGTCGTTTTCTGTGTGTCTTTGTCTAGAGCAGTGATTCCCAACCCTGTCCTGGAGGAACACCAGGCCAATTGGGTTTTCAGGCTAGCCCTAATGAATATGCATGAGAGAGATTTGCATATGATGGAAGTGATAGGCATGCAAATTTGCTTCATGTATATTCATAGGGCTAGCCTGAAAACCCAATTGGCCTGGTGTTCCTCCAGGACAGGGTTGGGAACCACTGGTCTAGAGGTCTACCTCTTGGGGCTACTTCATCAAGGAAAGGATGCAGATCTGCAAGGGTGGGCTGCTGCTCGCAAGTCAATCTCTTAGAGCAGTGATTCCCAACCCTGTCCTGGAGGAACACCAGGCCAATCGGGTTTTCAGGCTAGCCCTAATGAATATGCATGAGAGAGATTTGCATATGATGGAAGTGATAGGCATGCAAATTTGCTTCATGCATATTCATTAGGGCTAGCCTGAAAACCCAATTGGCCTGGTGTTCCTCCAGGACAGGGTTGGGAACCACTGTCTTAGAGTACCAATAGAGCCAGCCTGATTTGTGATTCATTGAAAGCTCGGGATCCATTCCCCTGGGAGCTTGCTCACCTGCTGATTTATCAGAGGCTTGAGCACAGGCTGTGAGACCCCTTTGGGTATTGGAGCCGGCTGCATATAATCAACCCCCACCCCCGATGCGCCACTTGGATTTAAGGGTGTTGGAGTCTTCAGTCAGAGTCCCTTTGACCAGCAGCCAGAAGATTTCTAGTGAAGGATTTGTTTCTCCAGTTTTCTGAGGCAGAAATCTTTTTCCTGCAGGCAGGCTGCTACAAGCTGACAGGCACCAGAGAAGTCATAGTGAGTACTCCCAATATTCCCTATGGGGAAAATGGGTGGAAGCTCACTTACAGGTGCTCTCTGCTGCCCACATGATAGGAATAGAGAATGTCCAGGCTGACTTTCTAAACCAGCAGACTGTGGATCCAGGGGAGTAGTCTCTGTCCCAAAGAGTGTTCAACCTCATCATGCAGTACTGGGGAAGACCGGAGATGGATCTCATGACTTCAGCCAAGAACATGAAGGTGACTTGCTTCTATAGTCAAAGAGCTGAAATGGGAAGCACAGGGCTGGACTCCCTGGTTTAGCCCTGGCCTAAAAGAGTCTCTTCTACATGTTTCTACCATGGGCCATAGAGTGCCAGATCATCTGCAGAATCACGAGCCACCAGGGTCTGGTAATACTGGTATCTCTAGACTGGCCTCCTTGGCCTTGGTATGCAGATCTAGTGCAGCTACAAAGAGGCAGGTGTCTCAGACTGCCAGTTCATCCGGGCTCCTCAGTCAGGGCCCAGTCCCCATGGAGAATCCAGAGTGCTTTGGTCTTATGGCATGGCTCTTGAGCAAATGGCCCTAACACATATTTGTTACTTGGAGATAGTCATCGTGACTCTACCAGAGCAAAAAAGCCTTTGACATTTGCAGCTTTCCAACTATGATGCACCAAGGAACAAGTAGAGCTTTGCAAGTCACTAATTCCTGTAACCCTGGCATTTCTGCAAGCTGAACTAGAAAAAAGCCTAGCAGTAGCATCCTTCAAAATCCAGGTGGCAGGCCTCTCAAGCTTTTGGGCTTGACGAGGTAGGTGGTCACTGGCGTCTCATCCAGACGTCACTCAGTTCTTGAAGAGGTTGCTCAGGTTGCATTCTTCATTGTGCCAACCTTTCCTGTCTTGGAACCTTAATATCATTTTGAAGGATCTTTTTCAGTTCCTGTATGAACCTCTGCAAGACGTGTCTCTTCTGGACTGTACGGTCAAGATGATATTTCTAGTGGCCATAGTCTTTACAAGGCAAATCTCAGAATTATAGGCTTTCTTCTGCAATGTCCTTCCTCAGGCTTACAAAGGCTGGTGGTTCACTGCAGATCGGACCTTCCTTTCTGCCGAAGGTGGTCTCAGCTTTTCACTAAACAATATAGGATTTCACAGACGCTGGAGGTACAAAGAGTTTTACTTCACTACCTGGAAAGGACCAATGATTCATGTCTATCTGACCATCTTTTTGTGCTGACCAGTCATGAGGCAGGCCAGCTTCCAAGGCTTCGATTGCTAGATGGATTTGCATGGCAATTTCTTCTTCCTACACTTCTTCTTCAAACAGCCACCTGTCTCTCTCAAAACACATTTGACCAAAACTGTATCTGCCTCCTGGGCAGAGTCCTGGGCTATTTCACTCAATGAAATCTGTAAAGCAGCTTCTTGGTTTACTCTCCATACCTTTACAAGGTCCTACAGAGTGGATGTGGTAGCTCAAGAGGATGCTGCATTTTGGACCTCTGTGCTGCAAGCAGGCTCATCTGTCCCTCCCTAGACGCCTGGCACTGCTTTGGTATGTCATCTTCTGTACAGAATCCTATATCTTTGCAAAAGAATGGAAGATTAGGTTCTTATCTTGTTAATAATCTTTCTTTTAAAAGACATAAGATTCTGTACGGCCCGCCCTGTGCAGGTTTACAATTCACCTGATTTCTGCCTTGGACATTGCTAGGGTCCATCATGAGATTTCTACTGTCGGTTGGATGAACATGTAAAAAAAAATAACGGAACAAGAGTTTATTAAGAGCAACACTGTTTTATTGAACCTTGAAGTTTCTTATGCGATAGTGCTAGTTGCACACAGCAGGGTGGTTCCTGGATACTCATAATTTGCGAGTTCCTGTTGATTTCTGTTCTGCTCTGTAACACATGAAAAAAGAACAATAATGTATGTTGTCTCCGAGGAAGACCCTGGGCCCCTCCTTCTCTTTTCTTCTGTTTCAGTGGAGTTTAATAGCTTTGGTACTAACTGAAGAGGGGAGCAGTTCTCCACTGAGAAGAAGAGTAGTTGAAAGATATATGAGCGACACCCTTCTGCAAAGTTTGCGACTAGAGGACAGCAGCTTCAGTACAGAATTCTATGTTTTGTAACAGACAGAACGAAGATTACAAAGGTAAGAACCTAATCTTCCAATGAACAATGTTGTGCCCTAAACTGTGATTTAAAAAAAAAAAATCTGTCATGATAGGCACATTTATTTAATATTAGTGCACTACTTTATTTCTCCAAGTCAACTGACTTTTTGATTCTAATAGGAATCATCATTTGGGTTGTGATAAAGCACAACTTTTGTCTTAAAAATTGGTAATGGTGGATACTAGTTGAGGTTTCCCCTGCCTAATCAGAGTCCAGTTTTAATAATATTTAATGTAAATAAATTGCTTACTAGTGTTTTTGTAATTGGTCGTCTTATGTGGAAATAAGAAAGTAAAAGCTATCACTGCATACTTTTTAACTTGGGAGGGAGTTTCCAGTTTTCAAGCTTACAACTATTTACATTATGTACTGTTTTGTTGCACAGATCTTATCTATTAAATTTAGCATTCCTTTACAGTTGAAAACTACATTTAAACACTATTCATTTAACAGTGTAAAATTTGCAAATTAACCCATGTTTTATGTATTTTTGTTCAGGTTATTTGTTCCATATTCTGTGTTCTATTGTACAGATTTCTTACTTTTGAAGTATAAACGTGTACATAGAATTTGTAAATTGAAGGGATTTAGCCTTCATTTAAAACCACTAGTAATGATTCCTATGTAAATAAAACTCAGAAATGGAGAGTATGATTTGAGTCTTCTTTGCAGTTGAAGTCTTTGATTTAAAATTAAAATTTTATCAAAACATTTAGTTTTTTATGCAATGTAGTTATCATATAAAGCTGTACTATGTGTTCAGCTGTACTTGTCTTCATGCCAATGTTTTTGGTGCCGGAAGTTTAGGTTGGTCCTGCAGCACTGTGCATCTCAAGCTTGCAGATAGTTGAGTTGCGGCAGGGAAAACAGGAATCCCACTGAGCTTCTGCCACTGGAGTCAGGTGAGATGAAAGAGACTGGGTGAAGGTTGGGGGGTATACAAAGAGAGAGGCTGGGTGAAGGCTGGAAGGGCATTATAAAGAGAAAAAAGATTGGATGAAGATTGAGAAGGGATGAGAGATAGAGGAGATGGGGGAAAGTACATGAGAGAGAGAGAGAAAAAGTTTGGCTAGGCCACTGAACTCATTTCTTCAGTGAAACTACTCAACTACCTGTAATAGCACAACTTGAGTTTCCCTGAATCCAGTTTTATTTTTTTTTCTTTTATACAACTGGGCTGGATTTTCAAAAGTCACTGATAAAATCCGTAGAAGTGATATTTATTTTATGGACGATTCTCAGCATAATAGCATTCAAATTATATGCACAATATTTGTATGGAGAATTGCCAGTAAAGAGCAGGAGGAACTGCTTGATGCTTGCTCAGAAGAACAATCGCTAAGCACAACTCCTCCCTTCTGTCAAACTTGCTCTCCCTGCCCTGATCAACTGAGCCGCAAGTCTCAACGAGTCCTGCTGACTCAGCTGATTGACCAGCAGGGAGAGCAACAGAGGGAAATATTCCCCTTCCTACCGACACCCCCTCCCTTATCTGCCACTGCCTGGCCCCCTTACACTCTGTACAAGATCGGCAGGAGGGATATGCCTAATCCCTCCTACCTCTGGGATCCCCCCTCCGACAAACCCTTGGCACTCCTGACAACTCCCCCCGCCATCCCCTGACAATGCCCCGACACTTCCAGCAGGAAGGATGCCAGAGTCTCCGACTTCCTGACAAACCCCCTGGGTAACTTCCCAATACGGCAACTCCCTTCTGCCGTCGGGGACCCTTCCCCCGACACCCCTTCAACACCCTTGGCAGGAGGGATGCCTTCCCCTTCTCGGTGCATTCTGAGAAGTACTGGGGAGGGGCTTAAGGCTCTGATTGGCCCAGGCACCTAAGATCTCTCCCATAGGCCCCTGGGCCAATCAGAGCCTTAGACCTATTCCTGGAGAAGGGGAAGGCCTGCCATTTTGAAGATATGGGCCAGCTAGTTTCCTAATCAATTATGAAAAATCAATGCTGATCCCCACATAGAGCTTGACCTTTATAGGGGTGATGATTATTGCACTGCAAACACTGGAAAAATTACCACAGGACAGAGCAGAAATTATCACTTTAGAACCACAGTAAGGCAACTTCTTATTTTCTTATGCCACATGACAGCAGCAGGGTATAGCCCCATTAGCCAGGTTGCACATGAGAAAACTCCAATGTTGCTAGTATATAGAATCTTTATCCACCAAAATACCAATGAATCAAGTTGCACTGCTGTGCTGGCTATTTCCTCAAAATATAATGAATGCTCTCTCTTTCGGACTCCTACTTCCACGATTCAACTCATGACATACTTCCAAGAAGGGATGGGGAGCTCAGCTCAATGATTCTTACACTCAAGGAGTTTGGATGCTTATCCAAGGAGTCAAGCCAGTTATCAATCACTTAGAATTAGGAGCAATATATCTAGCCTTGCAAATCTTCTTCCAAAATCAACTGTCGCACCAGGCCTTGCATTTTTAAATGGACAACCATGTTGCAATGTATTATATCAACAAACAAGGAGGCATACAGTTAAGAACCCTTTGCAGGGAAGCTCTTCAAATTTAGGATTTTGTCCTTTACCTCAAATCTTTCCTGATGGCATCCTACCTCCTGGAACCTCTGAACACCAGGGCAGATGTGCTAAGTCATCAATTACAACTCACGAGTGATTTTTAAAGACCACAGTTAGCTCCAGAAATTGATCTCTTTGCATCCCCTTTAAATGCTAAGTGCCATCAATCCTGTTCAAAATATCTAGCTCTGAAAAGACTGGCAACGGGGACACTCCAGGTATTGTGGACTCAAAACTTGCGATATGCTTTCCCTCCACTATTACTGATCTCGAGAACACTATAAAAAGCTCAGTCCAAAGCAGCTCAGCTAATTATAGTCATCCCACATTGACCCAGTTAACCCTAATTCCTATTCTTGCAAAAAATATCCAAATGCATTCCAATAACTCTTCCACAAAAAGAAGACCTGATAACAAGGAAGCCCATTGCTTCATCCAAACTTCAAGTCCCCCCTACTTCTTACAGCTATGATAATAGAACCTCTCTGCGGGATTCTTACACAGAGTTTTCCTTGTTTTCTTAGTCGCCCAGAAAGACTAGATTAAGAAGTCCTATGTATCAAAATATGTCAAGATTTCAGCACTGTGGCGATCCACGTCATCTTGTTCCATATCAAGGTTGCTGAAAGTCTCCGATTATTTATACATCTTTTGGATTCAGGATTGTCCTAGTCATCAATTAAAGTGCATGTAGCAGCATTATCAGCTTTTCATGATTGCATTGATGATCTATCCTTAATAAGACATCCTATCATGAAGTGATTGTTTTAAAATGCTTACTTCATTTGAGACCACCGCTAAAACATCTAACACTGGCCTGGGATCTTATTCTTATTGTGGAAGCACTGATTAAAAAAAACAAACATCTATTTGCACCTTTATCATCAGCCAAATTAAAAATATGTACTGTATCCTGAAAAACATGATTCTTCTTTACCTTAGCAGCACCAAGAAGCATTGCAGAGATATAAGTTCTGAATTATGAGCATGACAAAGTTGTTTTGCATATGCATCCAACACTTTTAATAAAGGTGGTGTTGGTTTTCCATCTTAATTATTTTGCCTCTTTTCTATCCTTCTCTAAATCATAGTGAACAGGAGCGAAAATTGCCTACATCGGACTGTAAGAGAGCTCTTCAATGTTATTTGGAAAGGATGTTATCTCAGGATAGGCCACCTCAACTCTATCATTCTAGTTGCACAGTTGCGAACATCCAGTAACAAAGTGCAAGTCCAAACGGATAGTGGACTGCATTCGTTTTTGTTATGCTTTAGCATATCTGTATTAAATGTGTCACTACATTTTATGACAGCTGTGAAAACACATTTGCAAAAGACTATTTTCCTGAACATTTGCAGAACCACAACTTAGTCTACTATCCTCGCATTCATCAAGCATGATTGTATGTAGACCATGAATCACATAGAGACAGTATGGGGAGGGCAAGGGGGCAGTCCACTCCGGACAACATGTTGGGGGGGCCGGCACCCCTTCTCCTCTATGCCTCTAACCACTCCTCCCCTTGCCATGCATGCACCCCTTCCCTCTAGTTGTTCAATGTCATGAGCAACAACTTCAATGTGTTCCTTGCGACCGCTGCTGTTACTTCCGGGGGCCGAGCATAGGGAGAACCGCCAGGGTCGCAAGGAGCACGTTGAAGTTGTTACTCGTGGCAGTGAACAATTAGATGTACAAGGGAAGGGGTGCATGTGTGGCAGGGGGGGATCAGGGAAGGATGGGGGAGGGGTGCCTCTCACCCTCGCTACGCCATTGCATAGAGACTCCAATTTTGGACAGACATTACTTCTTTTGGGGATTTGACAGCTTCAACTCTCCACTACCTCCAAATTTTTCACAGGTTGCAGTCTTGTTGTCTGAACTACAGTATAATCTCATTATAATGGGCTCGCTTATAACGGAATATCATCTATAGTGGATGAGGTCCGCTGGTCCCGGCCGTGTGCCTTTATGAACATGCAGAAAAGCATCCCATATAGTGGACTTTCGCATATAACGGACAAACAATTTGGTCCCCAGAGCTGCTTTTAGATGTAGTTTTGTTCGGATATAACAGACATGCAGATTATTTTTCTTTCCAGTATAGTGCGACATAATGCTTTAGAACAGGGGGTGTCCAACCTGTGGCCCCATGAAGTATTTTGTGCGGCCCCGGTCAAGGGCAATGCAGTGTTTTCCTCTGCTGCCCCTGGGTGTTTACCATCTTGCCGGCTCCCTCCTCTGTCTTCCTGCAGCGTTTGAGCGGCCCCAGAAACATTTTTTTTGACCAAATCGGCCCAGGGAAGCCAAAAGGTTGGACACCCCTGCTTTAGAACATCTTTTAGTGTTCTGGTTTTGCAATCATTTCATGGTGTCAGGTCAAAGGCGCGCCCAGACAATTGAGCGCAGCGCATGCCGCTGCACCGCTCTAAATTACTGTTTTTAGTGCTCCGACGGGGGAACTCCCCCACTTTACTTAATAGACATCGCGCCGCGTTGTGGGGGGTTGTAACCCCGACATTTTACTGAAAACTTCACTTTTTCCCTGTTTTTAGGGAAAAAGTTCAGTTTACAGTAAAATGTGGAGGGTTACAACCCCCCAAACCCCCCATAACACCGGCGCGATGTCTATTAAGTAAACTGGGGGGGTTCCCCAACAAAACCCCCCGTCGGAGCCCCTAAAAACTGTAATTTAGAGCGGCGCAGCGGCGTGCACTGTGCTCAATTGTCGGCGTGCGCTTTTGTCTTTCGCGCCGTTGTCTATGAACCTCATTTCATGCCATACCAATGTTTTGTTGAGTTTTGTTATTGATGTTGATAATGCTTGTGCAGTGACTGTTCATTGATTGTATGTTGTTTCAAGCTGACCTGAATAAAGTTTTTAAAAAATGCAACTCTGAATATAATGGACTCTGGATATAACGGACTGTTTTGCCAGGTCCCTTGAAGTCTGTTATAACGAGATTATACTGTATTTATTTTGTACTATGCATTTAACAGTCTGCAATCTTTAGCTTGGGAGTCACCACTTGGGTGGATGCAAAATCCTCTGTCTGTGGCAAAAATAAAGTTGCTGATCTGTAACAGTGGTTCTCTGTAGACAGAGGATCTTCCAGCCACACTAATGATGAAGCGAGGGAAGCTGGTGCTAGTCATGCCTCCCCCCCCCCCTTAGGGGTGGGGATCTCTTAAGTGTTTCTCAACTCGATCCTGGAATACTTCTTTTGGCAATCAAGTTTTCAGGATATCCACAATGAATACAGAAAGGGTGGTAGATGTATGGAATAGGCAGAAACTGTGAATTCAAGAAATCATGGGACAGGTATGTGGGATCTCTTAGGGAGAGGAGGCGATAGTTGACACGGGATGGGCTATTTGGCCTTTATCTGCCATCATAGTTCTAATATGCATGAAATAAATTTGCATATAATGGAGGCAATGTATGCAAATCAAGTTTATGCATATTCATTGTGGATATCCTGACAACCTGACTGGCAAAGGGATACTCCAGGACAGAGTTGAGAATCATTGTCAATGCACTCCCACCCCCTTACATGGTACTTCTGTTCTTCATTGGCAACAAACATTCTCTCCTAGCTATTGCTCGTACTGGCTTGAACAGGAAATTACATCAGAGAGAGGGCTTGGAGCTGGCATAAGGAGTGGGTAGGAGTCTTTGCTTACTGCCATCTAAGAAGACTTTAAGATAGGATTTACCCAGACATCCTCTTTTTAGAAAACTGGCCAGGCGTTCGGCTGGCTCTTTTTTTTTTTTTTTTTGTTAGGCAAAATCGTAACCCTACTTTTCAGAGGTACTAGGGGGAGAGTGCCTTTAAGAAACCCACCATTGGAAGGGCATGAGGGTGGAGAGAAGAAATGGTGGGAGGTGCCTCTGTCAAGATGGTGCCTGGGATTCAATGCTACACCATCCTTCCCACCCACCCAAGAGTTGAAACTAGCTTATGGAATAACAGCAGAATAGCTACAGCAGACACAGTAGAATAGGAATATCTAGGGTTACCATATGGCGCCAGAAAAAGGACAGATTACTATATCCCCAACCCTATATGTCCTGTGTCCAAATTAGAATGTAAACTCTACTGAGCAGGGACTGTCTATTGCTTGTTAAACGTACAGCACTGTGTATGCCTTTCAGCATTATAGAAATTATAAATAGTAGTAGTACTACATCCAGGTTTTACTTCTGGAGCCATATACAAGCAGAAATATCTGCTCTGTCTATGGCGAGCTAATTCTCTTGTGATCTGTGTAATCAAAGCCTCACTCTGGTGCTCCAATAGCCTCTCTCCTGCAGAGATTTAGAATATTGTCCTGTAGGATTCCAATTCCCCACTAGAGATCTGAATGGAAATTACGGGAATCCTGCAGGTATAGAAGATGTCATGGGAGGTCTATGGTGTAGTCAAAAATCTCTGATGATTCCAGCATGAGGCTGCTTGGGTGTACTGAGAGAAACACAGAGCATCAGAATGAAATTTGGAACCTACCAGAGAGGTAGCTGGAGTGCCAAAATGAAGCTTGAACTATCTAGAGAGGCAGCCAGAACACTACTACTACTAATCGTTTTTATAGTGCTACCAAGCTTAAGTTATGCAGCGCTGTACACCAAACCAGACTGAGGCTTGGAAAACTTAGTGGTTGAATAGTGAATACCATCCCAAAAAAACACAGGGGGCTGATGGAGTTGGGAGTAAATAATTGGATTCCTGCGATTTGGATAAACTTCTGGCCCCCGACTCCCGTGCAACTCTCCATTCTCCACGTTCTAGCAGTAAAATTCCAACTTCAGTGCTCTTTTGAGTTGCAGCCGCAATTGGAATCCTCCTCAGACAGAGGGCGCTGTCTGCTTCAGGCTTAGCGTTGCGCTTTCTTTGCCGAGCTTGCTGAGGAAGCGTGGCGAGCGTGAGGCGGATGTAGAAGTGTAGATAGTGCTGTGCTTTTAGCTGAGGTTACGGGACAGACGGTTCGATTTTGTTCCCAATAATCGGTGGCAAGATGAAACAGGTATGGGTAAACGCAAAACCCCCATGTATATACGCTCTGGTCTCTGTTCAGCAGAGTGAAGCCGGAGCGAATCCTAGTCCAGACTGGATACCAAATGGTGTGAAACCCCATTGTGTCTCGGTCTAGTCTGGTTGCCAGGTGTCTGTTTAAATCAGGGTTCCTCCTTGAGGGCCGCAATCCAGTCTGGTTTTCAGGATTTCCCCAATGAATATGCATTGAAAGCAGTGCATGCACATAGATCTCATGCATATTCATTGGGGAAATCCTGAAAACCCGACTGGATTGCGGCCCTCAAGGAGGGACTTTGAGACCCCTGGTTTAAATATTGTGAAATGGGAGCGAGTTTAAGTCCACACTGATTGCAGGTTCACACTTTAAATTGTGTGAAATCGGAATGAGTCCTGTCTAGTGTCTAGTTATTGGGTGACAGTTTAAACCAGTGGTCCCCAACCCTGTCCTGGAGGACCACCAGGCCAAACGGGTTTTCAGGCTAGCCCTAATGAATATGCATGAAGCAGATTTGCATGCCTGTCACTTCCATTATATGCAAATCTCTCTCATGCATATTCATTAGGGCTAGCCTGACAACCCGATTGGCCTGTTAGTCCTCCAGGACAGGGTTGGGGACCACTGGTTTAAATGATGAGAAGTGGAAGTGAGTGAGTGTTCCAGTCTAGACTACCGGATGGAAGTTTACCCATTCCCCCACTCCCTTTTACAAAACTGCACTAGCATTTTTTTATCGCTGATTGCGGTGGTAATAATAATGGTATGAGCATCGGAGCTGTTACTGCCACGGCCGGCGCTATAAAAATCCTCTAGCGCGTTTTTGTTAAAAGAAAAAAAAAAGGGGGGGGGGTTAATGATATAAAATGGAAGCGAGTACTAGTCTACAAAGACTGGTTACCGGACATCTGTTTAAATGGTAAAGAATCAGATTGAGTGTGATTTCTGAGGCTGAGTCCTTCTGACTACTCACTCATGTAGCACTGAAAGGCTTTCGCAGCTCACGTGGAATTTTTGAGTTAAATAGTGTCTATACAAATAAAACATAAAGGAAATAAGGTGATATCTTTTTTTTTTTATTGGACTAACCTTTTTTTTGATTAGCATTTGAAGATAAACCCCCTTCAGATCAAATGTTAACAAATATTAGTACAGTATTTATAAGTGAAACATAAAAGTATTCCGATGGCACTCACAGGAAGAGGAAAGGAGTGGGTAAGGTTAGAAGCAGGGATGAGCCACAGCGAGAGATGGATGGGCGATAAAAAGGTGATAAAGCAGTTTAATTTTATGGTTTGTAATGCAAAAACCAGGATCTTTAAGTCTTGTCTGAGAAAAATTAAGAAAAATCATAAAAGTTCTACAGCAGCTACTCCAGGAGGATGAATTGCTGAAAGAAATATTCCCAGCTCCACCTATGCTAACCTTGTGACTGCCACTTAATTTGAAATAAAAACTAGTGAATAGCAAACTCCCAATACAAGCTCACAAAGAAGAGAATGGCACACTTCCTTGCAATATAACAAGTTGCAAACTATGCCAATACATTTCGCAGGACCCCACAGTCACATAGGAAAAACATTCAGTATAAGGGGATCCTTCATATGCTCATCTTCTAATATGGTTTATATCATTCAATGCAAAAAGTGTAAAGAAGGATGCTACATTGGAGAAACAAGACATATAATTTGAAATCAAAATGATAAAATATTTTGACACCCACCATATAGGACTTAACAGATTTTGGTTTTCTATTACATTACAAACCATAAAAGTATACTGCTTTCTCATCTTCTTATCCATTCATGCTCTTACCCACCAACTCTCTCTTTTTCTCGCCTTGCCCACTCCTTCCCTCTTCCTGTAAGACTGCCATTGGAATGCTGTTATGTTTTCACTTATATTTTCTAATATTTGTCAACACTTTGCGAAACAAAGTTGCATCAAAAGGAGGAACTCCGGCAGGGAGAAGGCCTATGAGGACCAGCAGCTACTGGCTTTATTAGGTATGAATAGGGCTGAAGGAAATAGGGGACCTGTAGTAATCGTGGGGGTTTTTTTTTACCACAGGGGTAAGACTTTTTACCACTCCTACACCTTTGGTAAAAAACCCAAACAAACCTGGGTACAGTTATCTTCAGTAAACCATCCCCAAGTCATTCTCTAGTCTGGTGTCAGCCTTCTGGATACTCTTCCTCTTAAAAGGACAGATGAAAAGGTGCCTGATTCAGCCCTTATAGTATGAAGTTTGCAAATACATGCAATAAACAGTTTCAGGGAGAGACACACGAAGCTGTCTGAACATTTCAGCTGCAGATTTGCTAAAGAGTAGTAAACCTAGTTCTCTTGTTTTCTGCTGTTTGTTATACATTCTGTATTTGTAAAATAACTAACACGGTGTGCAGTCAAAAATTTATACTCACTTGAAATATAGAACTCTTGCAGTAGCACGTTGAGTTGAAAGATATGTACTGTTTAACATTTTTATGTTTTAGAGAAAGAATACCAAACGAGTTCCAAGCTTTCGTAAGTTACTGAAAACCAGTAAACTGAAGCTTGAAAACAAACTCAAGAATAAACAGTTCAAACAGCAAAGTAGTGCCAAGAAACATCGAAAGGAACAGAAGCAAATCAGAGAAGCTCTCAGAGATGCCAAAACCAGAATCCCTGTTCCATTGGAGAAGTACAAGAAGAGACAGCCAGGTACTTTTTCTTTTGGTCAAGAAGCTAGTAGAGAGTTGCACGGGGACAGAAATCCCACCTTTCCCCGCCAAAGTCCCACTCGTCCCCACCCATCCCCGCGAGGAATCCTTCCATCACCAACCGTCCCCGCGAGGAATACCCTCCGTCCCCACCCGTCCTCCCGAGGAATCCCCTCCGTCCCCACCCGGCCCTATAAACTACAGAAATAGTTATTTCATTTAATTATGCTACTGAATTAAAGGCTCTGGTAGAAACCCATTTACAAATAAGCAAAAAGACTTTATTAATTTGGAAATATTAATTGGGAAGAATACATACTTTGTAAACGGGTTTCTACCAGAGCCTCTAATGTTTATAAATTTTTATCAACACAACTAATATACTACTTTATCCTAAAGCAAAAAAAAAAAAAAAAAAAGAAATATAATTTTTTTCCTACCTTTGTTGCCTGGTTTCTGCTTTCCTCATGTTCTCATTCAATTCCTTCCATCCACTATCTCTCTTCTCTCTGCGTCTTCCATTTGCTCTGTTACTGTGCCTATCCCTTTCTCCCCCCTTCCAAATTGGTCTGGCACCCATCTTAAGAACATAAGAAGTTGCCTCCGCTGAGTCAGACCATAGGTCCATCCTGCCCAGCGGTCCGCTCCCGCGGCGGCCCATCAGGCCCATCGCCTGAGTAGTGGTCTATACCTATCTATACCCTTCAATCCCTTTTTCTTCTAGGAATCTATCCAAACCTTCTTTGAAACCATTTAATGTTTTGTTGTCTACAACAGCCTCTGGAAGCGCGTTCCATGTATCCACCACCCTCTGAGTGAAAAAGAACTTCCTAGCGTTTGTTCTAAACCTGTCCCCTTTCAATTTCTCCGAGTGCCCCCTTGTACTTGTGGTGCCCCTTAATTTGAAAAATCTGTCCCTGTCTACTTTTTCTATGCCCTTCAGGATCTTGAAGGTTTCTATCATGTCTCCTCTAAGTCTCCGCTTTTCTAGTGAGAAAAGTCCCAACTGCTTCAATCTGTCGGTATATGGGAGATTTTCCATTCCCTTTATCAGTTTAGTTGCTCTTCTCTGTACTCCCTCAAGTACTGCCATGTCCTTCTTGAGGTACGGCGACCAGTACTGGACACAGTACTCCAGATGCGGCCGCACCATTGCACGATACAGCGGCATGATGACTTCCTTCGTCCTGGTCGTAATACCCTTCTTAATGATACCCAACATTCTGTTTGCTTTCTTTGAGGCTGTGGCGCACTGCGCCGATGCCTTCAGTGTTGCGTCTACCATCGCTCCCAGGTCTCTCTCCAGGTTACTGACCCCTAGCGGTGTTCCCCCCCATTCTGTATGTGAACATCGGGTTCTTTTTCCCCACGTGCATGACCTTGCATTTCCCTATGTTGAAGCTCATTTGCCATTTTTCGGCCCACTTTTCCAGCTGCGTTAGATCCTTTTGGAGATCTTCGCAGTCTTCCATGGTTTGAGCCCTGCTGTATAGTTTGGTGTCATCTGCAAATTTAATGACCTCACACTTGGTTCCCGCCTCTAGGTCGTTTATGTAAATATTGAACAGGAGCGGTCCTAACACCGACCCCTGTGGAACTCCGCTCGTGACCCCTTTCCAGCCTGAGTAATGGCCCTTTACTCCAACCCTCTGCTTCCTGTTTGCCAGCCAGTTTCTGATCCATCGGTGGACCTCCCCTTGCACCCCGTGGTTCCATATCTTCTTAAGCAGTCTCTCGTGTGGTACCTTGTCGAAGGCTTTTTGGAAGTCAAGGTAAATGATGTCTATAGATTCCCCTTTATCCATCTGGTTGTTCACCCCCTCAAAGAAGTACAATAAGTTGGTGAGGCATGACCTGCCCTTGCAGAAGCCATGTTGACTCGGTTTTAGCTGCCCATTTTTTTCGGTGTGTTCACAGATGCTGTCTTTAATTAGTGCCTCCATCATCTTTCCCTGGACTGAGGTCAGGCTCACCGGCCTGTAGTTTCCTGGGTCGCCCCTTGAGCCCTTCTTGAAGATGGGCGTAACATTTGCTATTTTCCAATCCTCCGGGATCTCTCCAGTTTTTAAGGATAGGCTGTATATCTGTCGAAGTGGCTCCGCTATTTCGTTTTTTAGTTCCTTGAGTACCCTTGGGTGAATGCCGTCCGGACCTGGCGATTTGTCGCTCTTTAGTCTGTCTATCTGCCTGAGTACATCTTCTTGGCTTACCTCTAAATTGACCAGTTTATCATCTTGGTCTCCTATTGCGATCTCCTCGGGTTCCGGAATGTTGGTTGTATTCTCCACCGTGAAGACTGACGTGAAGAACTCATTTAACCTGTCAGCTATCTCTTTCTCTTCTTTTACTACTCCCTTTCTATCTCCATCATCCAATGGTCCCACTTCTTCTCTTGCCGGTTGCTTCTCCTTGACGTATCTGAATAACGACTTGAAGTTTGTTGCTTCCTCTGCCAGTCTCTCTTCGTATTCTCTTTTTGCTTTTCTAACCACTCGGTGACACTCCTTCTGGTGTTCTTTGTGCACTTTTTGGTTCTCCTCTGTTTGGTCTTTTTTCCATTTTCTGAACGATGCTTTCTTGTCGCTTATCGCCTTCTTCACTGCATTCGTTATCCACAATGGGTTTTTTGTTCTATTTTTTTTGCACCCTTTCCTGAACTTGGGGATGCACAGTTTTTGCGCTTCGTGCACAGTTCCCTTGAGTAAGGTCCAGGCTTTTTCTACGGATTCCATCTTCCCTATGTTGCCTTTGAGTTTCTTTCCCACCATTTCCCTCATGGCATCATAATTTCCTTTTTTGAAGTTGAATGCCGTCGTTGTGGTTCTTTTCCCCTTTGATGATCCAATTTCTAGCCTGCACTGGATCGTATTGTGATCACTGTTACCTTCTTCCCTCCGCTCCTCCCATAGTCTGGCATCTCTGTTTTCTTCCCTTACAGCGTCTTCTCCCCACTCTCTCTTCCCCATTTCCTTTCAGCGTCCTTCTCCCCCCATCTTCCCCATGTCCTGTCAGCGTCCTTCTCCCCCTCCGTCTTCCCCATGCCCTTTCAGCATCCTTCTCCCCCCATCTTCCCCATGTCCTTTCAGCGTCCTTCTCCCCCCGTCTTCTCCATGTCCTTTCAGCGTCCTTCTCCCCCCCCCCCGTCTTCCCCATGTCCTTTCAGCGTCCTTCTCCCCCCCGTCTTCCCCATGTCCTTTCAGCGTCCTTCTCCCCCAAGTCTTCCCCATGTCCTTTCAGCGTCCTTCTCCCCCCCGTCTTCCCCATGTCCTTTCAGCGTCCTTCTCCACCCCTTTGTTTTTCCCATGTCCTTTCAGCGTCCTTCTCCACCCCTTTGTTTTTCCCATGTCCTTTCAGCGTCCTTCTCCCCCCCATCTTCCCCATGTCCTTTCAGCGTCCTTCTCCACCCCTTTGTTTTTCCCATGTCCTTTCAGCGTCCTTCTCCCCCCCATCTTCCCCATGTCCTTTCAGCGTCCTTCTCCACCCCTTTGTTTTTCCCATGTCCTTTCAGCGTCCTTCTCCCCCCCATCTTCCCCATGTCCTTTCAGCGTCCTTCTCCACCCCTTTGTCTTCCCCAGTGCTTTCAGCGTCTTTCTCCCCCCTCAGTTTTACCTTAAGCGCCTTTTCCTCTCCACTCCACCTTTCCTCCCTTTCTCTCTCCCTGCCCCTTACATTTGTGGCGCTTCCCCACCCGACTGACAACAGAACAGGCCCGGTCCGACAAACCTCCCTGCCCTGTAGCCGCAAATCTAAATTACCTTCTTACAGCACCTGGAGTATTGAAACTGCTGTAAGAAAGTAATTTAGATTTGCGGCTACAGGGCAGGGAGGTTTGTCGGACCTGGCCTGTTGTCGGTCAGTCGGAGGAAGCGCCACAAAGGTAAGGGGACCTGGCCGGCTGTGCACCCCCTCCTCCCCTATGGCTGCACCCGGGGCGGAACGCCCTCCCCGCCCCCCCCCCCCCCTTGGTACGCCACTGCTGATCGCAGCACAAAGCCGATCGGAACGGAAGTCTTCCCGATGTCAGCACTGACATCGGAGGGAGGGAGGGAGGGCTTTGCTTAAGCCCTCCCTCAGACGTCAGCACTGACATCGTGGAAGACTTCCGTTCCGATTGG
This sequence comes from Geotrypetes seraphini, assembly GCF_902459505.1. Taxonomy (NCBI): domain Eukaryota; kingdom Metazoa; phylum Chordata; class Amphibia; order Gymnophiona; family Dermophiidae; genus Geotrypetes; species Geotrypetes seraphini. Next base: position 259,055,454 of record NC_047087.1, read on the forward strand.
CTGTATGCTGCGGCAAGGCAGGTAGGGAGAAGACGAGCCTCTCATCCAACCCTGCAGGAACCCCGCGACCCTCGGAGGCATCCCCATGGGATCCCCATGACCCTAGGGGTCGTCCCCACGGGATCCCCGCGACCCTAGGGGTCGTCCCCGCAGGATCCCCGCGGGTCCCGCGGGATTCCCGTCGTCCCCATTCCCGTGCAGCTCTCTAGACCAGAGCATGCAACAACTGTCACTTCCCTGTGATTGCTCCTGGTATTCCAGTACTTCTCATAATGTGAAGAATGCTGTTGCAGATTAGAAATGTCCTTTTAATTTCTTCACTCTCTGATGTCCTTCCAGGATAATGTCTCCAAATGGTTAATTTTGTAGATAGTTACCGCAGGATGCCCAAATGTGTCCCATAGTAAGCATTTGCTAAAGCTTACCACAGTTTTGTAAAAGGACCCCTGAGCTCTTTATTTGTACATTTTATTACTCTTTCCTTCCCCCTCTTTTCTTTCTTTCAGGCCCTATTCATAATTCTTTAATCACTTCCATTTTTTCAAGGCATTCTTTCCCATCTGTCTCCTCCCTTTTGTACACTGGGACAAGGGGAGACCCATTCCACAGCATTTTGGTCTATGTTTCATTGTGGACAGCAATCTGCCCTGCCTCTAATGTAGGAGACTTGAAGTCGCAAATATCGGAGGAAGCTTTAGTCTCTGAGTCTCTGCAATTGGCGAAGACTCATCCACCTGGGACATCTAGTGACCACGTTTTTCTAGCCCTGAAAGAAATTTAGTCAACATCATGTGTCCTTGGTTGACAAGCACCTTAGATATGTAAATATCAAATCGCATATATCAGTTTTCCAGTGATGAAGGAACAGATAAGTATCGGAATTTAGGGAGAAATAACACTGCAGAAATGAAAGTGGAAATGTGCTGGAAAGAAGTTTATATTATTTCTCTATTGCATTCTATTTAGAACTGTTAGCGGGCTAGCTAGAATGATTTTGAAAACTCTGATTAATTTTGCAGATTCTTTCATAAGGTTCCATTTGCACTATTTCTTTATAATAGTTACACAGACTTGATATTGAAGTTGATATCCACAACTGTAGGATAGTTCACTTTGCACTTATTAGGGCAATAGAGCTTGATCTGTTGTCTTTCAGTTCCTGTACAGCAGGGGTGTCAAATCCCTCTTCGAGGGCCGCAATCCAGTCGGGTTTTCAGGATTTCCCCAATGAATATGCTTGAGATCTATTTAAGAACATAAGCAGTGCCTCTGTTGGGTCAGACCAGAGGTCCATCGTGCCCAGCATTCCACTCACGTTCAGGACCTGTATAGTAATCCTCTATCTATACCCTTCTATTCCCTTTTCCTTCAGGAAATTATCTAATCTCTTCTTGAACCCCAATACCGTACTCTGTCCTATCATACCCTCTGGAAGCGCATGCACTGCTTTAATTGTATGCTAATAGATCTTATGCATATTCATTGGGGGAATCCTGAAAACCCGACTAGATTGCGGCCCTTGAAGAGGGACGTTGACATCCCTGCTGTACAGCAGTGGAGAGTCCTTATTCTTGGCATACTTTAGTGTTTAGATTACTGGATCTCTATATCCTTCTCCAGCAGCATAAATAGGGTATCTTGTTATTTTCCATGTCGTGCCATTAGCTCCTATTTTTTTATTGTTTTTATAGCTCCTTCCCTCTGTTTCTTCTACCCACTTGTTTTGATAAAATCTCTGATCTAAACTTTGAATTGAATTTCCTCCACTTACCTTTTCCATTCAATGCTTTGCAAGCTGTAATGTTTTATTTTCCTTAGGCCCATGTAAGAATGATGTAGATGAGCTTTTGAGACCTCCTTGGTCCCTTCTTTACATGTGACTCATGATATGGTTCTTCCAAGTTAACATAGACTGTAGATCAGAATTTAAAACTGGTATGAATTTCTGTGGGAAGATTTTTGAAGTAGAGAGCTGCATGGGAATGGGCAGTGTGGGATTCCCACAGGAGTGTAGTCAAATTTTCTTGTGACTCCAGAATGAGACCTGAATGCAGTGAGAAAGACAGTTGGAGCACCAGAATGAGGCATGGAACACTGTTTGAAAAGCGATTGCCATCCAAAAAAACATTGGAGGCCATTGGGGTTGGTTGCAAACAGAGGGTTGCGAGCAAGTAAATAATAGCATCTATTGCTTTGGGTATGAGTGAGGATGGAATGGATCTTGGCGGGTACAGGTGGATATGGATTAGAGTCCAGTGGGGAAGAGTGAAATTTCTGTCCCTGTGCAACTCTATATTGTATCACTAGCCTGAGAAAGCATTGTACATCTCTTTGTTTTTGCTTTTCCAAAGAGCAGTATATCAGGTTGATTAAGCATTCCATTTTTCTTTTTGTGGCCTAGTTGAAGATAATGATGAGGAAATGGAGGAGGAAGCTCTTCCTCTGGATATGTTGGAGGAAGATGACCTTGAGCTGATGAAGGAAATGGCTCAGAGAGCATCCTTTATAACCAGAGTTCTTTCTTCTAGGTAAATATCATCCATTTCTTTTCAAGAGCCTCATCTACCTGTGATATATATATTGGGACCACTTCACAACAAAATCCCAGATATAAGAAAATCATATAGATTCGACATTTTGTCAGCAAGAAATAAAATGTGCTCATAGACAAGCTCTTCACACAAACGACCATAAAGTTACACCAACTAATGGTCCGTTTGTTGTTCTAATCATAGCACATCATGTCCAAATAATACATTGAAATTCCCACATGTGAAAAATGTATAAATAAATGGTTCACTTATCTTATATTTTAAAAGTGCAAATCCCAGTCTCAACACAGGCCGTGTATTGCAATAGCTGCTTCAGGAAGCCAAACATTACTAAATCTCAGAAAAGATGTTCCTCTTAACTCAACAATAACTTTAAAGTGAGTACCTTTTTTGAGCTTTAGGGATCCTTTTACAAAGCTGCGCTAGGGTCTAAATGCGTGGAATAGCGCACTAGCCGCTACCGCCTCCTTTTGAGCAGGCGGTATAGCATGCGCTAATCCAGTGCATGCGATAAAACCACTAGTGCGGCTTTGTAAAAGGAGCCCTTAGTACTGTTTGGCTTCCTGAAGCAGCTATTGTGAAACATAGCCCTTGTCAAGGCTGGGGTTTGCATCTTTAAAATATAAGATAAGTGAAACAGTTTATTTATACATTTTTCACATGTGGGAATTTCAATATATTATTTTATGCCAGCACTGGGGCCTTGGTTCTGGCAGAGCAAAATGTAGAATTTGCATGGAGAGGGGAGAAAAGGCCTTAATGCTGACTAAAAAACCCTGAATTTCATGCATATATGCGTGCACATTCTATGCATTTATTTTTACATGAACAATGCAATTTATGTGCGTTAAATGCCTGAAAATATAATTTACTCATGTATGTATGTAACGAATGTATTTTGTTTTGTTTTTTGGTGTGCTCAATAAAATAATACTTTTATAAAATTAGTTCTTATTCTGCTGCAAACAAAACATATTTCACTAACTTTCTCTTCCTTGTATAGTGAACCTGTTCATGCCAGAAAACGCAAACAGGACAGTGTGATTGAGAAGTATGAGAAGATGCCACGGCGCTTACAAATGGAACCTGAGAGAGAAGTTATTCACCTGTTGCCCATTAAAGACAAACGAGGCATCATTCCACAGAGCATGGAGAAACCAGGTAATGTCCAGCCAGCATTTGGCATCTTACTTCTCAAAACTCATTCCTGAGACTGCTGACACCGCAGTTTCTAACCCAATCTGTTTTTGCAGTCCTTCCTGCTGAAGAGAACGATGAAGAAAAGACAGATGAAGAGGAAGTAGAATCCGAGCAAGGTAACAGATATATTTTTACTTACAGTCTTTCTTATATTCTGCAATTACCTTGAGGGTTTTATGCAGATTACATATCAAGAAATCCAGAATTCTGAAAACTTACAGGTTAGAATGCTAGAAAAATAAAAAATATTACAATAAATTCTTGAAATAGTTTCCTAAAATCCTGTTAAATGTCTAAAAAATTAAGTCTAAAGTTTTCTTAAATTGAAAGTAATTCTGCAGCAACTTAGGGCCTCTTTTACAAAGCTGTTTAGCGCAGGCCACTGTGGTAACGGCCCCGAAGCCCATAGAGATTTAAAGGGCTTCGGGACTGTTGCCACGCGGCAGCCGCTAGTGCGGCTTTGTAAAACAGGCCCTTAATGTTCTGAGGTAGATCATTCCATACTAATGGAGCTTGATACTTAAAAGATGAGGTAAAGTTACATTTACATTTAATGCCTTTAGGGTTAGGAAACTGTAGTAACATAATGTCATGAATACTATAATTAAAGATTTAAAGAAAGTAGCTCATACATATAAGTAAGTTCTAATCCACAAATAATTTTATAGACTGAAATCTTAAAACAGATACATGCCCCTAAAGGCAACTGGTGCAACTCCAAAAACAAACAATAAAGGATAGATGGGAAACAATAAGGAAAATCTTACCTAATCATAAGGATATGGAAGGCATACCAATAGTTAAAAATGTGGAGAAAAAGACCTTATTACAAAAAGAGCTAAGCCAAGCCCATAATCATCATTGGTCAAAAACACTCCACTTAATAAATGAAATATTAAAAAATAATTTCACAAAACTACTTAATTCCTGTTAACCGCATCGAACTTCACAGTGTATTGCAGTATACAAATAAAATTTTATGATGTTATGTTAAAAGGGTTCCCAAAAATATCCCTTTATAATAGCAGAAGTTGAAACAGTCATCAGTCTTATAATATCCAATCCCAAATGGGCATACAAATTGTGAAAGTAAAACATTCAAAATAATTCCCAATTCAAAATGTTTCAAAAATTAGCAATCACTTATCTTTATATTGTTCTTATGTCTGCAAAAATATGGATCCTAACAAAGATCCTCTGTTTCACCTTCTGCTGCGTCGGGGGAGAACTGGAATTCAATATATGGCTCAACGACAGAGCCTAAGGGCCTTTTTTACAAAGCCGCGCGGCAACAACCCCGAAACCCATAGATTTAAAGGGCTTTGGGGCTGTTGCCACGCGGCAGCTGCTAGCACAGCTTTGTAAAAGAGGCCCTAAGTTGTTACAGAGCTGCACACTGTGAATTCCAGGCAGAGCACCTGGATTATTACTAGTTTGTACAGTGTTGTAAAAAAGAACTTATAGACTTTGATAGGAGAAAAGGAATATAATACCTCAAATACCAACATATCCAACTATGTAGTGGCATTCTATATGTATATTTTATAAATATTTTGTAACTAATTTTTGGGTGCTTAAGTGAAAGGATGAGTAAAAGCTAATGAGCAAAATGAATGAAAGATGGCTGTAGATTTAGAGAGAGGACAGAAAAGGCACTATTAGAGGGATTAGATGGGACAATATAAGAGAGAAGCGCGAGAAGAAAAGAAATTAAAAGTGACAGAGAAAGAAGAAAAAAAAACCAAAATACAAAGTTGTTCTTTAGATTCAGCCTAGAAAAGCTAGCAAGCTTTAGCTTTTCATAAACTAACTGAAATGTGACCTCTATCAGCATGTTGCCAAATTAGAACCAAAATAGCCCAGAGTGTTCTAACACTTGCTGCAGAATTGATCCCGAGATTCCTCGGACAGCTTACGTGTGTAATGAATGTAAACCATTCCGAGGCTGCCCTGACAGCAGAACATTTTGTTTGTTTTAACAGGCTTCTTCTACCATTTCCAGATGCTCCCCCAAGCTTCTTAGGCAAAATATTGGTTGGGCCATGGCTATAGCCCACTCCATTCCACTGCCTATGACGGGCAGCCTTTTGGCATTTTGCTGGCCCCACTAATTTACCTCTTAATTAACAGTGCTATGTGAGCAGTTTAAAGAAGGAAACAATTTGATTTATTTTATGAAAAAATGTAATATACTGTATTGCTCATCCAGGAGTTGCATCACCTGCATTTTTACATATTTAAGTGGATTACCTAACACTAATGGTAATTTGTTTTCCTTTGAGTCAGAATAGTGAATTTCATCAAACTAGAAGTTTAAAATCCAGATAGTGAAGATGATGCTGATCTTTTGATTCCTTAATTTATATGCTATCTATCTATCTATCTATAGTGGAACCTTGGTTTTCGAACATAATTCGTTCCAGAAGCATGCTCGTAAACCAAATTACTCGTATATCAAAACGAGTTTCCCCATAGGAAGTAAGAGAAACTTGCGTGATAGGTTTCACCTTCTCCCCTCCACCCCCCACCCACCCCTCCGCAGCCACTGGCTTTCTCCACCCCGCCCCCAAAAGACACCCCCACCCCCGAGGCCACTGGTGAGTTTCCACATCCCCCCCGTGAACCGGCATCACTCCCCCCCCGCTCACAAATGCCACTCCCCCGTGAACCAGCATCACCCCCCCTCGCGAACACCCACCCAAATTGAAGCCTTACCCCCCCATCTGCCACCGGCACATAGCACCAATCCACAGGAGGTGCCAGTGCCCGAAGATCGTGCTGCTTACTGGACTGGGCCTTGAGCAGCTGCGCATACTTAAAGCCGCCTGGCTCCCACCTCTCTCCGAGATTCTCAGAGAGAATGAGAGCCAGAAGGCCTTGAGCATGCGCAGATGCTCAAGGCTCAGTCCGGCAAGCAGCACGATCTTCGGGCACTGGCACCAGTACCTCCTGTGGTATGGTGCTGTGTGCCAGTGCCAGATGGGGGTAAGGCTTTAGTTTAGACGGGCGAACGTTCACAAGGGGGGGGGGTGATGCTGGTTAGTGAGGGGGCAGCATTCGTGGGTGGAGGGGCAATGCCGGTTCGTGGGTGAGGGGACTCGCAAATCGAGTCAACACTCGGTTTGTGAGTCACGATTTGCGAAAATGTTTTGCTCGTCTTGCAAAACACTCGCAAACCGCTTTACTAATAATATTTTTTTTAAATAACAGTAGAATATTCTCTCCTACTCTTTGGGGACGTGTTTTAAGCCACCTTTTAGTCTAACACTTTTCTCAAGTAGAACATCTTGATTTCTGCCACTGCTGAGCACAGGTTTAAAAGACATGGCCAGGAATATATTCTGATATGAGTTTCTTGGTTTCTAGCTGCTGTGGTCTATGCTGAAGATTCCCTACCCATACTTAGTACTGAGGAGCTGTTACTGCAACGGAAAGAGACTCTTCAGGACAGAAAGGCTCACATCGCTGCACTGGCATCTGCCATCCTCTCAGAGCCAGACAATAGTGTGTGTATTTTCTTGTTGGCTTAATTCAGTCTTTCCGGAAGCATTTCGCAATCGAATGTATTTCTACATGTGAAGAGAGAAAGTGTCCTTAGTAGTTCATCTTCCTTCTAAATATGAAATTCAGTCTTGTTTTTTGGTTTTGGCTGAAAATATCAGTGCATTTTCACCTGAAACAGCAAAATTTTGCTATGTCTCATAGCTCTCCCACAAACAGGAGAAAGCTTCCTTCCAATTTCTGGTGCTCTAGTGGCATAGTTGGGGCAGAAACAATCTCCAGTTGCTCCTGCTCATGCCGTCTCTCCACTGGCAAAATGACTGACCTTAAGGAGCAATCGTCCAAAGTTCCCAATTGGTAACAAAATTTTGATGCACTCTCATAAAACACCAATAGGGACAAAATATTTTCCTGTTATGAAGTAAGAGTTGCTCTTTGTTTTAAAACAAATTGGAACTCATGTAACTGCCTATAACCTATGGAGCATTTAGCTCAAACTTAGGGCTCCTTTTACGAAGTGCGCTAGCGTTTTTAGCGCGCACTACAGTGACATGCGTGCTAACCCCACGCGTTAGCATGTAGCACGTGCAGCAATGTAGCGTGTGCTAAAACCGCTAGCGCACCTTCGTAAAAGGAGCCCTTAGTAAAAAAAAAAAAATCAATAAATTTACCAATTTCATCAATTTGCATATCATGAAATCCATGCTATAACTTATGGCTTAGCTTTCACAGAAAACTATCAGGGAGGAATTTCTAATTATTTTGACACATTGTATGTCAATTTTTATGCAGCATGTGAAAAGTTATGATACAGATTATGTCAACGTTGGCTCCCCCGGAGGACAATAATTTGTGGTTTCTGAACAATTGCTCAGAAATAGAAAGAATACAGCAAATATATTAACACTGTCAACAAAAGCTAATTAGATAACTACATCATTGCTTTGCTATACAGTATCCTTCAAAACTATGATTTTCAGATATACTAAGTTGTGTGACATAGCTGTACAGAACATCTGTCTAACATTGTGCCAACATTAATGTCCAGATTCAAAGAACTGAAGAATTATTTTCACTTGGTTGACAACACAAAGTTGGAAGAAGGAAAGGCTGCCAAAATTGCTCCATTCTACCACCATTTTGCAAAAATAATAATAATAATAACAATTTATATACCACAGGACCATGAAGGTCTATGCCGGTTGTTGAAGTTGCTAGAGTATTTACTGAGAATTTGAGCATTGATGAATCAATGATACCTTATTATGGTCTATATTAGATGCAAAATGTTTATTCGCGGAAAACCAATACACTTATAAGGTCTGGATAATGTGCAGTCCAGATGGGTACCTACACTGGTGCAAAACAAACTGACCCATTAGATTCCAAAGAAGGCACTCACGTTGTGACTGATCTGGCTGCAATCCTTGAAAATCCCAAGCAGCATAACCTGTATTTGGCAACTACTTCTCATCCTATGGTTTGTTCATGGAATTGAGAAGAAATAAAATGAAAGCTCACAGTTCGTGAGCATTGTGCCAGAAAGTTCCCACTTGTTCTGTTCAAACAACTGGCAAAGCAGGGGTGACTTTGATTATGAAAATGTTGCCTGTGTACGCTGGAATGACAACAGTGTGGTCTCAGTGATGTCCAACTGGGCCAGTATTCTGCTAACACAAGGTATCGAGTGTTAACAGTAGTCAGCAAAAGCAGTAGATAACAATCTTAATAGCCAAAAATGGTTGGATTGTACAATGAAAATACGGGTGGTGTTGATGTCTTGGATTGGCTTTTAGGCTCCTACCATCCAAATCTGCGATCAAAGAAATGGTGATGAAACTTGTTCAACAATGGTCTCAACGTGGTGGTTGTTGCTGCTTGGAAATTGCATTGCCATGCTGTTGGGCAGAAAGAAGTGATGGGCCATCTCAGCTTCAGGCGTGAAATAGCTACTGTTGCAATGAAAGTGGGACTTGATGCACAACAACTGAGAAGGGGTGGCCCAACAGTCAAGTCATAAGAACATAAGAATAGCCTTACTGGGTCAGACCAATGGTCCATCAAGCCCAGTAGCCCGTTCTCGCAGTGGCCAATCCAGGTTACTACTACCTGGCAAAACCGAAGAAGTAGTAACATTCCATGTTTCCAATCCATCGCAAGCAGTGGCTTCCCCCTTATCTTTCTCAATAACAGACTATAGACTTTTCCTCCAGGAAATTGTCCAAACCCTTCTTAAGATAAGATGATGTGCCATCCCCATGGTTGTCATTTCCTCTCACAAACAACACAAGGACGTTGTGTTCAATGCCAAAAGAAAACAAGAAAATGGTGCCAGAATTGACTCCATGAAATATGTTTCCCAGAATTTCATAATGTGATTCATTGCCTGGCTTGGCTATTTGCACATTTGTCTTAAAGATAAAACATGACAAAATACATAAGTTATTTGGTTGGCATTTTATTTGTCAAATCTACCAAGATTTGTTAAGTACTTGTTTTGCCTAATTTTGATTAGTTGTGAAAAAATAAAAATTGTAAAAAATTTGTCCAAATGGGAACATACCAAGAAGTTGACAGGGCAATTAATTTTTGGTCTGATTTTGTTTGCATATGATCTCAAAATTATTTCCGCAACCTGTGCCCCATCAATGAATTTTATGTGACCCCTAAGACTATGGCAATTATACACAAAATGTTGTTAACCAGAGTTTTTGCAATGTTAAAATATATTTCAGAATAGCCATTTTATCAGTTTGTTTCTATCATTTTTGGTTAAATTTTTACTCATTTTTGGTTCAATTTTTACTCTTCATAGAAGGTCTGTGGAGCTATGTGCATTTCTTATCTCAATATTACATAATGTTGAGGCCTACTAGGGGAAATATTGATGCTCATGTGGCCCTTTGTGTATAAAAGTTGTCTCCCCTGCTATAGAGGCAGATTTGTGAGATTGCTGCTGAAGGAAGTTGCAGCCATTTTGATAGCGGAGATGACATAGGCAGGAGCACCTGGGGATCGCTCCTGGCCTGACTCTGCTATTAGACCATCAGCGATAGCAAAGTAGTATCAGAAGGGGGGCTCCTTCTTCTATTTGGGGAGGGGGTTAGAGAGGAGGAAGAAGGAAGGAATCTCATTCTATGTGATGGAAGGAGGAGGGGGCTTCTTCTCCTGTTTAGGGAAGGGAGGAAGTGTTGGGTCTCCTGTTTGGGGGTAGAGAGGAAGGAAGGGGGATCTCCACTTTGGAGAGGGGTGGCCAGTTTTGGTTTTGGCTAAAGCTGAATGTTGACTTTTCAGCTAAAATAAAAAAAAAATGATTTCAGTTGCCCACTAATATGACCCAATTTAAATGTGCATCTGCCTTATTTTTTATAGATTATATCTGCACATGTCACTTGTTAAAATCGAATTTTATACATTCTTCATGCTGAAGTTTGAAATTAATAGCATGCGAAAAATAATGCACAGGTTGTTTGGGATATTTGGAATAATCACTTGTAGTTTAAAAATACTTCTCCCCCCCCCCTTTTGCCCTGTTTTTTTTCCTCTTATTTTTTGTTCCCTTTACTCTTGCCTCTTTATTTGCATATGTAGCTTCACCTAGGTTGGAAGGCCAGGTAGTGCCTGTCTTTTTAAAATATCTTCCCAAAACCTGTTACAATACAGTTGCATCCTTTTGCACCTGCTTGGCTAAATAAGCATGTCAGTGTAACGTTTATAACCTGCAATGTAGATGGGTTTAAAAAAGATTGGACAAGTTCCTGGAGGAATAGTCCATAGTCTGCTCTTGAGTCAGACATGGAGGAAGGCACTGCATGCCCTAGGACTGGTAGCATGGAATGTTGCTGCTACTTGGGTTTTTGCCAGGTACTTGTGACATGGATTGGCCATTGTGGAAACAGGATACTGGGCTAGATGGACCGCTGATCTACGTACCCAGCCTTTTCTCTAAACATGCCTACAGCGGCCATGTAAATGTACGCGTTGCTTGGGGTAATTTTATAAGAGGTCTTTTATGTGCAGAAATTCCTTTAAACTTATCCCCTTTAGCTTGGGAGTTGGCATGCTGGGTAAGGAAATGACCCCACTGGTGATACTACTCTTGTATTCACTTGTAGCAGCTCATGTAGGTTGTGTACTTCCTTCATCCATTTTGCTTGTTTCTTTTTTTTTTTTTTTTTTTTTTTATCTTTATTCATTTTAACACTTACAATAACTGAAACAGTATATAACATCCATTTGGGGCTCCTTTTACAAAGGCGCGCTAGCGGTTTAACGTGCGTAATACCTCTTGAGCCGGCGGTAGTTTTTAGGCCAGCGCGGGGGATTAGCGCGTGATGAAATGCAATGTGCGTTAACCCCGCTAGCGTGGCTTAATAAAAGGAGCCCTTGGTCTTACATACATCACTTAATATTATACAAAACTCAATTTCAAATCCATATCCCTCCCCTTCCCTATTCAATAACATTCAACTCAAGAGAAATATATAATAACTTCCCCCCCTTCCCTCTCCCTTGTTTCTATCTGGACACGCTCTTCCTTTGTCTCTCTCTACCACTGGTGCACGCACACTCTCCCCAGAGCCTGTCCTGTCCTAACTTTCTGCTCACCTCTAGCAGTTACCTTCCCCATTCATTTTTCACCCCATGCCCTTCACACTGGCGTTCTTCCCAGGCTGGGAATACTCCCACACCTTTGACTGCTAGCATTACTTATAAAACTGATGTTCTGATTTCTTGTGCTACTATAATCTGACCCTTTTTTTGCACCATTCTCACAGAAATTGTATACCATATTTTTACACACATAAGACACCCACGTGCGTGCAAATTGCATATTTATGTAAAAATAAGCTGGTATAACGTGTGCTGTAGCAACTTATTTTTCTATAGCATGCTAATTGCAACATGAACACTTTTTTTGTTTTTAAGGGCTTTTTTTTTTTTTAGACTTTTGCAGGCATTATTACTGCTTGAAATCTGCAAAGAAACCTAATAAAGAAAAAAGCCTTAAAAACAAATGCGCTAATTTTGAAATTAGCATATTCTAGTAAATAAATACTGGTATAGCTTGCAGGGGTTAGGTGTGGTTTGTAATAATGTGCCTAACACACAAAAGTATGGAAGTTGAGTACTGCCTGGTTCAGACTCGCTGCAGTACCAGAAGAAAACAGGACCAGATGCTTGCCTCAAGAGGAGGTGGCAAAAGAACAAGGACTGGGAGACTTTCTTCCTTCAATACACACTTTTTACCACCACCTCTTGAGATAAGCATCTGATGCTGCATATGGAAGAGTCCTGTTTTCTTCTGGTACTGCAGCGAGTTTGAACCATACTTTTGTGTGTTAGACACATTATTGCAAACCACACCTAATCCCTGCATGCTGTACCAGTATATTTTTACTAGAATATGCTAATTTCAAAATTAGTGCATTTGTACTGAAGAACATTGCTTTAGTTCAGGGATCTCAAAGTCCCTCCTTGAGGGCCGCAATCCAGTCGGGTTTTCAGGATTTCCCCATTGAATATGCATTGAAAGCAGTGTATGCACATAGATCTCATGCATATTCATTGGGGAAATCCTGAAAACCCGACTGGATTGCGGCCCTCAAGGAGGGACTTTGAGACCCCTGCAGTATGTCTGACCTTAGTTTTATCTATTACCTTTTTAAAAACCTAAGATATTGTTTCTTACACAGATTAAAAAGCTGAAAGAATTGCGAGCTATGCTTATGGAACAAGACTCCACTGTAGCAGTAACTGTTCGAAAGCTAGTGATGGTATCCCTGATGGAAGTCTTCAAGGATATTACGCCTTCCTACAAAATTCGCCCTCTGTCAGAGGCAGAAAAGGCTACAAAGGTAATGCACTTGCCCCAGGGGATGTCGGGTAAGAAGATAGGACTGCTTCCAATTCCAAGAAAATAAATGAAAATTATTACACCCATTGTAGTGAAATGAAATATCCAAACAATTTAGGTGTAAAAAATTTATACAGTCTAGATTTTATTGGCTATATTTTAACCATGTTTCACTTACAATTTCTCCCAAGTCAATATTTGTCTGTGTGAAAGGTACAGTGTCTTCAGAAAAGCAGCAGTCAGGCCGGTCTGCACAAATTAGATTTTTTTTTATACTTCTCTGATACAATCCAAAGACACCAACACGAAGCAAAGTTGCTGCTTGGAGAACAAATATAGGAGGAAAAAAATTGCAGAGAATCTGAAACTGAAAATTTGTCCCACTGAGGGTTGGGTTCAAGGAAACTTCAATAACTATATCCTGGAATAGCAATAGATTTTTATATATATTTTTTTTAATACATTATCCTAGGACAAGCAGGCAGCATATTCTTGACTGATGGGTGACGGCACCGACGGAGCCCCGGTACGGACAATTTTAGAGTGATTGCACTCTAAGAACTTGGAAAGTTCTAGCAGGCCGCACCGCGCACGCGCGAGTGCCTTCCCGCCCGACAGAGGCGCGCGGTCCCCAGTTTCTTAGTTTCCGCGGAGCTAAGAAGACGCACTTTCAACGGCTGTTGAAAACTTTTTTCTCATTCGCCTTCCCGCTCGCGTAAACTTTCCCTTTTTTCTTTTCTTTTTTTATAATTAAAAAAAAACAGAATTTTCTTTTTTTTTCCTCTCTTTTTCGGGTTCGCCCCGGCGGGGCCTGCTGCCACCATCGAGGCCTCGGCCTTCGATTTGGCAGAAGCCGTTTTCACGTTCATGCCCCCCCAACCCGGTTTTAAGAAGTGCCAGCGGTGCGCAAGGCCCATTTCCCTCACTGACCCGCACAACTGGTGCTTACAGTGCCTGGGTCCTGACCATCGGGCGTCCACCTGCACCCGCTGTGCCACTCTAAAAAAGAGAACGTTAAAAAACCGCCAGATCCAACAGCAACTTTTATTTGGTACCGAGATGTCGGATTCGGCGGCACCGGTCCCGACTTCGGCCCCGACGCAGTCGGCACCTACCTCATCGACGCCGCGCGACACCGTGCCGGTGTCGCATCCCTCAGGTAAGCCGGTTAAGAAGCCTTCCCCGCTGGAGCGTCCTCCGGTCTCAGTGGCAGCGAGCCCAATCCTGCCGACCTCGAGGCGCCCGCAGAAGCGCTCCGCTCCGATTGAGGTTAGCCCTTCGACCTCGGGTTCCTCTTCGGAGTGTAGAGCGGCACCAAAGGTACCGCAGAAGAAAAAAGCGGTACCGGTGCCCTCGCTGGACGAGCGAATTGCCGCCATCCTGCAAGTACAGCTCAAAGAGCAATTGCAGCAGCTCCTGCCTGCTCTTCTGACACCGAGCCTTCCAGTCTCGGTCCGGTCTGAGCTACCGGTACCGGCAGTGGAACAGCCTCTTTTATCGGCATCCACTTTGTCGGTACCGGTACAAACAGCTTCCTCGGTATCCATGCCAGTTTTAGCTCCGGAACCGAGGTCTTTACACCAGGCGGTGCAAACTTCGGCACCGGCACGCCCGATGACATCTCCCGGTACAGTTTCTCAGAGGTCTGGTAAGTCGACTCACAAAACTCGACACCTAGAACCCTCCACACCGGAGTCATGGGACCGTAGCTTTCAAGTGAGGGACCCTGATCTGTGGGGTGATTCAGAGAAGCCTTTCCTCTCTGAGGGAGAGTGTTCGTCAGGGGACGAGGATCCTTCTGGTTTAGATCCATCCTCCAAACCTGATGCAACTTCTTTCACCTCTTTTCTCAAAGAGATGTGCGACTCTCTCTCTATTCCCTTGGAGGCTGAATCCAAAAAATCCAAGGCATTTCTCGATGCACTGGACTTTGACCAGCCTCCAAGGGAATTCTTAAAATTGTCTCTCCATGATATTTTGCGAGAGACTTTCTATAAAAATCTAGAGACACCTTTGACCATTCCAGGAGCTCCTTGCAAACTGGACTCCTTATATAAGGTCATACCTATTCCGGGCTTTGACAAACCGCAACTCCCCCATGAGTCTTTACTGGTAGAATCTACTTTAAAGAAATCCACGGGGGCTAGTGTGTACGCCTCTGTCCCTCCTGGCAGAGAAGGTAAGGCCATGGATAAGTTTGGCAAACGGTTGTATCAGAATGCGATGCTAGCTAATAGATCTGGGAACTATGCTTTCCATTTTTCGTTCTACCTTAAGCATCTCATTCAAACTTTGTCAACTTTTGAGAAATACCTCCCTGACCGTAAAAGATCTGCCTTTCGCCAAACTTCTTCATCGCTCTTACAACTTCGTAAGTTCATGGTCAGATCAATCTATGATACCTTTGAGCTGACCTCTAGGGCCACGGCTATGTCAGTGGCCATGCGGCGACTGGCCTGGCTTAGAGTTTCAGAACTCGATGTCAATCACCAAGATCGCCTGGCCAAAGGACCTTGCTTGGGGGATGAGCTGTTTGGAGAATCCATGGACTCCACTACCCAAAAGCTCTCAGCTCATGAGACTCGGTGGGACACTCTCCTTAAAACGAAAAAGAAAACCCCACCTACCAGGCCTTTTCGCCAACAGTCGGCCTACCAGCGTAGATTTGTGGCTCGTCCTTTACCACAGGCCCCGCAGCAACCCAGGCGTCAGAGGCAACAACAGAGGCAAGCTGCTAGACCAGCACAGCAGCAACAACAGGTGAAGCCTCCCCCTTCACAAAAATCCACTCAACCCTTTTGACTTGGTTCTCCAGGACATAGCCAGTCTCCATCCTGCCGCCCACCTTCCGCAGCCCATAGGAGGACGCCTTACTCTTTTCATAAGCCGTTGGGAAACCATCACCTCGGATCAGTGGGTCCTCAACATCATCCGCCACATGGCTACTCTCTCAACTTTCAGACACTTCCTGCCAAAAGTCTGCCAAGAGAGTCTGCTTTGAACACTCCTCAGGTTTCACTCCTTCTTCAGGAGGTTCAATCCCTCCGCCTTCTGAACGCCATAGAGGAAGTTCTTCTAGATCAAAAGGGGCAGGGATTCTACTCCCGTTATTTTCTAGTTCCCAAAAAAACAGGAGATCTCAGACCCATCCTAGATCTTCGCAATCTCAACAAATGCTTGGTCAAAGAGAAATTCAGAATGCTCTCTTTAGCCACTCTTTACCCTCTTCTCAATCAAGGCGACTGGCTATGTTCCCTCGATCTCAAAGAAGCATACACTCACATACCGATCAATCTGGCCTCCAGACAGTACCTACGCTTCATGATCAATCGTTGTCATTACCAGACCCTTCGGTCTTGCCTCCTCTCCAAGAGTGTTTACCAAATGTCTGATTGTGGTGGCTGCTTTTATATGTTCCCACCACCTTCAGGTGTTTCCTTACCTGGACGATTGGTTGATAAAGGCCAATTCATCTCAGACAGTACTCCAGGCCACCAGCCAGACCATTCTATTTCTATGTTTGCTGGGGTTCGAGATCAATCTACCCAAATCTCATCTCATCCCCACTCAGAGACTTCAATTCATTGGAGCAATCTTGGACACAATCCTCATGAGAGCGTTTCTGCCGTCCAACCGTCTTCAAACGCTTCAATCTCTATGTCAGCAGGTGCTTCCACAACGTTCCATCTCTGCCAAGCAAATGATGATACTCTTGGGTCACATGGCCTCCACAGTTCATGTCACACCACTTGCACGTCTTCACCTGCGCACTCCTCAATGGACCCTAGCTACCCAGTGGTCCCAAGCGATGGATCCTTGCTCACGTCACATATCTGTAACATCATCTCTTCGTCAGTCTCTACAATGGTGGTTGATATCCTCAAATCTCTCCAGAGGTCTTCTGTTCCATCTACCTCCTCATCAACTTGTCATCACCACCGACGCCTCCCCTTATGCCTGGGGAGCTCATTTGAACGAGTTCCAAACTCAAGGACTTTGGACAGCTCAGGAAATGAAGCATCACATCAATTTCCTGGAACTCAGAGCAATGTTTTATGCCCTCAAGGCCTTCCAGCATCTTCTCTTTCCTCAAGTCCTCCTGCTGTGCACAGACAATCAAGTTGTGATGTACTACATCAACAAGCAGGGTGGGACAGGCTCTCGCCTCTTGTGCCAAGAAGCCCAGAAGATTTGGGCTTGGGCCACAGATCACCATCTATTCCTGAAAGCTATCTACATTCAGGGAGAACAGAATTCCTTGGCGGACAAGCTCAGCAGAATTCTCCAGCCTCACGAGTGGACACTCGATCCTTTAACTCTACAGTCCATCTTCGCTCAGTGGGGCACTCCTCAGATAGACCTCTTTGCAGCTCCTCACAATCACCAGCTGCCCCTATTCTGCTCCAGACTCTACTCTCCTCACCGTCTGGCAGCGGATGCATTTCTCCTCGATTGGTCCAATCTGTTCCCTGTACGCTTTCCCTCCTCTGCCTCTCATGTTAAGAACCTTGTTCAAGCTCAAGAGGGAACGAGCCACCATGATTCAGATTGCTCCACGGTGGCCCAGGCAACATTGGTTCTCCCTTCTACTTCAACTTCAGTTCCAGGGAACCCTTTCTTCTTCCACTGTTTCCTTCTCTGCTTACACAACATCAGGAGACCCTTCTACATCCCAACCTCCAGTCTCTGCACCTGACAGCTTGGTATCTCTCGGGCTGACTTCGACTGATACTCTTTTGTCTCAGCCCGTTCGCTCCATTCTGGACGCATCCAGGAAACCGGCCACTCTGCAATGTTACCTTCAGAAGTGGATTTGATTTTCTTCCTGGTGTCTTCTTCATCATTTTGATCCCACTTCCCTTGCAGTGGAGACGTTGTTGGATTATCTTCTTTCTTTGTCTGACTCTGGCCTCAAGTCTACTTCCATCAGAGTCCACCTCAGTGCTATTGCTGCTTTTCATGAGCCAGTCCATGGAAAACTCCTCTCAGCTCATCCCTTGGTGTCCAGATTCATACGGGGTCTTTTCAATTTGAAACCACCTCTTAAATCCCCTCCTGTTATCTGGGATCTCAATGTAGTTCTTTCCGCCTTAATGAAGCCTCCATTTGAACCTTTGGCTACCGCTTCTTTCAAGTTTCTCACTTGGAAGGTACTTTTCCTTATTGCTCTTACCTCTGCCAGGAGGGTCAGTGAGCTACATGCACTAGTTGCGGATCCACCTTTTACAGTCTTCCATCATGACAAGGTGGTTCTGCGTACACATCCAAAGTTTCTCCCTAAGGTTGTCTCTGAATTCCATCTCAACCAATCTATTGTTCTGCCTGTCTTCTTTCCGAAACCTCACTCGCATTCTGGAGAACAGGCTCTGCATACTTTGGACTGTAAGCGGGCTCTAGCTTACTATTTAGAGCGTACTAAGCCCCACAGATCATCTCCCCAACTCTTTCTGTCCTTTGATCCGAATAAATTAGGACGTCCTGTTACTAAACGTACGTTGTCAAATTGGCTTGCAGCGTACATTTCATTTTGTTATGCTCAGTCCGGACTGACACTGGAAGGTTCTGTCACGGCCCATAGAGTTAGAGCTATGGCAGCATCTGTGGCTTTCCTCCGTTCCACGCCTATTGAGGAAATCTGCAAGGCTGCTACATGGTCCTCAGTTCACACTTTTACATCTCACTATTGTCTGGATGCATTCTCCAGACGGGATGGACACTTCAGCCAATCTGTTTTGCAAAATTTGTTTTCCTAATGGCCAACCTACCCTCCATCCCTCTTTTTGTTAGCTTGGAGGTCACCCATCAGTCAAGAATACGCTGCCTGCTTGTCCTGGGATAAAGCACAGTTACTTACCGTAACAGGTGTTATCCAGGGACAGCAGGCAGATATTCTTGCGTCCCACCCACCTCCCCGGGTTGGCTTCTTAGCTGGCTTATCCTAACTGGGGACCGCGCGCCTCTGTCGGGCGGGAAGGCACTCGCGCATGCGCGGTGCGGCCTGCTAGAACTTTCCAAGTTCTTAGAGTGCAATCACTCTAAAATTGTCCGTACCGGGGCTCTGTCGGTGCCGTCACCCATCAGTCAAGAATATCTGCCTGCTGTCCCTGGATAACACCTGTTACGGTAAGTAACTGTGCTTTAGCATATGCCATTTTCATTGGTTGCTCAAACAAGTTATATTCAGTACAAGTTGTTCACTGTTTTCAGAGGGTTTATGATTAAAATTTAAAGGCCCCTGTTTACTAAGCATTTTTCCCTTAGACTCAAATTTGGAGAAAATGTTTTGTAAACAGGCACCTTATTTATGAGACAATAGAGGATGAAGTGAATTGACCAAGGTCACAAAGAGAATTGGTTGGAATTGAAGTGGTCATGACTGAGGTCCATTCCCATTCCTTAGAGAAGATGTTGGAAGCCTAGGAGTTTGTGGGCAGAAAATGCTCTATGAAAGGATAAAATCTCAGAACAGATAGTTTTTGATAACTTGAAAAAAAATGTATGTGTTCTATAACTTTCTAATTACAGTACTAAACTATTTATTTAAAGGTGCTATTATATTTTTATCCCAGGGACAAGCAGGCAGCATATTCTCACATGTGGGTGACATCATCCACAGAGTCTGGTAAAGACAGTTTAAAAGTGCACTGTGACTTTGCAAAAAAACTTCAAAGACTGAAGACTACCTGTACCGCGCAAGTGCCTACCCGCCTGACACTGTCTTGCAGCTCCTTCAATTTTTTGTTTTGCATGGTTCGGGGGTGTTGTCTTAAATTTCTCTCAGGACATCTATTATGTATGTGTAACATAACATAACAAAACATTGTGCTTATTGACCCCGTAACCGGAAGTTCAACGCGGTTTACAAAAAGTTATAAAAGTAAACATGTTACATGAAATAAGATGATTCATTAAGCAGTCAATATTTAGAAAAAAGATAGGTCTTCAATTGTTTTCTAAAATGGCCATAGGAATGGTAGTAAGCATCAATATTCGGAATTCGTTGTCATGAAGAACTGCCTGAGATGCCAAAGTATGATTCAGAAATTTCTTACTCCTGCAACCCTGGACAGATGGAAAATTAAACAAAGGATGAGTTTTTATACTATGTCTATATGATGCTAAAGAAAATCTATTGACTAAGTAAGAAGGAGCTGTACCATAAACAACCTTGTAACAGAAACAGCCTAGTTGAAACAATACCCGGGCCTCCGTTGGCAGCCAATGCAATTTGCGATGAAAGGGTGTAACATGATCAAATTTCTTCAGGCCATAAATCATTCTGACCGCTGTATTCTGTATTATTGTAAGTCTTGCTAATTCTTTCTTGGTGACTGTCAGATAGATAATATTACAGTAATCAAGAAAACTCAATAGTAACGATTGAACCAGTAATCTAAAAGCAGTAAATTCAAAATAAGATCTAATTGTTTGTAATTTCCATAATGTGAAGTGGCATTTACGCACTACATCCATCTGAGCATGCATTGTAAGATGCTCGTCTAAAATAACTCCCAAAATTTTAATCGTCGGATGTATTATATACTGAGTTGAATTTATACTAATAGAAGGTTCAGAAGAAATATTAGTAGCAGTCACCACAAAAAACTTTGTTTTGCCAGAGTTTAGTTTGAGTTTAAATTTTTGCAACCAAGAATCCATCTGTTTCATTACGTGTATTTTTTTTTTTTAATTATTTGTATTTTAGACATCTCTCTTTTTTGTGCCTTCCTGTCACTTTAGATGTAATTTCATTTTTCTTTCATCCGGTAAAATAAATTTTCAATTCTGAATACATTTTCTTTTCAGATCTGTGGACTCCTCTGAGTCCATTTTTAGGCTGGGAGTGCTATCTCATTTTCAGCACATCTGCCCGACCTCCCAGAAATCTTGCATCAGTGTTTTTTCTGTCCTTGTGCAAGCCTTTTATCTGCTTCAAGAGATGCACTTGATGTAACAGGGTTGTTTCAGGCAGGGATCCACATAACTGGTGTATACAGTGCCTTGGTACAAACATCTATTTACTAACTTTAAGTAACACTTGCTAGTAATGCTAACCAAGCAATATTCTTTTTACTGTAACTCTAAAGTATTTCTATATCATTCAACAAATTTTATTTATATGTATTGGTGTCTTCAGGTATCCCAGGCAAGGGATGTCTCGTACATATTGGGTTATGCTCCCTCGCTCTTATATCCTGCTTGATACTATTATTGCCATCAGTCTTGATCATATTGATATTTCTTGCACACACTGCTGTCGTTTACAGAAGAGGTCACTTAAAGCCAGATTTCAGTTTGAAAAACTTTTTGGTTCAACTATTTAATTATGCCTAGAGAGTCAGGCAGCGACATGCCTCATGAACACACATCGTGCACTGCAACATCAATGCCTAGCATCAATGTTAGGCATCGATGATGTGCATGTCATTGCTGGACTCTTCTAGCATAATTTTTTGAATTTGAACTGAAAAGTTTTTCAAACTGAAATTTTCTGGCTTTAAGCGACCTCTTCTATAAACAACAGCAGAGTGTACAAGAAATATCATGATGTTCAGGACCAAGGCTCTTACCTTGCTAATCTTCTTTCTTGTGCAACAAGACTGGTAATCTTGACCATCAGGTTTTAACCCCCACCAGTTGCGAAGGTTGTAGAGAGCCCATCTCCAATCACTCTGGGATGAGCTTCTCCCACTCAGTCTTACTCTCTACAGTAGGAACCTGTCTGTCTGTTCTGCTCAAGTTTAATCTTTATTATCCGGTTGGAGCTTTTGGTGCTGCAGAGGATCCTGGTCACCCCAGGGCATCTTTGGCTGCGAGAAGATAGACTCTCAGGGCTGAAGTCTAGCCCGCAGGCACATGCCTGGCCTGATTCCTTTGTGGCCAGTCTGCATTAGTAGTTCTCAGAGCTCAGGGTCCATGCCTTTGGGAATAATCTCGCCCCAGGTTTGTCTACAGTGGGCTTGAGAGCAGACTGAGCGGGGTCCCATTGCGGTTTATCTAGGATTGGGGTCAACTGGTTTCCTCCCCTCATGACGTCGCATGGCTCTAGTGGTGGTGGTGGGGGGGGGGGGTCTGAAGGTCCAGTTGCACTCGGGGACTGGACAGCAGTCCGAAGAAACAGATTATCTGTTGAACTCCAAGTTTGTCTGAGGCAGAGATCTTCTCTTTTATCTGATTTGTGGCTTTTCTTTGCAGCTCCAGTACAGAACAGCAGCAGGCTATTGCAGCCTATGGGAAAACTCAGGGGGCCTTAAAACTCATTTTTGAAGGTTTCTGAGGTTAGGGATCAAATCCACCATCTCCAAAAATCCCTTCCCTGCATTTTTGGAGTTTGCATTTTTTTTCTCCATGGGCCGTTTAGGCGCCAGAATCGCTATTGAGGTGGCCATCTTGGATTTCCGGATTTTTATTTTAAAGGCCTCCATCTGCCTCTCCCTTCTCCCAGCCACACTTTTGTTGACAAAGCCATGAGCGGTGGCTTTTGCATGCAGTCCGCTGGTCTTTGCAAAGCTACGATGGGCAGCTCATGCATCCGGCCCGCTGTCCTGGAAGCCTTCCCTCTGACACAGACTGATCTTCGGCCTAAAAAAATCCGACCACATCTCTCCATACTACAGAAAACTGCACTGGCTACCACTCGAAGCCAGAATCATCTTCAAATTCAGCTGGCTCTGCTACAAGACACTATTCGGCACCTCGCCCACCTACCTCATGAATCACTTCGTTCTTCAGGACCATCCCTGCCCCTCCCGCAATACTCTACTATTCTCATTCCCCACCCCCAAGGGATGTTGAATCAAAAAATTCCTGACACAGACGTCAGAGGGAAGGGTTCCAGGTCAGTGGCCTGCATGCAGGAGACACTGATCGCGGCTTCGGAAGACCAGCGGACCGTGTGCAGAAGCCACTGTTTGCGGTTTTGCCAACAGAAGTGTGGCTGGGAGGAAGGAGCCGGCCAGAGGAGGTAAACGCGGGAGGCATGAATTTGGGACGCAGAACAGAGGTGGATGATGAGGGGCACATTGGGACATGAAAGGGAGGAGGAGGGTCACGTTGGAACAGGAAGCGAGGAAGAGGGGCTGCGTTGGCATAGGAAGTGAGAAGCAGGGTCGTGTTGGACAAAGGATGGAAGGGAGGAAGACAGGAGGGAGGGAGCATGAACTTGGGACTCAGAATGGAGTGAGGGAGGGGAGCATGAACTTGGGACATAGATGGAAGAATGGAGGAAGTGAGGGAAAGAGATGCAGAGGTGGGGAGGGAAAAGAAAGGGAACAGAGGAACAGAGAGATGGTGCACATGGGGAAATGAAGAAAGCAGGTGAATTGTTGGGCATAGGGAGGGAAGAAGAAATATCGGCATGGTGGTAGGAGAGGCATGAGGTACAGTTGCATGGGGAAGAGAGATGAGAGGGAGAAATATTGGATGTGGTGGTGGAGAGGGAACAGTGAGATAGATGAAGA
Organism: Geotrypetes seraphini; assembly: GCF_902459505.1. Classification (NCBI taxonomy): domain Eukaryota; kingdom Metazoa; phylum Chordata; class Amphibia; order Gymnophiona; family Dermophiidae; genus Geotrypetes; species Geotrypetes seraphini. Next base: position 259,079,024 of record NC_047087.1, read on the forward strand.
ACAAAAGTAAGTGTAAACCTCCCTATCTTTTCTTTCTATTTAAACTACAGTACTTTAAACATTATAGAAACATTCTTCAAAATAATGTTTTTATAAACTGTCTACTGTACAGGATCTGAGTTACATGCAAATTCAACTTAAGAACAGTTTAAAAAATGGAACTCGTTCTTAACCCAGGGACTGCTATTAGTGCTTTTCATATACCACTAAAAAAGAAACTACTGTCTGCACATCCTTTGGTTTCCAGATTCATGAAAGGCCTCTACTATACCAGACCATCTATCAAACCTCACCCATACTTTCCACTCTTATGAAGCATCCATTTGAGCCACTCTTGACTTCATCTCGCAAACATCTTACCTGGAAAGTAGTCTTCCTCATAGTTCTCACTTTTGTAAGAAGAGTCAGTGACAAATCTACCATGACAAGGTAATTCTTCGTTCTCATCCTAAATTCCTCCTGAATGTCATCTCAGAATTTCATCAGAACCAGTCTATACGGCACTCGTGTATGCGTGGTACAAGTAGTCTTCAGACTTTAAAGGGTTTTTTTAAGTGATAGTGCACTTTTAAACTATCTGTACCAGACTCCATGGGTGATGTCACCCACATGTGAGAATATCTGCCTGCTGTCCTTGGACAACATCTATTAGAGGTAAGTAACTTCGCTTTCTGCCTTATTATCAGTTTATTAATGCCATCTAGTGGACAATCAGACTTGTAAAACTAAACATTTGGAAAGCAAAAGGATCAAATATATGCCAAATGCACAGTATAAAAGAAATACTTCCTTCTTTTTTGGGTCTTAGTTATGCTACTCATTTTTATGCTTTTGTAAAAAAAGAAATTACAGTTTACTGAAAATTGTCCACCTGATACCAGGAGCCTCATACTTCCATGATGCAATTTGCGAGATACCAAGGACGATAAAAGAACAGAGCAAGAAACATCTCTGTGTAGGAAAAGGTGCAACAACTTACTGAGAGAAAAGATAAACAAAGAGTGCTATAGAATATTGCACCTAATATTGAACAGAATACAAATTATCACTTGCAATCCCTATATTCTTACAAGAAACTTCACTGGCTACCTATCGAGGCAAGAATTATCTTCAAATTCGGTTGCCTCTGCTTCAAGATTGTCTTCGGCACAGCACCCAACCTCCTGAAACACCTCACCCTACAGGACAAACTCCGCTTTTCATACAAAACACGACTGTTCACATTTCCTTTCTCCCAAAGGATGCAAATTCAAAGATTCCTCAACAGGACACTCTCCTTTCAAGCAGGGATCCGGGACAACACCTTAAGTGACCTAATCCTGAACTCACTAACATACAATTCATTTAGAAAATCACTAAAAACCCACCTGTTTGACAGATTTATCTGACCCTTTAATTCTGCTCAACACCTACCATGCCTTACACATCCCTTCCCCCTTTTCTCCCAGTCACCTATCTGTCTATCTATCCCTCCCAAATCTAACTGAAGTAACCTTGCTGTCCTTACACTTGTATACCATCTTGACCTGAAAAGGTATGACGGGATGTAAATAAAGCTATTATTATTATTATATAGCTTTGAAAAATTGGCCTCGCAAAGATCTTGAAATATTGGATGCATAAGCAAAAAAAAAAATCTCTATGCCATCCAAGTAATCTAAAACTACTAATACATGCTGAGATTTTATATCACAAAAACTGAAGGGCAGTCTGGGTCTTATAGATTGCACAGACAAAACTGCTGTTTTGTAGACCTGCTTAGCAGACCCAAATACTTGGTGCTGAAGTATGGAAGTGAACAGCCATAATCGATCTCTGTGCTTAAACTTGGGCAAACTTTGTGATGAATAATAATAATAACAGTTTATATGCCGCAGGACCGTGAAATTCTATGCGATTTACAATGATTAAAAGATGCTACAGATTAAGTAGACTTAACAAAGTTAAGAGTTAGTGATTAATAGCTCTAAAGATCAGTTGTGGACTAAGATTGTATAGGTCAGTTACCTAAGTACTTCAGGAACAGATGTGTTTTAGGTGTTTCCTAAATTCCCCATAAGTAATAGGCATAAGCAGTTGTTCCAGATCTTTACCCCATAATGCTGCCTGATGTGAGAAAAGATGTTGATGATGTCTTTTAAATTTACATCCTCTAACTGGTGGAGAAACAAAGTTCAGATGTAAGCTTCTCTTATGTCTGTTGGTTGTGAAAGAGGAAAGGTCAGTTATATATTTAGGGGCTAAACCATATAGTAGAGTATAGAACGAGAATTCGCCAGAACATGGGGAAGAAGGAACAGAATTTGTAAAACAAGAATAAGATTCGGGTCAGCAAGCAAGAAAATCTATTTTCTAAACTATAAATACATTGGGAAGTAGAGCGCATATGTTCAAAAATCAACAAAACTGAATACTGGGATGTTAAGGAAAGGTGAACTTCAACCTAAATATGACAGGTGCAGAACAGGATTATATTCAAATGATTTTTATTATTTCAACAATAAACAAACAAATACATGAAGCAGATTTCTTCAAGAAATAACAGAGCACACACACAACCCCCCCCTCCCTTCCCAACCCACCCTACCCCAAGAGTCCAGTGTCAAAACAAAGACCGAGAGTTGAAGGTAATCCTATTGATTCAAAAGTCTACTGCGAGCATGCGGTGTAAGGTCCTGCCAAAAGCATTCCCAGGTCTGGCTGAATCTACGACCCGGCCCATGATGCAGAACAGGATTAAAGACTTTGAGCAATATACCAATATCAAAATGCTCTTATATTCTGCAAAATTAATTAAGTTCTATGGGGATAACAGTTTTAAAAGAGACCAGACATCACTGGAAAGAAAACATCGGTCTAATTTTAAATTTTAACAAAGTTTGTATTTTAACCTTTGAGGAAGTAGAATCTCCTGTTTGTATGTATCGAACATGTCGACAAACCTGATTTAATGAGAGAGTCAGCATGGGTTCAGCTGAGAGGTCTTGCCTCACCAATTTTACTTCACTTCTTTGAAGGTGTGAATAAACATTTGGTTAAAGGCGAGCTGGTTGATGTAGTATACCTAGATTTCCAGAAAGCTTTTGACAAAGTTCCTCATGAGAGGTTCCTGAAACAATTATGGAGTCATGGGATTGGAGGCAATGTTCAATTGTGGATTAAGAATTAGTTATCGGACGGGAAACAGAGAGTAGGGTTAAATAGCCATTTTTCTAAATGGAGGAGGGTAAATAGTGGTGCGCCGCAGGGATCTGTACTGAGACCAGTGCTATTTAACTTATTTATAAATTATCTGGAAGTTGGAACTATGAGTGAGATGATTAAATTTGCAGATGACACTAAGCTGTTCAAAGTTGTTAAAACACATGCGGACTGTGAGAAACTGCAGGAAGATCTTAGGAAATTGGAAGACTGGGCGTCCAAATGGCAGATGAAATTTAATGTGGACAAATGCAAAATCACGCACATTGGGAAGAATAATCCAAATCATAGTTACCAGATGCTAGGCTCCACAATGTGGGGGGGGGGGGGGGGTCAGTGCTCAAGAAAAAGATCTGGGTGTCATCGTGAACAATTCGCTGAAAATTTCCGCCCAATGTGTGGTGGAGACCAAAAAAGCAAACAAGATGCAAGGAATTATTTAAAAAAAAAACAAAAAAGGGATGTTAAACAAGACTCAAGGGCTCCTTTTACTAAGGTGTGCTAGCGTTTTTAGCGCATGCACAAGATTAGCACTATAGTGTGCGCTAGCTGAAAAATTACCGCCTGCTTAAAAGGAGGCAGTAGTGGCTAGGGCGCGCTGCAATTTAGCGTGCCCTATTCTGCACTTTAAAGCCCTAACGCACCTTTGTAAAAGGAGCCCTAAGAATGTTATGCCTCTATATCGATCAATAGTGCCATTTAACCTTGAGTATTGCATTCAGTTCTGGTCTCCTTATCTCTAAAAAATATAGCGAAACTAGAAAAGGTGATGATAAAGGGGATGAAACTCCTCTCGTATGAGAAATGACTAAAAAGATTAGGGCTCTTCAGCTTGGAAAAGAAACAATTGAAGGGAGATATGATTGAAGTCTACAAAATTCTGAGTGGTGTAGAATGGGTACAAGTAGATCAAAATTTATTTTTTTTTCTGCATCAAGGTTTACAAAGACTAGGGAACATTTGATGAAGTTACACAGTAATACTTTTAAGTTGAAACAATTTTTATTGATGACAACAGAGCAGCAGAAACCAGAATAACAAACGCTGCCAACAAAGTACAGGCAAATACAAACGGAAAGGGAGCAAGAAAATTCCAGGTCATCAAATTTTTCCATAATAATATAATAGAACCACCCCCACCCCTACCACAATCCCTTTCTCTAAATATATTGTTCAAAGTGCAACAGTGGTTATCAATAACTGTATAACGATACAATGGCAAAAAATATCAAAACCCTCCATCCAAGCGTAACTTACCCTGGTATCCCTCCCTTCATGCAACTCAACAACAATGAAGGACCATTGCTTCAGAAGGGTGACCCCAGAGTAAAGCAGGGTAAAGAAACAAACAAGAATTTTTTTAATGTCATCCTAACCTCTCCCCCGCAAGTCTATCAAGCCCCTAAAACCACCCCTAAAGATATAAATTCCTCGAGCTCTATCCGCAACTCCAACCTTCCCCCGCCTAATGGAAATTCTAGGAATATGAATGGAAAAAAAAAGGCAGACCACCGTAATGACGCAGGTGGTCATTATGGTGGTCTGCTTTTTTTTTTTCTATTCATACTCCTAGAATTTTCTTTTGGGCAGGGGGAGGTTTGGGTTGGGGATACGGCTTGACAAATTTATATTTTTAGGGGTGGGGGGAGTAATCCTTTTAAAACCAATAGAAGGAAATATTTTTTCACTCGAGACTAGCTAAGCTCTGGAACACATTGCCAGTGGATGTGGTAAGAGCGGTTAATGTAGCTAATTTTAAAAAAGGTTTGGACAAGTTCCTAGAGGAAAAGTCCATAGTCTACTGTTGAGACAGATATGGGGGAAGCCACTGCCTGCCCTGAATCGGTAGCATGGAATGCTGCTACTATTTGGGGTTTTGCCAGGTACTTGTATATTAGGTAGGTATTTAAACGTCTCTATCATATCTCCCCTCTCCTGCCTTTCCCCCAAAGTATACAGATTGAGATCTTTAAGTCTGTCCCCAAGCACCTTATCACGAAGACCACACACCATTTTAGTAGCCTTCCTCTGGACCGACTCCATCCTTTTTATATCTTTTTGAAGGTGCAGCCTCCAGAATTGTACACAATATTCTAAACGAGGTCTCACCAGAGTCTTATATAGAGGCATCAATACCTCCTTTTTCCTACTGGCCATACCTCTCCCTATGCAACCTAGCATCCTTCTAGCTTTCATCGTCACCTTTTCAACCTGTTTGGCCACCTTAAGATCATCACATACAATCACACCCAAGTCTCGCTCTTCCATCGTGCCCCTAAACTGTACTGTTCCCTCAGATTTTTGCAGCCCAAACGCATGACCTTGCATTTCTTAGCATTAAATTTTAGCTGCCAAATTTCAGTCCATTCTTCAAGCTTTCAGGTCTTTCTTCATGTTATTCACACCATCTGGCATGTCTGCTCTATTGCAGACTGATCTCTAAGAACTTTCTTAAGAGATCAGAGTCCACAGGTGACCCTTGAGGGTAGGAATGCTGGCCTAGTGCCTAACCCTCAGTAAGCCTGGTTCTAAGAGAGAGGTTATAGGGGATCTGCATTAAAGATAGCATTCAGCTCTCGTCTTGTAGCTCACATTGTTACATTCAGGTATAGTAGGTGTTTGTACCCATAGGGTGAGCAGTCTAATTTTGTACCCAATTATTGGAGGGTTAAATAACTTGCCTGTGTCCACAAGGAATGTCAATGGGATTTGAATCCTGGTGTCTCTGGTTCTCCAGCCTGCTGCTCTAACCAAGTTTTGGAGTCTCTTTCTAATGGCTGCTCATTCAGTTCTACCCAGCTCAAGCCACAGCTGCAGCTCCTCTGAAGCCTGCACCTTTCCACATATCCCAGGTTTGGGCCTAGGCCTCTCCTCTTTCTTATCCCCAGGCTACTGCTCCTTTAGCTGTTTTTGTTAACCTTTGCCCCCTAAATGGATAGTGCATTTTGCTGTCTTTCATAATTGTTGCCAAACTTATTTTCTGACAAAGTTCCAGCTCTGCTCTTTGGAACTCCTGAGTTGCTTCCCACCAACTATAGTTCCTTGGTAATTTTCTTGCTGGAAGTTTTCCTAGTAGAATACAAATCACATTTATACTCAATCTTTCTGGCGGGGACTGAAATGAAGCCAAGATTTGGATTCTTTCCTGTTTTCCCTGCAAACCACAAAGTACTTTTGTGAGCTAGGTACTAGTAAATCAAAAATGCAGAAGCTTTATAAATGGCAAATTTTAGTTAAACCAACAGCAAGGTACTGAAATCTTGAAAATAAAATTGACAGCCCTTAACTAATATTCAAGGGATGTTCCTTCCAAATATAAATTTTAATCAGGATTTTGATCTTTATCTACTGGAAATGCTGTTAATCTAAACTTTGAATGAAAGGTTTGTCAGCCTTCAGCTATTGTTCATAAACTCCAATGTGTATTGTGTATGTTTACTTGTAAGCTGCTTAGGATATAAGTGGATAATAAGTTTTTAAAATAAACTCCAAATGAGAGACATGCCATATTGAATGAGGCACTAAGGCCCGGATTCTGTATAGGACGTTTATCCCGGGCGTCCTATACAGAAACGGGCCTACACCCGCCCAAAGTTAACCCGATTCTGTAACCGACGTCCATGTTGCAGACGCCGGTTACAGAATTGGGTTTAACGTGCCCAACATCCCTCCCCGGACCCCCCCCCAACGGCCCCTCCGAAGATCGCCGGCAGGAGGATACCAAACCCCTCCTGCCGACCCCCCAACGGCTCTCCTGATGATCGCGGCAGGAGGGTACCCAACCCCCCCAACGGCTCCCTCAAGATCACCGGCAGGAGGGTGCCCAACCCCTCCTGCCGACCCCCCCCCCATGGCCTCCCATAAGATTTCCAGCAGGAAGGTGCCCAACCCCTCCTGCCGGACCCCCCTCCCAGCGAACACCACCACCCCGGAACCCCCCCATGACCTTACCAACAAGTTGGACCGGACGGCTCCTCGCATGTCCGGACAGCAGGCCCGCCTCTGTGCAAATGAGGTGGATCCGCCCCTTCCCTGCCCAACCCACAGGATCCTAGAGCCTGATTGGCCCAAGTGTCTAAGGCCCCTCCTATAGCGGGAAGGGCCTTAGGCGCCTGGACCAATCAGGTCCTAGGATCCTGTGGGTTGGGTAGGGTAGGGGAGGGCCCGCCTCATTTGAACAGAGGCGGGCCTGCTGACCGAATGTGCGAGGAGCCGTCCGGTCCAACTTGCTGGTAAGGTCAAGGGGGGGTTCCGGGGTGGTGGTATTTGCTGGGGGGTCCAGCAGGAGGGGTTGGGCACCCTCCTGCTGGCGATCTTGGGGGGAGCCGTTGGGGGGTCGGCAGGAGGGGTTGGGCACCCTCCTGCAGGTGATCTTGGGGGGAGCCGTTGGGGGGGTCGGCAGGAGGGGTTGGTTACCCTCCTGCCGCGATCGTCGGGAGGGTAGTTGGGAAGTCAGCAGGAGGGGTTGGGTACCCTCCTGCCGCGATCGTCAGGAGGACCATTGGGGGGTTGGGCACCCTCCTGCCCCGATCGCTGGGGGGGAGGGGAGACTTTTGCGGCCTTAGCTGCGGCCGCTATACTAATCATGGCAGGGAGATCCTTGCCGCGATTAGGTACAGCGGCCGCATCTACTTACCATGTAAGCCAGCATTTTGCTAGCCTACATTGTAAGCGTCTCCCATTCTGCTAGGGAGACGCGTAGGGCCACCTAGGTTAGCTTAAAGCTACCGCCTAACCTTAGGCGAGCTTAGGCGGCTTGCGGGCCTCTCTAGGCTCCCTGGAGGCGCCTTCAATATAGGCGGCCTGCCTGGGAAGCATTTTTTATTTTTTTAGAAAAAGTGCCTCCCGATTGGCTGATTAGACAGCTGTAGGACGCCTACAGCTGCCTACAATCGGGAGCACTTTGAAGAATCAGGGCCTAAATGCTTGTTTTGTGGTGTATACTGTATACCACATTTATAATTATAAAGTGGTGTACAACAAAGGTGCATACAAATATATTACAAAACAATATAAAACAAGTCAAGCATCAATAAAACAACATTTTAAAGTATCAAAAGCTTGCTTATAAAGCCTAGTCTTTATAAATTTTTCCTAAAAGTAATCGCACATATTTTGAAAGCTTGAAGTAAACCTATATATGGTTCTCTTACAGGTTAAAAAAGAAACTCAGAAGCTCCGAGAATTTGAAGAAGGTTTAGTCAGTCAGTATAAGTTTTACTTAGAAAATTTGGAACAGACAGTCAAAGGTATGTTGTAGCATTCTTTTCCTTGAGTGTTCTAATGTATACATTCTTATCAGCAATTTGGACAATCCAGTCAGTGGCCAGGTTAATGTCTCTTTAATATTATGACTCGTAGAGAAAATGTTATGGAGATTTCTGTCAACTGAAGTTGGAATTTAACACAGATAATGCAAAATAAATGCTTAAAGAACAGCAAAATCAATACACAAAGTGCTTGTTTGGAATTTATAGTCTTTGGAATGTCACAGATGTTGCCCATGAGTGTAAGATTTCTCAGAAAAGAGGCCCCTGTGGTCTCAAATGCCACACCTTTTTGTCCAGTCTCATGCAGATTGAGTAAAAGGTATCACAAGTTGTAAAGAATCAAGGCAGACCAAGTATTGACCTGAATACAATTCTCTTAGGTTCTGGTAGATATTGAAGAAGCAGAACATTCTTTTGGTAGCATCTCTGAACCAGGCTTCTGATTATGTTTTGTTTCCTTGCAGCTGCCTGAACTTCTATTCAGTCTTTGATCCATTCTAAATGAGGCTTCTAGTCTAAGGATATTGTAGTGATACCAAACATAGAGTCCACATACTGTATGTTTTGTTTTTATCTGAATCCATAGTCTATATTGGCCCTCGAAAATATAGAGAGAATCTTTCTGAATGAAGCTAATCAGTAATTACAGTCAATCAGTGCTGCACTCTTTTACACTATCAAACATTTTTTTTCGTATAGTTCATCAATAAATAAACACTTAAAAGATAGTGAATAAATATCTGGAGTGCAAAATACTTTTGATTTTAGATTTTGATTTTTATGATCTCAGCGACTACACTCCAGCGTCATATTTCATGTAAAGCTGGAGTTATACCATAGCCAGCCTCCTCATCGGTCATTATTTAGCTATCTTGTGATAAATAAATTAAATAATCTTAGTGAACTCTTAAAGCCCAAAGTGATTTATCTTATATAGAAAACTTGGGGCTCCGATGTGAATTCAGCATTTCGCCAGAGAGCTGTGTCAAGGAGCATCCCCATTTAAACCATCACATCACTATCTCCATGTTGGTCTCAGTATTTTGTACTCCAGATATTTATTCAATATATTTTAAGTGTTTATTTATTGATGAACTATACAAAAAAATTTTTTTGATAGTGTGAAAGAGTGCAGCACTGATTGATTGTTTTTATCTGAAACACTTCAAATGATCTGGTTTACTAAGCAATGCTAATAAATGGCCTGCTTTAACCCCAATGTGGGTCTTTCTTGCACACTAAGGTCACTTTTAGTGCTGTTGGTAAATGGCCAGTTTTGACATTTCCTCTGTCATCAGGTGGAGACAAAAAGCACTGAATTCTAGCAGTAGTACAAGTAGGCTGTGCAGTCCCTCATAGAATCAGTCTGTTCTCAGTCTCCAGCAGGTGGAGGGAAGGAGGGCAGAATTTTATTGCCAATTTTTCCTGATCCCATCTTAGACCTAAGAAATGTCTTCAGAGCCCTTTAAAAAAAAGTTTGTGATGAGTGCTTAATCCCCTTCTTTCAAAAAGGAGACTTTGCTTCTTGGATCTGAAGGGAACCATCTTACTTGTGGTTTGCATGTATCATTGTGTATCTCAGATTTATGTAATAGGGAAACGCCTTCTGCCTAGCATCAACAACATATCTACAATAAACCCAAACATTACAATTATAAAATAAAGTTGTGTTGATATCATTTGAGACTTACTGAAACTTACCCTGTTTCAATTATGATCATTGCACAAAATCATAAAGTATCCAAGTGTGTCAAAAATAAGCATCTATAAAAATAAAATAATCCAACAGTTCATATAGTGTGGCTGCATTATCATTCATTCAAAGTATATTTTTCAACTTGAAAATTAAAGCTTAACTTAAGGTGTCTGGGGGCCTCCTCAGGGACACAACAACTTCAATAATAATAATAGCTTTATTTATATCCCGTCATACCTATTCAGTTCAAGACGGTATACAGTAAAATAGAAATACAGAATGGATACCGCAGGTATCTTGGCAAATGAAGATTACAGAGTTGGATTAGAGGGAGTGTGCGGGTAGGAGGGGGTGCATGTTGGGAATATAGGTGGGGAGGATGG